>NC_141668.1:24104331-24704331 GCF_028749965.1 Puma concolor | reverse complement strand
ATGGATTAAGTAGTAATATTTGGGGTGAAATCAAATTAGTAACTGGATGTAAGCTTTTAATTTCTTGTTTAATTACAAAGCACACTGCTTCTGGAATTAACTAATCTTTGTTTTTCTTTAAGATCTGATTATCATGGACCTGCGACAGTTTCTTATGTGCCTGTCCTTGTGCACAGCCTTTGCTTTGAGCAAGCCCACAGAAAAGAAGGACCGTGTACACCATGAGCCTCAGCTCAGCGACAAAGTTCACAATGATGCTCAGAGTTTTGATTATGACCATGATGCCTTCTTGGGTGCTGAAGAAGCAAAGACCTTTGATCAGCTGACACCAGAAGAAAGCAAGGAAAGACTTGGGTAAGATGCCAGCTCTCAGGGGGCTAAAGTAATGACATTTCTTTATAAGCCAGCTCATTCTTTTTTCTCTTTTGGCTTGGCAACCCAGTAAAGTTGTTTTGAACTACATCTTCTGAAAGCTAGCCACAGGATTGCTACCACTAAAATGTAATTAATTGCTTGCTTTCATACATTTCTCCACTGAATAATGGTTTTTACCTCATTCTACAAAGCAAAGTCATTTTTGCACAAAAGCACCAAATGCTACAGGACCCAGATTGAATTGCGTCTTGCTCCCTGAGGAACATTACAGGGAAGGCTTCTCATCCCCGATACTTTTAATTTTTAAAAATGATCTGTGACCAAGTATTCATTGTGCCCCAAGCCAAGCCATTGAGTGGATAATAAACTGCAAATGAGACCCCTGGGCTAATTTCTATAAAGTTGATGATTTCTGAGAACATCCTTTATCCTCTTTGTTTTCATTCTCAGATATTTGCTTAATTAAAAACAAAAGCAAACCAATCATGCCTTTTAGAAGATTGTAATAAGTAATGGTCTTAATGTTCAAGTATTAATTGCCGTTTCAGTAACAGCTGGGTCATAGTTGGGTTCTGTGGTCTTAGCAGGCATCTTTGTACCTGGAAAATTGATGGCATACCAGTTGATAATTTCTGAGCATCTGAGAATGTTTTTGTTTGTTTTGGGTTGTTTTGTTTTTTGTTTTTGGCTCTCCTAAAGCCTTGTTTTTTAAGGAAATGCAGGTTATTTGTTTTTGAGAGGGGTAGGGGGACAGAGGCTCTTAAGCGGGCTCTGCCACTGACAGCAGAGAGCCCGACGTGGGACTCAAACTCACAGACTGTGAGATCAGGACCTGAGCCAAAGTGGGATGCCCCCAGTTTAGTTAACTTAGTGAACATTTTCTCCTTAATGAGCACCATTGGTGTAACTTTCTGAACTATATTCAAGAGGTTTGTTTGGAAAGTTGTACCACAGAAGAATTTCCAAAAGTATTTTGCCATCATGGATAGCGCTTTGATTAGAAGACATTATGTGGTTTGTTTGGGCGTGATACTTCAGAATAAATTCTATCCTTTCATTGGATTATCTGCTAACTGATCAGTACTATATTTTATTCTTTTAAGAGTTAAAAAAAATTTTTTTTTAACGTTTTATTTATTTTTGAGACAGGAAGAGACAGAGCATGAACAGGGGAGGGTCAGAGACAGGGAGACACAGAATCTGAAACAGGTTCCAAGCTCTGAGCTGTCAGCACAGAGCCGACGCGGGGCTCGAACTCACGGACCGTGAGATCATGACCTGAGCCGAAGTCGGCCGCTTAACCGGCTGAGCCACCCAGGCGCCCCTTAAAATTTTTCTTTTATGTTTATTCCTTTTTGAGAGACACAGAGATAGAGTGTGCATGGGGGAAGGGCGCGAGAGAGAGGGAGACACAGAATCCCAAGCAGGATTCAGGCTCTGAGCTGTCAGCACAGAGCCCGACATGGGGCTCAAACTCACAAACCGTGAGATCATGACTTGAGCTGAAGTCAGACACTTAACCTATTGAGCCACCCAGGCGCCCCGAAGAGATTTTTTTTTAACATTTATTTTTTTTGAGAGACAGAGTGTGAGTGGGGGAGGGGCAGAGAGCGAAGGAGACACAGAATCTGAAGTAGGCTTCAGGCTTCGAGCAAGGTCTGCACAGAGCCCAATGCGGGTCTTGAGCCCACGAGCTGTGAGATCATGACCTGAGCTGAAGTTGGTTGCTCAACTTACTGAGCCACCCAGGTGCCCCCAATATTTTACTCTTAAACACTGACAGAAATACTCAAAAGATTTTGCTATGTAGAATGAGAAACTATCTCCAAACATTTGAAAATAGGAAAAACAAATACATTAAGGACTCAGTCTTCTGTTAGGTTGCTTTTCTAATTTTAAGAGACCATGCTCACTTTTAATTTTAATCTTATAACTATGCTAACATTTGGGCTAAAAATAGGGGTGCATGAGAGTATTCTCGGTCTTCATGTCTCACCTATTAATAATGTGCATGTCTGACCCATATTTGGGTCTGTACATGGCTCTTCACAGAGTTACTCTTAAATAATGAAGGGCCTTTAGACTTGGTGTTAATCAGTGTGTTCTGGCTCTATATAGGTGGTGGAGTAGCTCTGCTGGCACTTTTCAGTAGAGACAACGTCCCTTTTTGTCATCAGTAAATAACAAAAGTTCAACACACATGAGCAGACTCCATATTTGATTAGAATAAGATGGGTAAAATCATGTTTTTCATAGAATGTATGAACAAGTACTATATGCTTCTCCTAAATTTTGGAGATAATGACAAATGAGGTGATATACTATTGTAAGCAAGGATTCCAGATGAACTTTTTTTTTTTTTAAGCTTACTGTGGCATTTTATTTTTTTAAATTTTTTTTTTTTCAACGTTTATTTATTTTTGGGACAGAGAGACAGAGCATGAACGGGGGAGGGGCAGAGAGAGAGGGAGACACAGAATCGGAAACAGGCTCCAGGCTCTGAGCCATCAGCCCAGAGCCTGACGCAGGGCTCGAACTCATGGACCGCGAGATCGTGACCTGGCTGAAGTCGGACGCTTAACCGACTGCGCCACCCAGGCGCCCCTACTGTGGCATTTTAAACATTGTTTTGGTAGGTGACTATATACCAGAGGTTGGGAACAACAGATTCTCCTCCTCTTTTCCATCCATATAGAAAGCAAGTGATGGACAGAAGATCATTTTCATACCTGTAGTTGCAAAAATTCACTATTTTTAAAACAGTTTAATACAGTTTTCCCTTTTTCTTTTTAATTTTTTTTTTAATGTTTATTTATTTTAGAGAGAGCACAAGCTGGGGAGGGGCAGAGAGAGGGAGACACAGAATCTGAAGCAGGCTCCAGGCTCTGAGCTGTCAGCACAGAGCCTGACACGGGGCTTGAACTCACGAACCATGAGATCATGACCTGAGCCGAAGTCAGACGTTTAACTGACTGAGCCACTGAGGCGCCCCTAGTTTTCCCTTTTTCTTAAGAATGTTGGCAAATAGAACATACTTTCTTATGTGTGTATTCTCCCCCAGTCACTCACAGTGGTCTTAAGTCTACTTAATTTTCATTTATGTGTCCTTCAAATGAGGGTTTGTTTGTTTTGAGGTGGTGAGCGTAAATATTAAAAAGTTCTCACACTTGGTGTAGTTGCTTTAGAAATGAACTAGAGCAGTTCATCATCCTTTTTTTTAGGTCACAGGTCAACCCCTTTGAGAGTCTAAGGAAAGCAAAAGACCCTTTCTCAGAACAGTGCACGTAGGAATATATATAAGATTTTGTATGCTGAATATTTCAGGAATATTATGAACCCTCCTGGAGCCTACTTACTGATTTGCTTTTTGACTCTTGAAAAAAGTAGAGTAGAGGCATATGTTACCTCTTAGGAGAAATAACATAAGGTCCACTAAGTGCATTGTGTCTACCCTGGAATAAATGCTTACTTGATGGCATCATAACTACATCTGTAGGTCACAGGAAAACAACACCATTAGCTTCATAAATTTGCACCGGCCTTTAGAGCTAGTGCCTAAAATGGGACATACCCACTTCCAGTGTATTTTCACAGCTGCCTGCAGGCTGGATGGCCAGCAAGATAAGAATGGCTTTTTTATTTTTAGATGGTTATTAAAGTATAGACATATGTGACAAACCATATGTGGCCCACAAAATCAAAGCTATTTACTATCAGTCCCTTTTCGGAAAAAGTTTGCCAACATCTGGGCTAAACCATTTGAGATATTTCTGTTGGAATAAATGGAATGGCATTCAGCCAACTTCATTAACAAAAGCCCCTCTTGAGCAGTTATGTGCTCTTTATCTGAGAGATCCTTATCTGAGTGACCCTCTTTAGGCTGTTTAAAATTTTCATTTGAGAATGGGAGGCATTCTGATACCTTACCTTTTTTTTCTTAATGGTACAGTAGCACTATTGCACTATTGGTAGTTAGTACCATTTGGACATAAACTAGGTCCCATTATAGATAATGCAAAAGTTTTTAATACTGGTATAACTTAATGTGTTAATATTTTTTAAAATTCCAGGGTTAAAGTTACAAAAAAACTTTTATGTCCGTGTAGATAGAGGAAGGTATTTAAGAGATAGCTTCTTACTGCTTTCCCTTTTCTATTTATACTTTAGAGCAAAAGCTGAAAGATTACATATTTCGTGAAGGAGTATGCTTGTTAAATTAGAGAGTTTAAGTACTAGCCAGTTAAGGCTAACAACATACCAATATCAAGATGATATCATACGATATCTTTTCATCGTATCACTAGTAGTCTGTGATTTTAATCACTTTCCGATGTTGTATTCATGAAACGAATGCAGACTGGGAAAAGACATTATTTGCTACCAAGTGACAGTCTGTCCATCCTGCAAATAATAGAGCATAGGAGTATGCCAAAATTTCACTTGGACATCTTGATTTGAAGTTCCTATTCCATACTGGGCCACTTGGTTGACTTTTCATAGGTTGTCTTAGTCTCTATAAGTGAGCGGTGGACATTCTTACCACATCATTTCCTCAAAGTTCTCTGTTTTTGTGGTTCTATGTGAAAATCCAAGTCAACATAGTATATAATTAGCTGTTAGCTATTTTTTATAACAAGCATGCATCTGTCCTTTTGTCTTTGTGTACCTGTGTTGTTGTTTTTTTACTTTTTTGGTTTTGGGGTGTTTTTTGTGTATGTGTGTGGGTTTTGGTTTTCTGGCTTTTGTTTTTTAATAATCTTGACTTGAGGTATAAGTGATCCCAGAACTATCTTTGTTATCTTTATATTTTTAACAAAAGTGTTATTTTTTTTTTTAAGCAGCTGAACTTTTTAAAGTCTGGTTTACATTTTTGAATTTTTAGAAAACCCTATCAGTGATTTGTGATTATTTACCAATAAATTGAGATTCTCCTAAAGCAATAAAGAAAAGCATAAGGATTTGCTTGTCATGCTCGCTTTGGCAGCACACATATTGGAAAGATACAAAGAAGATTAACTTTAACGTGGCCCCTGCACAAAGGGCAACATGCAAAGAAAAAAAAAGATTCATGTTGTTTGATACAAAGAATGGAGAACCCAGATAGGAATGGGTATTCACTCCTGGATTCTGACCATTGGCTGTAACTGACCCCTAAAAGGATGAGACTGGGTTTGCTTTTGCGTGTAAGTGCACCAGCCATGGACTGCGCTTGCCTTGTCTAGATGGCTCGTTACCAGTAACAGGCCACTTAAGAGAAATATTTTCAGGTGCTTATCTGGAAGGTTTTTTTTTGGAGACAATTTTTATGTCCATGCTTTAGCCCTGGGCAACACCTGTGGTCACAACACACACCTGGCTAAGTCTGGAGCCTTGTGTCTTTTTAACCTCTTGCTGGATTTCTCTGCATTTTCTACAGAAAGATTGTAAGTAAAATAGATGGCGACAAGGACGGGTTTGTCACTGTGGATGAGCTCAAAGACTGGATTAAATTTGCACAAAAGCGCTGGATTTACGAGGATGTAGAGCGACAGTGGAAGGGGCATGACCTCAATGAGGACGGCCTCGTTTCCTGGGAGGAATATAAAAATGCCACCTACGGCTACGTTTTAGGTAGGTCCCTACTATCTGGGGGAAAAAGCCTTGTGGAGCTGGCACCTTGAAACGTAACTGTTTTGTCTTGTAGAATGATTGTAGATAAAATAGACGTGGATAAAGATGGGTTTGTGACGGAGGGGGAGCTGAAATCCTGGATTAAGCACGCCCAGAAGAAATACATATATGACAATGTTGAAAACCAATGGCACGAGTTTGATATGAATCAAGACGGCTTAATCTCCTGGGATGAGTACAGAAACGTGACTTATGGCACTTACTTGGGTAAGGGGCAAGATGTCAGCCTGATAGAGACCATGGTCTTGAGTCAAAGAAACAAATGGGTCACACAGTGAAGGAAAGGGAGAAATTGTGCACTTTAAAAATAGTCCAAATGCTGTGAACTGATTTCCCTTTATTAACTTTAAATGTGCATATTAAGTATTTTAGTTTTGTAAGGTCCGGCATCTTCTACATCTTTAGCATTTCAGATATTATTTTAGCAATTTTTCTTTCTGTGATCCCTCAGATCATTTTTGGAGCAAATCTCCTCTAAAAGGCATTGTTTCAATAATGCAAAGCAAGAGACTTTGAAATATCTCTTGATGTGGTCACGTTAAAGTGGTGACCCTGAAATTCAAGCTAGATTCCTGTATAACTGGTGAGAATAGGAAAATTACTGACCTTCCATAATAAAATAAAGATCAAATAGCTTTCCTTGATAAAATTTAACAATTTTAGTATGTCTGCTTACTGAAGTTTAGAAAAGAAAATTTCCCATTTGTTTTCTCTGGCACATGAGTTTATCAGCCTGCTATGCAAATGCTTCAAGGCAAATGTGATTGCTTTCTGTTGATTTGGTAGCTTGTATGCTTGGGCCACCTGTTAGTAATCTTCTTTTACTTACTACACTTGCCTGTTTTTGAATGCTAGGTGGCAGTCTTACTGAGTTGATGATTAGGGTGTTTTTGTTATGCGATTCCTCTTCGTAGTTACAATTTGAGATAAGAATGTATAAATGTTACTTCTTGCATTTTTATCCTGGAAATGAGGCAAATTTCTGGGTTAAAGCAGGCATTCTCCACCACTGATTAACAAGCAGTGAGTGTATAATGGTCTGTTTCCCCCACTGGATAGCCAGCTGTCTGTGTTAATTACAGGACTGCATGCATTTCTGTATATTTCTGTATTGAGCTTGTTCTCATTCCTAAGACGAAAGTGGCAATCTTTCTTCATGCTTGACACTTAGCCAAGAACCAAACATATCCTTCACCCAATTAAGAACATGTGTATTAAGAAGTCAGTGCAGATGGATAGGCACCCGTGTTTCTTGCTTTCTGGCTGAGACTCAGCACCCTCCTGATTTATTTGGACTTATAAATATAGAGCAAAGGCTAGGTTATTGGTGATCTAAACAGAATGGTGTGTTAATAAATCTCAGTTCAGACCTAGGCACTTACTTGCTACCCAAAATGAATTTTAAGCTCTTTGTATGATTATGTGCATAAAAATCTGTTGAGAGCTCCATTGCGCTCTCAGGTCAAATGATTCAATGTAATGGGTATTTCTACTGAGACTGAATAAGCTGAAGCACTGGCTAGAGAAGCAATATCTTTATAAGGCATCTTTCCGTGGAGGCATGTGGGTGGATAGCACTCGGGGTAATGAGGTGGCTTAGAGAAGCGCTGAGGGTTTTTTTTTTTTGGTGAGAGTATGTTCTTGATTTAATCTTGAGTTCAGGTATAAGTCATCTTAGCTTTTAATTAAAATCTGTCTTAATGAATCTGCTTTCCACAAAAGGAAGGTTAACACTTTCTGCTACAAGCAAAATATGGAATACTAAGATCCATCCTGGCTATCCCAAAACTAGATCAAGAGCCTACTTGAAACTGCAGGCTGGCTAGCACAATAAGCTGGTACTTAGGATAGATACGGCACCCCAAACAAGGACAGCAAACACATGAATTTAATTATTTAAAATAAAATATTTTATCTTTTGTGTGCATGTTATCAGGCTACTTGATTCCAGTCACCACATTTTACCCTGAGGTGGAGAGAAGGTCTCTTAGTTAAGAATCTAGTCTTGTTGTGTCAGTTGTCTGCTGTTATCTTTATTTTGTTACGGAGTCGGTACTGAAACTTTGTTTAGAAGAGACGACTTAGTATCTTTAAAAAGTGTATTTTCCTTAAATTCTCCATCTTCAACCTATTATGGTTTTGAGTATCCTGTATAGTCACGATTCAATAAGCTGTCTTACTGAATTTTGACGCTCAACAAAACGTGAAGTTTCAAACTGCCCAAAACTCTCTCAAAACAGAGTGGTAGTTTGTTTTTGTTTTCCAAACCGTGCTTGAAATTTGGAAGGACTGAAATTTGGTATCAAAAGTCAGCAGTGTGATATTGTTAAAGGGGCCTTGTGGGTTTTTTTTATAAAACTAGTGCCATATCTTTCTTTATTTAAGCAATATGTTCTAGGAACAATTGTTTCTTAGCTTGATTGTGGTGTCTTTTACATTTCATGATATCTTCACATGCTTTCTTTTGGTCCACACAGCAGATTGAAAAGGTTTTTTTGTCCATTTATTTTGGGCTTTTTCCTACAGATAACTCCTTCAACTTAAACTGAATTTCATTCTTCTAGAGACTAAATAGCTACTGCTTATATAGTTCAACATCATAACAGATGGATAGGTCCAGAAAGTTTGGTTGTAATCTAATGTTTACTTTTTATAACAGCTGTATTGAGGTATAATTGGCATATATAGGACACTGCACATATTTAAAATGCACAATTGATGAGTTGACATAGGTATGTACCAATGAACCCATTCTTACAACGAACTTATCCATCACCCAAAAAAATTTCCTCATGTCCCTTCATAATCCTGCTTACCTTCCCTATCCCCTGTCCCTAGGCAACCTCTGACCTGTTTTGCGTAACTCTAGTTTTACATCCTAGAATCTTACATAAATGAGGGAGAGGGGTGGCAAACGGTACCTGTAATTCATGGTAGATAATCTGAGTTGGCTGAAAAAACTGAAGTGTGACTTTTCAAACGGTAGTAATTCTGTTGCTTGAATCAAAGTGACCTTAATATGAGATAGAAAACCTTTGATATCTAGCTTCTCGGTGGGAGTCGAATCTTTAATAAAAATAGCAATAGCTAACATTTATTGAAAGCCAGCTATATGCCAGGCACTATTCTCAGCACTTAGATTTATTTGCTCATTTACCCTCATAGCAGTCCTATGAGACAGGCACCATTATTACCTCCATTTAGATTGAAGCACAGTTACTTGTCCACAGTCACACAGCTAGAAGTGGTAGAGTTAGGATTCAAACCCAGACAGTATGATTTTAAAACTACCACTGCCTCTCAGATATAACTAGAAAGCTGGAACCCTCTAGTAGCCTTAACACCAAAAATAGTGAAGCGGTACCTAGGTTAACCAAGGAGCCAGGGTTCCATGTTGGATGGCAAACATTTACATTCAACTTGGACCTGACTTTGATGACCAAAACTGAATGTTTTCACACTGTTAACAATTTTACCTGTGTAATCAGGTTGTTTCTTCATTGCTTGGTTTATCCTTCTTGGAAATTGATTCCTCAGCCCATACATTTTCATGTTTTGTGGAAGTCTGTTAAAATTTGACTTAAATGTTTTGTTTTCTAGATGATCCAGACCCTGATGATGGTTTTAACTATAAACAAATGATGGTTAGAGATGAGCGGAGATTTAAGATGGCAGACAAGGATGGAGACCTTATTGCCACAAAGGAAGAATTCACAGCTTTCCTGCACCCTGAGGAATATGATTACATGAAAGACATAGTAGTACAGGTTGGTGGAGAACAGTGATTCTCAGCAGAAACTCAGTTTCTCTTTTTGGGAGAATGACTGTATTTGGGAGAATCACTTATTTAAGTAAGCTCTAAGCTCCAGGGTAGGGCTTGAACTCAGTGACCCTGAGATCAAGAATCCCATGCTGTAATGACTGAGCCAGCCAGGTGCCCCAGGAAAATCCTTTTTTTTTTTTTTTAAATGTTTGTTTATTATTTTGAAGAGACCAAGAGTGAGCAGGAGAGGGACAGAGAGAGAAGGAGACACAGAATCTGAAACAAGCTCTGAGCTGTCAGCACAGAGCCCAATGTGGGGCACGAACCCACAATCCTCAAGATCATGACCTGAGCTGAAGTTGGACGCTTAACGGACTGAGCCACCGAGGCGCCCTAGGAATATCCTATTTTTAAAAATATCTCATAACCGGGACACCTAGGTGGCTTAGTCAGTTAAGCATCCAGTTTCGGCTCAGGTCACGATCTCACGGTTGGTGAGTTTGAGCCCTGTATGGGGTTCTCTGCTGTCAGTGCGAAGCCCACTTTGGATCTTCTATTCCCCTTTCTCTCTGCCCCTTCACCACTCAACGTCTCTCCCTCCCTCCCTCCCTCCCTCCCTCTCCCTCCCTCTCCCTCCCTCTCCCTCCCTCTCCCTCCCTCCCTCTCCCTCCCTCTCCCTCCCTCTCCCTCCCTCTCCCTCCCTCTCCCTCCCTCTCCCTCCCTCTCCCTCCCTCCCCCTCCCTCTCCCTCCCTCTCCCTCCCTCCCCCTCCCTCCCCTCCCTCCCCCTCCCTCCCCCTCCCTCCCCCTCCCTCCCCCTCCCTCCCCCTCCCTCCCCCTCCCTCCCCCTCCCTCTCTCTCCCTCTCTCTCTCAAAAGTAAACATTAAAACAAAATCCCATAACCAGTGATCAGACACTACTGAAGAATTGTCACAGAAGGCAGTTACCAATAAAACATAAACTGTAGACTTTATAGTTTTGTAAACATAAAACATAGACTACATAGTTACAGACCTACGGGTCATATCTGTTAGAATAACTTCATGACTAGGGCTACTCCACATCATTATCGGCTTGGTGGGATAGGTCATTATTAAATAATGCCAGTGTTCCTCCAAGAAGATTCATAATTATTTAGGGTTGAAGCATAAAAAATAGTTAATATTTTACCATTTTTTCGGCTAGAAAAACAGCAACTTCCTATGCTTTAACCATACCCACACATGTACGTTTGTTTGTTTGTTTGTTTGTTTTTTTAATTTTTTTTTTTTCAACGTTTATTTATTTTTGGGACAGAGAGAGACAGAGCATGAACGGGGGAGGGGCAGAAAGAGAGGGAGACACAGAATCGGAAACAGGCTCCAGGCTCTGAGCCATCAGCCCAGAGCCCGACGCGGGGCTCGAACTCCCGGACCGCGAGATCGTGACCTGGCTGAAGTCAGACGCTTAACCGACTGCGCCACCCAGGCGCCCCACATGTTTGTTTTTAAAATTTTTTTTAATGTTTATTATTTTTGAGAGAGAGACAGATAGAGTGTGAGCGGGTGAGCACAGAGAGGGAGGGAGACATAGAATCCGAAGCAGGTTCCACGCTCCAGGCTGTCAGCACAGAGCCTGATGTGGGGCTCGAACTCATGAACTGTGAAGTCATGATCTGAGCCAAAGTCAGATGCTTTAACCGACTAAGCCACTCCCGCGCCCCTAACCATACCCACATGTTCATGTGTTTTTAATGAATGATAAATGCCTAAACTAATTCATCCAGATACTAACTTTAATAGTCTCTTCTTACTCTCTTTTGTCCAGGAAACAATGGAGGATATAGATAAGAATGCTGATGGTTTCATTGACCTGGAAGAGTATATTGGTAAGTCTGTTTCTCCTGTTTTTCCTAGAGGAAGCTGAGAAGTTGTGGAAGTGTGTTTGCCCATAGAAATAATTTACCCCTGGGTAGCTTCGCCGGTTGAGATTCTGACTTTTGATTTTGGCTCAGGTCATGATCTTACCATAGTGAGATTGAGCCCTGAATCGGGCTCTGCACTGGGTATGGAACCTGCTTGAGATTCTCTCTCCCTCTCCCTCTGCCCCTCCCTGTGCACACCCACAAGTCTGAGCTCTCTCTTTCTCTCTAAAAATAAACAGGGGCGCCTGGGTGGCTCAGTCAGTTAAGTGTCTGACTTAGGCTCAGGTCATGATCTCACAACTCGTGAGTTTGAGCCCAACATCAGGCTCTGTGCTGACAGCTCAGAGCCTGGAGCCTGCTTCAGATTCTCTGTCCCTCTCTCTGTCTGCCCCTCCCGCTCATTATGTTCTGTCTCTCTCAAGAATAAACATTTTTTATGTTTTTTATATTTGAGAGAGAGAGACAGAGTGTGAGCAGGGGAGGGGCAGAGAGATGGAGACAGAATCTGAAGCAAGCTTCAGGCTCCAAGCTGTCAGCACAGAGCCCAACATAGGGCTCAAACTCACAACCATGCTGAAGTTGGTGGCCCAACGGAATGAGCCACCCAGGCACCCCTCAAGAATACACATTTTTTGCGGCGCCTGGGTGGCGCAGTCGGTTAAGCGTCTGACTTCAGCCAGGTCACGATCTCGCGGTCCGTGAGTTCGAGCCCCGCGTCGGGCTCTGGGCTGATGGCTCAGAGCCTGGAGCCTGTTTCCGATTCTGTGTCTCCCTCTCTCTCTGCCCCTCCCCCGTTCATGCTCTGTCTCTCTCTGTCCCAAAAAATAAATAAATGTTGAAAAAAAAAAATTTTAAAAAAAATAAATAAATACACATTTTTTAAAAATTAAAAAACAGTTGTTTTAAATGAAAGAAATTTTTTTTAATGCAAATTTAAAAATAATTTGGGGTGCCCGGGTGGCTCAGTCAGTTGAGCGTCCCACTTCAGCTCAGGTCATGATCTCACAGTTGGGGGTTTGAGTCCTGCATCAGGCTCTCTGCATTCAGTGTGGAGTCTCCCCTTCAGATCCTCTGTCCCCCAACTTTACTCCTCCCTTGCTCGCTTGCTTGCTTGCTTGCTCTCTCTCTCTCTCTCAAAAATAAACATTAAAAAAAATAATTTACCCCATGGGTCAACTCTTAGCACATCATTAAGCCAGACCAGCATGAGGAATAGTGGGTCATGATAAAGTGTCTGTAGCAGCACTGTCCAATCAAAATGTAAATGTGAGCCACATGATATATTTTTACTTAAAAAAAAAATTTTTTTAATGTTTATTTTTGAGAGACAGAGCACGAGTAGGGGAGTGGCAGAGAGAGGGAGATACAAATCCGAAGCAGGTTCCAGGCTCTGAGCTGTCAGCACAGAGCCTGAAGTGGGCTCGAACCCATGAACCGCGAGATCGTGACCTGAGCCAAAGTCGGCACTTAACCGACTGAGCCACCCAGGTGCCCCGTGTTATTACTTTTCTAATAGCTACATCAAAAGTTTTTTTTTTAGGGATTCCTGGGTGGCTCATTCGGTTAAGCATCCAGCTCTTGGTTTTGGCTCAATCAGGTCATGATCTCATAGCTCCTGAGTTGGACCCCTGGGTCAGGCTCTGTGCTGACGGTGTGAAGCCTACTTGTGATTCTCTCTCCCTCTTTCTCCGCCCCTCCTCGGCTGGTGTGCGCGTTCTCTCTCAAAATAAATAAACTTAAAAAAATTTCTTAGCATGATTAGTTTTAATATATTTTATTTAACCTAGTAATCTAAATTACTTTCATCATGTTATCAATATAAATTATTAAGAATTTTTTTCATACTGTTTGCGGAAGCATCTTTTATACTTACAACACATCTCTGATCAGACCAGCCATAGTTGAAGTCCTTGATAGCTCCATGTGGCCAGTGGCTGCCATATTGGATAGCACTGATACAGTGCATTCCAGATGCCCATGGAATTGACAGTAAAGAGTTGTAGGGAGCCTAAACTGGTGTTAGGAAACCCAAGAGAAGAATATAGGGAATAGGATAAGAGATCAGTGGGTGACTAAGGGACCCCAAGTTGCCGATTTCTCTTAGAGTATTTCCTCCTTTCTACAATATTCTGTTTGTAATTTCTGTCTAGGTCAT
Organism: Puma concolor; assembly: GCF_028749965.1. NCBI lineage: Eukaryota > Metazoa > Chordata > Mammalia > Carnivora > Felidae > Puma > Puma concolor. The sequence goes on along the minus strand of NC_141668.1, from coordinate 24,690,466 downwards.
CTGTTCCCTTTTTTTTTTTTTTTTTTCCACCTGTCCCTTGAATTGAGCAAGTTACTTTTCTCAGATTTTATCTAATTATACTTGCTCTTTATATTTAGGGTTATTCCCATTGAATTACTCCCTGAATATTTACTATTCTTCAAAGACTCAGTGATGTTTTCTGAGTTTTTTTAGAGAAAAAGGAATGAGCAGTGGAAGATCTTCCTTCCTTCCTTCCTTCCTTCCTTCCTTCCTTCCTTCCTTCCTTCCTTCCTTCTTTCTTTCCAAAATGATTCTTTTTAGTGGAGTTCATCAGCACAGAGGAAGTAAATGTCTGGCTGCATTTACTGAGACTGCTTCAAAGTTGACTGTTTCTACTTTTAAATATTTTATCTTTTCATTCCTGGCTTTTGCCATTTTATCACTATTGCTAAAACTGAGGAACTCATTTGAACCTCCAGAGGAGAGGAATTAAGTTTCATAACTGGTAAGTACCATCATTTATCAAGCATCGAGGTCAAATAAGGAGATATTTCTTTCTACCTCTCCATCATACATATCCAAGGGCAGAGGAATTGTATTTTGAAACTGTTAAACCAAGTGTGTGTGTGTGTGTATTTCTTTTGCAAACCATCAACTAACATAAACACTTACACCAGGGATGCTGGACTTTGTAAACCTAAAAGTCCCCAAACAGTATCTTCCAGTTTCTAGGGATATGCTAGTTTCTGCCCTATTGAAGAGAGAGATCATAAACAAATGGTCAGTGCCTCTTACATTTAGCATTAATAAGAAGTTCCCAGAGTTATGCTGTTGAATTTTTTATTTAAACTTGTTGTAGAACATTGCAAACATGTACAAAATTAGAATTCCATGTACCTATGCCCAGCCCTAACAGCCGTCTACTCATGGCCGATCCCTTCACATCTGTAACCAATCCATTTCCTTACTTTTTTTATTATTTTGAAGTAAATTCCAATCATCTCATTTCATCTCTAAGCATTGCATTATGTATCCTAAGAACATTTTAACGTAATCTCAAAAAAATTAATTTTAGTATCATTATACAGATTAAATCCTTTTTAAATAGAAATTTAAATAGTATTATTTTTATCCTTACTCATCTATCTTTGAAATGCACTTACATTACATTGTATATTCTAGTTTCTATTAAAAGGATGTCTTTTGTGGGGCCTGCGTGGATCAGTTGGTTAAGCGTCCGACTTCGGCTCAGATCATGATCTCATGGTTCGTGAGTTTGAGCCCCACGTTGGGCTCGGTGCTGAAAGGCCCTTGCTTTGGATTCTGTCTTCCTCTCTCTCTGACCCACCCCTGCTCATACTATCTCTCTCAAAAATAAACAAACATTAAAAAAAATATATTTAAAAAAAATTATGTCTTTTAAGCACACATTTATTTCCTCTGTAATTCAGAATTTCCCCATATGTGTACTATGAAAGGTCTCAACCCACAGGACAGCTAAGGCAGGGCACTGGCCCGGTGGATCATACAAATATTACATTTTCTGAATGTGCTGTAGCATAGAAAAAAACAGGCAAGTCCTGTCCTGAGGTACTCCTCCTTTGTTTAAAACAGAAGTAGTTCGGGGTGCCTGGGTGGCTCAGTCGGTTAAGCGGCCGACTTCGGCTCAGGTCACGATCTCACCGTCCGTGGGTTCAAGCCCCGCGTTGGGCTCTGCTGACTGCTCAGAGCCTGGAGCCTGTTTCAGATTCTGTCTCTCCCTCTCTCTCTGACCCTCCCCCGTTCATGCTCTGTCTCTCTCTGTCTCAAAAATAAACGTTAAAAAAATTAAAAAAAAAGGGGCGCCTGGGTGGCGCAGTCGGTTAAGCGTCCAACTTCAGCCAGGTCACGATCTCGCGGTCCGTGAGTTCGAGCCCCACGTCAGGATCTGGGCTGATGGCTCAGAGCCTGGAGCCTGTTTCCGATTCTGTGTCTCCCTCTCTCTCTGCCCCTCCCCCGTTCATGCTCTGTCTCTCTCTGTCCCAAAAATAAATAAACGTTGAAAAAAAAAAAATTAAAAAAAAAATAATAAAAAAAAAAATTAAAAAAACAAAAACAAAAGTAGTTCTGCTCTTAGCCCTCAAGTTCAGGAAAATGACAGTACCAACTGTCAGGTGACAATAATACATTTTAGTAATGAGTTCATCCTTTATTCAAGGGAAAACAGCCTATAGACTGGGGATCGTTGTGCCCAACAAGCAGTGGAGCGCTCTCTCTTCCCAAGGGATTTTGGGCAAGAGCTGAGTTTTATAAAGCATTAGAAGCAGCAGAGTAGAAACAGCATGACTGGCTAGCAGGTCCTATTTTCTAGGGTCAGGTAAAGTAGCTGAATCTGAGTTGGAGGATTGTGATTGGTGTACGTTAAATTTCCTTGGCAGTATGGTGTTTCCTCTAAGTGCAGGCTTACTTGTGTTCAGATTTGTGACTTGGGCCGTCTCCATTTTGTGGGTTCCTATGTATGAAACCTTTACCACAACTAAATACCTTTGCTTAGAACTGCTGGAAACTATTTAGACGTATATAAGGTATGCTCCCGTACCTTGCATACAATGCACATACACTGATGTATATACCTCAGGAATCTTCAGACTTTTTCATTCACATAAGTCTAAAAAAAATTTGACAAAACAGTATTTTATTGCACGTTTTAAAATTGGTATCTTTAAATTTTTTTTTTTTTTAACGTTTATTTTTGAGACAGACAGAGCATGAACGGGGGAGGGGCAGAGAGAGAGGGAGACACAGAATCGGAAGCAGGCTCCAGGCTCTGAGCCATCAGCCCAGAGCCCGACGCGGGGCTCGAACTCACGGACCACGAGATCGTGACCTGAGCTGAAGTCGGACGCTTAACCGACTGAGCCACCCAGGCGCCCCTAAAATTGGTATCTTTAAATAGCTGTAAAGAAGAATCTCTGTTGGTTGTAAATACTGAATTTCAAAGTACCTTAACTCTTAAATCTAGTAAAATTCAGGTATACAATAACAACTTCTTAGCCACCAGCATTCATAGAAGTAATTTGAACAAACTAGCTTTAGAAGATAATAGTAAATTCAGATTTGGACTGAGTATTCAGTAATACCAAAAAATTGATTTTGTGAAACATGATAATGACATTATGGCTATATAAGAATATACCCATTATTTTTAGAAGTAGGTTCTTAAAAAATGTTCTGAAATATACTTAGTAATTGGTAGACAGTTTGGGCTTCTAGTCTACACTTCTCAAGTTTTCTTGAGAATTTAAAATAGCACCTTTCTAATACCAATAGTCAGGTTTAACTAGTTACCTTGGATTGAAAAGGAATGTAGGAAACAACTATCTTTTGAAAGTTAGCCTTTATCTTTCTGGATGTTAGTCATCTCCCTTTATTTTTTCAATTTTTAAGGGCTAAGGATTCTTTTTGGACTCACTAACTCAAAATCAACAGCTGGAAATATTCTTAAAGGTCATTAGTTAAACCTCAGGAAAATGCCTTGCTTTCTCAGGCCTCTCTGACCTATAAAATAGCCTTGTAACTGCTACTATGTTCCAGATGGGGGAAAAGTTAAGCCAGATTAGCATGTGGCAGTCTTGGGAAAAATACTCACCTTTTGTATTATGTATGTCTATGTACATAGGTGACATGTACAGCCATGATGGAAATGCTGATGAGCCAGAATGGGTAAAGACAGAAAGAGAACAATTTGTTGAGTTTCGAGATAAGAACCGTGATGGGAAGATGGACAAGGAAGAGACCAAAGACTGGATCCTCCCCTCAGACTATGATCATGCAGAGGCAGAAGCCAGACACCTAGTGTATGAATCAGACCAGAACAAGGTAAGTCTGGCCAGGCCCAAACAACCTAGCAGTGATCAAAGTCTGTTTCTAGGGGATTACCTAAAACATTCCTGTTGAGGTACATAGAGCATGTAAGGTCTTAATTAGTCTAAGTCTGCTGCAAATCTTAAGTTGGCGATTGAAAACTTACAGGGCAGTGCTAGCTATCTGATCTCATTTTAGAAATCCCTTTGCCCATTGTTCACACCATTGGAGGCATTTGGCTTCAGCAAAGAGCCTCTGTACATAGCCTGTGCCCACCGTGCTTCATCTGTTACCTTTGGATCCCCAGGAAATTTTCCCTAATTTTTTTTCCCCATTATTTCCTTTGTTCTTTTATCTATCATAGGCTCATTTTCCCTACTCAAAGTTGGTCATCTCCCTCTTTTTTTTTATTTTTATTTTTTTTTATTTAAACAAAAATTTTTTTTATTAATGTTTGTTTATTTTTGAGAGAGACAGAGCTCAAGAGGGGAAGGGCCAGAGACAGAGGGAGACACAGAATCTGAAGCAGGCTCCAGGCTCCGAGCTGTCAGCACAGAGCCCAATGCAGGGCTCAAAGTCACGAACCGTGAGATCATGACCTGAGCCGAAGTCGGACGCTCAACCGACTGAACCACTCAGGCACCCTGATCATTTCCTTCTTAAATATGCTTTTTAAAACTAAATTCTTAGTAGTTACGTTGTAAATCAGCTTTTCTCTGGAGCCTGTTAAAATTGTCCTCAATCATCTGAGGCATTTGGTTCATTAACAGTGGTATTATCACTAAGCCCTGTCACCTTTTCAGCAATATGAATGCTTTGCTTAGAGTGAGCTGAAAATCAATCTAAAGACAGGGGCGGGGTTTGCATTCTGAATATTTCTCCTGTCTAAGCCTGTCTTCTGTTTCAAATGCAGTGTTTTATCATCAAGCCTTTTTAAGGGTCGGTCTGTTTTGAGTTCTTGCTTCAGTCACTTAAAGTAGCCAAGTGCTGTGTCCTGACTGAGCTATGTGAGAAAAAGAAACTCGTAAGGTCAAATCTTGGGAATCTGGCTTACGTAATGTTTGAGATGAGTGTCTCAGCCTTCATTTGGGGTTATGTCTGGAATCTGATTGGTGGCTACGGTGTAGTGGGGGTGAGGACTATGTAAGGATGTTAGTAGATTTCATTGTTCCTGTGAGGCAGTGACTTGATTCACTTTATTTTACCCAGTTCTTCCTATCTCTTACCTATACCTAGAAGATGTCCCACATCTTGCTTGACATATCTCTAGCATTAAGTTATTGAGCTATATTATTTCCATTCTTCCAGTTTTAACTTAATAAGAAAAATGTATTGTTGCTTTCTTCCCTCTGTATGTGGAAGGGGTCAGGGATGAGGATTGAGTTCCCATTTAATTTAGTGGAATTAGAATCTCAAATCCTAACCCCTTTTGTTCTATAGCAGTGTTTCTAAATTTGAAATGGGAAATCTGTTTTGCCGCAATTCACTCTTCTCTCTGGTTTCAGGATGGCAAGCTTACCAAGGAGGAGATTGTTGACAAGTATGATTTATTTGTGGGCAGCCAGGCCACAGATTTTGGTGAGGCCTTAGTACGACACGATGAGTTCTGAGCTGCAGACAGAAGAACCTGCATTTCTTCAAAAGTAATTTATTTTTACAGCTTCTGGTTTCACATGAAATTGTTTGCGCTACTGAGACTGTTATTACAAACTTTTTTTAAGACCTGAAAAGGCGTAATGAAAACCATCCCGTCCCCATTCCTCCTCCTCTTTGAGGGACTGGAGGGAACCGTGCTTCTGAGGAACAACTCTAATTAGTACACTTGTGTTTGTAGATTTACACTTTGTATTATGTATAACATGGTGTGTTTATTTTTGTATTTGTTCTCTGGTTGGGAGTATGATATGAAGGATCAACATCCTCAACTCACGCTTGTAGGCAAATATTAGCCCTTCACTCTTTCTCAACCCTTGCCATATAATTTTTATAATTCTGACTTAACTAATTTTTTAAAGCCTGAGATCAATAAGAAATGTTTAGGAGAGAGAAAAGGGAAAAAAAAAATGCCCCACAATTAATATTTAGAGAGAGAACACTTAACCTTGCCTGTTGAAAGTATGTTTTATAAGTAGTAGGGGCCACATAGTCCATTCAGTTGCTATAGGTCCAGCAATTGATCGTGGCATTATCTGGGTAAGGACAGATCCCTGTGCTGTCAGGAAGCTTGGCTCGACTTGATTTTGTTCATTTTTTTTCTTCCCAGGAGGACTAGCTGTTTGCTAATTTTGCTGGGCACAGCTGTGGTGGGAAGAGTTAGGGCCAGTGTCTTGAAAATCAAGTAGTGAGTGTGATCTCTTTACAGAGTTATACATAGAAACAGCTGGAAAATTAAGGGAAAAATACAAGTGTTTTCAGGGCACTTTTTTCTGGGTGTGCGTCTGTTGAAGTGCTCAAGACTGTCTTGCCTATTGAATCACTGTAAGTGCCCCATTCAGTTCCTATCTCCCCAGGTGTTCTGGGAATTAATCTTTCACTGCAAATTGTATTCCTTTCCAATTATGTCATTGAAAGTGCCTTTAACAAGAGAAATGATCACTGAATGAGGGTTCTGTTAAGAAACCCTAAAATAGATTATTTGGACCCCCTTATATGAAATGAAGCTTACAACCTCCCAATGTATTGGGGATTTTTTTTTTTTTTCTTTCCTTTCTCTTTCAGACAGTGGTTAAATAGCAGTATTAGTTAGGAGCTTGGTTGCAGTGTTCTTATCTTGTGGGCTGGTTTCCAAAAACCACATGCTGCTGAATTTACCAGGGATCCTCATACCTCAGAATGCTAACCACTTACTACCAGGCCTATTTCGGTGTCAGCTGAAGAGCTTGAACTCAGACTCAAAGATGAGAGGGCCTACATAGAGGACTCTTTGGTTTGAGGACCATTGCTCAATCTTCTTGCCTTTGACCCAACACTCCCTTTGCCCCCATTTCCCCTTCTCCCCACTGCCCCCAAAAAGTTTATCATGGATCAGCAGATTGCCAATCCTTGTCAAAGAGGGACATTGTAGAAAGAGCTGAAGAAGCCACCTTCTGTTCCTAACACACTTTGCCCATATTTTATGTAACACGAACTCTGTCTTTTTTGGTCCCTTTCTTACAGATGGACCTCTTTTGAGAAGAAGAATTGTATTCCAAACTTTTTTAGCCCTCAGGTTATTAAGATAAATGTATGTATATCTAACCTTTATTATTTCATATATCTTTATGGATAATACATTCAGGTGGTGCTGGGTGATTATTATAATCTGAACCTAGGTGTATCCTTTGGTCTTCCATGATCATGTTGAGGTGGACTACTTGGCCTGGTAAAATGCCGGATTATCATGTAACTTCATCCTGGCCTTTGCATTGAGCTCTTGAGAGTAGATAAACTCTTTTAAAGTTTAACCCCAGCATAGGGGAGTGGAAATCTCTGCTCTCCAGATTCCCCATTTTTACTGTTAAGATCAGAGATAATAATGTCAACTGGGATTAAAGAGAGCACATGAGTTGTGTGGCAAGACAGCCTCACAGCTCACTAGGTACAGAGAACCCAGGCCTTATGTTAAAGTTACTCACTTAGAAAGCAAACCTTCATACGCTAAAATGGCAACTTCTGGATGCTGGGTGCTCAGCAGCAAGTGTTATACTCTAATCTCTAATGATCCCCCCTGGATTATCTTTTTGGTTTAAGTCAAGCCTGAGGCTGGTGAACAGTGGCTACACACCCACATTGTGTGTTCTGTGAATGCTAGCTCTCTTGGATTTGGATACTGGTTATTTTTTATAGAGTGTAAACCAAGTTTTATATTCTCTAATGCAAACAGGTACCTATCTGTTTCTAAATAAAACTGTTTACATTCGTTGTGGGGTACATATGTCCTTTATTCTTTTAAGAAGTGGAACTCTTGCTTAGAATTACAGGTGCTATAAAATGTCAAAGAAAAGGAGGTCTTCTAGAGGTTTACTGTACTCCCTCCCATCCCAGATAAGTTCTGCCTTCTCCCAGATTAATTACTCCTTTCTTAATTCTGAAATCTTCTGTCATCCTTCTCACTACAGCTGTACCCCTTCTCTGCTTTCCTTAGGCTGTATAACTGGAGAAGAGCCCAGCTGCTCATTACATAATTATCTGATACCAAACACAAGGCATTCCTGAATGTACACACGACATTTATCTTGATTTTTATTTCAAAAAGGCTTTTACAGGGGGAGCATAAAGTACAAGGTAAAACAGTTTTTCAACACTTTTTGAACATTATAAACTGTATAAAGGTGTGTAAGTTCATTCTGAGAACATGAAGAGAATTAACTATTAATACACAGCTTAAGACATATATAGGTTTAGCCAAATTGGGTGGGGAGCACCTGGAATACTTCATGCTGGCTCAGGAGCTTCTGGACACAGCTGTCCCTGCCAGAGCTGTAGTGATGATTGGCGGTAATGGCATAAAGAAGTTCTTTCAAACCCCTATTTTGGGCCTACTTGAGGTTTAGTTTGTTTTTTCTATCTCTCTCTCCCATTTCTAAGATGTTTATGCTTGTTCTAATTCAGATTGTATCATCTTAGAGCCCCAGTAAGGGGGGAAAAAAAGTTTTTGAAAAGGAAGATAATTGTTACCCATACACTGAAAAATCAGCCATCCTCCTTTATAGTTGCCCCATATGTAGAAATCAGCTCTCAGGTGCTGTCAATGGTGCCACTTAGAGTTGGAGGATTGTTGACATGGCCTTTGGAATGGTCTATAGTAGACCCAGCTGGAACAGCAGCTTTGTAGGCAGGAAAGGAGTGGTAGGAAAATGGGAAGTTGATGCCCCAAATTTGCCGTATTCCCCTTCCCATCTTCTGCATTTGTTAGTAGCTTGGTTTTTGAGAGAAAGAAGGAATTCCCTAAATGTGAAATCCTAGTTGCTGCAAATAAGCCAATATGGCTCCTTAGTTTGGGCCAACCTGGCTGGAAGAGAGAGCCGAAACTTCAGTTTTCTGGGAGCTGGACATTTCAGAATCATCTGTCATGGACTTCCCACACACCATCTCCATGATGCAAGCTCGGAACTGGAAGGAAAGGGCAGAATTGGAGTTAGTCCCATGCAGACCAGTACAGAAGAGACGACATCGGGAAATGGCAAGAGATCTCATTCTCCGTATCTCCAAAGCCTCGCACAGTGCCATATACCCAGCATCTCCTCGTGGTTTTGAATACATCTTCCCAACCCTGAGAGCTACTGCAGGGCCTACAACAGTAATCCCTCCACATTTTGGCTCAGAGGTTCCACTGTTGGGAAACCTCACAAAGCAACCTGCCTCAATAAGACACTCAAAAGTGGTGCCAGAGTAGGCCTACCCACCCACCCACCCCTCCATTACTAGAAGGTGCTCCCAATTGAAAAGGATTGCCAATTTTGTTTCCATCCAGGAGTTTTGAGTCCCATCTCTGAAGACGAAGGAAACAAAACAGCTATTAAGAATGCTCAAAGCAGGGGGTTTGCCCCACAAGATAGGAACTCTCCTAGATTCATCTGAGCTTGGGTTTTTTTATTAGCTCAGATTCAGGATTTGGGATAGGAGGCCACCTGGTACCTTCAGATGATAAACTGTTTTAGAGACTTACGCATATGTTGTTATTTCTGTGCTTTGCATATGCTCCTGCAGGCTGGAAGTTGGGAAGGATTAAGAACTTGTGAAATGGAAGCACTAGGAATTTAGGGTGATGGTTAAATCTGTTTGTTTGTCAAGAAAACAAAACCCTTCCACTTCTCATCCTTCCCTTTGGAGCAACCTGACTTTTATGGCTCAAATTCTGTTTTCTCTGGGTTCTATTACATTGTTTCAATGACCAAGCCTTTCTCCCTGTGCTTATTACCGAGAGCTTCCCTTGTTCACCCCTAGAAACCTTTTGAGTAGAGTCCAAGGTGCTCTGAATTAAAAGTCATTGGTGAGAAAAGAACCAGGTCTCATGAACTAGAGTCTCATAGGAATGTAAATAGAGAGCTTTACCTGCTTATTCATGAAGCAGTAGATGATGGGGTTGTATACACAAGCACTCTTGGAGAAGAAGGCAGGAATGGTGACAAGCCGTAAGTCCAGCCCATGGTTACGGTTGTTGACCATGTACATGGCCATCGCAGCGTAGGGTGTGTAACAGACACAAAAGGATCCCACCATCACCACCACCATGCGGCTCACCTCCCGCTCTGCCTTCTGGGTTGAGGCTGACTCCTGTTGCTGGGCTGCGACCTGGGCAGAGCACAGAGAAACATCCTCTTCCCGGCCCTCAACTCCCAGATCTCAACCCTTTTCCACCAGGGCGGCATCCGCTCCAATTGCCTCTCTCTGTCCCAGCTTCTGGCCTAGCGCCTCTTGTTCTCCTTCCTTGAGGAAGACCAGATGGAGATGGCTGTCTGGTCTTTGACGTTGGAAGGGATCACAAGAATCTCTTGACACACATTTGAGCAGAGAGGACCCCACCCTACTCTTCACACCATTTCATCATTCTCCCTGCCCCCACTTCCTTCACTGCTTTCAGGCATCTCCTCTACCTGGCTGTGAACATTTCCAGATGTCACGCGTTCTTTCTTTTTTTAAGTTTGTTAAGTAATCTACACCCGACGTGAGCCTCGAACTCACGACCCCAAGATCAGGAATTGTGTGCTCTTCCGACTGAGCCAGCCAGATGCCCCCAGAGGTCTTATGTTCTAAAGCACTCACCCATTCTTCCCTCCCATCTTGGAGCCCCTGACCCCCTCTTCCCTGAGCCTCACACAAATCACTCACGACTCTGAGGGCTCCCAGCAGCTGCATGTAGGAGAAGCAGATGAGGGAGAGAGGCACGATGAAGCAGAAGATGAAGAGGAACCAGGTATAGTACTCGCTGCGGTATTTGGTGCCCACGGTATACCAGTCAGGGCCACAGGAACACTGCAGGCCCTCGGGGATGAACCTGCATGGGAGCAAGCACTCACCCACTGGACAGGCACTTGCTCACCGCGGGGTTCACCACAGAAATGAGTGGAGTGGAGCTGAGATCCTGGATTATGCTCTCCACTTAGAACCCAGAGGATGCCCACGGACCTTCAGGCAGGGGCAGTTTCTGTCTTTACCAGCTGAGGCTATAGCAATTCCAACTGCAGGATAAACGTTAGCAGTTGCCTCCCACAGCCCTTGCCCGCACCTACTCCACCCACTCGTTAAAAGTGGAGGTCAGAGACGAAGGTTATCCCCAATTCTTTCCACCCACGCCAACCTGAGCTCCTAGCTAAATTAGCACCACTGCCCTACACTCTCACCGGCTCCAGCCAAAGAAGGGTGGGATGGAGACGCCAATACCAATGGTCCAGGTAGCCAGGACCACCATCAGTGCGTGCTTGGAGCTGAAGCGGAAGTTGCCGAAGGGCTTACAGATGACCAGGTAGCGCTCAAAGGCCAGGAAGGCCAGTGACCAGCCTGTCACCAGACCTGTAGTGAAATGTGAGGGTAATTGGGGGTAGATGGGCCCACCCGGCCTGGCAGACAGAATGGAATACTGACAGGGTGGAGCAAGCATAGGGAGACAGAGGGTTGGACTGATGGTTGGTGTGGAGTTTGGGACTCAATTGGTCAGACTTCTAGTCTCTGCTGCTTTACACCCCGGTGAGAAAAAGCACCAAACTCCTTTTCCCCAGACTCCTCTTTAGGGGCCCACTCTAACCCAACAATCTGGTTCCTGGTTCCAATCCTAGAGCAGTCCTTTGTCTCCCCCACCCAGTCTCCTTCCCCTGCGTACCTGCCGTACAGCCCATGAAGGCCTCCCAAGCACAAACATGGCGGCCAAAGATGAAGTACGCGTGACAGCTGGTGATGAAGACGATGGAGACAGAGGAGACGCAGTAGAGGAAGCCCCCCAGGGACACATTGACCAGAATATAGTTGAGTGGCTGCCGCAACTTTCTGTAGCGGAGGGTGGCCACCAGCACCGTGGCATTGAGTGGTGTTCCTACGAAGAAGACAAAGCCCATGAAGACCGCCTGGAGGCGGAAGGCCCAGACAGGGGCAATGTGGTACTGAGGCCCATCCCATGGCCCCACCAAGGAAATGTTCTTGAACAGATAAAACTCCTCCTCCCCTGACATCTTACTCATGGGACGCCCCCCACCCTCTGATTCCTCTTATAGAGTACCGTCCCGCCACTTCTCCCCCACCTTGCAAAGAACCCTCTCTCCAAAGCCACTTTTGGTCTCCTTGAACGATCAGTACTGATCCTAAGCCTCCTAAGGACAAATTCTGAGATTAGAGATGTCCAAGCCCCCACCTAAACCTCCTTTTGTGGGCCCAAAGCCGATTGCGTGTTGAGAGGATAAAAATATTGGGCTCAAAGAATCGACATGCAGTGCTGGGTGCTGGAATGAATAGGAGGAGTCAGCTCACTGCAACTGGGAGATGCTGACCCATATTTAATAGAGATGCTTCATCACTTTTTTGTGTGTGCGTTCTCTGAATGGCGCTATTGAGGGCACGACTTTGCATTTGGCTTCTGGCACCACCACGTCCCTACAGGTTTCCGCACCCATCTGCTCTTTTGTGGAAGGTGGCCCCTAAGTCTCCCTTTCCAGAGGTCTTGGGCTCACGGCCAGCCTGGGAACCCGCCTCAGGCTGCAGGAAGGGGCAGGGAACGGGGAGCACCCAGGGAGCACCTTAGTCAACAGCCTTCACAGATGGGTACAGGGCACCTTGAAAATGCTTGAAGTCTAAGGCCTCCCTGGCTGCTTCTGTTTCTTCGTGTTGAGTCTACCCAGAGGATGTATGTTTTCTACTCAGACCCCACCCCGCCCCCAGCCCGTCTGAGGTTGCTTTGCTCACGGGCCCCCCGCCTTTAGCTCAGCAGTACTCAAGTTACCACGGTCTTGCCCCATCTGCCCTGGAGTCCTGCCGGGCTCTCACAGCCTAAGTCAAGACCTCTTCCGTGCAGCCCCCCCACCCAGTGAGGCCAGCTGTGCTCTAACCTCCACCTGTGCTTACACTCAACACTATACCTCAGCTCTGAATGTACCGTCTTCCCCACCTCCGCAGACCCAGAATGCAGAGATAAAGGTGACACACTTTAAATACGGATACGTGAAAGGATGGCCCCCTGATGGCATAGCAGTTTGTATCAGATGAATCCCTCCCGTGGGTAAAAATCATCAACTCCGGACAAAACACGAAAAACCACCACTGGAAAGTGCTATCAAGTACCCCAAAGCAGGCAGAGATGTCAACGACCCAATCCTTGAATGACCAGAACCATCTCCATTAAAGTGGATTCTTTCCTGAGGGCACTCCCCAGTCTAGATGGCAAGGGACAGCCGGAATTCAAGCAGCAAGGCCCAGCTGTTATGGCTTGCAGAGTCAGAGGACAGTCTGGGGGACCCCAGAGTAGCTGAAGACTGAAGGTGGGTTTTCTAAAAGGAAGGAAGCCACAGGAGAGGAAGCTTTCAACTCTGCATGCAAACTCCCCTCAAATGCTAGGCTGCCTGCTGAGCTATGCACCGAGGACTAACCGAGGAGCCCAGCAAAAAGCAAGAGGTGCTTCAGATGTGAAGCCTGAGCAGATTGTTTCGGCTGCCATCCAGGGCAGCAAAGAAAGAGTTTTGAGTTTGATTCCCAGCAGGTTAGAGGAGCTGGGCAAACACTTCTGGCTTTCCATTTGGAACTCCAAAAGGCCACTTGGAACTCCAAAAGGCCACCCCTTAGGACTAAAGTCTATGTCCTTTGAATCCTGAGCTAGAAAGGTAGAAGGAGTCTTGTCAGCCATTTGTGGAGACGATGTCCCCACGTACATGCGTGCATACAGACACACACACGCTCCACAGACGCTCGCCCGCAGGTAGGATCCTGGCAGAGACCCGGTCAAGCATCCAGGAATTGCAAGGCCACTGGGTTTCCACTAGGTTGCCTGGGTCAGCTGGTCCTCTGTCCTGGGCAGGCCCTTATGACCGGGGCCAGAGGCCATCCCTAAAGCTGTGTCTACCTCTGGGCAGGGCAGGTGGCCCGTGAGACCGTGCTGAGTGGAGCGAATCAGCCTCTGCTGTCTTCAGGGCTCAGCTGAGGTGCCCACCTCTGTACACGGTTCTGACAGGAACCCTTGGGCTCGGCCTGCCAAGGCAGCTGATGTAGGCCAAAGACACCCAGGCCCTCTCACTCGCACTACCCAGGCCAAGTGGCTGCACCCTTGGCCTCTCCTAGGTCTGTCCTGAAACCTTTCCACACAGTCCCTTCCCACCTTATTCCACACACCCTCAGAGGGAGGGGCAGTGGGCCCAAGCTGGGAGCAACCCAGCCCTCGTGAGATGCGGCTCCTCTGGGAGCCGGCGGGGGAGGGGCGGCAACTCAGGCCAAAAAGAGCCTTATCCAAGTACAGGGTCTTACTGGTACCTTCTACGCAGGGGACAACACATTTTTGGAGTCCGGAAGCCATGGAGTAGGGAGCAGGAAGATTTTGAGGATGGTGCCTGTGGTAAAGGTGGAGGGTAATGATATAAAAACTGAAGGCATGTTAAGTACATTTAACGTAGACAGTGCCCTTTTCAAGTTTAAAGGCACTTTATTAGTTTAGGAACATGATAATATATACTAAGGCTTTATAGAAGATTATGTTAGGTATGTTTTTTTTTTAATTTTTTTTTTAACGTTTATTTATTTTTGAGACAGAGAGAGACAGAGCATGAACAGGGGAGGGGCAGAGAGAGGGAGACACAGAATCTGAAACAGGCTCCAGGCTCTGAGCTGTCAGCACAGAGCCCGACACGGGGCTCGAACTCACGGACCGCGAGATCATGACCTGAGCCGAAGTCAGCCACTTAACGACTGAGCCACCCAGGCGCCCCGGTTAGGTATGTTTAAACCAGGGTTTCTTTACCTCCATATTATTGATATATTGGGTCAGATAATTTTTTGTCGTCAGGGGGCTGTCTACTGGATTGTAGGATGTTAGCAGCAATCCTGGCCGCTGCCCACTGGATGCCAACAGACTTCAGTCGTGATAGCGAAAAATGTCTCCAGACACAAATATCCCCTGAGAGGCCAAACCACCCCCTGCCCCCTCCCCTCCAGTTAAAAACCGCTGATCTAGATTTGGATATATAAATGTCCAGAACCAAATGGAAAAGAGTCAAGAGGAAATTTGTTTTTCTAGTTGTTCTGATTGTCCAGAAAAAAAGGAAAGTCCTAGAAAAGGAGGCTATTTTTTGAATAGTTTTAGCATATGGGTTTTTTTTTTTTTTTTTTTCCTATTCTTTTAGGAGTTTATTCATTTATACGCCCACCTTTTCCGGAAATAGTTTCAGGGAGGTTTGCGGGAATATATGGGACACAACAAGAAGTCCTGAATCAAATGTAGAAGCAAAAGGAGAAAGAGAACAGCAGTGGGAAGTTCAAGAGTCAGAAATTGAATTGAAATAGGACCGCACATTGGTGCTTTCCAGCAGTTACACATTGGCAGAATTCAGTGTCTGGAAAATAAATGCAAACCAACTCTTCTTGGTTTTGTGTTCTTGGGGTTATGACAGACAAGAATGCCTTCCTCGGGACTTCACAAAGGAGACATCAGTGTCTTATGACAAACACTGTCCTCAACAACATTCCCGAGTAGACACAACAACCAGTTTCACAGGATTGGGTATTGAGTATGACCTCTCAATAGGGACTCAACACAAAGCATAAATCAGAACTGGACATAAAGCAGAACCATTAGGCTGAGCACCGAATACCCACTCTGCTGGGTTGCCCTGATCCCAAGGAACTTTTGGGTCCCTGGGGGCTCGAAATACATTTCTCCTTGCCCTCTCTAATCGTTGCTTCTCAATGCTTAGATGTCCATAATTTAATTTCTGTTTTTGAGTGGATTATAGATATGTCCAAGACTGAAAATTCAAAAAGTACTAAGGAATATACAGTGAAAAATAAGCTGATTTCGCACCCTGGCTCCCAGACACCCAGTTCCCCTCTCCAGATGTGGCTTTTGCTGTGTCGCTGGCACGCAGGAGGTGACAATGAGCTTGAGATGATGTGTTGTGACAGTGCTGTCTGTTAAATACTGACCTGTAAGGCCTCTCCAGACAGATGCTGAGATCAGAGTAAGGTCTACCCACTGTTGTAAAAATGAGGAATCGTCAAAGGATCTGCCTGACCGAAAGCCATCCCCTCTTGGGAGGAAAAGGAGGAAGCCCCTAGAAGTAGCGTCACCATTCTCCCTAGAGAACTCCATCTGTGGCTTGTTAAACGCAGAGTCAAGCAAGTCACCGAGGGCCTAATGTCCCAGTGCCCACAGCAAGGCCGCAGTGATTTTAGCCCGGAAAAGAAATGTATGGTAGGTGCCGGTGGGTCCCCACCTGAGCAGTTCTCCTCTCCCCAGACCCCTGCCATCCTGGAGGCATTTGGAAGCGTGCGGGGCGGCGGGGGGCGGGGTGGGGGGGGGCAGTGTTTTCCGACTGTCTCCACAGTGAAGAAGCGATTGCTGGTATTTAGTGGGCAGGGCACTCTTCCAGACAGGCCCCACCAAGAAGAATGATCCGGCCACAAATTTGAACAGCACCCCCAGAGAGAAGCACTGGCTGGAGTCCAACCCCTGTCTCATCCCTGAAACATTCTCACCCCCTAGGAGCCTCTTCTTGGAGCGGCCTCACTTCCGGGCACATCCACCAACAGGAGCAATTTAGGGAATGTGTGCTGAGGTCATGGAATGACGCGTTGAGTGTGCTATTATTTATCAGCCAGTTTATAGCTGGGGAACAGCTACCCCAAGAAAGTCTCTTCGGTTTTACAAGAGATGAGCTGTTGCCTTTCTCTCTGGCCATGATTAGTTGGAACCAGTTGCCCGGCCCGGCACTCCTGGATGGAGACCATGAAACTATCCCCCAGATACAGACGCAGGCGCGCTGATCCTGTCCCTAAAGCCAGGGGCCATCCTCGCTGCCTATCCCAGAGAGGAGTTAGTTCGTTAGGAAGCCTGCTTAGAAGGTCGGAAAGCAGGAGGGGTTCTTCAGCCTTGTGGTTTCTACTTGGAGCCAAGAGATGCGGACTGACCTGAATATCTGTTGCCCCTAGCGATTTTTTTGTGCGCTCTCCCGAGACTTTTCTTTCACGTACGCACTCACTCCTTCATTCATTCCACAGACGTTTGCTAAGCGATGTCTACAACAACAGTTGTGCTGTGAAGATGAGATGAGATCAATCTGGTAGAGTGATCACACAGAGCCCAGCACACAGACGTGCTTGGGCGTTGCTTGTCAGCAGGACTGACAAGGGCCAGACGCGAGGCTGGACCCAGAGACCAAGAAGACAAGAAGACAGGGCTCTGCCTCCCTTGAGCAAGAAGGTGGTGGCGGGGGGGGGGGGGGGGGGGGGGGAGGGGGGGGACGGATAGAAAGAGAGCCTGGCAGCGCCCACTGGGATCTTCCACAAGGCTCCAGGCTCCGAGCCTCCCCCTCACTCTCATTTGGGAAACTCCCAACCAGAAGGAAACCACCCAGGCCACACTCAGCCCGTTAGCGGGTTTTTCCTGCCGCGTCCCCAGGCAGGGGGAGCAGGGTAGGCTGGGGCGTGGGAGGGAGTGTGAGTATTTACAGGATGTTTTCCCACCGCCGCTTTGCTAGAAAGGCTGGGTAGCAGCGTGCACTGCGTTTAAAACAGCCTTCGCATTTAGAGAAATGTGCCTCTTGTAAGCCGAATGTGGAGAAGTTTCTTTTTCTTACGGTGGGGATGACACCTATCTCACAAGGTTGTTACAAGATCTGTAAAGCACAGAACACACTGCCTGGCCCATACTGAGCATTAAAGGGCAACTTTCCTATGATTTCCCGCCCCCCGCCCCTTCACGTTGCCATCATAATAACCCCTCTGCCTCGCACAGCACCTTACAGTTTGCAGACTGCTTGCACAGACGTTGCCCCACCTGATCCTCAGGTGAGAATCACCCTGGAAGGCACACAGGGCAGGTGTCACTTCCCCAGCTGACAGATGAAGACACTGAGTGACTTAGCAAGCGTCATCTAGTCAAGGTGACCCACGTCAGTCTTCCGCTTCCTCGTCGAGGAGGTTGATGGATTTGGAGGATTTTTTTTTTTTTTTTTTTCCTGGTGATCTGATCAGGAGGTAAGAAAGAAGTGTTGTTCTTCATGGGGTGCCGGGGCTGCTAGACAGACTCCCTCAGACCTGGGGCTCCCCTGGAAAGTGGAGGTCGCCGGACCCCGGCTTCTTCTCTGCCCTCTCCCACAAAGTCCACATGGTGGCCCTGGGGGAGAGGCGGCTGGTCGTGGGGAAGAAGTGGCCTGCCTGGAGCATGGGGCATCTGTGTGGCCCTGCCGTGGGCCAGGGAGGTGCGGAGAGAGCCACGGGAGAGGCAAGGCCCGCTGGAGCGCAGCCGGCCTGGGCTGGCTGCCAGCCTGGGAGAAGAGTCCGCCTCTAGGAACCACACACTGTGCCTGCTGCTGATGAGGCAGGGAAGGCACATCTGGCTAAGCACAACCATCAGTGGCTCGTTGGTCTAGGGGTATGATTCTCGCTTAGGGTGCGAGAGGTCCCGGGTTCAAATCCCGGACGAGCCCTGGCTTTTCTGATTTTTTTTTCCTGTACCCCAACATACACATATGCAGTACTTGCCCTTTTTAGTCTAGAGGCATAAAGACGGCCTAGCGGTGAGTGAATAAAGGACCGTAAGGACAAGCTGCTGGTCTGTCTCTCCATTAGCCGTGGCCTGTATATACCCCATAATTTCCACTGAGGCCAAATGGGGCCGGAGGGGACTGGCATAGCATGGGGAGCTGAGCTGGAGAAGGTTAGAGCCAAAGAGCTGTGCTGTGTCAGGCAGGAGGAGCTTCTCAGAGGGCCTTACATGAAGAGCAAGTGATCAGGACAATTTGGGGGTGGGTCCGAGCTGGCGGTCAAGAAAAGGCAAGCTCCTTTTATAAACCCAACCTATGAAATGCACTGGATTCGAAGTCCAAAAGGTAGGATTAAAGTTACACTTTCGAGTCTCAGTTTTCCTCTTGGTAAAATGGGAACAGTAATACTTATTTCTTAAAGTTGTTGGAAGGATTAAAGCAGAGATTGTATGTGAAAGCCCTTTGCAAACTATAATGTACCTCACAGACATAGGGATTGTTTGGAATAATGCTAAAATAAAGGAAATCTGGAGGCACCTGGCTGGCGGAGTCGGTTAAGTGTCTGACTCTTGATCTCAGCTCAGGTCTTGATCTCAGAGTTGTGAGTTCAAGCCCCATATCGGGCTCCGCACTGGGCATGAAGCCTACTTTAAAACAAAACCAGAAAAAAAAAAAAAAGTCTAGAGAGGAACTTCTGGCAACATGACAGACTGAACTAATGCAGCTATTTCCTCACCCAGTGCCCTCCTAAAACACACGCAGAAAGATTGCATAGAATAGACTTAAATTTTTTTTTAATGTTTATTTATTTTTTGAGAGAGAGAGAGACAGAGAGAGAGAGAGAGAGCCCACGGGGGAGGGGCAGACGCAGAATCCGAAGCAGGCTCCAGGCTCTGAGCTGTCAGCACAGAGCCTGATGCGGGGCTCAAACTCACGAACTGCGAGATCATAACCTGAGCTGAAGTCGAACGCTTAACCAACTGAGCCACCCAGGCATCCCTGCATAAAATAGAACTAAAAAATTACTATCTAGGTTGGGCGTCTGGGTGGCTTAGTCAGTTAAGCATCCAACTCTTGATTTCAGCTCGGGTCATGATCTCAAAGTTTGTGAGTTTGAGCCCCATGTTGGGCTCCAGCCCTGTGTCAGGCTCTGCGATGACACATAGAGCTTGCTTGGTATTCTCTCTCTCCCCCTCTCTCTCTGCCCCTATCCGGCTCACGTGCTCACTCTCTCTCTAAAAAAGTAAATAAGTAAACTTAAAGAAAAATGAATATCAAGGTGCCTGGCTGGCTCAGTTGGTAGAGCATGTGACTTTTGATTTCAGGGTCATGAGTTCAAGCCCCACACTGGGTGTAGAGATTATTTTAAAAATTAAAAAAAAAAAACCATTAAAACAAAATTAATATCTGAATAATGCAAAAATTTATTTTTTAAAATGAAATTCCCAGGATTAAAGAAGGAACACAAAGCCAAAGAAAAGAGAAGAGGAGGCTGTCACAGTGCCCCGTGGTGGGTTTCAGACACAGATATATGCCCAGGGATCTGGGGCTGTGTTTTAGTGCTTCCGGTTATAGGATATATTGCTTCAGTCCACCAGAGACAAAAAGCTGGGACTGAACACCCTGTTTAAGATCAGAACACCAAAGATCAGAACACCAAATATCAGACCGCCTGGATGGCTCAGTTGGTTAAGCATCTGACTTCAGCTCAGGTCATAATCTCGCGGTTCATGAGTTCAAGCCCCACGTCGGGGTCTGTGCTGACAGCTCAGATCCTGGAGCCTCCTTGGGATTCTGTGTCTCCCTCTCTCTCTGCCCCACCCTTGCTTGTGCTCTGTCTCTCGAAAATGAATAAGTCTTAAAAAGAAGAAGAAGAAGAACACCAAAGATCTACCTTGTCCATGAAAAGAAGATGAAAATGACACACAGCAATCCAAGGAAGCAATGAAAAGGAATAGAAACACAAGTCAACTCGGAGAAACTGAAGTCCCAAGCCTGAGCAAATGCTTAAGTTGCTTCTGGATTTATGTTATCTACATGATGCTGGATCCTCAAGCGGTGAAATTAATTCTAAACCTGGTTTAGGATCCTTGGAATACCATATCGCCCCACAGAAAGCAAGAAAGAGTTCTGTCACAATGTTTTCATAACCCAGGGCAAATGGGACTCTCACTAAACAAACACCTACTGCAGAAGAGCTCACGATAAAATATCATAAACTAGACAAGGAAGCAATCCACCATAAGGAAGAGTCAGCAGACACAACAAATAGGAGAATTAACATTCCAAGAACTGTGCATGATAGAAAAACATGAAAACCACTCTACAATAAGCATACTTAAAACTACCAAAGATTAAAGACAAGAAAATAAACCATAATGAAAACATTGCACTATTAACAAAAGCACTTTACTGAGGGAAAAAATAAAACCTAGGGAAAGACACACCATTGAAATTAGACTCAATGACCCATTAAACAGTAGACTGGATCCAGCTGATAAGAGAATTAGTGAATTGGAAGATAGAGCTGATGAAATCATTCAAACTATGGAGAGGGAGAAGTGAAGAGATTGAAGGTATGAAAGAATAGTTAAATGACACTAGGGAAAGCTTAAGACAGCATTAGCAACAAAAGAGTATGAAAAAAAAAACAAAACACCAGAATATCTTCCAAAGGCCAAGAGAAAACTGTCAAACTAAAATTTTATGTCCATTAAGTTTCCATGTAAATTATAATAATATAGGGGCACCTGGGTGGCTCAGTTGGTTGAGCATCTGGCTCTCGATTTCTGCTCAGGTCATGAGCTCACAGTTTGTGGGATTGAGCCCCAAGTTGGGTTCTGTGCTGGCTGCACGGAGCCTACATGGGATTCTCTCTCTCCTGTCTCTCTGCCCCTTCCTCATGCTCTCTCTCTCAGAATACATAAATAAACATTTAAAGATATAAATTATATGAAGTTAAGACATTTTAAGGCAAAGATTGAGAATGTTCGCCAAAGACTTTCACAAAAATACCACCAAAAGATATATACTTTAGGGGCGCCTGGGTGGCTCAGTTGGTTAAGCATCCAACTCTTGATTTTGGCTCAGGTCATGATTTCACTGTTTGGTTCATGAGTTCCAGTCCATCGATGGGGTTCTCAGCACGGAGCCCACTTAGGATCCCCTATTCCCCTCTCTCTCTGCCCTTCCTCTCTTGTGCTTTTGCTCTCTCTCAAAAAATAAACATAAAAAAAAGATATACTTCATAAGAAGGGAGCAAATAAGAAGGAAGGAGTGAAATGCAAGAAGGAATGGTGAGCAGAGAAATTTATAAATATGTTAGTGAATCGTGAATCTAAACAAGTACTTGAAAGCCACTGTTAGTGGAGTGTAAATTGATCCAACTACTTTATAGAGCAAGCAGTCTGGCAATAATCAATTTGCACATATTCTATGACTCCGAGATTCTATTTCTTGGTACCTACCTTAGAGAAGTGCTTACCTATGTGCCTAGGAAGCATGCACAGCACTAACCACTAAGGTATTGTTTTCTAACACAGAAAACTCAAAACAACCTAAATGCCCATTACCAGAATAATGGATAAGTAGATTGTGGATATTCAAACACTGAAATCGTATTCAGCCGTTAAAATTCATGAATTGGGGCTAAATAAAACTTGGAGAAATGTTTAAAAAATTTTTTGAGAAAAAAGAAAAAAAAGTTTGCAGAATTTTTATTTTATTTATTTTTTAAGTAATCTCTGTGTGCAAAGTGCGGCTCAAACTCACAACCCAGAGATCAAGAGCTGCATGTTCTACCAGCTGAGCAAATCAGTATTTTGTTGCTTGTGGATACATACATATAAAGAAAAACTGTAAAATAATAAATAGGAGGGCTATCTGTGAATCAAATGTGGCAAGAATGGACAGTTGGATTTCAGCGGTGAGTACGTGGATATTTGTGGTTATACTCTGTACTGTACCTTTCTGGTTTGTTGTTGTTGTTTTAAATGAAGGGATCTTGGCATTTTAGAAATAAGGGTAAAGGGGGATAAATGGCTGCATCGATCCTCAAAGAGGATGATCTGATGGGATGGGATTAGGGGACAGGCTGAGTCCAGAGTCCAGGGATTACAAGGATTAATTCAGATCATCCCCCTAAGCTGATTACCTGGCTGGCGCCCCCACCACTCCTGGCCCTTCAGATATGCATCCCTGGACCACGGTCAACTCCCCCTCCCCCAATGCCTGCCAAGCCCTTACCTCCTGACTCCTAACTTCACCCCTACCTTCAACCCAGTACTGCTGCGTCCAGGATTTGCCCAAATTTGGGTCCTGAAAATAGACTGGTTCAGGTCTCTCCTGAAAGCTCCCCAAATCAAAGGTGAATAGTGACCTGTACCCCAGGAGCCAGGGAGAGATCAGTCCTAAGACTCAGGATCAGAACTCCCTGAGGAGAGCCTGGATCACTGGATGTCACAGTTGACAACTTCCTCTCCTGCCCCTCCCTCCATGAACCAAGAAGTCAACGGTCAAGGTCAAATGCTAACTGAACTTGCTGGCTGAGCCAGGACTAGAAGGAGCTGTGTTTAGGCAAAACAGCTATTGGGGTTCCAACATTCCAGTCTCTGTCAGTCTCCTGAACTCTACACCCCCATCCTGACACCTCAGCACCCCCGCGCCAGTCATGTCCGGACAGGCCTGATATCTACTGCAGGCTCTCTGAAAAGGGTCTTTGTAGGCTTGTTCAACAGCCTTGCCCCACAAATGGATTACCTTGGCCACAGGATCTGGGGTATAATCCTGTCCTCCGGGGGAGCAAATGAAATCTCCTTGATCTAGCACCAGGCTGGGGGTTTGAGAGGGAGAAAAAAAGGAGGGAGCGGGAAGAAAGAGACTTATAGGGCAACATTACAGTTAATAGGCAACATTTAACTCCCTAAGTGTGAAATCATCTATTACATGATAAGACAACGTATTAACTGTGTAGTTAGAGATTTACCTCTCTCATTTATTGTGTCAGGTGTCAATGGAGATGCTAGAGATACAAAAATGACTAAGATACCTCCCAATCTTCCAGAAGCTGGGCAGACACAAGAGTCAATTGAGACCTCAAATTGACAGGCGCTGCCCTAGAGGGAAGGAGGCCAGGGTAGAGCCCAGCAAGGGCCTCTCCTGGTCCAGGGGTGGGCATCAGGGAAGGACGCCTAGAGGTGACTCCCGACTGAGGGTTGAAGAATAAGTGGGGGGTGTCCAAGCAAAGAAGGGCTTCTTTCCTGAGGAATGTGGAGGGTTTGTGAAACTGGAAGCCTGTGGGGGTGAACACAGACAACGTATGCCCATAACCTGCCGAATGCACATGCAAGAAATGGGATTGGTGTGTGTCCCTGGCTCAGAAATCTAACACTTTTCTGGGTGTGCTGGGACTGCCTGGTTCCCAAGTGTACCCACTTCTTTCCTGGCTGAGACCTGTAGAGACATGAGAACAACTCAAGATCCGGCACCCGGTAGGAGTTCCTTGAATGAATGATTGAATAAGCGAAATAAGCTGGGTTTCCACATCTGCCATGTACGAGAGCGAAAATCAGCAGTGCTCACTCTGAACAGGCTACAGGGGCAGGGTAGGTAGTGGTTCAGGCTCACAGCGCACAGGGTGTGGGGCCAGGTGGGAAGGCACAGTGGTGGAGAGAAGAGGTCTTCAGGCAGCGAGGGCTGTGTGGTGGGATCAGGAGCCGCCCTCCTGAAAGGGTCTCCGGTTCTAGGCTTGTTGCGGGCGCGGGGGAAGCAAAGGAGATCAGGGCCCCTCAGTCCGTATATCTCCGCCTTGGCTTCCCTCCTCCAGCCCTCAAGCAGCCCTGGGATGCAGGAGGCCACCGCGCGGGAACGGGGACGGGGGCCGGGGGTCCGCGCTGACTGCGGAAGTGGGGGACGCCGGGTCTGTTTGGTGGGCGTGTGAGTTTCCGCGCGTTTGGAGGAAACAGGACCGGAGGATCCGTCCCGCTTTGTCCCTTTCCTCCCCCATCACTGCGCGGGACGGGGCTCTGACACCTGGCCCCGAGGGGTCCCCGCGCGCAGCCGACTCCGGGCAGGACCCTTCGCCAGAACCAGGGGATCTCGTGGCCACTCCTAGGGCAACCTCCAGCTCCGAATAGCTCCCGTCCGCTCCCCCTCTCCTCTACGCGGGCCCTGAGGCTTGTCTGGGGACGCGCTCCCTTGCCCTCGCCGCGCCCGCTCGCTCGCTCGCTCGCCTCCACCAGGTCTGGGAGCGGGGTGGGGGGAGGGCTTCCGGGCGGGGGCGGTGTCAGGTGGCCGGGCCAGGCCCCGCCCCCTCGGCCCTCCCTCCCTCCCCCTGCGCACCGGCTCCGGGCGCCCGGCCTCACGGCTGCGGCGTCTGCTCCGGGCGGCGGCGGCGCGAGCGGCGGCGGCGCGAGCGGCCATGGAGGCGGGCGCCGGGGCCGGTGCGGGCGCCGCGGGCGCCGCGGGCGCCGCGGGCTGGAGCTGCCCCGGCCCAGGTCAGAGCCGCCCCTCCCTCACCTCTCCACCGCCACTCCTTCCTCTTCTCCATCTCTCCTCCCTCCAGACCCCCTCGTCCTCCCCCCCTCCCTCCGCTGCTCCCACCTTTCCCTCCTGTCTTCCTCCCTCCATCCTGCCCCCCACCCGGGCCCGATCTCCATCTTTCCGGGCGGGTCTTCCCCACACCGGCCTCATCCTCCCTGGTCGTCCCTCGCCCTGAACCCTCTCCACCCCAACTGCCCAGCCCTGGGGGCCCCAGACCCTGCACCCACTCCGCCCCAAAGGCGTCTGAGCGCAGGGCGAGGGTGGGGTGGACGAGGTCCAGTGAGAGAATGGAGGGGAGGGGAGCGGCTCCGGCCCAGATCCCCTTGCCACACGCCCCCACCCCCCACCCCGCAACCCCTCCCTCCCCTTCCCCGCACCACCTCACCATTTCAGCCTCTTTTTCCCAGGTTCCTGCCCTCTCTTCCATCCTTGCCGGTCTCCTCCCTGTCCCCTCTTGGCTAAAGAGGCACACACCCTTTCTGTCTGTGCAGGGAGAGGAGCCTGGAAAGGGGGTGCTGAGGGGGTTGGGCAGCGCAGGGCGGGGTCCCCGTAGGCCCAGCTCGAGGGGTGGCTGAGGGAGGGGAGTCGCAGGCTAGGCCAAGTGAGCCAAACACTTCCACCGGGATTTAGAACTCCAGGGCTCCAGAGGGCTGGAAGGCACGTCCCCATCTCTCTGCCCTGCACCCCAGTCCCAGCCCCCCTACATTCCCACAGTACCTCCTCTCTCCCTGCTTACAGGACCCACAGTGACCACTTTAGGCTCCTATGAGGTGTCTGAGGGTTGTGAGAGGAAGAAAGGCCAACGCTGGGGGTCCCTGGAGCGGCGGGGGATGCAAGCTATGGAGGGTGAGTTTTCCCAAAAAGCGTTCTTTCTCTCGCCTCAGCCAATTTCCCTTCCCTCCTCCTTCCCCCATCTGGCCCCCAGAACTCTTAGCCAGGACAGAGCCCTTCCTCCTGCTCACCTGAGCCCCCTCTACCCTTCAGGGCTGAGTTTGACCCCTCCTGGGGTCAGGCTTTGAGGGGAGGCTCTGGGTGCATTCCCTTTGGGGCCCTAATCACCGGCTAACCAGGTTGTTTCCTCCCGGGGGTGGGGGATGGGGGAGCTGCCAGACAGAGAAAGAGGCCTCGTTGGGCAGCTTTGAAGTAGCCTTTCAGCAGGGGGTTTGTTCTCACTGCCACCCGACCCAGATCCCAAGCTGTCTCCTATTTTTGAAAAGCAAGGAAGTGAGCCTGTGAAGTCAGCATTGTCTTTCTGGTGCCATCACCACTCACTTTGAATGTCAGCCTGTGGCTTTGGTTCTCTAGCATCCCTTACCGCCTGAAAGAATTGCCTGGAAGGGGGCAGGTGAGAAGGCCAACCTCCCAACACTCACATATCACCACTGCACCCATGTGACTTGGCAGTTCCAGGCCCCTGGAAGGATGCTGTTCCATTTTCCAGGACTTCCTGTGAAGTGTCCCCAGGCCCCTACGCACACTGTGTGGGCAACCCTGCTCCCCTAAAGGTGACAGATGATGCAAGGGGTTCCAGATGAACCTTAGGCTGCTGTTGTAAGTAAGGCCAGGGATTCAGAATTTTAAAACAAAGCAAATAATCAGAATCCAGACAAAATTTTGCTATTTCAAGGAACTGCATTGCAGCAAAAGAGGGGGTACTCGCCAACCAGAGGCTGTGGACCAGTACACCCCAGTTTCTTGGCTCATTAAAATGGCAGGCTTTCTTTTCCACACAAGTCCAACCTCAGACTTCCCCTGAAAACTGCCCTATGGTCAGCAGGGGAGGAGGGCACTTACAGCACCTGGGGAGGGGGGAGGCCTCCTGACACTCAGCAGAGATAAGGAAGGTGGACCTTGCGGAAACTTTCAAAAAGGCTTTATGATAGAATACGTTTGAAGGGGCCCCGGGGTTTGTCCAGTAAAACATTTAGAATCATTTCATCCAGATGTTTTCTTTCTCTGCCTACTGAGAGCAACACTTTCTTACTATGGAAAGGCTAATTTCTCCCAAGCCACCTGGATACTTTTTTAACCGGACAAACCCCCCAAACTGTAACTCTTGCCCCATGTGGCCTAAAGACACACCCAGTGTCTGAATCTTTTCTTCTTCTTTTTTAAAATGTTTATTTATTTATTTTTGAGAGGTGGCGGGGGTGGGGGGTGGGTGGGGAGGAGGGGCAGAGAGAGAGGGAGGCAGAGAATCCTAAGCAGGTTCCATGCTGTCAGCACAGAGCCCAGTGCGGAGCTCGAACTCACGAGTTGTGAGATCATGACCTGAGCCAAAACCAAGGGCTGGATGCTTAACCCCCTGAGCCACCCAGGCGCCCTGAATCCTTTCTTGAGTACTTGTCCCACAGAGACCACCAGGTCTGGAAGAAGCAGGTGTCCTTGTACAAGCTCACATGGCTGCCAGCACCCAGCTGCTCAGTTTGCCCAAAGACAGTAATAGGAGGCCACCTGGTATGATACTGGTCCCGAAAGGGCCTGGGAGGGAGATGAGCTACCTCCAAATTTGACCCTTGCACCTGAGGACTCATCACGAGTGCAGGTCGAGCCCAGGAGCTCCTTGGGGGACAGCAGGTGGCACTATGATACCATCGCTGCCCTGGGACAATGAGCTTGAGAGCCTTCAAAAGACTCTGGAAAGGAAGCTGACTCTGACCTCCTGGTGGGATGGGTTTCTCTCCTAGGGGAAGTGTTGCTCCCAGCTCTCTATGAGGAGGAAGAGGAAGAGGAGGAAGAAGGGGTGGAAGAAGAGGAAGAGCAGGCGCAGAAAGGTGGCAGTGTGGGCTCCTTGTCTGCCAGCAAGCACCGGGGACTGAGCCTCACAGAGACGGAGCTGGAGGAGCTGAGGGCTCAGGTGCTACAGTTGGTGGCAGAGCTGGAGGAGACCCGGGAACTGGCAGGGCAGCACGAGGATGACTCCTTGGAGCTGCAGGGTGAGTGTCCGGGATGGGGCCAGAGGGCCTGGGCTCGCTGGATCCCAGGATCACGTCTGCTCCCCCTCTCCCTGCAGGGCTCCTGGAGGATGAACGGCTGGCCAGTGCCCAGCAGGCAGAGGTGTTCACCAAGCAGATCCAGCAGCTCCAAGGTAATTCCCAGCACTTGGACTGGAGGGGAGGCGGCCGTCCACCTGAGCGGTTGGCTGAAGCATTAGCAGACAAATATAAACTAATTCAGTACTTCTTCCTCATTTCCCCTTACTATGCTCACCTTTTCCTCCTCTCTCTCCATTCTTTTCTTAATTGATGTTCTTTGCATCTCTGCCTGGCTCTTCTGCCCTTCTCTGCCCTTTCTTGCCCTCCCACTTCACATCTTCTCTCTCTGGCTAACACTCTCCCTTTTCTCTCCTCCAGACTCCTCCCATCACACCTGTATCCCTTTTCCTTTGCTCTCCAGGTCTGGGGGTAGGTAATCAGGGCTGAATTCCAAACCAGACTGCTTTTCCCTGTCCCTCCAGGGACACCATGGGAAGCGCGGTGAGCCAATGAGAAGTGACTGGAAGGGACGCTGCATCTTTTAAGGGAAGCGGATGAGAAGGTTTCTCTTGCTTCCCAGGACCAGAGCTTGGGGCCCTAAATCCCTTTCTTCTAACGCCCACATCGCTTTGTCTCTGGGAAGCAGCAAGGCAGGTGTCCCACATTCCACTGCACCACCAAATAAAGAAGGAGCTTTTGTTACTTCTGTGGGCTTCCAGAAGGTTTAGGGGAGCTGCCCTAGAAAACAGCAGGGACTCTCCAGGGAGAACTGAAATCAAACCAAAAGAAAAATATAAATGGAGAAAAAAGGAAGGCCGGAAAGCAGGCCTGAAGAGCAGCAAGCAAAGGTGGAGGAAGGGGAGGAAAAGAGAAGGGAAAGATACAAGCCAAGGTAGATGCAGGGAAGTGGACAATGAATGGGGAGAAGGTAAAGGAGAGAAATGGCAGGAGATGTGTTGCACGGGGAAAAGCATGTGAACATTGGTCTCAGAAAACCTAGATTCTTGGGTCCAGTTCTGCCATGTAACAAGCTTTGGGATCTTTGGCAAATCACATTTATCTTTCTGAGACTCAGTTCCTTATCAGTAAAATGAGGCTATTTTATCTGTTTATCATTCATTTATTGAGTGCCTATATACTTGGAGGGCAAGCTATGGACAAGACAGACCAGATCCCTGCCCTAATGAAGAGTGCATTCTAATGGGGGAGAAGCAGAAAATAAATAATATAAGTTCAGGTAGCAATAAATGCTAGGAAGATTATATAACAATATGATATAGAGGGGCAGCTGGGTGGCTCAGTCAGTTGTGTCCAACTCTCTTGATTTCTGCTCAGGTCATGGTCTCATGGTTTGCCTCGGTTCGAGCCCCCCATTGGGCTCCATGCTGGTGGCACAGAGCCTGCTTGGGATTCTCTCTCTCCATCTCTCTGCCCTTCCTCCGATTGCTCTCTCTCTCTCTCTCTCTCTCTCTCTCTCAAAATAAATAAAAACAAACAAAAAAAGTTAAAAACAATATGATATAGAGAGATGGGGTGAGTTGGGAATTTATTCTATTTTACTTTATTATTTTTTATTTGAGAGAGAAAGAAAGAGAGAATGCAAGCAGTCGAGAGGGGCAGAGGGAGAGAGAGAGAGAATCTTAAGCTACCTGATCAATGTGGAGCCCGACGAGGGGCTCAATCACACGACCCAGGGATCGTGACCCGAGTCAAAATCAAGAGTAGGGCGCTCAACCGACTGAGCTACCCAGGCACCCTGGGGGATTGATTTTTGATAGGGCAGTTAGAAAAGGCCTCTTTGAGAAGATGACATTTGAGCTATGACCCAAATAATGAGAAAGATCTGAGGGAAGAGCATACCAGGCAGAAGGAATAGCAACTGCAAAAGCTCAAGGGTAGGAATGAGCGTCACGTGTTTGAAGGACAGAACAAAAGTCACTATGGCTGAAGCAGACTGCATGTGCAGGACCCTGGTAAGAGACAGTTCTGAGAGGCAGGCTGAGGCCAGATTACAAAGGGCCTTGGAGTCCATCTGAGAGGTTTGGCTTTCATTCTAAGTACTATATAGTAAAAAGACATGGCAGAGTCTTATATTGAAGGTGGAGCCCTCAGGACTTCTGATGAATTGAATGGGGTAGGGCATGGGGATGGGGTTGGGAATCGGAGAGACACAAAAGATGACTTTGCCTTAAGAAACTGGTTGGACAGTGCTATCATTTATTGGGGTGGGGAAGACTTGGCAAAGAACAAGTTTGAGGGCTAGGGGAAACATTTAAGACATGTTTTTGTGTGTTGAGTTTGAAATGGCTATTGATATCTAAATAAATATGTTAAGAAGGCACTTGGATATATGAATCTAGAACCAGGAGGGAAATCAAGGCTGGAGATATAAATTTGGGAGTCATTAGCGTATATATGGCATTTGAGTCCCTGAGACATCACTATGACGTCATATGGAGAGATATGGAAAGAAGAGGAAAAGGCCCAGTCCCAAGGATAGTCCAGTATTTAAAGGTCCAGTAGAGGAGATATGAACAAAAATGACTGAGGTAGGAGGAACTACAGAAGCGTTTCATGTCCTGGACACCAAGAGCAGTAAGTACTTCAAAGAGATAATAATTAACTGTGTCAAAAGTTGCTAAATCAAATAAGCTGGCCATTGGATTTGGCAAGATGGAGGGCTCTGAGATATTTCAGTGAGGACTGAGCCTGATTGGATTGGGATTAAAGAGGAAAGGGGAGGTGAAGTAGAGACAGAGAGTGTGGATAGTTACAGTGGTCATGCTCTGAAGGGAAGCAAAGAAATAAGGGAAGAGGAAATAAAGTCAAGGGAGAGTCTGGTTTGTTTGTTTGAGATAGGACCCACTACACTAGATTATGTTTGCATCATGAAGGAAACGATCCAGTAGAGCAGAAAAAGGCCTTTGCTTGGAGAAGGGACATACTTCCTTGCAAATACGGAAGTCAGTAGAGATGCAGGCAGGCAACTACTTGGGGAAACGAGTTCTGTAGCGACTCCTCACTCATTAGGGTGTTGCCAACTGGGCAATGGATCACGCGCCAGCAAGCTAGGGGCTACGGGTCTGAAGAAGACGCTCAACTCCCTGCCGCCGCCGCTCCCCCCCCCTCCCCCCCCCCCCCCCCCCCCCCCCCCCCGGCAGAAAATAAAGGCCGTCCTTGCGCACGCGCGCTGCCCGTTTCCGCCAAGAGGGGGCGCGCGCGGCCTCAGAGGTAGCTGGTATCGAGAGGCCGTTCCGGCCGCCACAGCCCCGCGGGGGCCGGGACCGGCCGGCGGCGGGAGGCCCCCCAGAGAGACCTCTTGCGGGGGAGCCGACAAGATGGAGGCCATAACCAGTGAGTAGGAACCCACTTTTTTGCCCCGCAGCCCGGTTCCCAGGCTCTCGGCTTCGCCCCAAAGGTCCCACGCCCCCTGGCAACGGGCTCTACCTCTCCTGAAACCGGGTGTGGCCCTTCCAACTCCCAGCCAGGGTCCGCCCCGCCCAGCTTTTGGATAAGCTCCTCCCCCTCGGGCCTGCAAACCCTGGCCCTCCACGGTGGACAGGCCCTGTCCCTTTATGCTCCAAATTGCGAGCTTTCGTGGCTGAGGGAGACCTTTCTCCATTCTCCAGTGAATCTGAGAAAGCGGGTTTTTTTGTTTGTTTGTTTGTTTGTTCGTTTTAGGACCAGACCCCAGAGGGGAACCTAAGGGAAATTTGAACCCTAACATCAAGGATGTAGTGGGAAGTGAAGGTCATAGCCATATTTGGTTATCATGTGATGAGCCTGCATTTTAATTTCAGCTGTGAACTCTGTACATTATTAGGGGGCCACTACTTCCCACAGGCAGTTCATGCGAGCTCGGAGGCTCTGTAATGTCTAAGGTTCCAGACTGAATAGATGAGAATAGTCTGTGTACATTTTTTTAGACAGGGAATTTTTGGAAAGACGAGGTGCATCAGTAAAATACTGTCAATTAGTTTTGGTCTTCAATGTAGACGCACCTAATACTTTTTGTTTGCAGTAGCCTAAGGTGTTGCTTTGGTGCCAGGCCTCAAAATCTCCCTTTCTACTGCACCTTACTTACTACATTCACTCTTCTTAGGTATTCCCTTTATTCCATATCAGATGAAGCTATACTTCTCTAATGTGCTAGAGAGTAGGTTGAAAGTAGTTTCCAGATAATAAATAAGTCTGCCTTTTACTTTCTGCCTCTAGAACACGATAGATGAGTTTACTTCTCCTCTTGACCGTCCCAACCTTTGGACTTTGCAGGTGAGCTGCGGTCTCTACGAGAGGAGATTTCCCTGTTAGAGCGTGAGAAAGAAAGTGAACTTAAGGAAATAGAACAGGAGTTGCACATAGCCCAGGCGGAGATCCGGAACCTGCGGCAAGCAGCAGAGGATTCCGCGACTGAACACGAGAGTGACATAGCATCCCTGCAGGAGGATCTCTGCCGGATGCAGAATGAACTCGATGACATGGAGCGCATTCGGGGAGAGTATGAAATGGAGATCACCTCCCTCCGTGCAGAAATGGAAATGAAGAGCTCTGAACCATCCAATAGTTTAAGTGTCTCAGATTTCTCTGAGATGCAAGGTATGAGAGGCCAAACCCTCTTCCTGGTCTGTCAGTAAAGTCAAGCAGAGAGAGTTATATGCAAGAAGATGATGGTGGAAGGTAGTCTTAGACCATGAATTGGGAACCTCTAGAAAAAACCTCCAGGTTGAATTTAAGGGAGAAAGGGAGAACTATAAGGGAGAAAAACTTACCCAGATGTCACACAACCAGTCAGTGGTGGTATAAGAAATAGCACTA
Source organism: Puma concolor (assembly GCF_028749965.1). Classification (NCBI taxonomy): domain Eukaryota; kingdom Metazoa; phylum Chordata; class Mammalia; order Carnivora; family Felidae; genus Puma; species Puma concolor. The sequence continues at coordinate 24,657,681 of NC_141668.1, read as the reverse complement.
TGGAGATGTACCCTGAGAATTCTTCTTCAGAGAGACATTGGACGTTTGTTGATTTGACTGTGGGAAGGCCCTTCCTGAGAAAGTTTCCAGTTCCAGGATGGGAGGATGAGGGGCCTGTCATCTTGGGAAACTTCTTGCTGCTCTGGCATCATGATGATTGCCTGGACTGCTTTATGGGGGGCCTCCAGTCCTGCTCCCAGGTCCTAGGTTGCTAATTTTAGGCTCTTTTAGCCCTGTCCAATGTAGAAGCTTTAGGGGACAACAAATCAGAGCCCAAGACAGCTGGAGAGGAAAAGAGGTTATTTCCAGTAATACATGAGGTACTAAAAAGCTTAGAGCTCTGCTTTCAGACAATGAGTCTCCCAGCTAGTTGCTAGGATTCATGACATCAGAGAGTTTGCCTTTATTCTGAGGCTAGATTTATGATCTGGGTATAATGGGAGGCCCTGTATTAGGCCAGGTCAAGCAGAGGCAATCAGCAAGGAATCAAAGAACTGCAAATTTTCCCAGCTGTAACAAGCTTCTCAGAAGAGCCTTTGGACTGGTGGTGCCAGGAGAGGGCGGCCAGCACAGTGGGAAAGCTTGGGTCAAAGTTAAACAGAGCTGAATTCAGAATCTCAGTTCTGCTAATTAGCGGGATGAACTTGGCTTGGTTATTACCTCTCTGAACCCTAGTTTCTGTGTCTGTAAAAATGTTGGGTAATAAAACTTTACAGCCATAGGGGATCCTGGCACAGGGAAAGGACCTTAGAACAAATGGAGAGAAATCTGTTGATGCCTTAGTTGTGACACATGTACTGTGGTAAGATGTTAACGTTAGGGGAAATGAGGTGAGAACTCTCCCAGGGAATTTCACACTATCTTTGCAATTTTTCTGTAAATCTAAAGCTATTGTAAAATTAAAAGTTTATTTAGGGGTGCCTGGGCGGCTCAGTTGGCTAGGCGTCCAACTTCAACTGAGGTCGTGGTCTCAGTTTGTGAGTTCAAGCCCCGCATTGGGCTCTGCACAGTGTAGAGCCTGCCTGGGATTCTCTCTCTCCCTCTCGCTGCCCCTCCCCCACGTACTTGTGTGTGTGTGTGTGTGTGTGTGTGTGTGTGTGTGTGTGTGTTTTCATGCGCACGTGCACACTCTCAAAAAAAAACTTTAAAAAAAGAGAAAGAAAACCTTATAGTGCTATTTTTGGGATTAAATGAAATGCCTTGTATGTTGAAGTACTCATACAGTAACTGAATCTGAGGCTGAAACCATCAAGTCTAATGCCTAGCACGTGGTTGCCTTGTATTAAAGATTAGTTTCCTTCCTTCTGTGGTAATCTGCAGTATTCTAAGGAGTTTTGATTGGAACAAAGAGGGGACATTAGAAGTGAATTTCAAGGTGTTGAATCTTACATAGGTAAGATAGGCCTGTGTTCTAATAGAGCAAGTTAATATTCTTTAAATATCGGGGGAGTTGGTATTCTAAGAGAAGTAATTCTTTTTTTTTTTTTTCAATTTTTTGAATTAAAAAAATTTAACTTTTTTTTAATGTCTTTTTTTGAGAGAGAGAGAGAGAGAGAGAGTCCGAGCGTGAGTGGGGGAGGAGCAGAGAGAGAGGGAGACACAAAATCCAAAGCAGGCTCCAAGCGTTGAGCTGTCAGCACAGAGCCCAATGCAGGACTTGAACCCACAAACCATGAGATCATGACCTGAGCCTAAGTCAGACGCTTAACCGACTGAGCCACCCAGGCGTACCCCCGAAAGAAAATTTTTTTTAAGTTTATTTTGAGAGAAAGAGAGAAAGCAAGCATGGGAGGGTCAGAGAGAGAATCCCAAGCAGGCTTCACACTGTCGGTGCGGAGCCCCGATGCAGGGCTCGAACTCACGAACCATGAGATCATAACCTGGGCCAAAACCAAAAGCTGGATACTCAACCAACTAAGCCACCCAGGCACCCCATAAGAGAAATAATTCTTAAATCACGAAAAAACAAGACAGAGGTGTTTGTATAATTGTAACTTTAGAAAGTATTGGTTCCTGGTACTTAGGGACATGTTCTGCGACATTTCAACCAGATCTCTGCTGATGATTGAGGAAGATATGTGGGTCTGGTTGGGATGGGCTCTTCTGTCAGCAGATAAAAGATCATTAGAAAGAATTCTTGATTGCATGCAGTCCAGTGTATTTAGTGTGGTGGTGAAGTAAGTGAAAGAATGTTCAAGATGCCTGGGCTGTCTCTGAAAGGCCAGGACTGGCAGTGTGACATCTGGCAGTTCACGTCCCTCAGCTTTTGTACGAAAAGAGTAATAGGAAGGTAATCATAAACAGTTTGATGGAAACTTGAAATCCAGTGATCCAGGAGCTCAATTAAAACCTTCATGAGCTCCTGAAATGTCAAGACTACCTTGGTTGGGGTTTTGAAGATGGACACACAAGGCAGATCTGGGAAGGTGCAAAGAAGGGCAGCTACCTGCAAGAGGACAAAGACACAAAGCAATGTGGAATTTTCAGGGCCCTGTCTTCTAAGCCGCTGCATGTGGTGTCTCTTCTGTCTTTAGAAAAAGAGAAGCTGTCAGATTTCGAGGCAGGAAAATTGGGGGCTGATCATCTGCGCTTTCCCCCTAGGATCTCACATCTCTCCATTTGTCTTCTGCAGAAGAGTTGCAGCAACTGCGGGAACGCTACCGCTTCCTGAACGAGGAGTACCGGGCCCTGCAGGAGAGCAACAGCAGCCTCACGGGGCAGCTCGCTGATCTGGAGAGTGAGAGGTACAGCCAGCAGGCTGCTGGGGCTCCGTAGGACCCTGCTTTGGGCTTTTGCCTGCATAGAGTCGGTGAAGGCAGATGCCAGGCTAATGAATGTCCCTCTGCTCCTAGAGAGCTGGTCCTTTCCATGGTGTCCAAAGGGTATGGATGCTGCCTAGAAGCAGGCATGGGGACCCAACTGTCTCAGCACTCAAGTCCTAAAATTGAGTTTTCTTTCATTCTGGGAATTGGGGTCTGGTTTGCTCTCCCTGGAGTAGATCAGAAATGATTCCTTTGTGGTCTGCGTCTAATGGTGTAGGGCCTCCAGATTGGAGCTGGCCTGACACGAGGCCCGGCCTTGAGCCCAACTGGACTAGAACTCTTAGGTCTCCCAGAGCCAAACATGCCTTGATTGAGGTGCTAGGACTTTTTCTTCACCTGCTCAGCACGTTCATTTGGGAGATAAATCACAAGAGAGGGCTCTTACCATCTTTTGCCTAAAATAAAGACATCAGGACCGAGCACACCTGGCAGGCGATGCCAGACAGAACACTTTCCCAAACATGGCTCTGGGGTTCTGGATTACAGGACACGAAGAGCAACAGAAAAGTGGCTGGAGTCCCAAATGGTAAAGAATACGATGTCAGCAGAGTCTCAGACTTCAGAAATGGATTTTCTAGAACCTGACCCTGAAACCCAGTTGTTGCGACAACAGCTTCTGGGAGCTGAAGAGCAGATGCATGACATGCAGAACAAGGTAGGGGGACAGGCGCCTTTCTGCCTCTTTTACCCTCTCCTGGCCTGTGGCAGAGACCTCTCCTTAGGCATAGGGCTGACAAAGGAGGCATGTGCTATGGCAGGCGGTGGCGCTCTGGCATCTCGCTGCCTTGCCTGATGTAAATATTTCAGTGAAAAGAATACCATATTCTTCTAAGCCTCTTCTTAAAGTGCCTGTGGAACCTATACTCAATCAGCCCTTCCGTTCCATGTCCTGCCCAGTGTAAGGAATTGTGTTGTGAGTTGCAAGAACTACAGCATCATCGCCGGACCAGTGAGGAGGAGCAGAAGCGGCTGCAGAGGGAGCTCAAGTGTGCACAGAATGAGGTGCTTCGGTTTCAGACTTCCCACAATGCCGCCCAGGTAAACACGGCTGGGGGAAGGGCATTTGGGGAGGGCAGAAGGGCCTACGTGGAGTTGCTGCATCAGGGAAGGGTGAACGCAGAGCACGGCTGTGCTCTGCTGCCTCTTGCCCTGCGATCAAGGGTACGGTCTGCTGGAGACCGGTTGGAGAAGTCACGTAGCATTGGCATCACATTACAGAAATGGCAGTCATCGCTGAGTGTCTGCCTCAGAGAAGAAACCAAACCATAGACCCGTGGGAGCTCGTCAAGGTGTCTGCGTCTGGAAAGGAACCAAACTGGTCTGTAGAGGGGTCTGCTGTTTCTTGAGAGTAACTGTGCTACCCACATCCTCCCACCACAGAACGAGGAGCTGAAGACCAGACTCTGTGCCCTTCAGCAAAAGTATGATGCGAGCCAGGACGAGCAGAATGAGCTCTTGAAGGCACAGCTACAGCTTCAGACTGAGCTCCGGCAGCTCAAAGTCATGAAATCCACAGCCGTAGAAAGCCCGAGTGAGAAGGTAACAACAAAAGGAGGTGAGGGGCGACTTAGGTGCTAAGAGGTTTTGGGGCAGGTGGACCAGAGCAGAGAGTCACGGTAAGTGCCGCTGCCACCTGTGCAGCGCCCGGTGACCCTGCGGCCGCTCTCGAGTACTGCACTAGATGAGAGGACAGCAGGGGGCGGGGACAAGTCGGGGCTTAGACCGTCCGTGCCTAGAGGGACTCTGGCAGAACGAGCGGGTTGAGGATCCCAGAGGTGCTGCCCAAAGCCCCCTCCCCCGCAGGAGTTAATGTGCCGGCTACAGAAGCTGCAGCTCCAGTACCAGCACATCACGTGCGAGAAGGATAAGCTGCTGGACGTACAGCGACAACTGTGTGGGGACCTGCGGTACCATGAGGCGGAGGTGCAGCGCCTCAAGGACGTCGTGGCCTCCTTCCAGGAGAGCAGTGAGAAGGTAAAAGAAACTCCAGGTGAGGGAGAATGTAGCCAGGTGGAGTCTTCTGTGAGAGCGATACTACCGAGGAGGAGGGGGCATGGTAGGAGTTCTGTGGTACAGCCATTGGAGGGGTTGTGGGGGGGGGGCGGGGACGAGGTGCTTAGTAGAAAGGTAATCTCAGAAGGTCATGGTGCTTTCAGCTTCCTTTTTTTTTTTCTTTTAAAGTTTATTTATTTTGAGAGAGAGAGAGAGAGAGAGCGCGACTGGGGGAGGGGCAGAGAGAGAAGGAAAGATGAGAGACCTGTGAGCTCATGACCTGAGCCTAAATCAAGGGTTGGACGTTTAAACAACTAAGCCAGCCAGGTGCCCCAGCTTCCTTTGTTTTTAAATCAGAAAATCAGCCTATTAAAAGGAAGCCCTCTTTCTTTCCCCACCTCCCCCAAAAGGAAGCCCTAGAAGGTCTCTGTGTGGAGCCCATTAGGGTCTGGTCCATCTTGGGTAGCACCTATTGGGATGAAATTGGGACTGGAAGGGACCGGGTAGGATCCCTTCGTCCCTTTCTGAGAGGAGAGAGTGCAGCTGCAGGGGCTTCTGGGATGATGGCGGGGCCTGCCTCCCCTACCCCAGAACGCAGAGATGCACACCCAGCTTCAGGAGATGAAGCGGCTGTACCAGTCCAGCAAGGAGGAGCTGGAGCGGCAGAAGCACATGTATGATCAGCTCGAGCAGGACCTCCTGCTCTGCCAGCAGGAGCTGAAGGAGCTCAAGACCACCAAGCCCATCCCAGAGGACAAGGGGAAATGTGCTAATAAGGTAATTGTGATTAAGAGAGGTGAGCTCTCCTGGGTACTTCCTCTGGAGAAAGGAGGTGTAAGAGCAGAAGTGAAGTCATCCAACCAAGGGGCTTGCTGAGCTCCCGGTCCAGTCACAGCTGAGCATGCAAGGCAGGAAACAGAGGCAGAGTCTCATGCTGGTAACTTTTAAACAGTTTGCCTTGATCTTGACTTTGAGTCCAAGCCACAGCTTAGTAGGAGCAGTATAGCTGCATCCGGTCTGAACACCTGAAGGTTTTGCACTTGATTCCATGTGTGTAGACATTTATACCTTGTTCTTCAAACTGTAGTGATATATTATCTTATCGTTTGTGGAGAAGAACATGCACAAAAGCCCCTCCACACAACTTTTATCACCGGACCTAGAAAGGGAAGGTCCAGTTTTCTCAGGCAGATGGCAGATGTTCTTGTCAGATGACACGGTCTTGTGCCCCGAGTGCTGATTGGGTATTAGAAGGACCTAGGTTCTCCCAGGGTTTATGCTGTGACTTCAGAATAGTGAAGTTCTCTAAGCTTGAGTTTTACTCTCTTTAAATTGAACAGAATACTGCTCTTTTCTCACCTCCTTTAGTAATAAATCATGGTAGTGATAAATAAGGCCTTCTTTACTCATTTTTTCTTTTTCCATAGTGTGTAAAATGCGGGTCATTCTCAGTTACCCTGTGTTGAGCACTTTCAGCTCCTGATCACTGATAGGAAATGGAAGGTGTTAAAACGTGATGGAGAAAAGGCACAAGATTCTCCAAAGCTGGTGGAGCAGGTCACCTTGTGCCCGATGACTCGGTGGCTCTTTCCTCTGCCAGCAGCAGGCCGTGTCCCCAGAGAAAGGCCTCAGAAGACACAGAATGGGGAGGCTGTGTGGGCCACTCCAACAGTCTGCCTGCCTTTCTGTGCCCAGGCTCACATTTCCTTCTTCCATTCCTACTCAGTCTAGAGGCCCAGCTTGTCCACGACTTGCTCATTCCCTCCTCTCCTAGTAGAAGAGACTGAGACTGTGGGGAGGGAGGAGCACGCTGACACAGAGGCAGCTTTTCCTCTTGTCCTGAAACAGCAATGAGATGAGTGTGGTATTAGAAGGTTTGGGTTTTTGGAATCATGGGATAATTTAGTCTTCTCAACCCAAATTCAGCAGTCGCCCGTATTTTTCTAAAGATTTAAAAAGCTGATTATGAAAACAGAATGGGGACAGATAGGGTGAAGTTTTTATTGGTAAGAAGTATAATTAGGTATAAAACCAACCGGGGATAGTGACAGTGACGGGAACTAGAACTCCCAGCAGGGCGGGAGAACAGTGTGCACCGAAGGGAAGGGCCAAAGGAAAGGAAGGTGGGGAAATGGGAAGGGAGGGGCGGCGATAACCCTCCCCTCACAGGACTCTTGGGGACCGGGAGACAGAATTTACAGCACAGCCAAACGCTTCTGAGCGGCCCGCTGGGGCTTCCCGTTCGGTGTCTAAACCCGTATGGGTGCCACGTGGCTTGGGACGGTCAGTCCAAGGGGACCGCATGGGGAGGGAGCCCCTGGCGAGCCACAAGAGGCAGGAGAGCACGGAAGGGCTCTGCTAGGCACGGTGCCGAGAAATACGTCCGAGTAACCACCGTCCACACCCGCCCCACCCACAGTGTGACACAGTGCTATCCAGACTGACAGAATTGCAGGAACAGTACAAGGCCAGCCAGAAGGAGTTGGGGCAGCTGCAGATGGAGCAGTGCGAGCTCCTGGAGGATCAGAGGAGGATGCAGGAGGAGCAGGGCCGGCTGCAAGAAGAGCTGCACAGGCTCCCGCTCCCGTTCCCCAGAGCTGGTCTCTTCCGTAAGGTAACCCCAGCCAGGGGACGGCTGCTGACTATGGAGAGGCTGCTTTGAGAAGCTTCCCAGGTGCGACTGTACTTGGGAAAAAGAACAGGGTGGGGACTGAACCTTTTCTGAATCAGCCACTCCTTACTTGGTCACCGATCTCTTCGAGCCAGAAAGTTCACTCTAGCCGATTAGGGTTTTAAAGCTTAAAATACGCGTTGTGCCCTGAAACCTGTCCAGCTTTCTATTTAGAGTTTTAGTCCATCTGGAGAAAACTTACTCCGAGTGCGCTCTGTAAACTGCAGAATACCTGCAGACTTGTGAGATCGTGACTAGTCAGCCAGCAGGTCTCCATAGAAAAGCCATTCCCCCACCCTGACCCCGTCCCAGATGGCCGTTAAGAGACCACTCAGAGACTCCCAAGGGAGGGGTGCCCAGCAGGAAGGAGGCACGGGTCTTCCCAGGTGGCCTCCACAGTTCCTGCCCGCTTCCTTCCCACCGCCTCACAGAGTCAGGAGCTGCTTACAAAGTTACAAGACCTGTGTGAACTACAGCTGCTCTACCAAGGCATGCAGGAAGAGCAGAAAAAACTGGTACAGAATCAAGAATGTGTGCTCAGAGAACAGTCAGACCTGCACGAAGAGCTACATCTTTTCAAAGAGGCTCGTTTCCAGGAAGTCTTCAAGAATCCCGATGATTCCAAATTGTCTAAGTCCTCCAAGTGTGGTCCTAACAAGGTAACCAGAACAAGAGGCAGGGGGACAGTTCTGGGGACGATAGCATGGTAGGGAAGAGGGTTCCGTGGAAGGGTCAGAGTTAGGAAGGCCTGTCTGGCCAGAAGTAAGAATGAGACTGAGGCTCTGTCCTTCTTCAGCCATGACCACCCACGGGCTCATTAAGATGTGGCTTTAGCTACGGCCTGAGGACCTCAATCAGATACGTGCCTAATCGAAGCGATGTCAACACTGAGAACCAGGTGACCTGGGAATCTAAGCGTCTGATAATTTGATGCGGCCCCTCCAGCATACCATTTTCCAGATTTATAATATCAGCTTAGTATTTGTCTGGATTCTTTGAGACTGACTCTAAGCGTGTCATCCTTTTGTTATAAGCCGGCTGATAATTGACCAGTGCCACTTTTCAGTGACCAAAACCTATGTTGGTATTCTGCGTGAGACAGATCTGGGACCATTCATTCCCGAGGGAAGAATTCCTAACATGTGGCATTCTTGCTACTGACCACACTGTCTTCATGAAAACTTTGGTAGCAATAAGAGCCACGTCGAGGGGGGTTGGACCAAAGAATCCATGCATCTCAAGCACCAGGAAGGGGTCACGCCTCTGAGGTCATGCTGGTGGAGAGTTCCACATAAGTCTGTTCAGGATTATGGGCTGCATTTGGTCTGAGGTCTCAGGGTGGGCAAGGAAGAGCAGGGGGACAGTTTCAATCTAGGCTAGATCTGTTCATTCAAATATTAGCCTCGATAGGGAGAACAAGGGAATTGCAGAAGTCCAAGCTGAGATTTGGTCAGATTCAAGGGGCATCAGATTTCAGCCTGGGTAACACAGAGACCAGGAACCAGGTATAAAATATTTCCTTAACTGATCAGATCTCATCCTGGGCATCAGCAGCCAAGAAGCCAGGCCCAGAGGGCCTGGGAAACATGCCCAGAGGCCAGATTCAGAATTGGGGCAGGAGGTACAGGGCCTTGTAGTGAGACCTTAATTCCAGGTCCCCATCTGCTGAGGGAGGAATTCTTTGTAGGCTCAATTCAAGGCCAGGGCTGATTTTAGACTTGGGGGCAGGGGAGGGGACTGAGCCCCAAGATCAGGATAATGGGTATATCCTGACTGAGAAGAGGGGAGGGGAGGGAGCCAGAGTGTTCCTGCTACCCACTCAGCCCTGCTGCCAGGAGAGTTTCTAAACCAGAGTTTAGAAACCAGCAGAAACAGGAGCCCAGAAATCACAGAGTAGCCGCCCTGGGGGGATTTCCCCCCAGTGAGCAAGAAACCGACACATGCCAGTAGCTGGGGGCTGTTGAAGACCTAGGCTGTGGTGACTGGAGTGTGGGTGTGCAGGCCTCTGAAGTGTGCTGTCAGATGTCTGCCCCAGGAGGGGCGCAGCTAGAAACGTGGCAGTGTCTAGAGTAATGACAATGTCTCCCCCCCGCCCACTCCTGGCAGTCCAAGATGATCATCGCCCAGATACAGGCTCTGCAGGGGCTGTACGAGAGCACTCAGACCGAGCAGGAGCTACTGCAGCAGGAGCAGGGCAGGCTCCTCGAGGAGCGGAAGAGGCTGCAGGCCGACTTGCAGCTCTGCCTGGAAGAGATGCAGCTGCTCCAAGTCCAGTCCCCTTCCGTAAACAGGAGCCTTGAGTCCTACCAGAAGACCTACGGCGGCATGGCCGCCAGCACCGAGTACGATCGTAAGAGCTACGGTAGCAGCGTTGATGACAGCGAGAGCTATCACAAGAGTTACGGTAGCACCCAGGCCAGTGATGAGAGCTTTCTCAAGAGCTACGACAGCAGCACCAGTACCCACAAGACCTGTGATAGGAATTACAGCAGCAGCAGCAGCGTCACCTATAAGAAGAGTTACGGTAGCAGCAGTAGCTCTGACACCTGTTACAAGAGTTACGTCAGCAGCATTGAGGATGAACCTGCTGAGCCCGAAGATGTAGAGGTAAAAGTAGCCAGATGAGAGGTCTCACAGGGACAGAAGGCTCTTGTCCTATTCAGAGAGAAGTCCATCAGGGAAAGGTGCAAGAAGTGAGGTGGGCAGCGGGGTCGGAGGTGAGCTGGGTAGCTCACTGGAAATGAATGAGGTGCTCCATGTGTCTGATATGGAGATGCTGCCATCACAGTGCTGCTGCTTCGTGGGAAGAAGTACAGAATTCGCCCCAGGGCAGTTTCAGATCCTTGTGGCCATTATTCTGTACCCACAAAAAGGCCTAGCAAAGAGAGCGGGCGGAGGGCAGGTGCTTCTCAGGGTGCAGACGTTACTCCCCCACCCTCCACAGCGCTGTGAAGACATGGTGGCCAAGGTGTTGATCAAGCTGCAGGGAGTGCAGGCCATGTACCAGCTCAGCCAGGAGGAACACGACCAGCTGCAAGAGCGAATGAAAAAGCTGCTGGAACGGCAGAAGGAGCTGAAGGAAGAGCTGGATGCCTGTGAAAAGGAATTCAAGGAGTGCCTGGAAAGCCGCGAGAAGCCTGTTGCCTCCTCAAATGACAGGAACGAGGTAACGGCCGTCTGGGAGGCAAGGTTTCTTCTAGGAGCCCCTAGAGCCAGAGGAGGTCCTAGGTCCTGGCCATTTTGGAGAGGCTGAGGAAAGAGGACCAGGAGCTCACTGCTTGCTCTCGCTCCCAGGAACGGAGCAGGGGCTGAATCCCAGGAAGCTGGGCAGTCTGCTGCGTCACTGGCGGACATTCCTCAGGTGCTCACTGTCCTGAGATTTACTCACCAGGACTCTCAGAATAACTTTTCTCTTTTTCCTTTTACCACTCTTCTCCTTTGCCGTGTCCCAGAGCACTTCTATAGAGTTGTATTTTTTTTCACCTTGAGTTATTTTTGGGTGTATTGGTCTTGTGTCTTCAACTAGACTGTGAGCACCTCAAGGGCAGAGCCTTGCCTCCTCTTGGATCTCTTATAATGCCAAAAGGTGGCCTTGGATCTCTTATAATGCCAAAAGAGGCCTTGGATCTCTTATAATGCAGAAAGGTGCCCTGCATCCATGAGGAATGGGACAGAAGGCATCATTTCTGTCCTAGAGCAGTCCGCAGTCCAGCAGGGCTCACTGTATATGCGTGGGAGAGTCTAGAGAGCAATCAGCATGTGGGCCTAGGTTGCTTAGTATCGCTACCTACCAAGGAGCCTGTGATGCCAGAAGTCGGGAAAGATGAAACCAGAGGTTAGGGAGCAGGATTGGAATGTGCCTCTGTTTCCGGGGCGAGGCACTGGAGCCCAGGTACACTCTGTGGAGTGGACAAGAACACGGTGTCTTAGGCAGTTGTACCTATTCGAGAACTTGCTTGGGTGAAGCAGGTGTCTGTAATAAAGTCCTGGGGTTCAGAAGGGGTAGCCCTCTAGCTATTCCCCGGAGAGGTCACAGTAAAAACATAATTTAAATCCTCCTTTTTTGAAGATGTTAGAGGTAAATCAGCAGGGGCCTCAGGTTAGAGAGAAACTATTTGCGGAACCGCTTTAGAGGCCCGCCTTCCGCAGGTTGATGTTCCCTCTCTCGCCTACTTCCCCGAGGGCCTCAGCAGGGGAATGTCTCGGCAGGATGGGGGCTGAGGTTACCTGTGAAGATGACAGGCTGGCCGAGGGGGTGGTGCTGGGGGTGACTGGCGCTCCGCCACCAACAGATCAAAGAGCTGCAGGCCAAGCTGCGGGAGCTGCAGCTGCAGTATCAGGCCAGCATGGACGAGCAGGGGCGGCTTCTGGCCGTGCAGGAGCAGCTGGAGGGACAGCTGCAGTGCTGCCAGGAGGAGCTGCGCCAGCTCAAGGAGAGGTCCTCTGTCGCCACAGAAACCAAGGGAAAAAACGGCAATAAGAATATGAACAAAAATGCCAACGGGGTTAAAAATAAAAAGGTGACCAAACCAAGCCTGGACGGCTCTGAGTACAACTGTGAGGACGAGAAGGTGAGTGATAACCCTAGTGCCCAGATAAGCAGAGAGGCAGGGGAGACCTTGGGAAGAAGAATCATCTGCACCACCGTTTCGACCAGGTGAGGTATTTGTAGAGAAGCTGCTGGTCTCTCTGACGTGTTAAGAGTAGTTCCCTCTTGGTAGCAGTTGGGTACTCCCTTTTCCGGTGAAGTTTTTTAAGGGGAGTGGAATACAGACCACTTCGACCTGGAGGCACAGCCCCCAAGGCTCATCGCCCCTGGGTTGGACGACTGCTCCAACAAGCTCAGCCCAATCTTCTGGGGCCCCTTTTCTTCCTGGGTTATGTGCCCAAGAGAGGGACCAAATGGATGAAGAGAGAGGAATTTATTCAGAGCAGTTGGAAATAAGTGAGAGAGGATTGGGTAAAATAGGAGTCACAGTTGCCCTGCGGGGGTAGGAAGTAGCAGTCGAGGGACAGAGCTCAAGAATGTAGCTGTGGTAGCTGTCTGAGATGGCCGATGGCCAGTGGCCAGACGGCTGTGTGGGGCCCGAGGCTGGGCATGACTGCCCTCCACACTATGCGCAGGGAGAGACCTGGTACCAGAACGTGGGGCTGCTCACGCACCGTGACATGCTGGGAAGCAGGGTGCTCTTGAGATAGTCGTGAAGGGAGTCATCTTCACAGGTAACCGCAGCCCCCATCCTGCCCTGCCTCCACCCTGCAGAGTCTGGAGGTGGTGCTCTACTACAAGGCCAACCACACGGATTTATATGATCTAACAAAAGAGGAAACGGAGGAGGGAAAGAAGGAAACCAAAGAGGAAACGAAGCAGGAGTCCTGGGAGGAAGTAGCTTCTCAGGCATCAGACCCTGCCAAGGTGAAGCCCACGGAAGATAAAGAGGGGGCTTATGAAGAGTCCCAAGAGCAGGGGGGCAAGGAAGAAGACAACAAAGATGAGAGTGACGACGCTTGCCCTGAAGCTTCAGAGGAAAACAGCCCCCTCAAGCTTTCTGAAAACAAAAAGGTAATCGCAGTCCAAGACTGGATCAGGTGGGAAGTGGGCTGTCGGGCTCAGGTGCCCGAGGATGGACTCCTGCAGGAGGAGAAGCCGGCAAGCCCTGAGGCGTGGCGCTCAGGGACAGTGGAGATGAGCCGGGAGTGGCGGGGACGGTCTCTCCGTGGGAGATGGCAGGCTTAGACCGATCTGCTGTGGACCTGGGTCTCAAAGATCCCTTTTCTGGAAACCAGGGTGGGCTCATTGCAGTCTGACCTCCTTTCATCTATGTGGTAGCGCTTGTTCCTTACATCAGGAGGGTTCTTCACCCTTCATCTAGCGCTGCGCTGAGAACGCGGATGGTGTGAGATCTAAAGGCTGTTTGTCAGCCTGGGCAAGTCGCTCTGTCCTGCTTCCCCAGGGTGCCCTATGAGGTTGACCTCTGTTGTTGCTGTTAGGGATGTGGGGAGGCTGGTGTTGCTTGCGGGCTCCGTATATCACAGGGGCATGAGGTGGGGAGCTGGGGGTGGTCAGAAGTAGAATATTTCAGTCTGTACGGCAGGGGCATTGACCAGTCTGAGGAAGGGCAGCCAGAGCCCTAACCAAATTAGTTGCTAGATCTTGAGAAGTTGGGATGGGAGTTTCCTGGGTGATTTACCAATTGTACAAAAGTGTTTCTGTGTTTTAACTACTGGTACATCTGTACAGGAATGTACCAGCTGAATTCCTGCCTTGGTTGAGGGAACTGGGGACTCTGATTCCTTGAAGAGTGAGTACTTCCTGAATAAGTCCTTGGTTTGCACTACAGGCTCTTTCCATCTCTCTAAACACAGGGGAAGAAAATAAGTCTCTTGTGGTGGGACATCCCAGTCAGCTCTAAGGCTACCTGGAATTTTCTGGTAGCTCAGCAGTTGTCAGCACTGGCTCACAACCCAGCGTGCAGCTCTCTGTTGACCTTGTGTCAGAGAACCATTACTTAGGATGTAAAAAGTAGGAGCAGCCGCATCCTCTTCCCCAGTGTTCTGTTTCTTTGAATTCATCGTATTCCACCACACGATGGGTCAGAACCTCCTAGATTTCCTTGTCTTCGGTGCCACATCTCTAAATGTCAAAATGGATTCTTGTACTTTGAAGTCCAGCACATTCCTCGTTGGCTACATATGGAGGTGTCCCTTTGCCTCCTAGGTCCTGCATCTTTTGCAGGCAGATCTGATGGCATGTGTGATACTACCTGCAAATTCACTTTCTCTCTGGAAGATTGTTGCAGTCAAAGAACTAGCACTTCTCCACTGTTAGCCTGGTTTAGTGCATTTTGTCTCACAACAACGGCATTAGACTCCTAGGGGGTCACAGGGATCAGAGCCCAGAACACCGAGACTCGGTGGAGAGCAGCCAGAACATGTGGCCTCACAAAGGGACAGGTGGCCTGGCAGGAGACTGGCTCTTCCCTGAGTGACCTAGAAGTGTGCATCCTCCTCATCTGGAGAGCCCAGCTTTACCCTCGGAGCTTCACTTTTCCAGAGTTACTGACCGGCAAGAAAGGTCTAGTGCAGATAACCCCTGCTTGACAAGATGTGAGAGGGGTATGACAAGCCAGGAAACGACCCACCACCTGATTCAGACCTAAGCAGCTGCTTAACCCGTTCAGGTTTGCATCTTCCGCAGGCCGCCAGTGGGAAGAACCAGGCCCGGGCGCAGAGAGGAGATGCGGCTGCCCTCGCTACCTGTTTAACCTCTTGATCTCTTTCTCTTTTCCCTTTGTTTTCTCATCCTCATTATCCATTGGATTCATACGTTTATGTCTTTTTATACCACCCCTCATCTCCTGGCCTCTCCTCGTGCTTCCTTCTCATTTGATATGTCGCAGCCATCCCCTGCCCCCGAGCCCCCCATCTTCTCCTTGCCTCTCGTAGGCCTGGTGGTCATATCGGCTTTGCTCTGGTGCTGGTGGGCCGAGACGTCGTCCTAACGCAGGTACTGGTATCGAGTCCTCTCCTCCTGAGGGGTAGAGGGGGGGTGCAGGTTGCCCTGGCCTCTCCTCTTTCCTTTTTCTCTCGCTTGCTTGCTTCTTGCTTTAGTCCTCTGACAACAGATTACTCAGGGCTGAGTTTTCGCCCTGGCTTCTCCTTGGGCTACTGCAAAGCCCGTAGCATCCCTGAGCACGTCTTCCTAACACACAGCGAGTGGGAATGCATATCGCTGACATGGCTTGAGTTTCTGTTTTCTGGCTGGGAAAACTCGGGATGATCCCAGCACTGTTGCCACTTTCAGAAATGCCTGACCACTTCTGATGAGCTGATGTCTGCCTGCAAGGCTGGCCTGGGTGCTCTTTGTCTTTGTTTAGCCCCAGAGCCAAGCTCTCGACTGCTGTCGCCACCCAGGACGGCAAAGTAAGGAATCGCTGCCTCCCCCATTGAGTGAGAGAGGAGTTCTGGAGAGCTGTGACCAACCCCGACCCTAATCCTAAACCCCCTCTCAGGGGCATTTGGAGGAGGGCAGCCTCAGTTTGTCCTTCAAACATGGTGAAAGTAGAACAGAACCCCCGCCATATTATGTGCTTTCTGCTGAGAAGTTCTCTGCTTTGGGACTTCTGGTCTTCAGAAAAATCAGAACAAGAACGCCAGGAAATGTTTTATAGTTCTCTCTTTATCCATTTTGGGGGCCAGGTTCTATTGTAATTGGCTTCCCAAGCCAGGCTTTCTGGAGAGAAAGTGGTACTGGTGAAAAGAATGAGGTGCGAGGATTCTCAGGGCACCAAGGCTGACATATTCTGGGCACCTTCCACTCGGCTGCGGTCCATGTAATCTGGTCTGTCAACAGGATACCAAATTTAGGAGGCAGACTGTGGTCTTGGGGCCCAAGGTAGAGCCCTAGGGTTCCACCTGTCTTCAGAACCCATCAGTTGTTCTCTCCTGGTCCGTTCTGGCTCCTTTCTCCTGCTCCCCCCCACCTCCACCACACCTCCCCTTCCCTTCTCACCCCTGCAAATGGAGTGGAGCTGGCTTAATGCACAGGTTAGGGTGGCAGCTGAAGCTTATGTTGGTAGCACTTTCCTCCTTCCTTTTCCCTTCAGATTTTTCCCTCTTTTTCCTTTCTCCTTCCTCGTCTTTAAGGCACTCCAGTTATTAACTCCTTTAGTGACAGGGTCTCTCCCTGTGCCTGTTCTCCCTCTGTCCACATCCAGATTTCTCAGTCCCTAGGGGAGGAGACCCAAAGCACTCAGCCGTAACCTTTCTCCACCTCAGCCAGGCCCAAGCAGAGTGAGAGGAAGGAAGTCCAGTGTCAGGGTGCTCTGGGGAGCCTGGTTGTGCCTCACTCTGCAGCTCCCCGTCCAGGAGCTGAGTGTAGTACTGTAGGAACGTGGCCGACAGGTGGTCAGAGAACCTGGCCAAGTCTGTCCCTGCCTCGTACCGCTTAGTCCCAGTAGGCAAAATGCATAATCAGAGTGTTAATTTCTTCAAATAAAAGCAAAGGACAGTAAAATCTCTGCCTTCCTAATGTGAAAATCACCTGAGTTCATGTTTATGAAAGTGTTTCATAAATGATAAAACACCACAGAGATAATTTAAAAAGAAATACACTTAACATAATACATGCTCTGTGCCAGGCACTGTTCTAATTACCTTATGTATATTAACTCATTTAATCTTTGCAACAACCCAATGAGGCAGCTTTTACTATTTTATATGTAATACAACTAAG
Organism: Puma concolor; assembly: GCF_028749965.1. Classification (NCBI taxonomy): domain Eukaryota; kingdom Metazoa; phylum Chordata; class Mammalia; order Carnivora; family Felidae; genus Puma; species Puma concolor. The sequence continues at coordinate 24,640,961 of NC_141668.1, read as the reverse complement.
GCATAGAGAGGCCAAGTAATACAGCCACCGAGCTGTGAGGTGGATTCTAAAGACTGATATTAGCAACAGATAGAATTCCAGTCCTGCTTCCCCCTTAACCATGTCTCCTTACTTTGAGCAGTTTTCCTTGGTTGATTCCATGTAATTAGGAAGACCCCACGCTTGTCTTCACACAGCTTCCAATCGCATTAGCCCTCTTGACAACTAGAATCAAACCTTGTTAACTTCCTGCATGTATTGTTTACAGAGCTCCTTTGCATGTTGCATGTGCTAAGCATCCTCCCCCCATCCTCTACCTGCAGTTGGTTTTTTGGATCTGAGGCAGAACTTTTTATTTCATCCCTATTAGGTATAGTCCATTGATGTAATCTGTGAAGTTTTTTGTTTGTTTGGTTGGTTGGTTTTGAGAGAGAGAGAGAGAGAGAGAGAACATGTGAGCACATGCACGAGCAGGAAAGAGGCAGAGGGAGAGGGAGAGAGAGAATCTTAAGCAGGCTCTATGCCCAGCTCAGAACTCGATCTCACGACGTTGAGATCATGACCTGAGCCAAAATCAAGAGTCGGATGTTTAACCAACTCAGCCACCCAGGTGCCCCTGTTTTTTCTTTTTTTTTTTTTTTTTTTAAATTTTTTTTTTTTCCAACGTTTATTTATTTTTGGGACAGAGAGAGACAGAGCATGAACGGGGGAGGGGCAGAGAGAGAGGGAGACACAGAATCGGAAACAGGCTCCAGGCTCTGAGCCATCAGCCCAGAGCCTGACGCGGGGCTCGAACTCACGGACCGTGAGATCGTGACCTGGCTGAAGTCGGACGCTTAACCGACTGCGCCACCCAGGCGCCCCTGTTTTTTTCTTTTTTTAATCTTGACCCTGTGGTTTCAAATTACCCATTTCCCTGCCAGTTCCACACCCTCCTCAGGGGTGACCAGCCCACCTCCATATGTTCGCACACATTAAAGTGAGGGCCGAGCCTCCGGAGTGTTGTCTTTTCCAGGCTCTCTTTTATCTAGCTCCTTGGTCACTTAACAAATGGTCACACAGCAAACTGTGCAAGCACCCTACTTTTATTTCCTCCTAGTCTCCCCAAGATCATGGAAAATCTGTCAGATGTCTCAGTAAAGTCCAAAACCATTTCTTTGATCTGTCAACTTAGTAACCCAGGCTGAAAGGAAAGCCTGACGTGACTTACCAGCCCTCCACTCAGCCAGTCTGGAACTTGCCTCTGACTGATATAAAGGGTACCAGTTCACATTTATGGGTCCAGCTCCATAAATGTCCTCCTTCAAGAACATGGGACTGACATATGTATGTATTTAATGTTTTTATTTATTTTTGAGAGAAAGGGCATGCAAGTGGGGCAGGGGCAGAGAGAAAGAGGGACAGAGCATCTGAATCAGGCTCTGTGCTGACAGCAGAGAGCCCGATGTGGGGCTGTGAGATCATGACCTGAGCTGAAGTCAGACATTTACCTGACTGAGCCCCCCGGGCACCCCTCGACTGACGTTTTTAGCAGTATATATTAGTATATAAGCATCTGAGCATGTACATATTTTTCCTAGCTTCCTTTCCAGTTCTCTTTTTTTTGTTTTAATTTTTTTTTAATGTTTATTTGTTTTTGAGAGAGAGAGAGAGAGCAAGCAAGGGAGGGCAGAGAGAGAAGGAGACACAGAATCTGAAGCAGGCTCTAGGCTCTGACCTGTCAGCACAGAACCCAACGCGGGGCTCGAACCCACGAGCTGTGAGATCATGACCTGAGCTGAAGTTGGATGCTTAACCAACTGAGCCACCCAGGCGCCCCTCCAGTTATTTTCTTACATAAATTACTCTCTGTATCTGCTTCCAGCATTGTTTCGCTTTCCATTTCATTTGTTCTGTTCTTTTTGGTAACTATTTCTACAAATGTGAGAGATCTTGCTCTTTATAGTTGACCTAAAATCCTCTTCTTAGATCCATTATTCTCTAAGCAAATGCTTTCTTAGGATCAATGGGCTATACTCAGTTCTTACCTAAAATCATCCTTCTGTTATTACACCATAGCTATGACTCAAAACCCAAATTCTGTCTTTCAAGTAATGCAGTAAGAAAAAGTAACAAAAATAGAAACTATTTCCTAAGTATGTATTTTCTTGTCCAGGATTTCATGTTCCCTAAATGATGCTTCTTTGTTGTCCCACGAACCAGCAGGATTTGCTATGGTCAGTGGAGTCTGGAAGCCTCAGTGCACCGGCACATGCTCGGGAAGTCAGTCAACACACTGGTGACCGGGGATGTTTTCAGGACCCTGGCATTTGCCGCCCAGGGCCAGTGACTGGCTTCCTTGAGTTTTCTCAAACCAGCAGCATTCTCCACAAAAGGTCTGGGCTGCCTCTGAACCTCATATTTGCCTGCACTCCACGGTGCGCCCTTTATTTCCCCTCAGTCTTACCATTTTGACCGAGTTCATTTCTCCTGTATAAAGCCAGTGAGGCACTTCCGCTTTCCCCAGAGGGCCCAGTTTACCCTCTTTTTCTTGCCACGGCGCTTGATCCTTTCTCATCGCAACCATCTGGATGCTCTTTGAAGTCTGGCTCCTGAGCTGGCTTCTACACACACGAACGGGTATTCTCTTCATTCCGTGGGGCCTGAATACACGGAGTCACCTCAGGTGATACACATAGCGTTGTTCCAGATACCTAGTGCTGCCGGGACTAGGACTGCATTGTCTTCACCAGTCACCCAGGAAGTGAGAGAGACCCGGACCAGGAGGTTCCTGATGTCTCTCCAGCGCCAGTAGGCAGGGAAACCTCTGGCTTAGGGAAGGGTTCAGAAGGCTGGGCACTCACCATTTGTCTTTGGTCCCCACAGAACATGTTTGGGATGTGGAAGCCTATCGTGTTCTTGGCTATCGCGGCTGTGGCTCTGTATGTGTTACCCAACATGCGACCGCAGGAGTCAGAGTTCTGCCTCACGGAGTGATGGCAGACCTGGGCCAGCCTCGGGGGCAGATCCCCAGCGGCCGCTGCCCTCACACTGTGCCAGAGTCCCCACCCCACCCGTGTGTCCCGTGTGTCCCCATCTCCTCAGCCTCAGTCACCCAGGCTGGAAAGGTCATGGGGAGCTGCTGGCTGCCATCTCCTGCCTTGTATAAGAACCTGGGTTCCGTGTAATTAAATATCAACCTAATTACATCAGACTCTGTGGCCTTTTATTTGCGAAACACCTCACAACACAACCAGAACAGAGCAGTTCCCCTTTAACGGGGTACCTCACATACGGATCGGGCTCCTAAATATGATTTCTCACCCTACAGGTGACCTCAGAGATGAGGGTGGCTCCTCGCGTTGCCAGCCAAATCGCAGATGCATTGGTCTGCACATATAAACCCTATCTCCAGCAGCTCATCCGAACACAGAGAAATGGAATGAGCTGGACACTGTGTGAGGGGGGGCAAGTGACTTGCCCTTAGGTCCATGCCCACACCCATCTGCTGTGAAAAGAGTGCCCTGAGAAGATCTGCATCTGAGCCTTCGTGGCTCTGCCCTTGTGATGCCTCATGGGATTCGCTCTCAGAGAGGACTTACTGTCATGCAGAGTCTGACGGTGAACAGGTGGCACACTCAAGAGCCTTAACTTGAAGAGTGTTTAAATGAAGGGACTCTGTACACAGGCAGAGTTAGAGAACCAGCGAGGAATAGTGAAATCCCCAGATACCAGCAACAGTGTCTCCCATCACAGACCTGAAGGAGAGGGGAGGAGGGCAGGGCTAGAGGACTGGAAAGGGGCCCCGGACCCACAGAAGGGTACGGCCCTTGTCAGAGCCTGACACCCTCTCCCCCCACCTGTCCGTTTCCTAATGGCACTTCTCATTGGCTGATCCCAGCTGCGAGCCAGAGAGCAGCGATGCCCAGGTGACACAGGTCAGTCTCCTGGAATTCAGAGTAGGGCAAAGGATGGAGAGGGGATCAAAGTGGAGATAGAATGATAAGGATAATTTATGAGTGTCCTTGGTTACCGTCGTTGCTGTGGAACCCTCTGTGATTGGTTGTTCCAATGAATGTTTCCATAGGAGAGCCCTCAAGTGCATTCATAAGCCACAGTGGACAAAATGGCGCCATGACCGCTGGTTTCCTGGAACGCCTCTCTGCCTCTTTTCTGCCTGATGCCAAAGGAGTTTGTTCCATTCACCCAAATGTCCGAAGTAACGTACCTATAGAGCATGTACTGTAGTGGGCACTGCTAAGCATTAAATGGATTCACTTCTTCCCCGGCCTTTTCCTAGGGGGCCTGGGGCCAGTTCTAAAATCGTGATCAGTCACTGTAGTAAACAGGGCTGCACCTAGGCAGATTGAGGGCATTGCCACGCATTCCTTTCTCTCCCTTTAAATGACTCCTCTTTGAAGGCAGTGCTGATTTGGGGTGGCCTAGCTCCTTGCAATTCCAAGTGTGGTCCACAGACCAGCAGCATCAGCGCCGTTAGCTTGTTAGGCAGTATCTCAGGCCTCACATCAAACCTACCAGCACAGAATCTGCATTTTAACGAGGTCCCCAGTTGATTAGTATGCGCACTAGAATTAGAAAACTGCCCTCAGCGACATTAGGTTGTATGTGCTCAGTTGTAACCTAAATTGAAGAAATTCCTTCACAACCCATCCGGTACCACTGGCCCCTTGCTGTTGAGTGTAGGTAGGGGGACCCTGTTTTTTTTTTTTTTTTTTTTTTTTTAATTTTTTTTTTTCAACGTTTATTTATTTTTGGGACAGAGAGAGACAGAGCATGAACGGGGGAGGGGCAGAGAGAGAGGGAGACACAGAATCGGAAACAGGCTCCAGGCTCTGAGCCATCAGCCCAGAGCCTGAGGCGGGGCTCGAACTCACGGACCGCGAGATCGTGACCTGGCTGAAGTCGGACGCTTAACCGACTGCGCCACCCAGGCGCCCAGGGGGACCCTGTTTTTAATCCACTTTAGTCCGGCCACCAGTCGGCTGGAGAACATATGTGGTGGAAAGGACTGGAAGATGACTTACCAGTGAGGATCACTGATTTAACTTGGAATTAGAAGCCAAGATGGAGGTCACGGTCTGGGAGGCAGTGAGCCTCCAGTTAGGACTGCATCCCATCCTTCCCAGGCCTGAGCCTAGAGCCTGAGCAATGCGCAGGAAAGTGGTCCTGCTTTTCTTCCCCCAGCCCTTTTGCTCATTTTAGAAAGCCGTCCTCTTCATCATTTGGGTCTTTGTGCCTCCTGGTCTTGTTGATATACTGTTGCCAGAATAAAGAGGACTCTCTGTGCTGAGTGTGAAACAGCCACTTGAGCTAGCTTTAAGTCCACAAGGGTGTCTCTTAGAAGCCACCACCAGGCATGCATCCAGGCTGAGGTACAGCTAGAACCAAACACCTGGGGGCCTTCATCTGCCCACTGCTGTGCTCTGCATGACTCTTCCCTTTCTGCACAACAGCCCCTCTGCTCGCTCTCCCCGGGCCACCACCTGCCACTCCTGGGCAGTTCTAAAGATCAGAAGTAGTCTGGCTCCAATTCTGGCAGATGCAGTGTTAAGATGGAAGTGAAGGGAAGGGAAGGGAAGGGAAGGGAAGGGAAGGGACAGTGTAGTGATCCCGGCAACGGACTCTACAGGGGATAGGGACGGCTGTGAGGAAGCGCCTGCTCACTAGAACCTTCGTGGCCCAGGGGCGCCTGGGTGGCTCAGTCGGTTGAGCATCCGACTTCGGCTCAGGTCATGATCTCACGGTTTGTGGGTTGGAGCCCCGTGTCGTGTTCTGGGCTGACAGCTTGGAGCCAGGAGCCTGCTTCCGATTCTGTGTCTCCCTCTCTCTCTGCCCCTCCCCCACTCATGCTCTATCTCTCTCTACCTCTCAAAAATAAAGAAACGTAATAAAAAAAAAAAAAAAAAAAAGAACCTTCGTGGTCCATAAGGCACCAGCACAGGAAACAAACTTACTTTTTTCTGGTCACCTATTAGCTGCGAAGCACCGAGCTAATCACCTCGCATGCTCTCTCTTCTCATCTTCACACATAAAAAATCTCCTAATCTCCTACAAGGGTACTATTAACTCCATTTTACAGATTCGAAACTGAAGCCCCAAATCATTATATTACCTGCCGGAGGTGGCAGAGGCAGAATTGAAGAGGGCTATGGATCTTTCTATCCTACCAGAGTGTCCCCGGCACATAAGTCAGGGCCACAGTCAGTATCACTGACTGATCAAAGTGCCAACTATGAACTTGGCCAACCTGGTATCCTCATAGGTGACTCTGGAAATGTCCCTGACTCCAGAAAAACAAGATTTTCAAACACAGCCCATTGGACCTGGTCACTTAGATTCTGCTCACCCCAAACCATGGCCAAAGTCAGTGGCTGACAAGCAGTGCCCCTTGATGGGAAAGGCAGGGCCAGGTGAATAGCCAGGCAACCTGGTCTCTTGAGACAGGTCAGTGGGTGGTGAGTCAGGGGGTTATAAAAGGCGTATGGCCCCAGCCAGCTCTGCCCCAAATACTCAGCTGACGAAACCCCCTGCAAACCCCTCTCTGCGCCCCTGCCTGACTCAGGGAGGAGGAGCACATCAGCCCTCCTCAGGGAGGGGGGGGGGCCAACTTGGCAGGCCCCAGGACTAGCATTGTGCACGGTTTGTTCCAGCACTGATGGCTGTGCCTGGGCTCATGGGCTATATTCAGGGCTGAGTCACCAGCCTGCTCCTGGGTCAGGCTGACTATGACTGGCTGGCTGGGGCCTGAGTCAGGCCCCGATTTATCCTGGAGAGCAACAGGTTCGGGTTTCTGTGGGAGGGGGTGAGAAGGATGCCGGGAACCATCCTTGGCACTGGGCACCCTTGTCTGCCAACCATTCACTTACTCCTCTGGGGCTGCACACAAACCTCTCTTGCAGGGAGGGTAGGAGAAGAGGGAGAGAGGGGAGAAAGAGAGGGTAGGCTACACTTGGGAGTTCTTTCTTCACTCACCGGCTTCCCTCTGAAATCCTCCCTCCTTAACGGATGCCCTCAACTTACTGGGGGACCTCAGGTAATGCCCACAAAATGGGACTGTGAGCCATTAGAGTTTGTAAAGAGGCTGTCAGCTCCAAGCAAACCCACCCTACTCCTCTCTCTCCTCCCCAGGAGAGCTGTCTCAGATCTGTACCTCAGTTTCCTCATCTGGGCTTCAATGACAACCTCGCTGAACCCTGAGCTGGCACCTCAGACTGGGTGTCAAATGTCTATGTTTTTACACACACACACACACACACACACACGCACACCCCTCCCTCCCTGTGAGACCGAGCTATGTGTCATGTGTCCCCAGCTGGGCATCTCTCCACAGGAGAGCTCAGCCTCTCAAGTAGATGGTCAGTACTGATGCCTGATGGTTGGTTTTGGACATGGGACAAAGGTGGCATGGGGGGGAATGAGAGTTCTGGAGATGGGGGCGTGCCAATAGGAGAGTGGGATTCCTGAGCACCTCGTCACAGGCAGCCGACAGAACATGAGCCGCAGGGCCCAAGCTATTTATACCTCGCCTGTCATTATCAGGGCCCCCAGAGCTCCCCCCTCCCAAGCCACGCACAGCAGGTCCCTCTTCTGTTTCTGGTCCCTTCTCTACTCCTCCCCCTCCCTACCTAATGAGAAGGGAAAGAAATCATTCATGGACTCCTTTTGCCATAAGCACTGCCCCCCCCAAACCCCCCTTTTTCTGAACTCCATAACAGGGACTGCCTTCATTCTGCCCTTGAAGAGACAGCCCTCAAAGATGCCCACTGTCTGCTTCCTTTCCACACTGCCTGGGGGTAGAAGAGGAATAAGATAGAATGATTCACCTAGAAGGTCCCAGAACCTTCTCAAATGTCAATCATCAAACAGCTTGAGTTGGGGAATGTCTGGCCCAACCTTACTGTGTCAAGAGGGATGGGGCAGCTGAGGAAGTTTGGCCTAAAAGGGGTACCAGGAGATATGGAATACATGTACGCTACACAGAATTGCAGGCTATATATTCTCTATATAAGTACATTTGATAGCTCTTTCCCCTCACTCCAAGCAGCTCCTCTGAGTGCCTCAGTTTCCTTGCTGTCACCATACCCTAGGCCTCCAGCTGCCCTTGGCTTACCCTGAGCCCAGTCCCGCCTAGGCTTTCTGGCTGGCTCCCTTGGGCTCTCCCTGCCCACCAGCCCCGTCACGTTTCCCCTTGGCTGTTCTGGGCAAGGCTCTCCCTGTTTCTGTCTGGCTAACCCGCCCTTTTGCTGGAAGGATCTGCCTTGCGGCCCAAATGGGCACATTGCCCAGGGGGCTCCCTGGCACAACGGGCAGTCTCTCCTTGCCCTCTCATCACCTTGGTTGAGTCAGACATGGAGGGGGGAACACGGTGTGACTCACTGGGTACTATCTTCCTGAGCTCAGCTTCATTCTGAGGGGATGAGGCCAAGCAGGCTGGTGACAGGGACACTGAGTCAGGGGCAGCCTCAGTCTTTCCCCTGGGACCCTGGGTTTGGGCTTCAAATGAGGCTTTTCTACCTGTAAAGTGGAGCAACCCCCAAGCCTTCTTCCTAATCGGCCTGGGCAGTGTCCCTGCTTCCTCTCAGCCCATCTGTACACAAGCACACACACTTCCTTTCCCCTGCAGGTGGACAATACCCTGGGCCAGGAGCCAGGACTCGCAGGCCCTGTCAACGGCCCTGCCACCAATTCATCCAGAAAATTCTGTCAGCACGACTTCAGTGTGTTTTGCCCCAACCGCTAGCCTCAGTTTCCCCATTATGTCTTTAGTCCCACAGCGTATGAAGGGGGTGTATTTCATCTTCGTCTGGCGACGCTCAGTTTGGGGGTATAGGGTGCGCTCACCCCTCGCCTTTCCGCTCTGCGATCCACCTCCCCAGAGCGGCTGCGCAGGACGGAGCCCGCCTGGGCCGCAGACCCAGGCCGAGGCTGGGGGGCGTGTGTTGGGGTGGGGGGAGCCCTCCCGCCACCCGGGCCCTGTTGGGGGAGGGGAGGAAGGAGGCGGGGCCGCCCGCTCCGCTCAGCCCCCACCCGCGGGCCGGGCGGCATTCCTGGGAGGCCGGCGCTCTGACGTGGACTCGGGGGCCGCAAGCGCGGCGTGGGGGGGGCGCGGCCCCAGGGGCTTCTTAAACCCCCCGCCCCGGCCCGGCCCGCACTTCCCGAGCACTGCTCCGCCCCCGGAGGGAGAGAGAGAGAGACAGAGAGAGAGAGAGAGAGCGCGGCCGAGGAGCCGAGGAGGCCAGCCGAGTCCCACCAGCCAGGGCGCGAGACAAGTTGAGAGCAGCGCAGCGCAGAGCTGCGAGTCCCGCGGTCGCGCCCCGACAGCGCCCCGACAGCGCCCCGACAGCGCCCCAGCCCCAGCCCCAGCCCAGCCCGAGCCCAGCAGGCAGAGCAGCCCCCGCCCCAGCCCGCGCCAGCATGATGAACAACAGCAGCTACTCAGAGGCCGCCGGCCTCGGCCTGGGCGACGAGGTGGACGACATGCCGTCCACGGAGAAGGACCTGGCCGAGGACGCGCCGTGGAAGAAGATCCAGCAGAACACGTTCACGCGCTGGTGCAACGAGCACCTGAAGTGTGTGGGCAAGCGCCTGACCGACCTGCAGCGAGACCTCAGCGACGGGCTGCGCCTCATCGCGCTGCTCGAGGTGCTCAGCCAGAAGCGCATGTATCGCAAGTTCCACCCGCGCCCCAACTTCCGCCAGATGAAGCTGGAGAACGTGTCCGTGGCCCTCGAGTTCCTGGAGCGCGAGCACATCAAGCTCGTGTCCATCGGTCAGTGCGGGCGAGCAGTGCACGGACACAGCGGGGAGGGGGAAGTGCCCCAAGAAAGGGCTGGCCCCTGGGGGCGGCGGACACAGGTGCTGGGTGGGTGCCGGGAGCTGAGATAGGACAGAGAGTGGCCCCCTGACCCAGGGAGAGGGCCCTGGTCCCTGCTTTCCTGCCATCAATGCAGGCCCTATGGGCAGTGCCTTCACACCCCTCTGTCCCTTCAGCGGAATATTGGGGTTCCCCAGGGGAGTCCACACCTACCGTTTCTAAGTCGTCCAGCTCAGCCTCCCGGCACACACTCCCATCAACCCGCCTCTACTCATTGTCCCCTTTCTTGCCATGGGGCCATCCCAGCCCATGCTTGAGAAGACAGGGTGCCCATTACTGATTCCTGGGGGGCATTTACTCCCTAAACAAAGCAAAGAGCTTCTTTGCCTCCCAGCACGTCCTTGGGGGAGAAGCAGGCTGAAGGCAGGTCAGGGAAGCTGGTGGCTAGGCAGGCATGGGGGGGGGGGCAGGCGGGCTCCACAGGCCTGTGCTTAGCAGCTGGGTTCAGGCCCCTGGGCCAGGGCAGGCAGGGCCCAGCCTCAGAAGCCTAAAAAGGCACTAAGAGAGGGCAGAAAGCCTTAACCCCTGCCTATCCACCTCCTGCTTTAGTCTGCGCAGGAGGGTGCTCCCCTAAGTCCATGCCAGGCCCCAGCCCACTCCCTAGGACTGGATTGGCTGCAGCTAACTGTCTGGGTTGAGAGGAGGGAGGGGAAGGCCTGTAGAAGGGAGGAAGTCATTGAGTGTAACCAGATTTGGAAGGTGTACCAGTGCTGGTGGGGGTGGGGAAGCGCTCCAGGCTTGGGAGCTTGGGGAGCTGAGGGTGGGCTCTGAGTGGTCAGAGGCTGCTCCTCCCCTCACAGCCCTGCAGTCCTCCCTGCTGGCTGGGGGCCTAGGGAAGACCCCCTACCCCAGTGGTGAGCTCTTAAGAGTCTTGCTGTGATTTACAGGAAAGGGCCCCTTGGGGTGCACCCCAAAACCCCAGGAGAAGAGTTTCACATGGGGTCCGATGCCTTCCCCCACCAGGCTACCCCAAAGATAATTGAATATCTGTCCACCCCCACTCTCCCTCAGGGCATCTCTAGGCCTCCTGAATTAGCAGCTGAAGTCAGTCCGGGGCCCTTTGCCCTGTCCAGTCCCCTCTCTAGGCCTTACCCCTCCTGCCCCAATACTGCCCCCCCACCCCACCCGCTCTGGCCTGGAAATAGCCCTGCCTCCGTGACACAGCAGATGTCTCTGAGCTTTCCAGAAGGACAAGCCTGAGGACAGGGGTGGGGGAGGGGACCCTGGTGTGTGTAGTGGGGTGAGGGCTACAGAGTGTGTGTGTTGGTGGGGGGTTGGTCGGAGGATTTGTGTGGGGGAATCAGAGACAAGTCAGTCCTGGGGCTGTCATCCCCCTGCATGCTGAGGTTTGACCGACAGACTGACGGTCCCAGGTGGGGTCTCAAGAGGAGGGCCTCCGGCCTCACCAGGACTTTATAGGAAACTGCTCAGCCTTCCTCTCCCCTCCCCGCTGCGGGGGCCGCCGGCCCCTCTCCAGGCCTCATCCTTCCTGAGCGCACCTCTCCCCTCCCCCATGGCGGTGCCTGGCTCCGGCCCCTTGGCTCAACAGCGGAGGGGCCGGCTCAGAGTAGAGGGGGAAGAAGGAAAAGATGGTTTGGGGGCGGGAGGGACGCTCCTGGGTTCCGGCTGAGAGGAAGGGGAACTGTTCCCCATTTGGGCCAAGTGGCTCACTCGTGCTGATGAGATAAGCTGTCAGCAATTTGGGGCCGGGCCTGAGGCTGAGGGTGGAGGGAGGGGGCACAGGGGGCGGGGCTGCTCGACCCTGAGGAGATGTCAAGGGATTCCCCACCAGGGGCGGCTTTCTGCTTCCTCTGGTTCCCTCTGGCCCGATCAGTGGTGGGAAGGGGCTGTGGTGGTGGTGGTGGGGGCCTCCTCTGGGCCTTATCTCAGGACTGCGATGGAGCATCTGGGCACCTGGGAGGGGGTCAGAAAGACTCCCCACTTCCCTTTCCAGGAGTGGGCTGGGGGCTGGGAAGTCCAGCTAAAGAACGGGGTGCTCAGCCCGGGTTGAAGGAGCTGTGTGCCCTTACCCCAGCACCCCAACCCGGCCCCCACCAGCCCCTCAGCCCCTCCAAACAAAGAGGCCTAATGAGGCAGCTCTGTGCCGCAGCTGTTCCCCAGTTGCTACTCCTTCTAGAGCCAACAGCTGAGGGAGGGGCCAGAGGGGGGCAGCAGCTGTGCCGGCACCTCCCTCGCCAGGGCCCTCACTCCTTCCCCACCCCTGAGGCCTGGGGTGGCCTCAGGGTCTGGCTGTAGGGCTCTTCCCACCCCTTTGGGGGTGTCCCCAGGCTGGAGAAGAAGGGGTGGCTCAGGGTGGGAGGGAGGAAGCCTGAGCTCCCCTTTTCTGCCTGGCCTGGGGCAGGAATGGGTCTGGAGAGGAAGGTCATTGCTCCGGAGCAGGACTCTAGGTCCCTCTCCTGCCCCAAGCCGCAGTGGACCACTTGCTGTCTGGCCCAGGGCCAGTCACTGGGGAGAGACTTCTCCTTGCGGCAAATATGAATGACACCCCCTCCAACCCCAGCGGCCTCAAGGCCTCCCTCCCACGAATCTGCCCCCCTCCCCCCCCTTGGTTTGCAAGAAGCTCTTCTGGGTGTGTGAGCACTGGCTTTGGAGGCTGTCGGGGTGGTGAGAGGCCTTGGGGCACTGGGTGTCAAGACTGTGTGAGAGTATGGCGGCCTGTGTGTTTGAGAGAGCGCCCTGAAGCACCGGGAGGCCGGGAGTGAGTTGTGTCATGGAATCTGAAAGCTGCCAAACCTTTGTGCTGCAGCAGAGCCAGGGGGAGAGGGGGCGGGGAAGGAAGGATGAATCAGTGAAAGGGTGGGGGAGCCAAGGGGGCCAGAGCTGGAGGCCAGAGGGATAGAGAGGCTGCGATTCCCCCTCCTGGGGGCTGGTGGGGATGGGGTGGGGGATGCTGGGGTTCCCCAGGCCTTTGGTCTCCGGACTGTTTTCTCCCAAGATCTAGGGGAGGAGGAAAAGTTGTGTAAGGGGTGTTGGGGGGGGGAGGGGGGTGCGCCTCCAGCCCCACCCTCTCCCATCTCTCAGGCAACACCAGTAAACAAGGCTGAATCTTCTGTCCCCCCTCCCAACCTCCTAAAAGTAGCGTTCAGGGAAGCTGATGGATTTCAGGCCTGCATTGCCCTTTACAAATAAGCTGGCTTCCAAAGACTCATACTGTAGGCCATCCCGGCTCCTGGATATTTCACTCTGGCTGTTGAAGGAGAACGAGGTCTCCCGAATCTTGAGGAAGCGATTCTGGTCCCTAGTATTCCTCCAAGGTGGGGATGGGTGAAGAGTCTCAGCTCCTGAGACTTGAGTCCACACGGGTGACATTCCTCCTGGCTCATGTGAAATCCCACTGGCCCCAGCATTTGAAAACATGATTTTCAAGCCTTACCCAAGCATGCACTGTACCTCCCTCTCCCTCCCCCTCCCCGAACTTTGTTCCAAAAGCCTTTTATGGTGTTCAAGAGGAGAATTCGGCTGGGACCAGGTTAGTTCTAATTCCTCTCTAATTTCAGTTTTTTTTTAATATTCATTCAACTAGTATTTACTGAGATCCTACTAAGTCCTAGGCTCTGAGTGTAGAGAAATAGTGTCTACTGTGAAAGAAACCAAAGAGTACTTACTATATGATTCCATTTGTATAAATCTCTAGAAAATGCAAACTAATCCATAGTAACCAAGGGCAAACCAGTTGTTGCCTGGAAAGGGGGACAAGGAAGGGCAGGCGGAGGGACCACAAAGGGGTACGTGCAAGGAAATCTGGGGAGAGGTGGATAGGTTTATGACTTGTGGTGATGGCGTTATAGGCACATACATGTTGTCAAAGCTTGTCCAGTTTAATACGTGCAGCTTGTGTGTCAGGCACACCTCAATAAAACTTAAAAAATGAAAATGGCGCAGCCCCCCCGCAGAGGCTTACAATCCCGGATGATCGCCAGGGGGCCTGTAGCCGGATGGAGGCCCACGCACGCGCTGTTCCACAGGTGAAAGTACCTGCCGTGGGGCACGCTGTAGGCAGACCCAAAACTTTAGGCCTCTGGGCGCGGCCTTGGCCTTGCTGGAGGGTGAGAATTCGGTAGGCAGAGAAGGGGGCAGGTTCCGAAAGCGGGAGGCCTGACCCCCTCTGCTCTAGCAGCTGCCTCGTGAGCTGAGCTGTGGAGGGCAGCCCCCTCGCTGAGCCCAGCGTGTCCCCTCCACTCTGCAGACAGCAAGGCCATTGTGGATGGGAACCTGAAGCTGATCCTGGGTCTGATCTGGACGCTGATCCTACACTACTCTATCTCCATGCCCATGTGGGAGGATGAGGAGGATGAGGACGCCCGCAAGCAGACGCCCAAGCAGCGTCTGCTCGGCTGGATCCAGAACAAGGTGCCCCAGCTGCCCATCACTAACTTCAACCGTGACTGGCAGGATGGTAAAGCTCTGGGCGCCCTGGTGGACAACTGTGCCCCTGGTAAGTGGACCAGTGGGCCCATCATGGAGCCCTTCGCTGGTGGTGCTGAGGGCTGTGGCTGTCAGAATGCATATCTCCGGGCTGGGGGATCAGGACGGCCTGTGGGGCTTGCCCTCTGCTCCAACTGAGAGTCATTGCTGGTGACAGGCCCTTCCTGCGGGTGTGACAGATACTGCAGCTTGCAGCAAAAGGTTCAGAATTCCTCATTTTACAGACAAGGGCAATGAGGTCCAGAGAGGGCCAGTGATTTGTCCAAGATCACATAGTTTATCTGTGGCAGAACTGAACTTGAGCCCAAGGTCTCAACTTCCTGCTCCATGAGTGTCCTACTTTGCCATACGGGTACCATTTCTGCTGAGCTGAGAGAAAGGAAATATGGTAGGACTTGTAGCAAGAATCCCAGAAATCAGACCCTGACAAGGTTCTTCTTTGTGAGGCTCTGGGAGAGGTTTGAGGAGGGACTGAGGCTGGTGTGCTGCTGCCCAGTGACAGGTGGCCCAACACTGTCCTCTCAAACGTAGGCCCTGGCCCGGTCAGGTGGGGGGGCAGTCAGGGCCCATGAGAAGACTGAGGCCATGACTGGCTAGAGCCCTGCCCTATATGCATCTCCCCTTCTGACTATCACCTCCCAAGAAGATAGATCGCCTTCTAATCTGAGTCGGTCAGCTCTGCCTCTGGGGAGCCATGGCCCCTTGGGAGAATCCTCCCCAGTCTGGGGTCAGCTGGGGAGCAGGGGGTGGGAGGCGGGGGCACCAGCCGCCTGGGAAGCATTCCCAGCTGCTGAGCCATTGCCCACAGCTGGTGAGGCCGCCAGAAGTGAGCTCAGCTGTTCCGGCCGGTCATGGATTCCAGCCTTTGAGCTGGCCCCCTCCCAGCCAGTGAGCATCACCCCTCCTCCAGCTCTGGCCTGGACCAGGCACCCCCTGACCTTTGCACCCCTTGACAGGAGTGATCTGGAGCTGCCTCAGCATTCTTCCCATTAGGAGGGCTGTGTTTTGGGTGGCCACAGAGGAGAACCTATCCTCTCATGACATGCCCTTATGTGCCTCAGTTTCCCCAAGTGGGTAATGAGGAAGGAGAGGGTGTCTTAGGCTCTAAGGCTGACGTGGGAAGTGTTTGGAGCTCTAGGACTTGAGGGAGGCTGTGAGGAGACCTTGTAGAGGATGGCGTCAGAGGCATGTGCAGGATGGAACCTGCTGCCCCGAGGCAGCAGGAGTGAGGCGGGAAGGACTGGGAGGGGGGCGGTCCTGACAGGGTCTGCGCTGGGGCCTGGGCCGGCAGAAGGCTGACTGGCAGGGCTGGTGCCAGGCTGCGTCAGCCAGGGCAGAAAGGCCTCATTGTTGGTGCTAGGGAGGGCTGCCGCGCCTCCCAATGGCGATGGGCATCCCAGCGATGGTCCGTAACGTAGGGGGGTAGCAAGAACCTGGCTGGTCAGGGGCCCAGAGGTGCGCGGCAGCAGGCGTGACCCCGCAGCCTGTGAGGGTGTCGGGTGAGCAGATGCTCTGCATTCTGACTGGCTGCCTTCCCCTACTCATCGTCTCCCTCTACCATCTCTCTAGGCCTGTGCCCTGACTGGGAAGCCTGGGACCCCAACCAGCCTGTGGAGAACGCCCGGGAGGCCATGCAGCAGGCGGACGACTGGCTCGGGGTGCCCCAGGTACACGAACAAAGAGGGTGGGGGAGAGTAGGGGGCCAGGAGGGCCAGGACGGAGGTTGGGTCTATGAGGATGCCCGGTCAAGAGGGGGGAGAGCGGGGCGCCTGGATGGCGCAGTTGGCTAAGCGTCCGACTTCAGCCAGGTCACGATCTCGCGGTCCGTGAGTTCGAGCCCCGCGTCGGGCTCTGGGCTGATGGCTCAGAGCCTGGAGCCTGTTTCCGATTCTGTGTCTCCCTTTCTCTCTGCCCCTCCCCCGTTCATACTCTGTCTCTCTCTGTCCCCAAAATAAATAAACATTGAAAAAAAAATTAAAAAAAAAAAAAAAAAAAAAAAAAGAGGGGGGAGAGCACCGAAGTCACTGGGTAGAGGGCACCCTGTAACTCCCTTCTTCCCTGTGGCAGGTGATTGCCCCCGAGGAGATTGTGGACCCCAACGTGGATGAGCATTCTGTCATGACCTACCTGTCCCAGTTCCCCAAGGCCAAACTCAAACCTGGTGCCCCTGTTCGCTCTAAACAGCTGAACCCCAAGAAGGCCATCGCCTACGGGCCTGGTACGTGTCGAGTCCCTGCCGGTCTTCCCTGGGCAGTTGGGTCCATCCTAGGATGGGTCTTCCTAAGTAACCTGGCTCTGCCGTCTGTCCCTCAGGCATCGAGCCCCACGGCAACACTGTGCTACAGCCTGCCCACTTCACCGTGCAGACGGTGGATGCCGGCGTGGGCGAGGTGCTGGTCTACATTGAGGACCCTGAGGGCCACACCGAGGAGGTATGGAGAGCTGCTGAGGACGAGGGAATGGCATGGGCTTCGAACCAGAGACCACGGGCTGCTAGCAGGACTGGCCTGGAGATGGCCTCCAGAATTAACTACTAGGCCGGGTTCTGGGGGAAGCATCACCGTGGGTGCTGCCAGGAACTGTGGGGTCAGGAGGGGCTGCAGCCTCTGTGACTTCCGGTCTTTTCCCTTCCCAATAGGCCAAAGTGGTTCCCAACAATGACAAGAACCGCACCTATGCTGTCTCCTATGTGCCCAAGGTTGCGGGGTTGCACAAGGTATCTCCCTGCCGACCCTCCCCATCCCGCTCACGTCCTTGGCTCTGTCGTCGTGGAGCCCTCTGTCAGCTCGCAGCCCACCCCAGCATGCCCAGCAGCCCACCTCTCCCCAGCCTCGGTTGCGCCCTGCCCATCCACCCCCTCTCAAAAGAACTGCTTTCCCCGAGAGGCTAACATTTGGCCCCTGATCTGCAGGTGACTGTGCTCTTTGCTGGCCAGAATATCGAACGCAGTCCCTTTGAGGTGAACGTGGGCATGGCTCTGGGAGATGCCAACAAGGTGTCAGCCCGTGGCCCTGGCCTGGAGCCTGTGGGCAATGTGGCCAACAAACCCACGTACTTTGACATCTATACTGCGGGTAAGGATGGGCCCTAGGGGGATGTCAGGTGGGCAGCGCATGACTACATGGGTGATGTGGATGGGGGACAGGGGCAGGGTCTCAGCCAGAGGGTGGGTGGTCCCAGAGTGAGGGAGCCCGGAGCAGCTGTTTGTGTCCAGAGAGGGGGTTGCTGACGGCTTTTTGTGCATGGCAGGGGCCGGCACTGGTGATGTCGCCGTGGTGATCGTGGACCCGCAGGGCCGGCGGGACACAGTGGAGGTGGCCCTGGAGGACAAGGGCGACAGCACGTTCCGATGCACGTACAGGCCTGTGATGGAGGGGCCCCACACGGTGCATGTGGCCTTCGCTGGTGCCCCCATCACCCGCAGTCCTTTCCCCGTCCATGTAGCTGAAGGTAAAAGACCCTTCACCCAGCCCCACAGTCACCCTCCCTGAGGCCAGGACACAGAGAGAATTGCCACCAAATTCCGGGGCTGAGGGTTTATGGGAAACGAACCACTAAATCCAGGGGTGGGAGGGGAGCCGGCGTTAAAATAGGTAGAATATCCATGGGGCGGGGGCAGGGGGTAGCTCTGGAGAGATCTCATCCTGGTCATCTCTCCACCTACTATCCCAGGGAGGGTCCGGAGACCACAGCAAAGTATACAGACAGGTGCCACCTTGCAAGGGTTGTGGGGGCATATGTGATGGGCACCCATACCCCAGGCCCTCGGGTGGTGACTCCCGCCACTTGGTTCTCTCCCTGCCGCTCAGAGCCCTTGCCGTCACACGTCCCCTCCGTGCCCATCATCCACCAGGCCAAGAAAGTGGTGCCACGTTAGTACTGTCCAGGGGAGGTGGGGCCAGCATGGCCACAGCTGACTGGCCTCACCTGTGCTGTGTGGAATGGCCCAGGCAGTGTGGAATTGCCCCCCTTCCGTGGCACTCTGTGACGGGCCCCAGGTTCTGTGCCATTGCCTGTGTCCTGTGGTAGGCCTGGATTATACGTCCTTGCCTGTTTTGTGGCATCCCGTTGGGTCCCGTGCCATTTTATGTGTTCCGTGGCAGTCTGAGATCACTCTTCTTTGGCCTGTGTTCAGTAGCAAGGTCTGGGTTCATTGCCACTGGTGGTGTTCTGTGGCAGGCTGATTTCCATGCATTGCCTGTGACCTGCAGAAGGCTTCATGTTATGTTGAATATCTCGTTCTGTGGCCTCGCTTAGTGTTTTATGGCATGACCTAGTCCTAAAGCTGCTATGGTGGCTCTGCCTGAGAAGGCTCAGATGGCTCTGGGTGGGTGGCTTTGGGTGGTTTGGGGACTTCCCCTATCTCTCTTTGCCCCACTCTCTGCCCAGGCTCTGCCATGTCTGTGTCCCAAGTGACAATGACTCTGAGAAGCCCAGCAGGGAGGGTTTCTTGTAGCTGGCTCCTCGTCCAGCATGGCTCCCAAGGGCCCCAGTTGTGTCGGGGGCCCTGGGGAGCACGGGGGAGGACTGCATGAGGCCATAGCCTGTGCCTGTGAGGGTCAGGAAGACTATGTCCAGTGAGGTGGGAAATGAGTGGTGAGGGGCTGAGGCTCTGTCTCCAGCCCCTCAGCACCCCTAAGCTTCTCCTTCCAACCCCCAGCCTGTAACCCTAACGCCTGCCGTGCCTCTGGGCGGGGCCTGCAGCCCAAGGGTGTGCGTGTGAAAGAGGTGGCTGATTTCAAGGTGTTCACTAAGGGTGCCGGCAGCGGGGAGCTCAAGGTCACAGTCAAAGGGCCAAGTGAGTGCCGGGGCCCAGGACTGGGGGGTGGGAGAGCAGGGAGGAAATATGGCCCGTGGTTCTGGCTTCCTGAGGGCAGTGACAACGAGCACCATGCCCCGCCCCGGAGAGACTCCAAGAAGAGACTCTGCCCAGAGGTACCATGGGACCTTAGGCATGTTGTCTCCTCTCTTGCCTCAGTTTCTCACCTGCAAACTGGAAATGATCCTTTTCACCCTACACGCTACTCTGGGTGTCATGCACAGGGATGGCATGTGGTCCCTGCCCGAGTTTCAGCTCTGCCCACTAGTCGCACTGCCCTCAGGCTGGGCCCGGGTGCCGGGGTCCCTGAGGGGATTGAGGACCTGTGGCTCTCAGACTGGTGATCACCTCCCTGTGTGCTCCCCGTCTCCTCAGAGGGCACAGAAGAGCCAGTGAAAGTGCGAGAGGCTGGAGATGGCGTGTTCGAGTGTGAGTACCACCCTGTGGTGCCTGGGAAGTATGTGGTGACCATCACGTGGGGCGGCTACGCCATCCCCCGCAGGTAAGCACCACGCACCCGCCAGGCCTGCCTGTCTGGGGCCTCACAAGCTGGGGAGGGGAGGACGGGCTGCCTGAGGGAAGAGAGGACTGGTACCTCTGGCAGAGGTGCTTCCCGGCATTGACCCCAGATCCCTCTTCGCCCAGTCCTTTTGAGGTACAGGTGAGCCCAGAGGCAGGAGCGCAGAAGGTACGGGCCTGGGGTCCCGGCCTGAAAACTGGCCAGGTGGGGAAGTCGGCCGACTTTGTGGTGGAGGCCATTGGCACGGAGGTGGGGACACTGGGTAAGTGGCTGGGTGGCAGCAAGCGGGAACGCTGGGGAGTGGTGCGATGGAGGGACACGGGGGGTGACTGGGGACGGGAGGCGGGAACGCTGGGTAGTATCAGGATGAGACGGAGTGCGATGGAGGGGTGACTGAGGGAGCGATAGGAGACCTGCCCGAGTGTCCAAGCTGCCTCTTGGACCCCCTGATCTTCCCTCCATCGCTCCCAGGATTCTCCATCGAGGGGCCCTCACAGGCCAAGATCGAGTGTGATGACAAGGGGGATGGCTCCTGCGATGTGCGGTACTGGCCCACGGAGCCTGGGGAGTACGCCGTGCACGTCATCTGCGATGACGAGGACATCCGAGACTCACCCTTCATTGCCCACATCCAGCCAGCCGCACCTGACTGCTTCCCGGATAAGGTGGGGTCCTTGGGCCTGCATACTAGCCCGGGATGGGGTGAGCAGGCCCTCCTCCAGTCCCCAACCTAGCCCTCCGCTCCTCCCCCTGCACAGGTGAAGGCCTTTGGGCCTGGCCTGGAGCCCACTGGCTGCATCGTGGACAAGCCTGCAGAGTTCACCATCGATGCCCGTGCTGCTGGCAAGGGAGACCTGAACCTGTATGCCCAGGTAAGTCACTGCCCGGTCCTGCTACCCCCATTGCCCTGGGCAGGAACCCTGGGAGGGCGGAGGCAGGTGAGAGGTAGAGGAAATTGTAGCGTCACTGGCCCGGCTTGACTCTCACGGATCCAAAAGAACTATGGGAAACTTAAAAATGTTGTGTTTTCTGATGATAACCTTATGAACATATTTTACCAAAAGTGTATTTTTTTGTACTAATAATTTTGCAATTGAAAGACGATTTGAATATGACATTGACTTCCCAAGTCCGTTTCTCATGCTGCTGTCCGCTAATCCCTAGAAGTTAATGAATGTACTCTTGGGTTCAAGAGGATGATTTTCCTTTAACGTGTTCACTATTCAATTTTAGAAACATTGATTTAACCCAGCCTTTTCCCAGCTAACACATTGCAGATGCCTGGGCTGGGAGGCTGGGCCACACAAATGGCTCCCAGGGCGTGCTCCCCGCCACCATAGCACGTGGCGCTGGGCTCTTCTGGCCTGAGGTCTGAGGCAGTAGGTGAGGAGGGCTGCCTGAGGCCAGCAGAGGGCGTCAGTGCTCTGAGGAGGCCGGAGTGTTCTTAAGACTCTCGTTTGGTTACCCACCCCCCCCCCCAGGATGCTGATGGCTGCCCTGTCAACATCATGGTCATCCCCAATGGCGACGGCACCTTCCGCTGCTCCTACGTGCCCACCAAGCCCATTAAACACACCATCATCATCTCCTGGGGAGGCGTCAATGTGCCCAAGAGCCCCTTCCGGGTGTGTCCTCCTGTCCTGCCCCCCTGCCGCCTGGGGTCCCAGAGGGAGGGTGGAGCCCCATACAGGAGATGTTGGTCGTCCCTGGGCCCTTGTCTCCACTCCCCACCTCAAAACCCACAAAGAGGCTGAGGCTGGTCCTGCTGAGGCCGGGGCGGGTAGTGATGGGGTATGGGGCCTGTGGGAGGGGCCCTGGGCTGAGCATCAACCTCCTCCCGACAGGTGAACGTGGGAGAAGGCAGTCACCCCGAGCGGGTGAAGGTGTATGGCCCAGGCGTGGAGAAGACGGGCCTCAAGGCCAACGAGCCTACTTATTTCACCGTGGACTGCAGCGAGGCTGGGCAAGGTGTGCCTGGCTGTGGTCAGGGGAGTGGGCGGGGCCTGGGTAGGTGGGGCTTGCACTCTGGCCAGATCCTGCTTCTAGCTAAGTGGGGGCGGCCGTTGAGAACCCACTCATGGCCCTGTGCCTGCCTCCCCTCAGGTGACGTGAGTATCGGCATCAAGTGTGCTCCCGGAGTGGTGGGCCCTGCAGAAGCTGACATCGACTTTGACATCATCAAGAACGACAATGACACCTTCACAGTCAAGTACACCCCCCCAGGGGCCGGCCGCTACACCATTATGGTGCTGTTTGCCAACCAGGTACCCTACCCTTGGCTTCTGGCCGTCACTGGTGGCCTGCAGCCTCCAAGCCTAAGCCGCAGCTTCATATCCTGTCCTTTGGGGACAGTTGCGCAGCCATCGACAGAGCACTTTCTGTGTGTGGGTGGTGGGCCTCAGAAGGAACAAAGGAGCTGTTTCAGAAGCCACCTTTGCCTACCCTGACCAGATCTTTTTTTTCCACCCAGGAGATCCCTGCCAGCCCCTTCCACATTAAGGTGGACCCATCCCACGATGCCAGCAAAGTCAAAGCTGAGGGCCCTGGGCTGAACCGCACGGGTAGGCGTTTGGGCGGGGGCTGGGCTGGGCCGGGCCGGGATCGATGCTAGGTGTCCACCAGGCCCTCACCGCTGTCTTGGGGTGGGCTCCCCAGGTGTGGAAGTCGGGAAGCCCACTCACTTCACGGTGCTGACCAAGGGAGCCGGCAAGGCCAAGCTGGACGTGCACTTTGCCGGGGCTGCCAAGGGTGAGGCCGTTCGGGACTTTGAAATCATCGACAACCATGACTACTCCTACACCGTCAAGTACACCGCCGTCCAGCAGGTGTGTCCCGCTTCCTCCCCACCCCACCCATCCTGGTTGACGAGGGTCCTGCATCTCCTTCCGCCGGTCTCCTAGGACCACTTCTGGGTCGTCTTGGCCCTTTCCTGGCACCTAGCCTCT
The DNA here is from genome assembly GCF_028749965.1 of Puma concolor. Taxonomy (NCBI): domain Eukaryota; kingdom Metazoa; phylum Chordata; class Mammalia; order Carnivora; family Felidae; genus Puma; species Puma concolor. Next base: position 24,618,378 of record NC_141668.1, on the reverse strand, counting down.
CTGGCTGTGCCACTCTGAGCCCGAGGTCCACATCGGCCAAGGGCATGTTGCCAGGCCGTGTCTAAGCCACCCAGTTCTAACCTCTTCTTGTACCCGATAGGGCAACATGGCAGTGACGGTGACCTACGGTGGGGACCCTGTCCCCAAGAGCCCCTTTGTGGTGAATGTGGCACCCCCACTGGACCTCAGCAAAGTCAAAGTTCAAGGCCTGAACAGCAGTAAGTGGGGCAGGAGCCGCCCTGGAAGGGAGAAGTGCTGTGGGGTGGGCCGGAGTCTCTGCTCACTGTGCCCCTTGACCTCTCTGCAGAGGTGGCTGTGGGGCAAGAACAGGCCTTCTCTGTGAACACACGTGGGGCTGGTGGTCAAGGGCAGCTGGATGTGCGGATGACTTCACCCTCCCGTCGCCCCATCCCTTGCAAGCTGGAGCCTGGGGGCGGAGCTGAAACCCAGGCCGTGCGCTACATGCCCCCTGAGGAGGGACCCTACAAGGTGGACATCACCTACGACGGTCACCCAGTGCCCGGTAGCCCCTTTGCTGTGGAGGGTGTCCTGCCCCCTGATCCCTCCAAGGTAAGTAAGGAGATAGGAGTTGAAGGGAGCTGGGATTTGAGGGTTTATAGGGAAAATGAATAAGTCACGGAGGCAAGAGGGCCCGTGTACCTGGAATGACTACAGCCCTGGGTCCAAGGCCACGGTGATCCCTCCATCTCAGGACCTGCCTTTGAAACAGCCTAGTTATGAAGAGTGTGGCCTTTGATCACACCGGGCTTGGGCTCCAGCTTCACTAACCGAGACAAACTATTTAATCTGTCAGCCTCCATTCCCTCATCTAGAATTGTTGTAAGGACTCAGCCTGTCATAGCTGCTACAGTTAAAGGTGCTTAGCTGGGTGGGGAGCCACGAAGACCAGGCACGGGAGAGGCCGGATGTAAGGAGACTATATACCTGCTCCTCTCCCTAGGTTTGTGCTTATGGGCCTGGTCTCAAGGGCGGCCTGGTAGGCACCCCGGCACCGTTCTCCATTGACACCAAGGGGGCTGGCACGGGCGGCCTGGGGCTGACTGTGGAGGGCCCCTGTGAGGCCAAGATTGAGTGCCAGGACAACGGTGATGGCTCATGTGCTGTCAGCTACCTGCCCACGGAGCCCGGCGAGTACACCATCAACATCTTGTTTGCCGAAGCCCACATCCCTGGCTCACCCTTCAAGGCCACCATCCGGCCCGTGTTCGACCCGAGCAAGGTGCGGGCCAGTGGGCCGGGCCTGGAGCGTGGCAAGGCTGGCGAGGCGGCCACCTTCACAGTGGACTGCTCGGAGGCTGGCGAGGCTGAGCTGACCATCGAGATCCTGTCGGACGCCGGTGTCAAGGCCGAGGTGCTGATCCACAACAATGCCGACGGCACCTACCACATCACCTACAGCCCCGCCTTTCCTGGCACCTACACAATTACCATCAAGTATGGCGGGCACCCTGTCCCCAAATTCCCTACCCGCGTCCACGTGCAGCCTGCTGTCGACACCAGTGGAGTCAAGGTCTCAGGGCCCGGGGTGGAGCCTCACGGTGAGTGAGAGAGGCGGAGCTGGTCAGGGAGCCCTGGACATCAGTGGGAGGGAGCAGGGCTGAGGGCTCAGGGAGGGCCAAGGCAGAGGTAAAAGGAGGGCCCTTAAGACTCAGGTACCCCAGAGAAGGAGCCAAGGGCCAGAGGCTGGGCATGGAGCTTTGCCTCTGCTCATGTGGCAAAACTGTCTGCCTATGTGCGTCTTTCCGGGGAGATCCCAGCTTTCAGATCAGGTGCCTGATCTGAGAAAGCTAAGGACCCCAGTGTAGAGAATAGAGTGGGAAAGCTTTGGGTAGAAGGTCAGGAGATAGTTCAGCCCAGTTCAGTGAGTGTGAGTGGCCACCTGTTGGAGGCCAGCCCCTGGCGAGGCATGACAGTGGAAGGTCAAGGGAGACAGAAGACCCAGACCCACCCTTGAAGGGCCCACAGCCTGGTGGGGTGCCTGACATGAACAGAGTATCACACGGTGGTGATGGGAGCGAAGCAGGGGCCTGGAGCACACGGGGGCGGGGGGGGGGGGCAGAGGGTGGCTGGGCTTAGGCTGGGAAGTAGCAGATAAGAGCAAGAGCCTGAAAGCTGGGGAGGGTGGAGGCATGAGCGACTATGTGAGGCTGCCCTTGACTCACACGGAGTACTCCTTTCCTGGGACCCAGGTGTCCTGCGTGAGGTGACCACTGAGTTCACTGTGGATGCAAGATCCCTAACAGCCACAGGTGGGAACCACGTGACAGCTCGTGTGCTCAACCCCTCGGGTGCTAAGACGGACACCTATGTGACAGACAACGGGGACGGCACCTACCGAGTGCAGTACACAGCCTATGAAGAGGGTGAGGACCTGGGCCGAGCAGGGACGGTGGGGAACCGATGACTCTCAGTGCGGATGGGGTGCTAGGGGCTGTGCACACCCTGATCGCCCTGTGTGGCTGGCTTCCAGGCGTGCATCTGGTGGAGGTCCTGTATGATGACGTAGCTGTGCCCAAGAGCCCCTTCCGAGTGGGCGTGACCGAGGGCTGTGACCCCACCCGCGTGAGGGCCTTTGGGCCTGGCCTGGAGAGCGGCTTGGTCAACAAGGCCAACCATTTCACTGTGGAGACCAGGTATCCTCCCCCTTTCCTAATCTGGACACCGATGCTGTAGCCACCCTGATCCCAGCTACTCACCCTTCTCCCTTGTCCTTCCGGTGTGCGCCTCATCCCACCCCTTCTCCAGGGTGACCCAGGAGCCTACCTCCCCTGGTGTTTCAAGATCAGCCCCTTTGTCCCTCCTCAGCTGGGCACCTGGCAGCCTGCCTTCTGTCCTCCACCCACCCCCTTCAGCGGCTCTTCCCTCTCCCTACTCACCGTTCCTAGCAGAGCTGAGAAGGGTGTTGCCTTGCAGGGGAGCTGGCACCGGAGGCCTCGGCCTAGCCATCGAGGGCCCCTCAGAAGCCAAGATGTCCTGCAAGGACAACAAAGATGGTAGCTGTACCGTGGAGTACATCCCTTTCACCGCTGGAGACTACGACGTCAACATCACCTTTGGGGGGCGGCCCATCCCAGGTGTGCAGAGAGAGTGGGTGGCGGGGGAGGGTTGTGCAGGGAAGGCATCAGTGACAACGTGTGGCTGCTGAGGCTGTGGCCAAGAGGCAGGGCAGTGATCGTTGCTGATGGGACAACCCTTCGGTTCATTCCCACAGGCCCAGGGCTGGCGTCCCGGCCCTTTGCCTGGAGCGCCAGACCTCACGGGTTCAGTCACTCAGGCACAGTCCAGGCCACTCTCGCCGGCAGAGGAGAGCCTCTCTCTCGTGCCTTCTCGCGCTGTCTGCAAAGAACAGGACTGAGCTGCTTGGGCAGGTCGTGTCTCCTGTTATTGCAGAGCTTAGGCATGCTGAAATTGGACTTTTTTTTTCCACCGTAACTTTTCTAACTTCATGGTCAAAAGTGCATTTTATTTTTAAAATAATCCATTTTTAGCATTTTATTAATTTAAGAAGGTCTTCTTCCAGGCCTGTGGCCCAGCACATAATAAGGTTTGCCCCACCTTAGTCTGCAGCCAAGTTTATTTGTCCCCGTTTATGAGCAAGTTCCTAAGCATTTGTACATGTTGGTCTGGCCTCTCTGAGGGTATTTCAGAGGCAGGGAAGGCAGGGAAGACCTCTCCCCTGCCTCCTTGGTGTCAGAGACCTTTCTAGGCAGGTGGGTAGGGGCTGATGTCCTTCTCCTTGCAGGGAGCCCGTTCCGGGTGCCGGTGAAGGATGTGGTGGACCCTGGGAAGGTGAAGTGCTCAGGGCCGGGGCTGGGGGCCGGTGTCAGGGCCCGGGTACCCCAGACCTTCACGGTGGACTGCAGCCAAGCCGGCCGGGCCCCACTGCAAGTGGCCGTGCTGGGCCCCACAGGTACCGAATGTCTGGGGCAGGGTGGAAGGAGGCGGGGCGGGGCACCAGGAGGCTTTGCTGACCCTCCCCCCTTGCTCAGGTGTAGCCGAGCCTGTAGAGGTGCGTGACAAGGGAGATGGCACCCACACTGTCCACTACACCCCAGCCACCGATGGGCCTTACACGGTAGCCGTCAAGTATGCCGACCAGGAGGTACCACGCAGGTGAGAAGCACTCTTGGGCTCCCATGCTGTGGCTGAGCGCTCCCACTGGGGCCACACCTGCCGGCCACTGGCAGGGCCCTGGGGGTGCCCTCCCCCCACCGTTTTGGCCTCATTCGGTCTCCGGCTCAGCCACCCCCGCTGCTCTTCCTTGGGGCTCCCTGCCTGTCACCACACAGGCAGCACAGCCCCAGGGGCTCTCCTTGGGCCGGGCTTTCCCACCACGTAGCTACAAAATGAGTGCCTTGGGAGAAGGCGGCCTCCTGCACCCTCTTCTTTAAACTGACCACAGCATCTTCACTGGGAATGCAGGAATTCTTAGGGTCTGTCATGGGTACCCTCGGGTAATCCTCCCACAAAACTCAGGATGTGGTCTGCCCCCTCCTCCCCGCCCCAGAGTCCTCCCCCCAGACCCCTGGCCAACTGTCCATCCTTTCTGTCCCTCAAGCCCTTTCAAGATCAAGGTGCTTCCTGCCCATGATGCCAGCAAGGTGCGGGCCAGCGGCCCCGGCCTCAACGCCTCTGGCATCCCTGCCAGCCTGCCCGTGGAGTTCACCATCGATGCCCGGGATGCTGGTGAGGGTTTGCTCACTGTCCAGATCCTGGTGAGTCCATGTGTAGTACGCTTCCCCGGTCAGGGTTTGGGTACAGGCAGGCCCTGACCTCTGCTTCTCCCCCAGGACCCGGAGGGAAAGCCCAAGAAAGCCAACATCCGAGACAACGGGGATGGCACGTACACTGTGTCCTACCTGCCAGACATGAGTGGCCGGTACACCATCACCATCAAGTATGGCGGCGACGAGATCCCCTACTCGCCCTTCCGCATCCACGCCCTGCCCACTGGGGATGCCAGCAAGTGTCTTGTCACAGGTAGGCACCCACCCCATGTCCTCTGCCCCTGCTCACCATCGAGCACCCCTCATTGCTCTTCCAGGTCCCTAGCCCAGTCCCCAGGGGACTGCTGGTCAGAGAGCCCACCTCTCCCACCTCCCCTGCCCCCACCCCCCCACCCCCTCTCACCAGCTACGTGGCCTCACACTCTTCTCTGTTTCCAGTGTCCATTGGAGGCCATGGCCTGGGTGAGTGCCCTTTTTCTTCTCTTCTCACTGTGGGCTGAGGTGGCAGGGGCAGCTGGGAATGGAGAGGGACTGAGCACAGCCCCCAGAGACCTTCAACCTGGCTTGGCTCTTCTGGGTGGCAGGTGCCTGCTTGGGACCCCGCATCCAGATCGGGGAGGAGACAGTGATCACGGTGGACGCCAAGGCGGCAGGCAAGGGGAAGGTGACATGCACGGTATCCACTCCGGATGGGGCGGAGCTCGACGTGGATGTGGTTGAGAACCACGATGGTACCTTTGACATCTACTATACAGCGCCCGAGCCGGGCAAGTACGTCATCACCATCCGCTTTGGAGGCGAGCACATCCCCAACAGCCCCTTCCACGTGCTGGTAAGTTCCAAGGCCCTGGACACTGGCTGGGGAGATGGGCCCTCTTAGCAGCGGCAAGGAATCACGAACCTGTCCGCACACCTGATAGATTCTGGGCCCAGAGTGTTCCAGAGTCAAGCCATTGATTTCCCACAGCCTCCCAACTTGGGAGTTGAGCACAGCCCGTTTTCTGGCCCCTCCAGTGGTTGGTCGGCTCTCTCTGGAGGAACTTGCCATGTTCTTCTCTGATCCTCAGGCCCACTGTCCCTATACATGCCCCCAAGGTGGCCCTGCGGGACGATGAAGCCCTCTAGAGGGCAAAGCACTCAAATTATTCATACTGCCTCACGGGCAGGCTGAGATTTCAGATCTCTGGGCCATTCTCTGAGTCCGCTCTCACTCACTCGAGCTGGCATGAACTGGCCTACCGGGTAACAAGCCATGCTCTCCCGTGCCTTGTCTCCCAGGCGTGTGACCCCATGCCCCACGTGGAGGAGCCTCCCGATGTGCTGCAGCCGCACCGGCCCGGCACCTACCCCACACACTGGGTACTGCCGCCTCCCACGCATCACCCTCCTCCTGCTCCTTCATTTCTTCCTTCTGATCCTCAGTGGCCAGGGTTGGGGCATGGTCTGGGGGCCATCTTGGGGAGCAGGCGGGAGTCAGGCTGGGCAGACACATCCCTGAGCTGAGCACGGCACCTCTTCTCTTGCAGCTGACACACCTCTCCTGCCACTCTGGTTTCACCATTAACCATCTTGTTCTTTCCTATCTCTGACTTCAATTGTGACTCAGGCCAAGCTCCCCAGGCCTTCCCCAGCCAATGACTGTTCCTCTCCCCTGCCCCAGGCCACAGAGGAGCCAGTGGTGCCTGTAGAGCCAATGGAGTCCATGCTTAGGCCCTTCAACCTGGTCATCCCCTTCACCATGCAGAAAGGGGAACTCACAGGTACTGTCCGGGGGCCCCAAGGCAGGAGAGCTCAGAGTGGGGACTTCTTCCAGGCCAGAGGGGGGAAGTGAGCTACCCAGGGTTACACAGCAAGTTGGGCAGGGCTGCAATTAAGACTTGAGCCTTGTGTGTCCCAGTTCGGGCTTCATCTCACTGCTCCAGGCTACCTCATGGTGCCTGGGACAGCAGGGAAAGGGTGGGCTGTGGTAGGATAAACAGGGTCCCCTACATAAATGTGTTCCCTGGCAGGGGAGGTACGGATGCCCTCTGGGAAAACAGCCCGGCCCAACATCACCGACAATAAGGATGGAACCATCACGGTGAGGTATGCACCCACCGAGAAAGGCCTGCACCAGATGGGGATCAAGTATGACGGCAACCACATCCCTGGTAAGTTGGGGCCAGGCTGAGAGGAACCCACAGTGACTTCATTCTTGCCTGCCTTCTTTTGACAAATATTCACTGTGCACCTGCTGTGTGCAGACACAGCACACACCCCCAGGCCCTGGGGAGGCTGGTGTCTCGGTGGGAGGCAGGCTTCCATCAGACAGACCCCCACAGCAGACAGGGAAGCCACAGGAAGGCACTTGGGACCGTGCTGGGCTCAAGCAGTTCCCGTCTTCACTACTGACCCAGTCCCCTTTCTCTGTTTCCTTCAGGAAGCCCCCTGCAGTTTTATGTGGATGCCATCAATAGCCGCCATGTGAGTGCTTATGGGCCAGGCCTGAGCCATGGCATGGTCAACAAGCCGGCCACCTTCACCATTGTCACCAAGGATGCTGGGGAAGGTGAGGGGAGCTGTAGGCAGAGGGCTGGAGTAGGAGGCCAGATGCAGGGATGAGGGCAGGACCTCTGATCTCAGCCCCACCTCCCCCTACAGGGGGCCTGTCCCTGGCTGTGGAGGGCCCATCCAAGGCAGAGATCACCTGCAAGGACAACAAGGATGGCACCTGCACCGTATCCTACTTACCCACAGCGCCTGGAGACTACAGCATCATCGTGCGCTTTGATGACAAGCACATCCCAGGAAGCCCCTTCACGGCCAAGATCACAGGTGAGGTGGAAGTAGGCACCCAGGCCTCCAGTATACGCCCCCAGCACACGATGGATGTGCAAGACCAGTGTGTTCAAGTAATCAAGGGTTGTTAGCGTAGGGGCCCCTCTGGGTGGAAGAGGGCATTTTTGTACAAATATCAGGAACATTCCATTCCCTGTAGCAGGTGAGAAATATCCACCCCTCAGGCTTTGAAATACATCATCTCAGTGTTTGGAGTAACTCTTAATGAAGTTAGGATACTGATAAACCTCCTTGATAGATTGGTAGGCCCAGAGAGGCTAAGCAACTTGATCAGAGCCACATAGCAAGTAAGGGATCCGTGCCGACCGGTCTAGTGTTTTGGTTCCATGAAACTGTGTGACTTGTGATTAAAATATACAGATTAGGGATTTATCCCATTTGGGCCGGAGGCATCCACAAGGCAGCTGGGGTAGGGGGCCCGTCTGGAAGCTTTGGCAGCTAACACGTGAATGAAGACCAGGCTCTCTTGGGCCTTCGGCCTCTCTGCCCCTTGGGTGGGCAGGTCTGTGGAGTCCAGCGGGGTCTGCCAGGAAGTCTCCTGAGCCCCATGAGAACACGCTACCTGGAGTCCTAACCGCCTGACATGTCAAACTCCCCCACCAGGCGATGACTCGATGAGGACATCACAGCTCAATGTGGGCACCTCCACGGATGTGTCACTGAAGATCACGGAGAGTGACCTGAGCCTGCTGACTGCCAGCATCCGCGCCCCCTCAGGCAACGAGGAGCCCTGCCTATTGAAGCGCCTGCCCAACAGGCACATTGGTGAGTGTGGGGCTGTGGGGAGGGGCCTCAGGAAGAGCAAGACCTGAAAGGAGCTGGGAAGGGGTGCTCTGCCAGGCCTTGGGCACCATGCCTGACCACCCCCCTTTCCACAGGCATCTCCTTCACCCCGAAGGAGGTTGGGGAGCACGTGGTAAGCGTGCGCAAAAGTGGCAAGCATGTCACCAACAGCCCCTTCAAGATCCTGGTGGGGCCATCTGAGATCGGAGATGCCAGCAAGGTGCGGGTCTGGGGCAAGGGCCTGTCCGAGGGACACACCTTCCAGGTGGCGGAGTTCATCGTGGACACTCGCAACGCAGGTGCTTCTCGCCCCAGAAACCCCTTGTTTTGGCTGGTGCTTCCAACAAGGACTTGAACTTTCCTGCCCAGCAGCCCTTAGTCATCGCCTCCTCCCTGGACTTCCCATTCTGGGGTCCATTTGAGGGAAAGCACATGTTCCAGGTCATTTCTCTTAAATGTTAAGAGAAAGTTCAGCTCTCTTAAGTTTCTGACTGTCCCTCACTCACTGGAACCCAAGAGGCCCACCTGGGGGAATTTTCCATACTGCCCATCCCGGACTGTCTGGTTCAGTGTCTGGCTTACCCCTCCTCCCACAGAGCCAGCTTTCATTGGTGGTTATACATGCTGGGTGCCTGGTCCAGACAGAGCCTGTAGTGGGGGGGCGGGAAGAGCAGGGTGGCAGGGCCTGAGGGACACGTGTCCTTTGCTTCCTGCCAGGTTACGGGGGCCTGGGGTTGAGTATTGAAGGCCCTAGCAAGGTGGACATCAACTGTGAGGACATGGAAGATGGCACATGCAAAGTCACCTACTGCCCCACTGAGCCTGGCACCTACATCATCAACATCAAATTTGCTGACAAGCACGTGCCTGGTAAGCTTTGGGCCACAGCTGGGCAGGGAAAGGCCGGGAGGCCGGTGTCTGAGCCATCCGCTCCCCCCGCCTCTCCCCCTCCAGGAAGCCCGTTCACTGTGAAGGTTACCGGTGAGGGTCGCATGAAGGAAAGCATCACGCGGCGGAGACAGGCACCTTCCATTGCCACCATTGGCAGCACCTGTGACCTCAATCTCAAGATCCCAGGTAGGAGCCAGGAACAGCCTGGCAGGGCTCGGGGGAGGGCAGCGGGCCCAGAGCCTACCCCACGGGGCCCCGTCCTTCCGGCACACTCACCTCCACTGCTCCGTGCCCCACAGGGAACTGGTTCCAGATGGTGTCTGCCCAGGAGCGCCTGACGCGCACCTTCACACGCAGCAGCCACACATACACCCGCACAGAACGCACGGAGATCAGCAAGACGCGCGGCGGAGAGACCAAGCGTGAGGTGCGGGTAGAGGAGTCCACCCAGGTTGGTGGAGACCCCTTCCCCGCGGTCTTCGGGGACTTCTTGGGCCGGGAGCGCCTGGGCTCCTTTGGCAGCATCACCCGGCAGCAGGAGGGTAAGCAGGGCCATGCTGGGCCAGGGTCCTCACAGGGAGGCTGGGCCTTCTGTCCCCTGGGACAGGATGGGGAGGGCACGGGCAACTGGCCAGGGTGTTTTGGGAAGGGGAGGGGTCTTACTGAGGGAGGGAGGGAAGGTCCAAGGCTGGGGGCAGCCCCAGCGTCAGCCTAACCATCCCACCTCCTGCAGGGGAGGCCAGTTCCCAGGACATGACTGCACAGGTGACCAGCCCATCGGGCAAGATGGAAGCCGCAGAGATTGTCGAGGGAGAAGACAGCGCGTACAGTGTGCGTTTTGTGCCCCAGGAAATGGGGCCCCATACAGTCACCGTCAAGTACCGCGGCCAGCATGTACCTGGCAGTCCCTTTCAGTTCACTGTGGGGCCGCTGGGTGAAGGTGGTGCCCACAAAGTGCGGGCTGGAGGCACAGGACTGGAGCGAGGTGTGGCCGGTGTGCCAGGTGAGGGGCAGGTGTCCAGGAGAGGGGGTGGGGGCAGGGCAGCTGGCAGGATGGGCAGTCGTGCTAAAGAACTGCCTCTGCCCTGCTTCCCTGTCCCCAGCTGAATTCAGCATTTGGACCCGAGAAGCTGGTGCTGGAGGCCTGTCTATTGCCGTGGAGGGTCCCAGCAAGGCGGAGATTTCATTTGAGGACCGAAAAGATGGCTCCTGTGGGGTCTCCTATGTTGTCCAGGAACCAGGTGGGTGTCCATGATGGAGGTGGGAGCTGGGCCTGCCTGACCTTCCAGACTGGGTTTCTGCTCGCTGACCAGAGCAGAGAGATGGGCTACAGAACTCCGGCTTCACCTGGGCCCCTGCTCTTTCTCTACCCCATCTTCCTCCACCCCACACCCCTGGGAGTGCGAGTCTGTCTCCAGACCTGAGCCCTGGCCCAAGGAGCCTGTCCTGATCAGCCTTCTCTTCCCAGGTGACTATGAGGTCTCCATCAAGTTCAATGATGAACACATACCAGATAGCCCTTTTGTGGTACCTGTGGCCTCCCTCTCAGATGATGCTCGCCGCCTCACTGTCACCAGCCTCCAGGTATCTGCCATGGGGTGGGGCCCCTCTGCCATCCTGAGAGATAGGCAGGAGGTGAAGGCAGGTCCATGTGTCCAGGGCTTAGCAGTGACCTTGGAAGAGACAGTCAGGCAGATGTCTCTCCCTCTTTCCCAGTATCCGTATAGCAGGGGGCGCCATGCCTCACCCCAGGATCATCTTCTCACACTCCCACCCCCATTGGCCTCCTTGTGCTTCTTCAAGTCCTCCCCAGTGACTCACCTCCTCCAGGGAGCCTCCCCAGGGCAGTCTAGGCCACACCCTTCCGCCTCTGGGCACTGACCTGCTTTATAGTGTTTGAATCTTATCTCTTTAGTCAGGACAGGATACATCATGTCATCCTCCACTGTGCCCAGCACAGCCAAGTGGGCCCACCTCCTAGCAGATGCCAAGGCCATAGGCCCAGCCCCTGCCTCCCCCTCCCCTCCCAAGGGAGCCTTGGTGAGAGCCTCCCTGAGCCGGGCCAGGCTGGGGTTGGGATCAGTGTCAGGCTGCAGACAGCAGTGCTCCAGACCCTCCCAGGATTCTGAGCACTGGCTGTGGCCTCTGCAGGAAACAGGGCTCAAGGTGAACCAGCCGGCGTCCTTTGCGGTGCAGCTGAATGGTGCTCGGGGTGTGATTGATGCAAGGGTGCACACGCCCTCGGGTGCGGTGGAGGAGTGCTACGTCTCTGAGCTGGACAGCGGTGAGCTGACCCTGGCCTTGCCCACCCATGCCAGGCCCTTCTGGGACGGGGAGGGGAAGAACAAAGGCTCACTCACCAACCCTCCGCCCCACAGACAAGCACACCATCCGCTTCATCCCCCACGAGAACGGCGTCCACTCTATTGATGTCAAGTTCAACGGTGCCCACATCCCTGGCAGTCCCTTCAAGATCCGCGTTGGGGAACAGAGCCAGGCTGGGGACCCAGGCTTGGTGTCAGCTTATGGTCCTGGACTTGAGGGAGGCACTACTGGTGAGTGCCTGGGGCTAGGGAGGAGGGTCCGATATTGGGGCACTCAGCTTCTGGTCCTGTACTGCCCTGTCCCAGAAGGCTGAGTCATTGCAGAGGTCTGTTCTCGGAGCCTAGGGCCCAACCTACCGCCTTGCTACCTCTGGTCCCTAGGCGTGTCATCAGAGTTCATTGTCAACACCCTGAATGCGGGCTCAGGGGCCTTGTCTGTCACCATCGATGGCCCCTCCAAGGTGCAGCTGGACTGTCGGGAGTGTCCTGAGGGCCATGTTGTCACTTACACTCCCATGGCTCCTGGCAACTACCTCATTGCCATCAAGTACGGTGGCCCCCAGCACATCGTGGGCAGCCCCTTCAAGGCCAAAGTCTCAGGTGAGTGGCCGGGGTGGGGGACATCCCTCCAGCCCAGCCTGCAGCTCAACCCAGCTTGGATGACTCCAGCAGCCATTCATATTCAGTCATAGTCTGACCTAAAATCCACGGACAGCTTACCAGGAATAAAGTGGGCCTGACCTTGCACGGCACACCATTCTGTGGAACCACGGAGAATCATTTTTGAAAATCAAGTCCTTCTTCTTTACTGTTGTCTGTCACGTGATTAATTTTTCCCTGCAGTGGCTCCCAAGCTTTAGCTTAACTTTCTTCATATGTTTCTGGTTTCCTAAAACACAAAGCTCAGTAAACATTTGGCAAGCTTTACTTTTGGAAGCAGTGTGAAGGATCAGTTGGATATATGTTCCTTTTTAAAGCAAGACTCTTAACCCTGGGACTTGAGTTCCCAGACCGTGCCAGGGCTGGAGCCATCAGAGGCCCAGGGTCTCAGGATGTGTGCACAGCCGGGCTCACTAGGAATTCTGGGTGCTGCAGCGGGGAAGGGATGTGGCCCACAGGGCTGTTGGTGCTGGCTGAGGGCCTGCTGCCTCAGGAAGGCAGGCCTCTGACCCAGCTTGTGTTTACCCCACGCTGTCCCTCAGGTCCCCGGCTGTCTGGAGGCCACAGCCTTCATGAAACATCCACAGTTCTGGTGGAGACCGTGACCAAATCCTCCTCAAGCCGTGGCTCCAGCTACAGCTCCATCCCCAAGTTCTCCTCGGATGCCAGCAAGGTGGTGACACGGGGCCCTGGGCTGTCCCAGGCCTTTGTGGGCCAGAAGAACTCCTTCACCGTGGACTGCAGCAAAGCAGGCATGCCAAGGGAGGAGAGGGTGGTTTCCTAGAGTGGGCAAGTGCACAAGAACATGGCAGGTGGGGGGCACCATGGGGCTGTGGGCCCCTGGTGTGAGCCAGCCCCTTCCGTCTCCCCCTCCAGGCACCAACATGATGATGGTGGGCGTGCATGGGCCCAAGACCCCCTGTGAGGAGGTGTACGTGAAGCACATGGGGAACCGGGTCTACAATGTCACCTACACCGTCAAGGAGAAAGGGGACTACATCCTCATTGTCAAGTGGGGCGACGAAAGTGTTCCCGGAAGCCCCTTCAAAGTCAACGTGCCCTGAATCCCTGAAGTGCCTCCCCCAGCCTCAGCCCCCACCTCCGGCCAATGCACTCACACACACACACACACACACACACACATACACAAACACACGTACCACACCTAGATGCACACGCACAGAATCAGATACCACAAACACCTGCCCTGGGGTGTGAAGTGAACGGCCTAGCCTCCCCACCCTGCCATGCCCCCAGGGGTTGGAGGGCTTTGTCTGTCTCAGGGCAGTGTTCCTCCCGTGAATGTGACACGAAGGTGGGCTGGGGGAGGGCTGAGGCCAGTGGGGAAGCATGTGTTTGGGGGTGTCTGCGTGTGTGAGAGAGGGCACCCTCAAACCGCACTGCCGGCCAGACCACCTTGCTGCTAAGGACTGTGTCTGGCCCCTCTGGTGGCCACGACCCCAGAGTGTTAAGGACTTGGAAAAGAAAGCACAATCGGAGGAGAAAACAGACCCAGAACCAGCAGCAGCGCTGGCACGTGGCCTGGCCCACAGCGATTTATATCTGCCCCAGCCAGGCTTCCTGGAGGACTGCTTTCTTTCTCCCTCTCTCTTTTTTTTTTTTTTTTTTACGGTTGCACAGCTCTGCCCCATGGGGGGCCTTTTTTACACACTGCGAGGCCCAGCTTTCTGGGGAGACTTTTGCACATGTCATGCGGCTCTGCTGGGAGTCGCGTAAGTGGAAAACTCCAAATAAAGTTTGGCCTGTCGCAGAGGCTTGGCTGTTCTTGTGCATGTGCTTTCTATGGGTGGCCACCATGTATTTGGTAAGGCCTGGGATCTTGGTGAAATACCTGAAAGAACCAAGGACTGGTTCTCAGACTCCTAGAGAGCTGGTGGGTGGGAGAGGGAGGTGAACACTGTGTTCTGGAAGACTGCCCTGTGACTACTGGCAGGCTTCCCTTTAGCCTGACCTCCGACTCTCAACAAATTAGGTCCTTAAAACAGCACAGACTCCAACAGGAATGTTCCTCACCCAGCAGGCAGGCAGAATTCCACGCAAACCCTGGAACGTTTAATCCAGCTAAGTCCAGGGTCAGATCTGGACCTGCTCTGGCCCCACCAGCAGTTCGGACCTTGCTCAGGACCCCAACCTAAACCAGCCCCTAACTAGTCACCCTAGCCTGATCTCTTTCCTTACCTTCCTGGCCCACAAACCTCTGAACTCATCTCCTAGGCCCACCACCTCTTCAGTTAGCTCCCCTGGCCTCTTAACTAGTCTCCCTGGTCCGCCAGCTTATCTGTTCTCCCCCACCTGCAAACCTCTGAACTAGTCTCCCTGGCCCTCGGGCCACTGACAAGTCTTGAGGGCCCTTGCCTCTTCCCTTAGCCTCCTCTCTGACCCACCAGCCTCTTCTCATAGCCTCCCCAGCCACCAGCTTCTTACCTGGTCTCCCAGGCCCACAGCCTCCTCCCTTAGCCTCCTTAGTTCACAAGCCTCCTCCCTTAGCCCCCCTGGCCCACCAGCCTCTTAGTCTCCCTAACTGCCAGCCCCCTCACAAGTACCTTATTTGTAACTAGCCTTCTTGGCCCATCAGCATAGTCACTATTCTCCCTGGCCTACCAGCATCTTCACTAGCCTCCCTGGCCTGCAAACCTCTGAACTAGTCTCCCTGACCCATCAGCCTCTTAACCAGTCTCCATGGCCCACTGGCCTCTTCACTAGTATCTGTCCTACCAGCTCTTAGACTAGACTTTTTGGCCCATCAGCATCTAAACTAGTCTCTCTATCCCACCAGCCTCTTCACTTACCCACCAGGCTCTTCTCTTGGCTTCCCTGGCTACCACCTCTGAACTAGCCTTCTGGGCTCGACAGCCCCTTCCCTTAGACTCTCTGCTCTGCCAGCCTCTAAACTTAACTTCCCTGATTCACTGGCCTCTTAACTGGCCCCCCAGGTCCACCAGATTCTTCACTTGTCTCCATGGCCAAGCAATCTGTTCATTTACCCTCCCTGGCCCACCAGCCCCTTAACTAGTCTCCCTGTTCCACCAGTGCTTAACTAGTTTCCCTGGCCCATTAGCCTTTTACTAGCTTCCCTGGCCTAAAAGTCACTTCACTTGGCCTCTCTGGTCACCAACCTCTGAACTAGTCTTCCTGGCCCTACAGCCTTGTCACTTAGCCTTCCTGGCCCACTAATCTCCCTGGCCCACTAGCCTCTTAACTAGTCTCACTGGCCTGCCAGCCCCTCCCCTTAGCCATCCCGGCCCACCCTGCACACTGCAGCCTGAGAGGCTCACATTATAGGAATCTGCCCCTCTCTGGCTTGAGGCCAGTCCACAGCTCCCTCCTGTTCCAGGGTAACATCTACTCTTCTACCAAGGCCTTGGTAGAAGATTCACACACCAGCTTCCCCAACCTGTTCACGCAAGAAGTCCTGAGTCAGTGTGCCCTCTCTCCACCATACCCTCCGCTTCGAACTCTCACAGCTTCTAGCTTCCTGGGCACCCACGAGGCAGTCTGGGCCAGTGCCTGGCAACACCCTTGCCTCTCCACTCTCCTCATCTTCCTGGCCCCCTCTCTGCCCCTCCTGGATTTGCCCCCCAGCTCCCAAACCATCTCAGGGGGACATCTATGCCTGTGTTATCACACTGATCTGTGACCTTGTGTCTACAGACCCTCTTCCCCACGAGCCTGGGCTCCCTGACCCTGGAAGGTCTAATACAGACAGGTGTGACAAATGAGTAACTCAGTAGCTAGAGCAGAGCAAAGAAGCATTTCACTCAATTGATCCCTCACCTCTAGACCTGTCCTGGACATTTCAGCACACAGTGGTGGCCCAGCTCTGAACTACCCTCCTCGCCGCTCTACTCGGTAGCCTATGTGCCTCCTTGCTCCTTTTCAAGTTTCTTCTTTCCTTTCCTCCTCCTTGCTCTGAATCCTGCCCCCTTAAGGCCCCTCCAGGGCCTCTTTATTTTTTTTAATTTCTTTCTTTCGAGAGAGCAAGTGAACGAGCATGCAGGAGGGGCAGAGAGAAAGGGGGAGAGAGAGAGAGAATCCTAAGCAGGCTCCGCACCACCAGTGCAGAGCCTGACATGGGGCTCTAACCCACGAACCGCTAGACCATGACTTGAGTGAGACACTTAACTGGCTGAGCCACCCAGGTGCCCCACCAGGGCCTCTCTTTATTGTATGTCTGACCTCCTCCCCGTGATATTTTTTTCACCCTCCCCTCCATCCTGCAGGGAGCTCCTTGAGAACAGAAATCATACTTTATCTTGCGTCCTCAGCCTCTTCAGGGCCACATGTGATAAACGCTGGTTGAATGATAAATGTACCCAGCTCCTCACTTCACCTGTTATAACCACTAAAGGCAGGATCCATTTTCTTAAGTACCCTGCCATCTGTGACCATTGTGGGCCAGTTCTGTGCCAGGCACTAAATCGGGTGGTTCTACACCCACCCTTCCTCATTCTCTGCCCTCCCTCCCCACTAACTCCAGATGTGAGCACTTTCCCAGATGGCCTGCTGGCCTCCTCAGCATCAGCTGCCTTCCACCTGTGTGTCTACAGACATCCAGCTGCTCTTCCCCAACCACAGTATGGCCCTGGGTGCTGAACATTTAAGGGCTCTATCTCACTTAATCCCAACAGCCCTATCAGGTGGGCATACTATTATCTGAAGAACTCAAGGCCTTGAAAATTTTGCTGATAAACCCAAAAATCATGCCTCTAAATAGTGGGGCCAAGATTCAAACCAGGTGTGCCCAAATCCCAAGCCAATCATACAAATAACCACTAGATGAGACCATCTGGAGGTTTCAAGCACTCTAAACTCACAAACCACATGCTGAACACCAGGATGCCTGTTTGTTAAAATGGAGGAGGAAAGCTGGACCTTTCTCTTTCAGTCTGTATTTCACAGAGCTTACTCTCTCAGGAATGTTACTGCCATCCACCCAGTTGCAATGGCCAGAAAGCCAGGGGTCACCTGGGTCTCTCACTCCCCAAATACATCCAATCTGAAAACCAGTTTTGCCCATTCTGTCTCTAAGTATCTCTTGACTCCATCTCCACATTCCCATTATCACAGCCTGAGTTCTGGCCACCATTATCTCTTACCACAGTGGTATCCTCCTGCAGTCTTGCCTCTGCACACAACACCGGGACAGCACTAGCTCTAGAACACCTGCCTCAGGACACCATTTTCCAGTGGCTTCAGGATAATTTGTCCTCAGGATAACTTCCAGATTCTTTAACTCTTCTTGAGGGCACTCGTGCTCTCTAGTCACTAAGCCTTTGCATATGCTGTTCCTCTTACCTAGAACACTCTCTTGTCCTTATTTCTATCCCCTGCATCCTTCTGGCGACCTTCTTTGAGCACCCTTCCCCCACCCCTCTGTGGGTTAGTTACACCTTCAGTGGATGCTTCCGTGTACTTCTCATATTTTAGCATTAACCAACCGCTTTGTAACTGCCTGTTCACTTGAAACCCTACCTCCCTAGTCAGTGTCACCATTAACTTGTTCAATCTTTTATCTAAGCAAATATGTACTGGTCGTTAACTGTGTGCCATAAAGACTTACGTGCACGGTTCAGGCTCGGACCTTACCCTCGAAAACAGAAACCACGTGTTTTCTTCTGAGGTCTCAGGGTCTAACAGCGTTAGGTTCAACAGGTTTACTGAACGAGCGATGGAACGCGCCTGCGTGAGTCCGTGGTGCCGCACGTCCTTCTGGGACTCGTAGTCCCCAGGTTCCGGCCTCTCTTTACGGCGCAGGCGTATTCAGATTGAGGCCGTGTTTTCTATTAATACGCATGTCCCGGAGGCGGAGTGGTGAGCTGCGCATGTCTAAAGGGTGGAGGTGCGCTTGAAAAGGCGGCGCACTGCGGGGGTGGGGCTTCGGGGACTTCAGGCTGTCTCTACTGAGCTCTACCTGTCTGTGAGAATGGCGGGTAGGGGGAAGCTAATTGCGGTGATCGGAGACGAGGACACAGTTACTGGCTTCCTCCTGGGCGGCATAGGGGAGCTTAACAAGAACCGCCACCCTAATTTCCTGGTGGTGGAGAAGGATACAACCATCAATGAGATCGAAGACACTTTCCGGTACGGTAGCCCGTGAGGCCTGAATGGGTCCCTCTGCTTCGGGTCGGAGCGAGGGGAATAGGTGGGGGCAGCTCGGAGACCCGGCAGTCGGGGCCTGAGAGGGGCTTCCAGACCCTGCCCTCGAGGGTCAAGGAAGTCGGTCCGGCCGCCCTTCCGGGGGAGGCCTCTGTGCCCCAAGTTCTCTTTCTGCACTCCGGGGGACCCGGGTTATGTCAGGTCCACGAGCTCATCCCTCATATGACTGTGTGTCAGGAAAGAAGGGGAACAGAGCTCGTGACAGGCGCCGCCCCTCGGCCCAACCGGCCCCTGGGACCTGCCTCAGCTCTTTTGGGAGTTGACCCCTAAAGGAACCACACACTGAGCGAACACCTAGGCAGTGGGGTCGGGGTTTCTTGTATTTTCATGCCCTTCAGAGGCTCACAATCATCCTGTAAGGTAGGGGTTATTATTCCCACGTACAAGTGGGAAAACTAAAGCTCAGAGAGGTTAAGGCACATTCCAAAGTCACACCATTTGGAAGAGAGGGAGTGGAGATTTGAACCCTAGGCCCAACTCTCTTAAGCCAGGTCCACACTCTTCAGTCTTGGAATTTCCCATTGTCCTGAGCATAGCCTGCAGAATATTAGGACTGTATCCTACTTTGTGCTAAGACCTTGCCTTTTTTTTTTTTAATCAAAAGACGAAAAACTTCATGTGCTTATGGCATGATCAGTACAGAGAATATAAGAATCTTTTCCCCTCCCCGACTTGCACTCTGTCTCTCTCTCTCTCTCTCAAAAATAAATGAAATTAAAAAAAAGGGGGGGGGTTGTGCCTGGGTGGCTTAGTCAATTGAGCGTCCGACTTCGGCTCAGGTCATGATCTCCCGGTTCGTGTGTTCGAGCCCCACATGGAGCTCTGTGCTGACAGTTCAGAGTCTGGAGCCTGCTTCAGATTTTGTTTCCCTCGCTCTCTGCCCTTCCCCGACTTGTTCGTTTTCTCTCTCTCTCTCCCTCTCAAAAATAAAATTAAAAAAAAAAACTGTTTTTAAAGAATCTTTTTAAAAAGCCACCAGAATAAGTGAATTTAGCAAAAAGACCTTGCATTTGAAATCCTCATTTCCTACTCTGGGTCAAGAGTGATAGCTTCATAGTGTGGATGTGGGCATGTCCCTTAACTCAGGAGGTGTCCTGGTGACTTGAAACGAGGATGCCAGCCCCCTGTGCTTTCTCACCCCTTCTCTAAGGCCCCTGTTGCCAAGTCTTAGGAACAAACCACTCTCACCTGTTTTCCCCTAAACAGTCCAGCCTTGAGCTGCTGGCTGAGACTGGATCCTGCTGCCTGGGGATGATAGGCCCTGAACTGGCCTGATCTCTAAGCATTCTGGTAAAGTGACCCAAGTTGTCATAGGAGAAGGACAGATTTTACTCCAAGACCATTCCATGTTTCCATCCAAAGGGACCCAGAGATCAGTCATCAAGTCTAACTGGCCCTTGTGCCTGGCACAGGGCAAGTGCTCAGCAAAAATAGTTTTATATATAGATATATATTTTTTTAATGTTTATTTATTTTGAGAGAGAGGGAGCTCAGTGTGTGAGCAGGGGAGGGAGGGAGGGAGACAGAGAGAGAGAGAGAGAGAGAGAGGATCCCAAGCAGGCCCTGCAGTGTCAGCACAGAGCACAACACAGGGCTCCATCCCACAAACTGTGAGATCATGACCTGAACTGAAACCGAGAATCGGTTGCTTAACTGACTAAGCTATCCAGGCGTCCCAGTCGTTTTTAATATATTAATGCCTGGGTGATTACAAGAAAGGAAGATCCCAGTGCTAGGTCCTCTCTGTGGGGAAAGGATGATTTTCCTCTTCCTATGTTGTATTCTTAGCTCATGCCAAACTTCAGCATAGACCTTAAGGCCTTTAGTGGTCTCATCAGCCCCTTTAAAGAAATTGTTTTCCTTTGAAAAGTTAAGGTATTCGTGTGGTTTGCAAATTAATATTTCAAAGGTATACATATTGAGAAGTCTCACTCCTACCCCCATCTATTTCCACTTCCTTACCTCCCTTCTCTGCCCCTGGAAGCACTTAATTCCTTATCTTCCTGCTTTTTTAAATGTACATACTATGGACAGACATATACTTATCCTCTCTCTTTTTCCCACAAACGCAGCGTACAGGTCACATCAGCCTGTGCCCTAATCTTCAGCACCAGCTCACTTGGGAGCCTTCCAAGCAGGGGAGGTGGAAGTTACCCCTGACAGCCAGGGCTCCTAGATTTTGAGTGAAGTTGGTTCTGGTTAGAATGGAGAGAGTTCGGTCTAGCAACCTTTGCCCTTGGCCTCTGCACTCGCTGGGTCAAGCACATTTGCCTCCGCCACCCGGCCTCACCACCTCGGAGTGGGCTCCCTTCTCATTTCTCCCAACAGGCAGTTTCTAAACCGGGATGACATCGGCATTATCCTCATCAACCAGTACATCGCAGAGATGGTGCGGCACGCGCTCGACGCCCACCAGCGCTCCATCCCAGCCGTCCTGGAGATCCCGTCCAAGGAGCACCCCTATGATGCTGCCAAGGACTCCATCCTGCGCCGGGCCCGGGGCATGTTCACAGCCGAAGACCTGCGCTAGGGCCCTCCCTACAGCCAGGCAGCTCCTCCCCAGGCTTGCCCTCAGTCCTTCTGTGAGTTTTGAGCCTCTGATTTCCAATTCCCGTGCCCCTGCCCACTCCATTAAGAGGCTAGGTGAGCTGCTTCCAGGTTGCTGGGGCTCTGCCATTAAAGCCAAGGCTGGTTAGGGAACAGGAAGCCTGAGTGTCTTCTCTCCACCACCTCTTCCCTGTGCTGTTACACGGTGTCATTGTTGATGTTAAATTAAAGTAACGTTATTGTTTCTCTCCAAACTGAGGCTGGGTGCTAGAAAGGACACGCGTGGGATGAGGCTGTTGGGGAGATTCGACTGGCAGGGCTGGAAAAGCTTCTGCCAAAGATATAGGCATAGAAGAGTTGCACCAGGAAGATTGTTCCAGGAGGTCATAACTCAGGGATGGGTCCTCTGAATCAAGTGACCAGCTCTGGTGGGGAGGAGCGGGAGGAGGCTTGTGTCCAGGCCTCTGGCTCCCCCACTTCAGTCTCTATTGGGCTGGGAGGGGACCTGACCCCAAGGGGCTGGAAGCAGAAACACAGGAAACCTAAAGGCCTGTGATACGAGACTGAGCCCGGATCCCGCAAGAGGTTTGGATATCCAGGCCTTTCTCCGGCGGGCCCTGGCCTGAGGCTGCCTGTGGATCAAGGTCTGCTTGTGGTCTGCTAAGGGCATGGCAAATAGAACCCTGGCCCTATGTGAGGTGAGGCCTGGTTGCCGGGTGACTGTCCGTGGCAGCCACCTGCTGTCCGAAGGACTCTGCCTCCTGTGTTCACCCCTCAGCTGCAGCCACCCTGCTACCTCTCCTGCCCTTGCTACCATGTCGCGGCAACTCAACATGGATACGCTGCAGCAGAACTTCTGGAAGGAGGAATATCTGAGGGAGAAGATGTTTCGCTGTGAATGGCACCGCAAGTACGGGTCGACGGTGAAGGCCAAGCAGAAGGCTAAGGCTGCAGCCCGCCTACCCCTCGCGCTGCCCACCCTGCACCCCAAAGCCCCACTCTCGCCCCCACCTGCCCCCAAAGCGGTGCCTTCCAAGACCCCCGGCCCTCCCCTGGAGACGCCCATTCAGTCCGAAATGTATCCGGTACTGCCTGCCACCCGGGCCCTGCTGTACGAAGGCATCTCCCACGACTTCCAGGGGCGCTACCGCTACCTCAACACCCGAAAACTGGACGTGCCAGAGATGCGCTACCTCTTCCCCATCACCACCAACTTCATATACGGCTGGCAGCTGGGTGAGCCCCAACCTCCCAGAGAATATTCACTTCACAAACACGGAGCTCCTGCCATGAGCCAAGCCATGCTGTCGGCCCTAGGCACACAAGACACACGGATGGGGGTGTCCATTCTCGCGGGGGGTCCAGGCCGTAAACATAAGACAAAGGAAACATCTGAGAAGGACAGGTTCCATGACGAGACTAGGGAGTGATGGGAGAGAGGGGCAGGGGGCATGAGACGTTTTAGATGGGTCTCGGAGGACCGACCTAAGGGCTGGAAGCTAAGTGACACGATGGAGGAACCCAAGTGGGAGAGGAAGCCGTGGAGAGTTTTAAGCAGGTGAATGGTACTGATAGGATACTAACTGTTCTGTAAGTAATGGCTTTTTCAGAGACAGAATCCGCTCTGGCAGATGAGGTCTGCATCTATTTTGAGTTATCCTGGCAGGGAGGATGATGGCTTGGGCTAGGGTGATTAGCAGTAGAGCTGAGGTAGATTCAGGCTATGTTTTGGAGGAAGAATCCCTGAAGCCTACTGATGGATTGAATGACAGAAGGAGAAAGAAAGCCATGGCGAAGCGCAGGTGTTTGGCTCAAGCAGCTGGACAGGGAAGACAGAGGAGCAGGGCTGGAGGGGGTGTGAAGACAGATCAGCCCCGGCCATGCTGGAGGTGCCAATGCAGTGGCTGTGTACGGAAGTCCCCCCTCCGGAGTGAGGTCGGAGCTGAAGTGCACATTGGGGGGGGCAGCAGAATATAGGTGCTATTTAAAGCCTGAGGTGGGACAAGCTTCTCCAGGGATCTCCAGATGCTGGAATCTGACAGGAGAGGCCAGGGGCAGAGAGAAGGGTAGGGGAGACGGTTTTGGTGGGAAGGCTATCCATCTGGACTGAGTCTGCTTTTTCTGGGAGGCTTTTTCTCATCAGGGAAGAGAGTGAGGAGACAGCGGTGTAGTGGGAGATGAAGTTATGGCATGGGAAAGGGACTACACCGGGGAGTGTTGCAGGATTGCTGGGTGACGCCGCGTCCGTCCCTTTGCTATTTGTGGTCATGAATTTCAAGTGAGACTACAAAGTCATGGGTTTTTCTCCACAGGCTTGAATGCCATCCACAGGTAGATGGTTGGGATAAACACAGTTGACGTTTTGCCTAAAAAATTCCCCCCACTTTCCCCAGGGTGCTAAAGGGAGAGGAAAGAGTTTTCCAACAAAAGCAGGAAGCAAGTCCCAGGGGAACAGGAGGTAGAAGGAAGCCCTGTCTCTCCCAGAGACGTTTAGCTCTGTCCCTATGATAAGCAGTGCTGGGTGTCCCACCACCCACTCTGCAGAGGACCCTGAGGTGGGGGAAGTAATGGCACATGGCTGACTGGCTGGTTCTGCCCTCACTGCTGATCTGGGCACCCAGCCAGCTCCTTCCTTTGCCCACAGCTCCCATTCCTCAGAAGCACTTTTTATTCCTTCACAAAGGATACAAAGTGGATACAATACAGGCAGATTCCTAGGGCTAGGAAGGCAGGGCTCCCATGCTCTGGCCAAGTTCCCTTTCCCAGGACCCATCATTCCTGGCCTCTGACATTTTTTCCCAGGCCCCCCGGTGAAGCAAGAACTGGTCTCCTGTAAGATGTGCCGCATCGAATCATTCTTCCGAAAGAATGGGGCCTTCGCACTGCTTGACCCCCGGGACCTGGCTCTCTGACCTTGGCCGGGCAGTGGAGTTAGGGGAGGGAAGACGAAATAACACGCCTTCTAGTGGGACTGAGCTGCTGTGTGTGTTTCTGGCCCTCCCAGGCCCCGAGGCAGCGTTCGGGGCCTTTCTTGGAACTCCCTCTAACCTGCACTTGCTTTTTCTTTAATCCTCATCTCTTTAATCATCCCTTTGAGGATTCAGCAATGACTAGATGGGGCTGCGAAGGGCGAGGGCTCCTCTCCTGGCAAAGGGTCCTCAGTGCGAGGCCACAGTAGCTGCTGGAAGTTCTGGGTGTTCCTGAAAGAGAGTGGCCGGTTATTCCAGATGTCCGAGAAAGAGAACCATCTCGCTCGCTCTCCCTCTCGCTCTCCCTCTCTCTTCCTCTCGAGGAAGATCGCCCCATAAGCCTCCCCATCCTCCCCCTCACCTGGCCCCGAGGGCCCGCAGCCGCCGGGTCCTCTCCCGATGCACTTGTTGCAGCTGCTGCCGCAGGGCTCGCCGCTGCCCCGCCGCGTCCTCCTGGGGCGGTGCAGAGCGCTGAGCGCCCCGGCCTCGGACCCCGCGGGCTTGATGGAGCCAGCAGGGGGCAGCACCCGGACTGACGCCCCCCCTCCCGCCCTCTGTCGGGGTCAGTGCAAGTGTGCATTCCAAAGGCATCCAGGAGGCGCGCCCAGCTCGGACCCAGCCCTCCCCTCCCCCATCCCCGCGTTCCCCCCGCCCTGGCCCAGATAGTGGTGACGCCACCGCCTTCTGGGAGCCTTGCCTGTGGCTGGAGCTGAGCTGGGCTGGGTGGGGGCCCCAGAGGGTGCACCCGGCAGTGGCGGTTCCTGGCAATGCGGAGGCATTCCAAGACCTGGGGGGGGGGGGGGGGGGGGAGACGGCTGTCAGCGGCCGGCCGGCCGGTCCTCGGCGGGCCCCGCCTGCCTCAAGCCGGCAGGCAGGTGTGGATACGCACCCGGAGCCGCTGCTGCTCGCGATCCTGCCGCCGCCGGCGCCTGGCCGCGCGGTGCAGCTCCAGCAGCCGCTGCAGAGCGGTCTCCTGCTGCACCGCGCTCACGCCCGCCGACGCCTTCTCCCTGCCCGGGGGCCAGGGCCACGCGGCCTTCGAGGCCTCGGGGGCCTCCGCGTCGCCCCTCGGCTCCCCGCCGGCGCCCGGCACCTGCTCCGCCGGGCCTGGGCTTCCTTCCCGGTCCTGAATCCCGTGCGGGTCGGGCACCAGCCCTGGGTGCCCCCGGGGAGCTGCGGGGCGCTCCTGCTGCCCCGAGCTCCCAGTGCTTGGGGCCTCTAGCGTCTCGGCCCCTGGGCTTGGGAGCAGCGGCCGGGTCGGGGGCCTCGGGGGTGGAAGGGGAGTCCGTACCCGCTCCCCGGAGGCCCTCTGCTCTCCCGCGCCCGGTGCTGACTCTCGCCGCTGGGCGGCCCTTTCCCCGGAGCCAGGGCTCTCCCTACCCCTTTGCTGTGGCATCTGTTCTCCCAGGGACCTACAGAGAACCCTAGAAATTCCCAGGGAGCCGCCTTCCTCCGGGGGTTGTGTAGGCACCTCTCCCTCAGCCACCTCCCGGTTAGGGCCTGGGGAAGTCTGAAGGGTCTTCATTTCCGGGTCTTGTGGCTCCTGGAGAACCTCCGTTCTCTGACACTTAGGGCTATTTCCTCTTTGACCTTGAGGAGACTCTCTCCTCTCACTCTGGGGAGCCTCACACCTGGGATACTCAGAGACCTCCTCCCTCAGAGCCTGAGTGGCCTCTGCACTCTGACCCTGGTGTGTCTTCTCTCTGTGTCTGGAAGGAACTTCTTTGCTCTCCCCCCGGGGGGCTTCCCCTCTCTGACCCTGGGGGCTCTCTTCTTTCTGCTCCTGAGGGTCCCCCTCTCTCTGCCTCTGAGGAATCTCGATCCTCAGCAGTTTCTGAAGTTCTGCTCTCTCCCGGCCCAGGCTCCAGCCCAGCCCCTCTAGGGGAACCTGGGGTTCTGGCAGGCCCCGGGAGGGCAGGCCCCAGAGCCTTGGGGCTCCCTGAGTGAGCTTTCGACCGCCTACATTCACGGATGGCTGTTGACAGGGCCTCTGGGTTGTGGGTCCTGCTTGTCTCCTCTCTGCCCTCTGGGCCAGGTTCTGGGAAGCAAGAGCATTTGGGCCCAGGCTTGTGAGGGAATCCCCGTGCCAGGCCCACTTCCCCCAAGGGACCCTGGAGACCTCAGTGGCTGTCCTAGTGGGCCTCACTTCCATTACAGCCCTCGCCTGATTCCTGAATTCATTAAACTTATTTTATGTTGTGTAAAAGGTACTTCAGTGGCGGTCCCTTCTTCCCCCTGGCTATAGGAGGTAGGACCACCTCCCCCCAGTAGGCTCCTCCCAGGCAGACCCCACCCCTGCTCTTCCCAATCCAAGAGGGCCCTTGCCCAGGGCACTTTGACTCTTTCACCTTGAACTCAGAACTTCCTGGGTCCCCAAAGCTGGTGGTGGGGTTCAGCTCTTGTAGGCAGCCTGAGGGAGAAAGACTAATGTCGGGAACCCTCTGCTCATGCCCCAGCCCCTCACAGACATTCCACCTGAGCTGGAACCAGGAAGCCTAGGGAGTCGCCAGCACACGAGAGAAGGGGATGCCCTGAGGACTGATGTTTGAACTCCAAGGCTATGACAGTTCATGGGTCCACTAGTCTTCACGTTGCCTGTCATGTGCCTGCTTGTCGGATTTGCCTGCCAGCAGCCGACCACATCTTCCTCATCCTCCCAGCTGAGGCAGGACACCTTAGAAGAATCTGCACACCCCTGTCCCCAAAACCACCAGAGGATGCTTCGGGGCAGGAAGGGTCTGTTGGCCAGCTTGTCAGGCCCTCATAAGAACACCCCCCTTCATCCTGGTGGGCCCGCGTAGGCCCATAAAGAAACCTACTGTATACGCCTTATTTGACTATTATTAAGAAAAACCCTCTGTAGCTCTTTCTTGGTTGCTGACAGTGAAATCAAATGAAACTCAAGAAATGAAATTTTAGGCTGGAGCCTGGCCTAAAAACTGCAAGTTTCATAATTAACAAAAGACATCTAAAAAAAGAAATGAAATGTCACTGCTCCCTTGCAGCTGTGGAGGAAGGAGAGTCATCCTGCCTCCATAAAAGTAGTTAAAAGAACTTGATTTCGTAAGGTCCTAAATGGAGAACTTTCACAAGTCTATTCCATCTTTATGAATATTCACACATCCACATTGCATAACAGTAACCAAATGGGCATGTTCTCTGTGAAAAGAAATGTCTTTTGAAGAATTTTTGAGCAGAGGAGTCTGTGACCAGGCTCCCAAGCCTGCAGAAATCATTGCCATGAACAGGGAACATAACCCCCAAAACCTGTCCCCTCACAGTTTGATTTGTTGTCTTACTTGACAGTTTATTTCTCTGGTTATAATGTTGTCATTGGTATCTCTGTTTCCCCAAGAGACCCCCTATTTGTAAAACTTTCCGTCAGTCAGAAAAACAAGCATTGGCACTTTGCTCTTCTCTCACGCGCACGACGGAACAATTAAAGGCTTATGGCTACGCTAGGCTAATTTAACAAATAACTGGAGAGTCTGTTCCACTTAAATTAATAGGCCCAGGGTTCACAGCGTCCATCTCATAGAATTCGAACTGCCTGTTTACTGGCACGCTCTCGCTAGGCTGTGATCTCCTCAGTGACAGGACCAAGCAATGGGGCCGAGTCTCTCTTGTGCTCTGTATGTTCTGGGTGTTGGGTAGGACGCAGGGGCAGGAGCTGCTGTTCCGTTCCCCCCTCCCTAGGCCGCCGTGAACAGTCCTTCCCAGCGCGCTCTGCCCCCCGCCCCCCCCCCCCCCCCCAGTTTAGCTTCAGAATCCTCCTGGACCCTGTGCCTGGGACAGCTGCTACCAACCAGGTGGAACTAGGACATAAAATAAAACCTGCTTGTTGTCCCTGGGTGCTCCTGGCACCCAATATAAAGTATGAGACAAAGAATGAGTGAGGAAGGGACTGGAATCCTGGCACTTGGGGTGAGGACTTCCCACCTCCTCCAGCTCTAGTCTGGCCGCCCGGCCAAGGTGTCCGCGTACCAGGTGTGGACTCTGCAGGCAGAGCAGGGCTCGCCCGCCTTGGGTCTCTGTGACTCGCAGCTTCACCCAGATCCAGGGCTGATGATGGGACTACCGCCTGCCCCCTGCGGGAGTACAGAGGCTGTTTCAGATACACCTCCCACGGCCCATGGGCTCTGGAAGGGGGAGGAAGCCTGCCTGCCACCCCAGTGCAGGGCAGCCTCTCCTAGCCCCTGCACCCACCACTGGATCCCAGCAGCTGGAACTCGGGGTCACCCTTTCCAGGGGCTGTGGGGGCCCCAGGATGAGCCTTGGGCACAAGAAAGAGATGCTAGGCAGGGCCGTGGAAGGAGATAGGAAAAAGGGTCCAGTGCTTGGCCCTTTTGTGTGGCAACACGAAACAAACAGGATTTCCCAAGAGAAAGACTCACCCCTCAGGAAGCTGATGGTTCTGGCTCAGGGAGTCCCCAGCCTGAGGCAATGGGCATGGCCTGGAACTCTGGAAAGTTTGGAGGGTGCCCTAGTCCACAAGGCATCATTCCCCGGTGTGGTAGGCAGCCTTTAAGGTGGCCCCCAATGATCCCTCCTCCTGGTATCCAGGCCCATGTATGACCCTGTCCTCTTCCCCTCCTTGTGAGGAAATGGAGCTCTGCTGCCCACTCGAGCCTTCAGATGAGACCGCAGTCGTGACCAACAACGTCAGCTGGACACTTCCTTAGCAGTCACCATGAACACCCCCTCTTGCTACAGCTGAGGATGCCTTGGCTCTCAGAGATGGCCGTCAACTTGCCCAGAGTGCCTTGGACAACTGGTGACTGGGAATCAGACTAGGAGGCACGGTCCTAGTTCCCAGTCACCATAGCACCCTCCCTCCTAGACGGGTCAGCCCAGCCACCAGCCCTGAAGGGAAAGGTCCGTGCACCCCGGGCTAGGCATCAGTGCCTCTGCCCTCAGGAGCCATGCCAGGCTTGCGTTCCTCCCACGCTGCAGCCGTGTCTAAAGGCTTCTAGGGGTGCCTGGGTGGCTCAGTCAGTTAAGTGTCCAACTTCGACTCAGGTCATGATCTCACAGTTTGTGAGTTCAAGTCCCGCGTCAGGCTCTGTGCTGACAGCTCGGAGCCTGGAGCCTGCTTCAGAATCTGTGTCTCCCTCTCTCTCTCTCTGCCTCTCCCCTACTCACACTCTGTCTGTCTGTCTCTCTCTCTCTCTCAAAAATAAATAGACATTAAAAAAATTAAAAAAAAAAAGCTTCTAGATGTCACCATGCAGTTGATTTGACGCAGATAGTTGTTAATTGCAGCATGATAATAGCCTGTATGTAGTTAACAGGTCCTGGGTGCCACTAAACCCTTTCCATGGATGAGTTCACTGGTGCTCCCTCTGAGTAAGATCTACTATCATCCCCATTTTGCAGCTAAGAAAACAGAGGCTTACAGTCCACGGGGAGCATCAAAACAGAGACCCAACCCAGGTCCATATGTGCCCAAAGCCCACACCCCATTCACCTTCCTCCCCACCACAATCACCCTGATGTCACACTGACCCCCTTGCCTTCAGCCATGCCCCTGCTCACCCAGCTGTTCGGCTGCTCGGGCCCCCTACCCATCCTACCACGGGGCTTGCTGCGCTGGCTCCATGCACACTGGGCCGGGTCCCTCAGACCGCAGAACTGGGCCCGGGGGGGCCAGAAGAGGCCCAGCCCCGCCCCAGTCAGCAGCTCCAAGTCCCACAGGAGCTACAAAAAGACGCATTGCCAGAGCATGAAGGGGTGCCCACACTGCCCTCTGCCATGCCCCTCGGCCAGCCCCTACCTGTTCCTGGGCCCGCCGGCTCCGCTCCATCTCCAGCAACACAGCGGGCAGCTCCAGTCCCGAGGGACAGGCCCGACTCTCTTGCACCTGGGGGGACAAGATGGCATCAGGCCTCCACCGTGCCCTTTGGAGACAATGCCCCACCTCCCTCACCTGCTGCAGCGCAGCCTGGAGTGGGCCCAGGCCCGCAGGGCATCTAAAGAGGTGCTGGTATAGAGCTAAGGCCTGCTTTTGGCTACAAGGGAGCCCTCGGCCGCCAGGGGCGGCTGCCTGTTCCATGGGGTTGGGGAGCCAGGGCAGATGTCCCCTCCCTCCTCTCCTCTGCTGCTGGAGCGTGGAGAAGGGAGGACCAGGAATGAGGAGGAGACAAAGGCTCCTGAGCTCAATAATGCAGGGACCTGACATCTGAGCCAGGGCCCGGACCCAGCCAAGTCTCACAGAGACTTTGGCCCGCCTCCGATATGGGTTTCCTGGCTGTGGGGGATGGCAGTGTGAGGGAGAGGTGTCTGCATATGCTTGTTTGCAATCCTGACCGGGTACGTGTTTTACGTATACATGTGAAGCTTGCAACTGCATTATATCCACACGTAATTTGCCCAATACGAACAGCGGCTACCAACAGCTTACTATCTGCAGGAAACAAAATGCTACATACAAGTAACCCGTCCTTGAAGCAACTCCGAGAAGTAGGTGCTATCGTTATCCCAATTTTACAGATTAGAAAACAGCCTAGACAGTAAACTGCCCTAGCTAACATGTGGCAACGTCCCCCTCATCTGGAGGCAAATGGCCGTGATAAACAGGCTTGGGGGAAACATGGTCCCAGGCGCAAGCAGCCACGGGCCGGGCGACGGTGAGCACTTCCCAAGGGCTTGTTCCAAGCTGTCCACGTGCAAAGTGCTGGCCACAGGTCACTCTGTTTACTCCTCACAACACGCGAGATGCATCAGGCGAGGACACGGTTTGTACAGGTCACAACGAGGGGAGGTGCAAACACACGAGCTGGTCTGTGACGTTCACACGCTGTGCTGTCACGAGCAGCCTTGCATGCCTGCTGCTTTGAAACGGCTCCGCGAGAGAAAGAGGCCACCTCTCTCTGGTGGGCCTCAGCAGAAGCGGGCTAAGCTCGCAGGGCAGGCCATCTCAGTTTAGCCCAATACTCTCTCTTCACTCCTGTTGAAAGATTAGGGACCTGGCAATAAGAATGGAGGACCCCCCCACCCTGATCTTTTAGCCAAGGTTCCTAAAACACCAAGGTCACAGCCAAAAAAACTAGAGTTCTTTTTGAAGACAGACTTTTCAAGGAAATAGACTTTTTGTCTATTTCAAAACCTGTGCTCCTTCCCCTACAAGGATGTCTCCTGCTCACATGTCCGTCCAGGGTGGGTGTGGCTGTGAATGCACACATGGGCCCATGCATGTGCTGCACATGTTTACCTGGGTTTCTGAGGTGTGTGTGTGTGTGTGTGTGTGTGCACGTGTGTCCATATTTCATCACAGTCTGTTGTGTTTTCTGTTCCCCACCCCAGGCATGGGGTCCCTATGTCACCAGGTGTTAGAGTAGCCCAGGAGGTGCCTAGCCTTTGGTATTCCCCAAATCAAGAGGAAAGGGAATGCCATGTGGGGAAACTGAGCCCCTTCTCCGTGCCCCTCAGCCTCCTAACAGGATTCCACATGGATCCACAGAGGTACCAATGTGGGGACCATGGGCTATGCTTGTGACATAGTGTGAGCACGGAGCTGGGATCAGGATACCTAGGTCCTCCTTCCATTGCAGGGTTTCCCAGGCAACACCAGGGTATGGTAAGTGCAAGAAGTGAAGGCTCAGCTCCCACAGCTGCCACCTCTCTGATCCTGGGGACACTAACCGCTGCTGTACCCCATATTCCAAGCCCCCACCATCCCAGCACCAGGAGAAAAGACACATAGACACAAGTAAGCTGTAGGAGAGGCCCCGATTTTACTGCTTCTGATTGAACATGATGAGGTCTTTGTGGGACACAGGACCCCAGCACCTGGGTGGGGTACTCTTTCCATGGCTCTGGCCAGGGTGGGAGCTGTTCTCAGAGGAGAGGCTTCTGACCTGATGAGTCCTGGTGTCCTGGCTACCGGCCAGGGCTGGGCGGAGGCCTGGGTGGCAGGTCCCCGGTGAGCTGGACTGGGGGGCAGGCCTCGGGTGAGATACAGTGGGCCTCGTGCTCCACCAGGCCCGCGGGGCACTGGCAGCCAGGAACGCAGGGCCTCACACAGTGGGCGGCCAGTTCCCCCAGGGGGATGTGCTGGTTGAAGCAGGTGCGGGGACAGGGCGGGCCACACTCATCGAACACGAAGCCGCGGTCCAGGGGACAGCCCACCACTGCAGGTGGAGTGGAAGGCAGGGTCACAGGGGCACCCCGGCAGCACTCCAGGTGCCCTGCTCACCCCTGCGGTCCACCCTGTTCCTACCACATCCACACCTGAGACCTGTGCCACCCTCTTCCCCAACTCGCGCTGGGCATTTCCCCCTCACCGCAGAGTGTGGGGCCCCGCCAGGCAGGTGTCACCCCTGCCTGGCGACAGTGACTGGCATAGGCTTCCAGGGCATCACAGAGGCAGGCGTCAGCCAAAGAGCCGGGGCCACAAGCACATAGGTCATACACGCAGGCGGCAAAGAAGGGCTCTGGTGGCACCACAGAGTGGCAGCGACTGAACGGGGAGGACTTAAGCACACCACACCGGGCGTTGGCCTCACGCCTGGCACGGTAACCCGCTGCCCTGCACGGATCCACCTCGCGGCCCTTGGAACATATCCGACTGGGTCCCGGCCCTTCTGGGACCTAGATGGCAAGAGTGACCCTGATGTGACAGCATCCACTGGCGGCTGATCTCTGTGTGCTACGTGCTTCAAAAACACTTTCCACTAAATATTTTGGTTTAGCTCCAAAAATCTCCCTACAAGAATAGCAAAGGAAAGCACCAGCTACTTTCTCCTTGTCCCCATTTTACAGCTGGACAAGCTAAGGCCCAGAGCAGGTTAAGTGACTCACCCAAGGTCACACAGCCAGTGAGTGGCCAGGCAGGGCTTGAGGATTCGGATGATGAGGCCTCATTCAACAGGCCACGCTGCCTCCCCCAGCACCACGACAGAAGCAAGAAGCCCCCAAATCACCCTGAAGCTGCAAAGCCCACCTCGTGCCCACCCCCCTTTCCACATAAGAGGGCTGCTCTATGATCACACTCAGCCACCCGGCTCCTGTGCCACTCACCTGCCAGCTATTCCCAAATGCAGCCTCTGTGGGCAGGAGCAACCCCTCAGGGCCCTGCAGATCATCCTGGGTAAAGCCATTGAAGTTCCCACAGAGCCCACACATCTGGCCCCTGTAGGAGCTGGGCACGCTCACCTCCACCTGAGACTGCCCATCCCACAGCACCTGGGCAGAGAGGTTGGAATCGGGGAATGGGGAAAGGTAGGGACCCCCAGAAGCCCAGGGTCCACCCTGGCCCCATGCACTGTCAGCACACTCCATGCTGTGGGTGAGGAGAATGGGAGGGTAGAGGTTCCCCGTGGAAAGGAGGCTGCCCTGGCCAAAGCCAAGTTGGCACGTGCTCTGTGAGTCCTGGGCACACACAGAAGACATGAAGAGCTGCCCACAGCTCCGGCAGGAGGGCACCTTCTCCCATCGGCACCCCTGAACTGGGCCCCCTGGTGAAATGCTTCAGAGATTCACTTTCTCATGGGCATTAGGGCCTTAGAGAGGATGAAGCACAATTAGAGTCCAGATCAGAAGTATCGACGAGACTTGTTTTAGGAATTTACAAATTGTACTTCTTGCCGAAGGCAGGGAGAAATTTACTCTTCGACATGGGATTTGGAAGGAATTTCAGAAACCACGTAGACCTTAGTTGGCATCCCCTCAATTGTTCCCCCTTTTTACCAATAAGAAAACAGGCCCAGAGAGGGTTGGTACTGGCCTAAGAGTCCCACTGCGTTGGTGACTGAATCAAGATTAGGAACCAGGCTCAGACCTCCCTTCCCTGCACCCAAGGTCTCCGACCATGATTCCTTTCCTCCCCTCAGAATCCAGCAGAACTTTCTGACCTCACTGGCCTGATCTGGCACGGGACCCAGCTGGTATTCCCACTCCCTCTACAGACAGAGGCCTGAACAGGTCCAAGGCTCCCACACCCCCACTGGCCCTTGCGCCGCACCTGGAGCCCGGGCTGGGCATGCAGGATCACGGTGCGTCTCCGTAACTCCACGTACAGCAGCGGCTCCTGCAGAAAGGGCAAGGCCACAGGGCGCCCGTCCACCTGGAGGAGGGAGGCAGGAGGAGGGCCGACGTCGGGACAGCGGAAAGCACGGGACCGACCATCCCTGGGTCCTCAGCTTTGCTCACCGTGACCTCTTTGCCCTGCAGCAGCCGCACCGCCACGTCCCCGAGCAGCACCGCCACTTCCTGGGTCCAGGCCACACCCCTCCGGCCCCGGTTATCGTTGGTCACGTGCACGCTGTGGCGTGAGAGGCCCAGGTGCAGTAGTCAGCAGGGACAGGTGTGGGGAGTTAGGGAGAAGGCAGAGGGGGCTGCGCACCTGAAGTCCCCTCCGCGGCAGTCCTTGGCCAGCACATAGCTGCAGCTGCCCTGGAAGTGCAGCAGGCGGCCGTCGAATGTTCGGTAATGAGGGTCTCCGAAGGCCATGCAGGAGGCGGGTCGGGGCAGGCAGCGGGGGCAGCAGCTGCCGGGACTCAGGGCGGGGGCCTCGTCCTGGCCTCAGCCCCGGATCCCGTCAGACACTTCGCCCTCCCTGCGGTGCCCCTCTCAGAGCCTCCCCTGGGACCGAGGATCTCCCGGGAATCTCCCCGGCTCACCGCAAGCGGGCTCAGGGCACCGCCTTGTGGCCGCGCCTAGAACTGCACGGCCGCTGGGTCTCTCTCCCCGCCCCCCTCCCAACCGCGCCGCGGCTGCTACCCAAGCGCTGCCTCCTTCCTCCCGCCGGGTCTT
Source organism: Puma concolor (assembly GCF_028749965.1). Classification (NCBI taxonomy): domain Eukaryota; kingdom Metazoa; phylum Chordata; class Mammalia; order Carnivora; family Felidae; genus Puma; species Puma concolor. The sequence goes on along the minus strand of NC_141668.1, from coordinate 24,583,689 downwards.
ACCAGGAAGGCGTTGCCACATGCCCACTCACCCCACCGCCCTAGACGCGGCACTCACGGGGCCACAGGAGAGCGGCGGGCAGCGCTGGCTCTGGCAGCGCACGGTGCCTGCCACGCAGGAGCAAGTGGTGCAAACGTCCACGGCCCAGCGCTCCCCGGAGGCCACAGCCCGGCCCTCGTGCGCGCACGACTGGGCGGGGGCTGAGGGGACAGGAGCGGGGTAGGGTCAACTGCCCGTCCCTCACACTGGGTCTCGCTCGTCCCCAACTCCCATCGTTCTGGCTGGCACCTTGGCATCGCTCACAGCAGCTGCCAGCCTCTCGCACCTTCGCCCAGCCCTGGGGGCAGGAGAGGGCGGGGCACTCCTCCAGGTGGCACTCCACGCGGCCCCGCTGAGGACAGATGTCATTGCTCTAGGGACTTCCTGCAGGGCCTGGGGTGCCTGGCCTCACACTTCTGGGAGCCTCTGGGTCACAGTCTGAGGCAGCAGCCCCTTCTCTCTGCCCCTGCCCTACAAGAACACCCATTTCATGTTCCAGTGGGGGATGAAATCCAGCCCTTAGTTCCTTGCCCCGGCACAGGGATGCCACTGCCCGCTCTCACCCAGAGGGGGCGCCTTTTACTAATTACCTCAAAGACCCCATATTCACTGGTCCAGTGTCCTGAGACTCCTCCCTTTATCCATCTGTAAGGTCCTCCTCCCCACCCTCTACCTGCCCACCACCCCCAGCTCACATGGCAGGCGCAAGTAATGCAAGCGTTGCTAGGGTCCCGCCAGCTCTCTCCATCCGCCGCTCTCCGGCCCTCGGCCTCCACCACACATTCTGAGGAGGAAGAAGTGAGGAGGGGGGAGCATGGTCCTCCCAACTGCATCCTCCTCCCTGGAGCGCACCCTGAAGGCCCGCGCCGTTCCGCTAGCACCCTGATGGTGCTGATTTCTGCAACCGGTATCCAGATGACCTACCAGATGGCAGGCCCGGCAACCAGTGCGAGGGAAGTGGAAAGGGTCCTGGAAGCCCAAAGAGTCACAGGCTGGAACCTTCCCATGGGCCAGCTGCCAGCTCAGTGCAATGCCTGTCCAATGGGCCTGGGGCCTCCGAGCCCAGTGACAAGCCCCAGGCCAGGCCTTGAGTATCCAGACTTCATCCTCTGCTTTCCTCTACCTTCTGCACCCCACTGAATGACCCTTCATTTCGACAAGAGAACGAAGCCCACATTTGAAGTACAGACCTCAGGTTGCCCCCTTAGCCTTTGGATGCCACCCTTCCTGTCTCCCCCCTGGGCTCGTGTTCACAGGATGCAGGTCAAGGCCGGCACTTACCTCGGCACTCGGGGCAGCAGCTCCCAGGGGGGGTGTGGCGCTCCGATGGGGGACAGCTGAGCTCAGGACAGGCCTGGTGAATGCAGAGCCATGTCAGGTCCTGTGGAAGGGCATGTGAACGCCATCAGTAGAGAAGAACAGGGAGGGAGCAGGGTGGAGGCCAGATATGATATTCAAGGTGTGCGGACGCGTGTCGGAGTGGGCGGGGAGCCTGGAGTGGCAAGAGGGGAGTTGTTGCCACAGTGCACAGAGGAGGAAGAAGAGAGAGCTCTGGGAATCCCCAGGGCGGGGGGCTCACCTGGCACTGGCAGGTGTAGCAAGGGTCCGGCGGGGCCATCTCAGACCCCAGCAGGCCCTCTGTGCAGTTGCTCAGCGCCTCTGTGAAGACAAGAGTTCAGCATCGGGGACGGAGAGGGGAAGCAGGGGACAAAAGCCCACTTACCCGCTGTGTCCCCAGACTTCTTGGGCCTGGGACATACCCATATCCCCAGCACCTTGATAAGAGGACGAGTCCTCCTTCCTCTTGGGTCCGCAAAGAAAAGTTGGGGCTTTTGAAAAAGAACTTTGCAGACTACTAGGGTGGAGGGCCTGGGAGTGGACAAGGTGTGGCTTCCTTAGCTTAAGGTCACTAAGGACCCTCAGACTGCCGGCCTCGCTTGCTCCCTCTCCTATTTCCTCTTATATTACCTGGCTAAAACAGCACAAGGAAGCACAGAGAGCCAGGTAGGTACTCCAGGTTCTAATCCTGGCTCCAGCATTCAGTGCCTGGGCCATTTTGGGCAGACTAATCAATCTCTCTGAACCTCAGTTTTTTCATCTGTAAAAGGGAATAATAACACCGCTCACTGGGTAAATGAGAATTAAATGATATAGTGTTTATTAAAAACACCAAGTACAGGGTATGGCACCTCTGTAGCCCCTCCCCACCTCTGTAGCCCCTCTGGCCTCACATTACGGCCCTCAAGAAGCCCGCAACCTGCAAAACCCCATCCCACAGCGCCACCTGCTGGGCAAGATGCTCCACACACTGCGCCTGGCTTCAGAGTCCAGGGATCCCTCCCTGCCAGCTTCCCCAGTCCCCCCTCTGGGGGTGGGGGAGAGGTGCAGGCCGCACCAGCCAGGGCTTCCTGAATAGTCCACTGGACTCAAAAAACGGTGAAAGCCAGGGCTGTAGAGGAGAGCGACTGACTTCCAGTGTCACTCTGGGGATGGCAGTCCTACCCTCTTGTCTACCCCCACATCCAGGGACTCACGGGCACAGGTGGGGCAGCAGTGCTGTGGCCCAGGGGGCAGGAGCTGGCTGGCGGGACAGCCCACCAGGCTGGGACACTGCCGCCGATGACACTGAAGGCTCGGGGGCCCCTCAGGCTGCAGCTACAAAAATGAGTGAGCAAAGGGGGTGAGTCCCGGGCCCTGAAAGCCAAGAGCCACCCTCTTTCCCTGGACCCCAAGCCCTTCCATCTGCCTACTGCACCTCCGGCTGGGTGTACCCTGGGCAAGTTAAACTCCAGTCTGCAGAGACTCAACGTCTCCCCAGATCGCTCCTCACCCCATGCCCTAGTCCCAGGAGATGACGTTCCCTTCTCTTTCCAGTTACCCGGGCCTGAACCTTCTTATGAGTGTTGAGCCCCTGCACTCTCATGCCATTTCCTCCCCTCCCCTGCCAAATCCCTGGGCACAGGGCGTCATTCATCGGCTCACCATTACTTTCAAATGTTATTCCCTCACAGGCCCCCCAACCACTTCCCAGGGGTCCCCCTACCTCCCATACACACCCACCCTAAACTCCAGCCAGGAGGGCTGCCCACTGCCCCCACCCCGCTCAGCGCCTGTCCTGCCCCACGCTTCCTGGCCCTGGGGGGCACATTCCTATCTCTGACCCGCATACTGCTTGCTCCCCATGGTTGCCCCCTTTGTGGTGCCCAGCCCCTCGGCGTTGCCCTCACCCACCTCACAGATGCACACTTCACACGGGTCTGCCCCAGGCTGGAAGCTTTCCCCTGGCTCGTACTTCCGACCTTCATGTTCACAGTCTGGGGCAGAACAGGACCAGGGAGCCTTCAGGCTGGCAAGAATGCTAGGGGATGCCCCCGGCTCCAGATTTTGGGGTGTGTGCAAGAGTGGGGGTCACTTCTCCTGGAGCAGCCTGTCTCTGCGGCCCAGCCCGGAGAGAAGTCCTGCCTCCCCGCCCTCCCTCACCCGGCCCCAGGCTCCCAGTACCAGAGCATCGAGGGCAGCAGTCACTGAGCCCTCGGTGGGGCTGGGCACAGGAGCTGACACACTGGACGCGGGCACAGGTGACGACACCCTCGTGACACATGCAGGAGGAGCAGGGGCTTTGGGGGTGCACCCAGCTACTGCCTTCCGGGTGCTCCTCCCCGTGAGCCAGGCAGCCTGTGTCCCAGGTGGGCAGGGACGCGCTCTGAGTCTTGGTTCTGCACGCGTGCCCCTGTCCCCCCACCCTGGGTGGCCAGCAGGGCATGCGGGTGCCAGGAGGGGGATCTATAGGGATATGGTGGAAAGATGGCCTGGGGCAGTGCTCCTGCCTGTGGCGGACGGGAAAGACCCTGGGCTAGGGTCGGAACACCCGGTTCTTATCCCCTTCCGTGCCTGCTTGCTTGTTAGACCTTGTGCCAGGCAGCGGCCACTGTTGGTGGTAGCCCAGCACCTGGCATGCAGCAGGCATGTAATAAATGCATGTGACATGAATGAAAGGCTCCATCACTAACCATGTGCCCCAGGAACAATCTCTCCGAGCCTCAGTCTCCTCACCTGTTAAATGGGGATTTCATCTGTCCTGCCTACCTCAAGGGCGCGTGAGATGTTGTGACAGTTCTGTGGAAGCTACACCCTGCTGAGCAGCGTATGAGGGTGAGGGCCAGGAGGCAGCCTAAAACAGGCTCATATTCTAGAACCAGATTGCTTAGATGCACATCCTGACTGCCACCTACCAGCTGCGTGCCCATAGGCAAGCGATGTTATCTCTTTGTGCCTCAGTTTTCTCATCTGCAAAATGGGAGTGATAATAGTACCTATTTGACCGTGTGCGGATTAAGTGAGCTATGTGTCAAGTGCTGAGCTCAGAATGTGGCACACGGTACGATTATGATGATGACTAGTGTGGTCAGGAAGGTGTCAGTCTTGAGGGGGTGTGGTCTGGGCAGGCCAGGGGCACGGAGGGGTAGGAGGAACCAAAGGCCTGCAGGGATGAGAGCTTCAGGGCCAAGGTGTGGGAGGGCCAGGTGGGTGGCCAGGGAGGGGGGAAGGCTGGAGGAGAGCTAAGGAGAGGGAGGGGGGGCCAGTACGGGGCATCGGGCCCGGGGGCAGAGGCCAGGGGGCAGCCACGTGGGGCTGGGCATACCTCTGCAGCGAGGGCAGCAGCCCCCCTGCTCCGTGACCTGGAGTGGGCAGGACAGAGGGGGGCACTGCAGCCTCACACAGCTGACCTGGCCGGCCTGCAGGAGATGCAGGTTCAGGGACTTGCCCTCTAGGCCAGGCGCCCCAGAGGCATGGGGACCTAGCCCCGACGCCAACGCCCCCCCCCCCACCATACCTGACAACGACACCACTCGCAGCTGCCTGGGGGCCCCTCAAACTCTGCCCCATCCTGGTGCTCCTGGCCCTGGGTGAGGCAGCCTGTGGGAAAGACCTTTCTTGGGTGGGGGGCTGTGCCACCTCGCCCTGTCCGACCTCGCTCAGGCCTGACAGAAAGAGGGGGGAGGGGTGGGGACGAGCATGGGGGGCTGGGGCACGCGGAAGGCAGCTCACTGTGGCAAACAGGACAGAAGCAGGGTCCTGGAGAGGGGTGGGGGCAGAGAGCTGGAGGACATGGCTTCTTCTGGCAGCGCACGGAACCTTCCTGGGGGGAGAGAGGTCAATTGCTACTTCCCGACTCCGTGTCATCACAACCTGAAACCAGGCTACACACTGCCCCCTGGCAGGATGCCCCCACTGAGCCTGCCGGGCTCAAACCTCCCTCCCTCGGCCCAGGAGACCAGAAGCCAATCCTTTTCCGCTAGATGGTCCCCCGTGAGACCTGGGTGAGGAGACGAGCTCTTCCGGGCCAGAGAGGAGGATCGAGGGATGAAAGGTCACCACGTTCCCCAAAGGCCACCTCACCTGGCAGGTGCAGAGGGAGCAGCTGGGGTCGAGTGGGTCAGGAAGGGTCTCTCCATGGGCTGCGGTGACCCCATGATAGAGGCATCCTGGCAGAGCAGGAAATGCATTGAAAGAGCAGCCATCAGGGCAGCCCCCCATGGCCACACACGCAGCTGGTCCTGACGACCCCTACCAACGCTTAGGGAGTCAGAGAGGGAGAGATAAGTGTGGCCCACGGTGGTGGCCGGGAAGGTGAGGCTTTGGCCAGGCTGTGAGCGGCGAGACCTGAGTGCACGAAGGGAGTCAGGTCTGGAGGTGGGGTCAAAGGCCGCTGGGAAGTTTCTGCCTGTGGGGCCCACGTGACGAGTGGGCACACACACCCGGAATTGAAGGCAAGAGATGGGCTGGGCTCAGGAGCATGGGCAAAGGCAAGCCAGGCGGGAGGGACGCTCCCCCTTGTGACTGGTCACTCAGGGGGCATGGGAGCCATCGAATGGGTTTGAATCTGGCGATGTGACATCTCAGGAAGGCGACGAGACAATTTGAGAGCAGGGAGTTCTGGAAGTGTAAGGCAGTTTGAGGAGACAGCAGGGACAGCCAGGAGGGTGTGGATCCTCAGGGGTCTGAGGAGAGCACAGGGCATGGGTTTGCTGTGTGGTGACGGTGCTAAGACCAGTTGGGCCCCTGGGGGCTCCAGGAGGGGCAGGAAGGGCAGGTGTTGTCCTACCCTGGCAGGTTGGGCAGCAGTGTCCAGCCGGGGTGAGCGGGTGGCTGCAGCCCAGAGGCTCACAGGGCTGGCGGCCACAGGTCACAAAGCCTCCAAGGCAGGTACACAGATTGCAGGGCTCTCGGGGATCCGGGAACTCCTGGCCGCTCAGGTAGGACTCCCCTAGATACTCGCAACCTTCAAGAGAGGACAGGGAGGGGCAGGGCAGGGGGCAGAAATCAAGAGAGGACAGGGAGGGGCAGAGAGGTGAGCAGTCATCCAGTTCTGACCTTGGGCCCCAGTTGAGGCCTCAAAGACCCAGCAACTGGGGGCAAGGAGAAGGCTCAATCCTGGCAGGAGATGGGGGGGCAAAGGAGTCTGAGATGGGGTACCAGCCAAAGGGCACACTTTCCCCTTTCAGCCTGTAATCTCTCTGGAAAGACCCACAAGGAATCTGTCCCTAGAGTTGGATGCTCAGCAGGCCACACCCAGCCAGAAGGTACCAATTTCTCCAACCTGGGGACAGCTGGAGATAGCCCGAGATGGCTTCGGAGACACTGATCAAGGTATCGTCTTTCCAATATTCTTCCGAGCCCCTTGACTAATCAGGGGCCTGACGGGATCCCAGGGTTGTAGCAAGCAGCTCTCTGACACTTGCTGAGAGGGCGCTTTGGGTGATAATGAGGTGTCAGTAGTAACCACAAATCCCTGGTGGGGGATATTGATAAGGAGGGAAGCTGTGCATGTGTTGGGGGCAGGGGGCACTTGGGAAATCTCTGTACCTTCCTCTTGCTTTTGCTGTGAACCTAAAACTGCCGTAAAGAAACAAAGTCTTAACAGAAAAAAGAGAGAGAGAGAGAGAGGCAAGTCTCCGTCTCAAAGCCTTGGCAGGCAAAAGTTTCTGACTCAAATTTAATGTTCTATTTTTAACTGTATTAATAATTATGGTAATCTTCATTCCTGGAAAATCTAACTCATTTACAGTATGATATAAAGACTCCTTTCTAAATAGGTTTAAAAACAAAAGGATGGGGCGCCCGGGTGGCTCAATCAGTTGAGTGTCCCACTTCGGCTCAGGCAGTGATCTCGCTGTTCACGAGTTCGAGCCCTGCGTCAGGCTCCGTGCTGACAGCTCGGAGCCTGGAGCCTGCTTGGGATTCTGCGTCTCCCTCTCTCTGTGTGCCCCTCCCTGGCACACACTCTGTCTCTCTCTCTCAAAAAAAACCTAAATAAACATTAAAAAAATTTTTTTAAAGAAAATAAAAGGTTAATTTGAAGAAAAATAGCTAACTAAATAAACTTACAGGTGCGAGAGGGTATGTAGCAAATGTTGCTAAGATAGTACAAGAGTGGCCGAAGCCTGGGGAACTGAGTGGGACTTGTTCAACCCTCTCTTTTTTTTCAGGAGCTAAAATTAGAGTTACACTTAAAAATGGTTAAAGTAGGGGGGCCTGGGTGGCTCAGTCGGCTGGTGGCATCCAACTTCAGCTCAGGTCATGATCTCACAGTCCGTGGGTTCGAGCCCAACGTCGACTCTGTGCTGACAGCCCAAAGCCTGGAGCCTGCTTCAGATTCTGTGTCTCCCTCGCTCTCTGCCCCTCCCCCGTTCGTGCTCTGTCTCTCAAGGGTGAATAAACGTTAAAAAAAATTTTTTTTAATGGTTAAAGCAGTAAATTTTATGTTATATGTGTTTTACAAAAATACACAGTTTAAAATGTATTTTTTCAATTAAGAAAAATTAGGCCCAGAGAGGTTATGTAACTTGCCCAGGGTCACAGAGCCAAATAGCATCAGCAGCAGGAGAAACCCCAGGTTTTAGTCCAGTGTTTTCTGTTACGGTGACAGATGTTGGGGACTCACTCTAGGGCAGTAAAGATGACGCTGACCCGGCCTTCCCAGCCCCTCATCCCCACGGTCCCCTGCCCCTCACCATCACAGGCAGGGCAGCAGTCACCCCTGGCGGGGAAGGGGCACTGAGTAGGTGCGCAGGCCCTGGGCTCGCAGCTGACGCTGCCCTCCCAGCAGAGGCAGACGTGGCACGAGGCAGTGGGCGAAGGGAAACGCTCCCCGCTGGCAAAGTCCTTCCCCTGGTACAGGCAGCCTAGGCGGGCAGGCGAGCAAGGCGGGAGCCGTGGCGGTCGTGGTGGCCGTCTGCCAGGACCACGGCCCCCCTGGCCCTGCCAACCGGGCGGTGTCCCCCCACATTCTTAGTGAGAACCCCGACGTGGGAGTGGTGGGCCCCGAGGAAGGGGGAGGGTACTGGGGTCGCGCAGTGTTAGGGGCTGGAGGAAGGGGGACATGTCATAAGAGGGGACGAAGTAGGGTGAGGCTGGGGGCAGAGCTGGAGGGAGCAGGTGGGGGTGGGGTGCTGCCTAGGCCGGGAGGGGGCGCCAGTTACCGTCGCAGGACGGGCAGCAGGGCCCTTGGCGCGGGTGGGAGCAGGGCGCAGGCGGGCAGGGCAGCCGCTGGCAGGACACAGAGCCATCGAGGCAGAGGCAGCGGCGGCAGGGGTCGTCGGGCTGGGAGAAATGCTCTAGGTGGCGGGCCGGGACCCCGCCCCCTGGCCGCGGGCAGCCGGAGGAGGTGGCTGCAGAGAGCGCGCGCGCGAGTCAGGGCTCCAAGGAGAGGCTGCGGAGGCTCGCCCCTCCCTCCCATGCGGATCTGCCCGAGGGGTGCGCATCCTACCGGGGCACTGCGGGCAGCACTCTCCGGGCAGCAGGACCGGCTCTGGACAGGGCAGCGGCGGGCAGCGGCGGGAGAGGCACTGCACGCTTCCGCTCTGCAACAGAGGGCCCACGCCAGGCCGGTTAGTGGTGGGAGGCTGAGGAGACCCCCACCCCTCTGACTGCCACCTTGGGGGCCCCCTCCTGGTCTCCCAAGTCCCACCCCTACTCCCCTAGCCTCCTCCTCTCACCCAGGTGGCAGACTCACCAGACAGCGACACTGACGGCAGGGATCAGACGGGTGGGGGAAGTCTGCTCCGTTAGGGTACTCTTTCCCGCCAAAGGCACAGCCTGGGGGAGGGGGCAGCTATAGGCCTGGGAGGGGCCCATTCCTCCCCGGGTAGGCTGCCCTTCCGACCCTAAAAGCCCGCAGATGGGGCCAAGCCATCCCAGGAGACCGCCCCCCCCCCCCACCTTCCCCATGGCATCCACCTCACCATTACAGTCGTTCTGGCAGCAGGTGCCAGGCAGTGGATGGGCACAAGGGGCCCTGGGGCAGGGCCGAGGCTGGCAATGGGCATGGCCTTCCTGACACCGGCACTCCTGGCAGGGGTCTCGGGGGTGGGAGAAGCTCTCGCCATCCACAAATACTTGTTCCTCCAGGATGCAGTCTGAGCATTGGGGCAGGGAGAGGGGCAGGAGTGGGGGCGAGGACTGACAGTTCTAGGCATGGGCTGACAGCCCATCTATCCTTGGAGTCCAGGGCCACTGAGGAAATGCTAGCAGGAAGCACCACGGAGAGAGCGGAAGAAGGGTCTGTGTATGCAGGCATGGGTATCTCTCCGAGCACACGCTCGCATGTGGAGGCATATTTGAGCCCATTTACCTGATGCATGTGTGTATGACTCTGAGGGTGAACAGCCAAGGAGCTCGTGCATGAACGTGCCTGTGTTTGTGATACACGCTCTGGTACAGACTCTCCAGGAGGGCGGGGCAGGGACCAGGTTACACTGCACCCTAGCACCCAGCCTCCCGCGCATCAGACCCAAACGTTTGTGGCATGGAGCTGCTTTATATAGACACAGGGATATATCTGACCGGTAAGGGTACTGGAGGAGGAAATACAGAACAGGAGGGAAGGGACATATAGGAACATGAAGGGATAAACATCTCTCTACTCTCCCTCCTACCCATACCCTGTGAGTTCCAGAAAGTCCAAGCTGTGTCTGAAAACAACTCAGAAGGCTGTTGCTTGCTAGGGTATCTGTTGAGCCCGTGGGGCCATGGGAGAGCTGGCTCCGGGGCCCCCAAGCCAGACAGGTGTCATAAGCACATACCTGGGCACCTGGGGCAGCACTGGTCGGGTCCACTCCGGGGCCTGGCACAAGTTGTGGGAGGGCAGTCAACCAAGGAGCACCTCACAGTCCCAGCCTGGGAGCAGGGGAGAGGGCAATGAGGGTGGGCTCCAGGAGGGGCTCAGCAGGGCAGTAGCAAGCCTGGGGTGGTACCTCGCAGCGGCAGGCGTGGCAAGGGCTATCCGCGTCCGTGAAGTTCCGCCCATTGGCATACACTTGGCCGTGGTAGGTGCAGCTCTCACAGCTGGGGCAGCAGGCACCTGGGGGAGGCAGACTGATCAGAGCCCAGCTGATCCGGGTGGGCTGGACAAAGCAGGGGGGAAAGGCCGGATCAGGGTGGGGCACTCACCGGGGAGCTGGGTAGGGTGCTGGCAGGGGGGTGGGGAGCAGAGCACAGCCCCACACATGGGCACGCCATCATGACAGGAGCAGGCCGTGCAGGGCTGACCATCAGGCTCCCACTGGACCCCCTCAGCAAACTCCTCTCCATCCAGCACGCAGGCTGCCGCAAGGGGGGCTGTCACCATGGCAACCGAGACACCTGCTGCCACCCCTGACCTTCCCAGACCACAGGGCCCTGGCTCTGCCAGGCCTACGGTGGCCTCTGACCCCACGCTGGGAGTGGCTGGTGGACCGGACAGTGCCCCCCTTATTGTGAAGGAACCCCTCCGTCTTCAGCGCCTGCGAGCAGCACTCCTGTGAAGCTGTTCCTCTTTCTCTCCCTCCCCACACATACCTGGGCAGAGCTGGGGGCCAGAGTCAGGCAGGGTGCAGGGGGCAACCGGGCACGCCTGCTCCTCACAGGACACCTCGCCAGCCTAGGAGGGATGCTGGGTGAGAGGTCCTCAAGGGGTGAGACAGATCTGGGGTGTGAGAGGGCGCGACTGGCTACCTGGCAGGAGCAGCGGATGCAGCGCCCCCTCTCTTGGAGTCGGAAGGTCTCCTCACTCTGGTACTGGTGTCCCTGGTACTCACAGCCTGGTCAGGAGGACAGGGGGACCGGGGGCAGGGCTGGAGGCCGATGGGGAAGCCTCACGTCACCTCAAAGCATCCACCCCCCCCAACCCTGATGAGCCAGCCTCCCCTACCTCCAGGATCAAGGGCCCCGCCATGGTGCCCAGTGTGCCATGAGAAGGTGAGAACGTGACCCTCACCCGTGGTGACGGGAGCCTAGGCCGATCAAGGACTTGTCCTGCACTTTAGTTCAAGGGAGCTTCCTGTAGGTCTAAACGCCCGACCCCTCCCCCCTCCCGAGCCTCTCTTGGGCCAGTGCTTGCCCCTCTCCCGGTGACTCGAGTCCCCAGCTCACCATCACAGACTGGGCAGCACTGGCCAGGGATCCTGCCTGGGTGTCTGCAGGGCACGGGCGGGCAGGGCAGAGGCTCACACTGGACACTCCCATTCTGCCAACAGGGCCTGATCAGCATTCACGAGGCAGGCCCAGAAGCCAGGCCCTCCCTGCCAGGCCAGCCACACTCACGGCACAGTGGCAGTGCGAGCAGGGGTCCCCAGAGCCCACGGGCTCTCCGCTGTGGTACTCCCGCCCATTTAGGAAACAGCCTGTTGGGGAATAGGGTGCCTTAAAGTCCTGGCCTTCATGGGAGGCTGAGCTGGGCCACAGGTGAGCTTTCTGGACCCCCACTCCAGACTCCACCCACTGACTCACCATCGCACAGCGGGCAGCAGGTGCCTGGACGAGGCCGGGCAGGGTACGGGCACAGGCTGGAGCATTCTCGCTGGCGGCACTGAATGTGGCCCTCCTGGGAGGGGGCACAGCGGGCAGGGGAAGGGGCCATTAGAGCTCCGTCAAGTGGCAGAAATGGCAGTCGAGTTCCCATGATGCGCTTACTAGATGTTGTTATGAGTTGAGCTGTGCCCCCCTCCAAATTCATATGTTGAAGTCCTAACCCCTCGCACCCCAGAACATGACGTATTTGGAAATAGGGTCACTGCATATATAATTAGTTAAGCTGAGGTCATACTGGAGTGGGGTGGCCCCTCCAAAAACTGCGTCCTTAAAAAAGGGGAAATTTGAACACAGACACACACAGGGAGAGCAACATGTGAAGATCAAGGCAGAAGCCAAGGGATACCAAGGATTTCCAGCAAACCACCAAAAGCCAGGAGAGAGGCCTGGAACAGATTCCCTCTTACAGCCCTCGGAAGGACACCTTGACCTTGGACTTCTGACCTCCTGAACCACGAGATGATACATTTCTGTTGTTTAAGCCAAACCCCTTTGCGGTACTTTGTTATGGTGCCCAGCACGTTACTGAAGCTCTCTGTGACTCAGTTTACCCATCGGCAAAGACAGTAATAGTCCTGTCCTCACAGCCTTGTTATGGGAATGAAATGAGATATGGCGTCCGGTGTGACAGCCACCTCTGGAAGCTGGCGAGTAAACAGTAGCTGCTGCTACTCGCCACGGCTGTTCCCAGACAGACCCCCGCCCTTTGAGTTCCCACCTATATCAGGGCTCACTATGTCCAGTCCCGTAAGTGGGCAGCCAGTGACTCTTCTCACAGGTGTCGGGAGGGTGGTCCATGTGAACAGGGAAGGGAGGCATGTGGTTGCAAAGGGGATGGATGCCCCATGGCCTTCGCAGTGGAGTCTTCAGACCTTGGTAGGCTGTCAGGAAACTGTATGGCTCTGGCTTGAAACACAACCCTTCTCAGGATGCTCCCTGCCTGGACATGATGTTTCCATGTCCCCACCTTCTTCCCCCAGGCTTCGCCCTGACTGTTCCCTACACCTGGTGTCTTAGTCCACTTGGGTTGCTGTAATGAAATCCCATAGGCTGGGGGGCTTATAGACAACAGAAATTTACTTCTCCCAGTTCTGGAAGTTGGGAAGTCCAAGATCAAGGTGCCAGGAGATTCAGTGTCTGAAAAGGACCGGCTTCCAGGTTCCTAGACACCTGCTTTTTCACTGTTTTCACGTGGCTGAAGAGAGGAGCTAGCTCTTTGGGGTCCCTTCTACAAAGACACTAATCCCATTCATGAGGGCTCCACCCTCATGACCTAAGCACCTCCCAAAGGCCCTACCTCTAAATACGATCACCTTGGGGTTAGGATTTCAACATATGAACTTGGGGGAGACACAAACATTCAGTTCATAGCACCTGGAATGTCTTCCCCCATTTCTTCCTGCTTAAATGCTACTCACCCTTTAAGACTAGGTAAACACCATCCCTTCCATGAAGATTTTCTAGATATGTGTTGCCCAGTAGAAACATAACACAAGTCGTAAGTCATTTTAAATTCTCTAGTAGGGGTGCCTGGGTGGCTCAGTGGGTTAAGCGTCCAACTCTTGATTTTGGGTCAGGTCACGATCTCATGGTTGTGAGATTGAGCCCTGTGTCAGGCTCTGTGCTGGGTACGGAGCCTGCTTGGGATTTTCTCTCTCCCTCTCTCTGCTTCTCCCCTGCTTGCACACACGTGCTCTCTCTCACTCAAAAAAATAAAATAAATTAAATTACTCTAGCAGTCAAATTTCAAAAAGGAACAGAGGAAACTAAATATTAATATATATTCCATTCAACTCACTATATCCAAAAGTTATTTTTTTAAAAAACTTCAAAAAATGTTTATTTATTTAAAAAAATTTTAATGTTTATTCTTTTTTTTTAATTTTTTTTTAAATTTTTTTTTAACGTTTATTTATTTTTGAGACAGACAGAGACACAGCATGAATGGGGGAGGGTCAGAGAGAGGGAGACACAGAATCCGAAACAGGCCAGGCTCCGAGCTGTCAGCACAGAGCCTGACGTGGGGCTCGAACTCACGGACCGCGAGATCGTGACCTGAGCCGAAGTCGGCTGCTCAACCGACTGAGCCACCCAGGCGCCCCTTAATGTTTATTCTTGAGGCGCCCCTTAATGTTTATTCTTGAGAGAGAGAGGGGGAGAGACAGAGACAGAGCATGATTTGGGGAGGGGCAGGGAGAGAGGGAAACACAGAATCCGAAGCAGGCTCCAGCCTCTAAGCTGTCAGCACACAGCCCGATGCGGGGCTCGAGCTCACGGACCACGAGATCATGACCAGACCCAAAGTCAGATGCTTAACCGACTGAGCCACCCAGGTGCCCTTATTTATTTTTGAAAGAGAGAGTACCAGCAGGGGAGGGACAGAGAGAAAGGGAGACAGAGAATCCAAAGTAGGCTCCACATTGTCAATGCAGAGCCCAACTCAGGGCTCGAACTCACGAACCTCCAACCATGGAATCATGACCTGAGCTGACGTCGGTTACTTAACCGACGAAGCCACTCAGGCGCCCCCCAAAAGTGATTTCAACATAAAGTAGCAATGAGATGTTTTATATTCCTTTCTTTTGTCCTAAGTCTTTAAAATCCCACATTTTGCACTTCAGCCCATCTCCAACTGGACAGCTACTTTCAAGGGCTCAGTGGCCACATGCGGTGGTGGCCACAGACGGGACAGCGCAGTTCTAGATGTCTCCACGTAATCTGCATTTCTCTCTCCCCCGAGCTGCTGCTGCCTGTCATATCCTGACCTGCCTCACTTCCGGAGCTTGCAAGCTCTTTGAGTTCATTCGCGAACCCACGCTGCACATCTACGATGCTCAGAACTGGGCATACAGGTGGGCACAGCCCCATCCTCACCCTCATAGCGCCCAGGATCAGGTCTTCTCCACCTCTGTCCCCTCCCAGTGCGTAGGGGATGTGCTCAGTGAAATGGAGGGATGAATATGGTTGGCCTGGGGATGGGGAGGGGTGAGGGGTGTGGGAGCAGCGGAGGGACTCACCAGGCACCGGCAGATCCGGCAGGGGTCCCCAGGGGCAGTCCACTCTTGGCCATGATCCCAGCGAGAGCCACCTTCCGTGCAGCCTGGGGTTGAGGTAAAGATGGACACAGAGGAAGCCCGGTAGGAGCCGACCTGGATAGCAGCTTCAGCCGGCCCCGACCCTCTTTCACATGCCCTGAGCCCAGACCAGACCAGGCCATGCCTCTGCCTAGACTCCTGAGGGCTTCCAGTGCAAGGCCTCCCGGGTCCCCAGTGTGGCCACACCCACCTCCCCCCAGCTCTTGGCCCCTCCTCACCTCTCGCTGTAAGCGTTGGCCGTTCGAGTACATTTGCACCTTCCCGCCTACCACACACCCACCTCACATGACTGTCAGTCCCGAGCCTTTGTGCAAGCTCTCCTCTCTTCCTGGAATGCCCTCTGCCTTATTCCACCCTTCCCCTAGCTAACTGCTCTTTATCCTGAAGGTTCACTCAGGACGCGCCGCCTCCAGGACGCTTTCCTTCCTGTGTCCAGGCTGGATTAGGTCTCCTTCCTCTGCGTGTCCACAGTGCCCGGCACCTGCTTCTAATACTGCCTTTGCGACAGTACTGGTGTGTGACTCAGTGTCACCCTCTAGTGGTCTTCTTGGAGGGGGGGGCCCCCTTGTGTCTTCCGTGCACATAGCAAATGAAAATGCTCAGCATTTATCAAGGTATAGAATGGCATTATCCACACCTCACAAATGGGGAATCGAGACCCAGAGTAACTCCCTCAGAGGTACCCGGCCACGAAATGGCAAGGGCGGGATTTGAGGCCAGGCACCTCAGCTCCAGAGCAGCATTGGCCGGGCATCGCTTCCCCACTGACCAAACCCCCCAGGTCAGGGCCAGCAGAATGGGCTCTGGAGTTGAAGAAATGCTGTGACATCCCCACCTGGAGCTCTACCAGGGACGGGTCAGGGCTCTCACCTTGGCAGGTCGGGCAGCAGTGGCCAGGCCTCAGGACTGGCTCAGGGCAGGGGCTGGGTGGACACTTGATGGGTGCACAGCGAACCAGGCTCCTCTGTAATACACCAGTTGCCGTAAAGCCACCCGGTCTGGCTCCCAGACAGGGCAGGGTGGACAAGCGTCAGACATCCTTGGAGGGGTGGGGCACAGGACCGCGATGGAGGGTGAGCCTCACCGGCAGGAGGTCTTGGGAGGTATATGAAAGACCAGCAGGTGTGACCCAAGGGGGAGCAGGGAGAGTATATGGAGGAGCAAGGCCTGAACGAGGCGGGTGGGGACTCACCAGGCAGGAGCATTGGAGACAAGGGTCGGCGCTGGACAGGAAGCTGGCCCCCTCTTCATAAGGCCGCCCCTCATACTCACAGCCTGGGGAGGGTTGTCAGGATGACAGGCCGGTCAGCAGAGAGCAGGGCGAGTGGACATCACCCAAGGGAAGGCATGACCCCAAGTAGGTACCGGACCCTCCGGGGCTGAGGGGATGGAGGGGCAGGGTGGGGCGAGAGGTCACCTGGCCGGCAGACAGGGCAGCACTCCCCAGGTGGGGTGTAGCTCTCCAGGCAGTTGAGCTCTGCACATGAGGGCCCCTGGCACCGCACGGTCCCTGCCTGCAGGGCAGACACTGAGCCCTCCCTCCCTCTCCACTGCCCGAGCTGAGTTACTCCGCAGGCCTGGTGGGCCTAGCAGGCTGCAGGCCTCGAGGCCTGGGTGGCAGCAGCAGCTCTGTCTGGCCCCCAGATTGGGCTCGGCATGCCGAGCATAAGGGATGTGCGTGGCGGCCGGGACTAGGCTCTGATTCCCTTACCTGGCAGGTGCAGATGACACAGGGCTCTGGTTCCCATGTTTCCCCATCCCTGTGGCCTCCAGGGCAGCCTGAAAAACCAGGGCCAGGCCCCCGAGTAAGAGACCCAGGGTACCGGAACCAAAGCACCCACAAGGGAACCACATCAAAGGGCACCGTTCAGGGGGCGCCTGGGTGGCTCAGTCGGTGAAGCCTCCGACTTCAGCTCAGGTCACCATCTCGCGGTCCGTGAGTTCCAGCCCCGCGTCGGGCTCTGGGCTGATGGCTCAGAGCCTGGAGCCTGCTTCCGATTCTGTGTCTCCCTCTCTCTCTGCCCCTCCCCCGTTCATGCTCTGTCTCTCTCTGTCTCAGAAATAAATTAAAAAAAAAAAAAAAAAAAAGGGCGCCATTCAGGAGACAGATTTTTGTATTTACTACAACTTTCCAGCAGATGGCAGTAAAGTGTCTGACTCAAGCATAATCAGATTTCCACTATTTTACAATAGATGCAAGTATTGAGGAAAGGGTGCTTTTTAAAAAATTTCACGGAAGATATCATATGAGCTAGCAGTGGCCTTGAGGCACCACGTGTCCTGAAATCTGTGTGTGTGTGTGTGTGTGTGTGAGAGAGAGAGAGAGAGAGAGAGAGAGAGAGAGAGAGAGAGAGAATGTGTGTGTCCCTTTTCTTTGGGATCCATCAACTCCCAAGAGTCCACTCCTCATCTCTGGCCAAGACTCCCAGTGTACATTTCCAGACCTCGCTGGTCTCCTGAGCCTCTGACCCACCCTGTGCCCCATCAGCTGATATTCTGCCACATAAAGTACAGGATGCCGGGTCGAATTTGAATTCCACGTAGACGATCCATATTTTTTTTAGTATAAGTATGTCCCAAATATTGCATGAGACAGACTTACACCAAAAAAGTATGTGTTGTTTATGTGAAACTCAAAGCTAACAAGGCATCCTGTATTTTTTGGGGTAAATCAGGCAACCCCATCTCCCTGACTCGGAGCTAGTAACATCCCCCTGCAGAGCCACTGCCTCCTGCCTCCACTTCCTCCCAGTTCCCTTCATGTCACTGGCACCACTGCCTTCCTAGTTCCCCACTATTGCATGGGGTATAACCCACCAGCTCCTGCCCATTGTTTTAGAAACACCCCACCCTCTGCAGCCACTGCTATCCCTGGCACCATGCCTAGACAACCACTGTACTAGCCCGCTAACTGGTTCTGTCTGCATCTAGTCCATACCAGATGGTTAGTCCTAAAACACTCCTTTGAACAAGCCACACTCTGGCTCTGCAGCCTTCAATGGCTCCCCATTGCCCACAGAAGAAAGTCCAAAATGCAAGGCTTACAGCAGTCTGTTACCACGGAGCCTCTGGCAGCTAACCACATACTGCCCTTCTTTACGTTCTCTTACTCTATTCATTGGATCTTAAATCTTGTGTTATGTTGGCTGTTTATTTTCTCAACTAGATTAGAAGCTCCCTGGGGGCAGGAAAAAGATCATACAGAGCTTTTGGATCAGTCCCAGGCCGGAGTGAGTATTTGCTGGCTGTGCTTCCGTTCTGAATTCCCTAACTACTGCCAGAGCGGGTGGGCAGGCACTCTCTGGGCATGTGGCAGGGGGCAGACGATGGCTCTGGGGGCCCCAGAGTGAGTGCAGGAGGCGAGGCTGGCAGGAGGCTGACCTGGCTCACAGTGAGGACAGCATGTTCCTGGCTCCGGGCAGGGTCCTCTTGGGCATGGCTTCTGGGTACACTTTATGGTTCCTTCCTGTGGGGAAGCAGACTAGTGGCTGCCCAGCCATCAGAACCCCGAGGACCTGGCCTCCAGAACTGAAACCTCACCCCAGGCTGTGACACACCAGAGGAGCAAGAAGTTGAGGCAGCTCAGGGTACATGGGCTACCTTCGGTCTGAGGGCAGGAAAGAGACACCCTACCCCCACTCCCATCATCTCCTACTGCTCTTGGCCCCCAGAAAGCATCTCTTCCAGGTGCCAGCAAGTTCCCAGAGTGGAGAGATCCTAGGAAGGGAACTGAAAACTTCCTCAACGGAGGAGCGAGGAAGGAAAGGCTGGAAGAATGTGGATGTGGAGCCGAGTGAGGGGGAATAGGCAGGTAGATGACAGGGACAGGTGGATGGGCAGGGACAGTGAGGGTCCACAGGAGAGGGGGCATGTAGGAAGACAGGCAACTCCATCCTCTCTGCCCTCCATGCCACTGTTTGCCAGGCCCAAATCAGAGAGGTTTGGGGGCTCCCGCCATGTGCGTGTGGTGGGGGGGGGTTAAGCCCCAGAAAATATAGCCACTTGGAATCAGCCGGAGCCACTGGCGGCCAAAACTTTGGGGGAGGGGCAGGCAGACCCCATTACATGACATTGAGCACACCGGGCCGCAGCGGCTGGTAGCTTAAGTGAAGCAGGTGAGGGGGCCAAGTATGGGATATCCAGGTGGGTCGCGGGAACTCACCAAGCAGTGACAGGTGGTGCAAGCGTCCGGGGAGAAGGTCTCCCCGCTGCCATAGGTCTGACCATTGTGGCTGCAGCCTGGGGAGAAGATAGTGCTGTCACTCAGGCACTCGCGGCCATCTCTAGGTGCCGAGGTGGTCCTGGCAGGCAGACAGGGTGGCACTCACCGTGGCAGTGGGGCAGGTCGGGCTTGGGGTCACAGTGCACGGTCCCATCCTGGCAGACACAGGCGGTGCAGGTGTCAGGCTCCCAACGAGCACCCTCGGGCCAGGCCCGCCCCAGCCCCCAGCACTGGGGAGACGCTGGGCGGCATTCACAGGACTCCAGCTGCCTCACCCTCGCCTGCAGCTCTTTGTTCTGGGGAAAGAGGGAGAGGGGAAAGTGGGGGGCACTGGCTCAGCTCCCCGCTACCCAACACATCCCGCAGATTTGTAGGGTGTGAAGACCGAGCAGGACGAGAAGGAAATCTGACAGTTCCAGGGGAGAGATGGGTGCCCTCCACACAGCGTCCAGTTTAGACACAGTTCTCAGGACCTAGAGTCTGGACGGACTCCCAGAGGGACATGGCGCGCCCAGACCTCTCCTTTGGAAAGAAGGGGACCCGATCCCCTCTCTCTAACAGTTTAAGTCCTTTACCCATCCAAAATCTTTCCTGATGATGCCTTATGTATCGTAGGTCCTCCATAATATTTGTCAAACACATGAAAGAATACGAAAGTCTAGATGGAAAAAACAAATACTCCGGAGGCTCTTCGTTTATATGAAAGAATCGATGTGAAGAGCTGTTCATATAAGAATTTCTCCATGTGCGTTTAAAATAAAACTCGGGGTGCCTGGATGGCTCAGTCGGTTAAGTGTTAGACTCTTGATTTTGGCTTAGGTCAGGATCCCAGGGTCGTGGGATCAAGCCTCGAGTCAGACTCCACACCGAGCATGGAGCCTGCTTAAGATTCTCTCTCACTCCCTCTGCCCCTGTCCCCCACTCATGCTCTTCCTCTAAAATTAAAAAAAAAATAAAAATAAAAATAAATAAATAAATAAATAATAAAAGCAAAAAGCTGGCATTAAAAAACTAATAAAATAAAACTCTGTTTTAGAGTTCCCGGGCCCCCTCCCCCAAGTCCAATCCTTCCTTCCTCTCACTACACAAGACCTGCCCTACCCCCCCCACCCCCCCCACCCCCCCACAAGCCCTCCGGCCTCCAGCACTACCTGCTCTCTGAGTTCCATCATCTGGGCCTCCAGCCTTTCCAGTCGCTCCTCCAGGGGGCGCCACTGCTCCTGTGGGGCCCCAGCATGGGATGAGGAGCGGGCTGGTGCCTGCTGCTGGTAGTCCTGGATGTCAGCAAGCCCAGGGGCCTCCGGGAGGATGACCCCACCTGAAGAGCACAAGAATCCAAGGTGGGCCTGTGGGTGAAAGGTTTCCTAGCAAGGTTTCCTGGGTCCTGTCTTACAAACCATGCAGGGAAGGAGGGGTCGCCCCGTGGCCCACCCCTGTCCATCTGCCCACCTACCTTCCAGAGAAGGAGATATGGTCTCTGAGGGTGCTGGCATGGAAGCGTAGAAGGAGAGGGGAGAAGGTGAACAAAAGTGACCCAGACCAGCTTTCCCAAGTAGCAAGAACCTCGGTCAGGTATCAGCCCCAGGGCCCTTGACCTGCTGGGGATACGACGGGGAGTGTCTAGACTGGGGCCTCCCTGTAGCCTCCCTGATGCTGCAGGGGTCCCCAGCCACGGGGAGCGTGTCAGGGTCATCCATCCTGACATGGGTCAGGGTCTTGGCCAGGGTTAGCCCCGGGAGCTGACAAGTCAGGCTGGGAGGGCCCAGAAGCCATTGCAGGCTGCAGGGCAGGAGAGGGAGACGGACATGCGAAAGGCGGGGCTGCTTTATGGGGCCCGGGGTCTGGTGTGAGCAGCCCTGGCCCCCCAACTGCCTGTCCTCACCCGTCAGCAAGGGCGCTGCTTCCAGAGAATGTGCACAGGGAGGGGCAACTGCTCCCTCTGCTCCACCCCCACCCCGCGCCCAGCCTCGCCACTATTTCCAGGCCTGTGGTAGAGGGGCCTGGGGACCCCCACACTGGGTACCCAACAGAGGTTCTTGCTACTCGGGAAAGCTGGTCTGGGTCACTTTGGTCCACCCAGGGCTGCCTTCTCCTCCTTCCACGCTTTCAGGCCAGCACCCTCACAGACCATTTCTCCTTCCCTGGCAGGTGAGTGGGCAGGTAGACAGGGGTGGGGCACAGGGTGACCCTCCTCCCCTGCATGGTTTGGAAGACAGGACCCCACACTGGGCAGAGGGGGCTGCATTTCTTGAAGGGTTTGGGGAAGGAGTTGGCAGGGCCCCCACTAGCTCCCAAGGCACCAGGCTGAATAAAGACAGCCTGTCCCTGGTTTTTTGATGACACTGCATCAGAGAAGGGGGTTTCTCTGAGTTCAGGCCTGAGGTTGGACAGCCATTTCCACCTCACTTTAATCCCTCCCCTTCAGTCAGGAAAGTAAAAACCGTGGGGCGGGGATAGGCTGACTCCACTGACATCCCACAGACCAGATCGCTCTTCCGGGTGGGGGGTGGGCAGTGGAGGGGCTGGAGGAGGAAGAGGAGGACGGAGAGAGGAGGGTCTTTCCCTCAGAGGCAGCTCATTAATGAGGCCGAGCCTGGGTTTCTCGAAGACACTAGTCCTGTGAGGTAAGGGACTGTGTCACCCACTCCCTTGTCCCCACACCCCCAAGCGGGGGTTGGAGAGTCTAATCTGAAACCCAAGTTGTCTTCTTTCTTCCAAACCTGCTTTGGCCTGCGTTCCTTGGCTTGGGAAATGCTATCCCCGCCTACTAAGAGATCTGGGGCTCAGATTCCCCGTTTTGTACCCCCCAACCCACCAGCCTCTGGTCTCGCCCAGGTGTCCCCAACCCACTCCTCCCTCTTCTCCTCTCCCCTCTTTCCACTCAGGAGGCTGAAGCCAAAGCCCACCTCCTGCCTCCACCTGCTCCTCCTCTCTGGCACCCACCTCTCTAAGTCACACATCTGGAGGTTCCCAGCAGCAAGTCCAAAGGTGACCTTGTGCAAATGCCCCCGTGCCCTGCTCTTCCCCACCTCTGGGGTCTAACGCCCCAACAAACGCCAGCACCCAAACCTCTTGTGCACATTCCCATCCCCCTCCCTTGCCGGGTATCCTGTCACCTGGAACTGTGCTCCCTTGGTATGGCTCCAGTATCTAGCATTCTTCTTGGCGCCCTGAAGGGCAGTTGCAGATGATCAGTACCGTCAACCGCCCCCCTTCCCGTCCCGGCTTGACACCCCCACCCCATGACCCCTCCTCCAGACCTATTTAAGCAGTCACACTAAGGGAGGCAGGGAGAGGCTGGGGGGGTCTCCGGCAGGGAAGACAGGACCAGTCCCTTGCCTGGAGAGACCAGCAGAAAGAGCTCCTGATTGTTTCACGGAGCCTGATTGCTCCCCATGGAATTGTCCTCGGCTCCCCTCTCCCCAGCCGGCTGCCAAGTGCTTGCACTGACCCCTCTTTTCCTGCCTGCCCTCCTAGGAGAAGGCCAGACACAGCCTCAAAGTCGGCTCCCATAGCGGGCCTCCTTTTTTTCCCCTTTCTCAAGACAAATAATTAACTTCAGACTCCCAGATTCCAGGGCAGCCTCTCCCCCACCGCTGCCTGCAGGAATTCCTCTCCAGCCATTGCAGGGAGCCCCCTCTCTCTCCTCTGGGCCCGGGGCCTCAACCTCAGGGCCGCGCCCCCTTGCTGGCTCCTCCACCGACGGGGAGGACCGAGGCCGCCCGAGAGGCGCCCGCACCCCGAGGCTGGGGGTCGGGAGAGGCAGCCTGGCGCCAGCTCCTTCCCTCAGGCTGGGCTGAGTAAGAAATGGGGTCCTTCCCGGTCGCCCCCAGGCCCTCAGCGCCCCGACTTACCTCCGTCCGTCGCGGAGGCCACGGCCACGCTCGTGAGCTGGAGGACGAGGGGCAGCAGAGCGGCCGGGGCCCCCGCCATGCTCGCTCCGCCTCGCTGTCTGTGGTCGCGGCTCAGCAGGCGCTGGGGGAGGCGGGGTGGGGACACACCAGGCCGCCTCCCACCCAGTCTTTGTTCAGGGAGGGCTTCTGGAGTCTGTCATCCCGCCCGGGGTGGCGCCTGCCTCCCTGATGGGCACCTCGCGCCCTGGACCCCAGCTCCATCCTGACCCCAGCCCTGTCTCAGAGGTAAGGCGGCGGGAGAGCAGCCCCAGCCCTGCGGGAAGCTGGGACCGTCTCCTGCACGTGATCCCTGGAGAAGACGGGACAATAAACACGGATTTGTCACTCTGGGGCCCTGGGACAGCTGGTTTTCCTGCCCCCTTAGGGTTATTCCATTTGCCCTTGGGTTCCCAGTTCAGCTTTTTTCTTGCTTGCAGGAGAAGAGGATTGGGCTGGGTTCAAAACCCTATTTAGCCAAATCCGTGTGCCCTTAGACCCCTAACTGTACCTCACTTTCCCTGTTTGTAAACTGAGGATTATACTATCTACTTTATAGACTGGCAGTGAGAATATAAAACTAATTTAGGGTAGTGGTTGGCACACGCTAAGTGCTCAGTAAATAACAAATAACAGCCATAGGTGCTGCTCCAGACCTCTGGAATCAAGGGCTCCTGCTTTCGTCCTCCTTTGTCCACCTGTACATTTCCTTCCTGGGCTCTACTCCCCACCCCTAGCCACCTCCAGTAAGCCCAGGCTTGGCCCCAAATGCCAAGCCCTCCCTTTGCTGGCTGGTCCCTGACCATTTTCCAGTTCCTAAAGTCAGGCCTAGGGGCGGGGGTGAGCCTGGACTGGGGGCAGGGCTGGGCCCTGGGCTCAGCAGGCAGAGGGGGCCAAAGGGAGGAAGTGAAGAAAGCTGGCCACAAACTCCTCAGTGCAGCTGGGAAGCAGGGGGAGGTGGGGATGGGCCCCTAGCTCACAGGCAAAGGGACACTGAGGGTGGAGCCACGAATCCTGCCAAAGCAGTCTCCGTCCCTGCTGTAAAGGCCAGCAAGTCAGAAGCCACCCTTCCCCCAGCCCAGGCCAGGACTAAAGGTCCCGCCAGCCCACTCCCCATGCGCCTTAAGAGAGGACAGCATCTCTCCCCAGGAATGTGGACCCCTAAAGAGGCCTAAGACATTGGCAGAAGGGGGAGGGGCGGCCGTGAGCCAATGCTGAGACCTGGCCTCAGGGGGCCTGGAGCTAGGCTCACAGGAGCAGAGGAAAGCTAGGGCCAGCAGGCCAGAAAAGAAACAAGGAAGTAGCAGCTCTGGTCCCATCAAGGTTAAAGAAAGCGGTGCCTGTTATAAGGCAGGTCCCCTGGGAGACTGGGTGGAGCAGAGGCTAAGCGCAGACTGTGTGAGGGCTGCTAGACCAAATGCTGGGTCTGATGGGACTTTCTACCGGTGACTCCAGACAAGTCATTTAACTTTCAGTGGTGAATTTCTCTTAGCTGTGACCTGTAGCTCTAACAACACCCGCACCCCCCCCCAACTGAGTGTTTTGTGAAGGTTATGTAAATTAATGGCTGGAAAGAGGGCTCGGTACATTCTTTATCTGCAACAGAAGGTAAAGAAGCTTCCGGAAAACCCAATCCATGACATAAAAGCCCAGGGCCCCGAGGAAAGGGCATCCGGAGAGTCATTTGGGTTCCACCACGAGTGATTACTGTGAGCCTCTTTTGTGCCGGGCATCAAGCCAGATACAGGGATGTGGCAGTAAACATTCCTTGGTGGAATGTGGCAGTAAACATTCCTTGGTGGAATGCCCCATGCAGGTCAAGAGAAGGGGAAATGGGGTTCCTGGCAGAGGAAGAGTGTGAGCACAGGACCATAGGTGTCGGGCTTGGAATACAGGACTCATGTTTTCTGCTAGACGCAGCTGTCCCGACCCAAAACCCAGCCCTTCCCTTAGAAGAGGACATTCTGGCCAGAGAAAGAAGGAAAGACTCGGGCTTGAGCCTTTACTTGGCAAGATGGCCCTACAGACAGAGTGGTGTGTGGGAGCCGGGGGGACGTGCGGGCACAGGAGCACATGTTGCTACGTAGGGCAGCTGAAGTTCTGAGGTCAACTCCTGCTCCACACTCGCTGTCTGTGCTGGTGGTTCTCCATTTCTCCCTCCTCCCATTCATTCTCCTCCCTCTCTGCCCCTACAGACACATCCCCCTGGCCGCCTCTGGGGTCAGCCAATGAGAGGCACAGGCGAGGCCTGGAAGGCAGGAGAGGAGAGTGGCTCGGGGTATTTCTTCCCTCCTTCTGCTCACCTGGCTCCCGTGATGACGCTATTCCTTCCCCTTGTCCTCTCAGCCCAGGAGTGGTGATGGCTTCCCACCCTTGCTAGTCCCTGGTCTTCAACATCCCTTGTTGATTCTCTTACCGCCGAGTCTGCAGGTCGATGTGTGTGTGCGCCTGACGTATGCACGGTGCCCGGCCCACAGAAGACCCCAACATAAGTTGCCTCCCGCTCCTTACCTGCTTCAGGTTGCACTGCCAATAGCAGCAGGTTGGTTTTCTCTCTGGATTTGCTGGCTGGGAGCAAAAGGCAGTTGTGAGGAGGGAGAGACAGAAAGGATTAGTAAATGATTAATTTCTTGTACTTCACTTGATATCTTTCAAACCATACTGGTTGTGACAAACGAAATGAGATACTACTAAGGTATAAAAACAGGGGCGCCTGGGTGGCGCAGTCGGTTAAGCGTCCGACTTCAGCCAGGTCACGATCTCGCGGTCCGTGAGTTCGAGCCCCGCGTCGGGCTCTGGGCTGATGGCTCAGAGCCTGGAGCCTGTTTCCGATTCTGTGTCTCCCTCTCTCTCTGCCCCTCCCCCGTTCATGCTCTGTCTCTGTCTGTCCCATAAATAAATAAAAACGTTGAAAAAAAAATTTAAAAAAAACAAAGCGTATCGTTTACATCTGCCCCAGGCCCTTCCCTTGCCCATGTACTGCCACCCCCAGGTGACCAAGGGTGACACGGGTATGCTCTTCCACACCCTTCACCTGGCTCACACGACCATATGCAAGCATGTGTAGACCATGCGATTTCGTTTAGAGCTGGCATTTTGCAACAGGCTGTGCAGGATCCCAGCCCCCATCCCCCCACCCCCACAACCCTTGTCAACTTGCCCCTGAGTCCGCAATCTCAGCAGCTCCTCTCTCAGCCTCCCGATTC
Organism: Puma concolor; assembly: GCF_028749965.1. NCBI lineage: Eukaryota > Metazoa > Chordata > Mammalia > Carnivora > Felidae > Puma > Puma concolor. Next base: position 24,557,387 of record NC_141668.1, on the reverse strand, counting down.
CCCCAGGACCCTCCCTCCCCACTCACAACATCGTGTCCACCCCAGGCAAAGGCTACCCCTGGCTGACCAGCTGAGCTGCTACAGCAGGTGGGGGCTGTGTTGTTTATCAGAGATCTGGGATTTGAATTTCACAACTGTATCCCACAGCCTGGCTACCCCTCCCCCAAATTCAGAGTAGGTAGCCCACCGGTGCCCCTCCAGGAAGGTCATCCTTTGCCTGTCCTTAAAATGCCCGCCAAGGTCCACCTCACGATGTTCCAGGCTCTGTGCCAAGCTGCGGCACAACTGCTCAGTACGAAATACCAGTCCCCACACTTGACCAACACTGCACAGATTAATATTCACAGCTGGAACCAAATACTTCCTTGTTGGATTGAACCTGCTGGGATTTTAGGAGTGTGTGTACATTTGTTGTTTTGATTTTGGCATAGAGAGACTGATGCAATCAGATTGCATATCTGAATCCTGCAGCAGAGCAAGGACCTGGGGGGGAGCGGGGGCGGGGAGGTTTCCAGGAGCCCATATAGGGACCTCCAAGCCTTGAGGTTCTCCAGCCTGGAGGGGAGCTTGCCCGTCATTCTTGTGCTTATTCCAACCTAGGGTGTCTTCAATCTCTTTTGTGACTTTCATTTCTCAAGCTAAGAAGTTGGGGGAAGAGGAGACAAGATACATACATGTAGCTTCCTGCTGGCAGTTCCCTCTTCTTCCCACCCATTTCTCTTCTTGCTATCCCTAATGGCTCCAACAGGCAAGGGAACGGGGGCTTGGAGAGTTTAAGCAGCCTAGGCAAGCTCACTCAGCTGGAGAGCGGGGGACTGGCGCTCCACCAGAGCTCTGACGCCTAACCGCTATGGAGATGTTGTTGATCTTCACCCACCACCCATGACTCCTGCACACGGGGAACTTCCGCTTCTCCTCGGTTCTCCCACAGCACTGGGAATGCATGCAGTTACAAGATTTATGCGTGCAAAATTTACAAGATTTATGCTCCCTTGCACAATGGGCTGGGAGCGCCCCTCCAGCAGGTCCACTTTGCCAGCTCCGCCCCTTTCTGCTTTAATCCCAGGGTACGGCCATGGGGGTTGCTTGGCAGGTACCGGTGGATGGGCACACACAGGGGTCTCTCTTCCCACTGCCTCAACCCCATTATAAAATCCAAAGATTGGGTTGGGGTTACTGAGTCTCAGAAGTTCCTTTGGCCCCTATTCCTGCGATCCTGGGTCAGGGCCCCAGACTTCAGATCCCAAACAGAGGCAAAGCCTATCATTGACAGCCTGCATCAGAAGTGACCCAACTCAATTTGTGGCTCTGAGGAGCCAGATGGAGGCTGGTCAGTAAGGGGCATTGCCTACACTTGTCCAAGGCCCTCTGCTTTGGATTAGCTCAGCACCCCTCTCTGGACTCCCTTGGCAGTCAGGGTCCACACTTGCCTTCCCACATAGGCTGGCCACTGGAGTTTGGACCAAGATTGGTCAAGCAGCTGGTCTCACCCAGCACCATAGCCCCACCCCACAGTTTTAGAGAAAAACAAGAGCTAGAATAGGGACTGAGGGAAAGGAATAGCAGCTCTTCCTTCCAGGTAATATGAAGAGAGGGATCAGATGACAAGGAGGAGAGGCCAGCAGATCAAAACCACAGCTGGACTACCATGAGGCACCAGATGTCCTAGTACCCACAAATAACCTCAGGTTCCCTTTCTATGGTTTTTGTTTTGGTAACAGCTTTATTGAAATATAATTCACATACCATAAATCCACCTGTTGAAAGAGCACAATTCAGAGCCCACAAGATGGCGGCAGTGTGACCTTCTGGGGCTGCTGGGCATGAGCTCTGTGGAGGCTCCAGGTGTTTTGGGGTGCGATCCTGGCCCACCAGGGAGAAGGTTACACACATCCGTCATGTTTATGATAATAAAGACTAGGAAAATTCGATTTGTAGGTCACCAGAAAGAGGCGAATGAAAACTTTGCCATTGATTTGATAGCTCAGCAGCCCATGAGTGAAGTTGAAAGTCATGTGATCGCATGTGACAGCAGCAGCGGGGGCGGGGAAGGGGGCACCCAAAAGTGTATATAAAGCTGAACAAAGAAACTAAAACCTGGGACGTGTGGCTGTGGTGGACTGCAGCTGCGACAGCACCGTCACTAAAGCCAGCCCTGCACCTCGTCCAGTCTGCGCATGCGGGCTTACCAGGGCACTGCTGGTGCCCAATAAAGGATGCTGTTATGGGGGGGGAGGGGCGGGGAGAAGTATACACTTCAGTAATTGGGTATAGTCACATGGCTGTGAATATACTAAACTATCACCACAATCAACTGTTAGAACATTTCGTCACCCCCAAGGAATCCCTGTACCCTTTGCAGTCACCCCCTATTTCCTACCGCAACCCATTCCCCAGCCCCAGGCAACCAACCACTCATTTTCACTTCTGTACGGATTCATGTGCCTATTCTGGACATTTCATCTGAGTAAATTTTACAACATGTGGTCCTTTGTGTCCCACTTCTTTCCCTTAGCGTATTTTCAAGGATCTTCCGTGTTGTGGCATGTATCAGTACCTTGTTCCTTTCTACTGCCGAATAACATTCCAGTTTTTATTTTTTTATTCCTTATTTTATTTATTCACTCATCAGTTGATAAGCATTTGGATTGTTTCCACTTTGGGGCTATTATGAATATTCATGTGCAAGTTTTTTTGTGGATTTATGCATCAACGTCTCTTGGGTGTCTGCCAGGTGGGATCGCTGCATCGTGTGGTAACTCTATCTTTAACCTTTTCAGGAAGTGCCAAATTGTTTTCCTAAGTGGCTGTACCACTTTACATTCCCACCAGCAGTATATGAGGGTTCCGATTTCTCCACATTCTCTACAACACTCATTATTGTCTGACTTTTTTTTTTTTTAATATCCATCCTCGTGGGTGTAAAGTGGTATCCCAGTGTGGTTTTGATTTGCATTTCCCTAATGACTCATGATGTTGACATCTTTACATGTGCTGATTAGTCATTTATATAACTTCTCTGGAGGAATGTCTATTCAAATCCTTTCCCCAAGTTTAACTGAGTTGTCTTTTTGTTTATTCAGTGTAAGAGTTCTTTGTATATTACAAAGAACAAAGATTTGTAAATTACAAATCACTTATCAGGTATATGGCTAACCCCTGTTTTCTTCCATTCTGTGGGGTGACTCTTTACTTTTCTTACTGTGTCCTTTGCAGCACAAAAGCTTTTAATTTTGATGAAGTTGAAGTTCAATTTATCTGTTTTTTTTTTTTTCCTTTTGTTGCTTGTACTTCAAGTGTCATATGTAGAGAACCATCACCTAATCCAAAGTTAGGAAGATTTATTCCTATATTTTCTTATGGTATTAGCTCTTACATATAGGTCTTTGATCCATTTTGAGTTAATTTTTGTATGTGCTGTGAACTATAGCTCTTTTGTTAGGTGCATATCTGTTTCTAATTGTCACCACTTAGATAATTAAACTTCTATCACGATAAAATGTCCCTCTTTATCTTTAGTAACTTCCTTTGTTTTAAAATCTATTGGGTCTGGGGGTGCCTGGGTAGCTCAGCAGGTTAAGCATCCAACTCTTGAGTTCGGCTCAGGTCATGATCTCACAGTTCATGAGTTCATGCCCTGCATCCAGCTCTGTGCTGGAAGCATGGACCCTGCATGGGATTCTTTCTCTCTCTCCCTGCCTCTCCCCGGCTTGCTCTCTCTCTCTCTCTCTCTCTCAAAATAAATAAATAAACATTAAAAATTAAAAAAAAAAAAACGGGGCACCTGGGTGGCTCAGTCGGTTAAGCAACCGACTTTGGCTCAGGTCATGATCTCACCGTTCATGAGTTCAAGCCCCGCGTTGGGCTCTGTGCTGACAGCTTGGAGCCTGGAGCTTGCTTTGGATTCTGTGTCTCCCCTCTCTCTCTGCCCCTCTTCCACTCATGCTCTCTCTCTGTCTCTCAAAAACTGAATAAATGTTTAAAAAATTTTAAATAAAATAAACAAATTAAAAAAAAAAAACCAAAGATACAAATAGATGTAAAAAGCTATATCATGCAAATAGCAACCATGAGAAAACTTGAGAGGCTATACTAATATCAGACCCAGTCGATTTTTTTAAGGTTTAAAGCAGAAAGTTTATGTTTAATATATACAGTAAATGTGAATTTAAATTAACCATTAGATTTCTAACATATACCATCATCATAATACTTTTTTAATTGAAACACAATATTGTATTAGTTTCAGGTGCCCAACATAGTGATTCCATATTTATATACATTACAGGATGGTCACCACCAAGTCTAGCTGCCATCTATCACATACAGAGTTGTGGGGTGCCTGGGTGGCCCAGTCGGTTAAGCATCCGGCTGAGGTCACTATCTTGCGGTCTGTGAGTTCGAGCCCCGCGTTGGGCTCTGGGCTGATGGCTCAGAGCCTGGAGCCTGCTTTGCATTCTGTGTCTCCCCTCTCTCTCTGCCCCTCCCCCGTTCATGCTCTGTCTCTCTCTCTCTCTCTCTCAAAAATAAATAAACGCTAAAAAAAGAAAATTCAAAGTGGTTACAACATTATTGACTATATTCCCCTGTGCTATATTAGACCCGATAGATTTTTTTTAATTTTTAAAAATGTTTATGCATTTTGAGAGAGAGAGAAAAAGAGGGAGAGAGAGAGCACCCTTATATCTTTAAATCTAAAATCTGTCTCCTATAGATAGCATATTGTCGGATATTCGTGTCGGATCTGATGATCTCTGCCTTTTAATTGGATTCTTTAATCCGTTCACATTATTGATAGTTGTATTTGCCATCTTGCTAGTTTTCTAAATATCTCATGTCTTTTTTGTTCGTCTACTTCTCCCAGACTGCCTTCTTTTACAATGTGAGTATTTTCTTTTTTTTTTTTTCAACGTTTTTTATTTATTTTTGGGACAGAGAGAGACAGAGCATGAACGGCGGAGGGGCAGAGAGAGAGGGAGACACAGCATCGGAAACAGGCTCCAGGCTCCGAGCCATCAGCCCAGAGCCCGACGCGGGGCTCGAACTCACGGACCGCGAGATCGTGACCTGGCTGAAGTCGGACACTTAACCGACTGCGCCACCCAGGCGCCCCAACAATGTGAGTATTTTCTAATATAAGATTTAAATTATTCCTAAATGATTTTTTTTATACCTATTTATTTAGTAGTTTTCTTAGTGGTTGCTCTAGGCTAACTGTGGACAGCTTACTATACTGTCTTCCTGTCCCATCCAGGTAAGATGTCCCCAGGGAAGGTCCTGGGCCGAGTGTGTGGGCAGGAAAGCTGCCTGAGCAAGAATGGCCTTGGAAAAGGGACGCCACCGAGAAGGACTGAGGCACTGAGATGGCCACATGGTGGCCCCAGTGAGCGATACGGAGGATGCAGCTTTGATGGAGCATTTGAGGGGCTGCATGGCCCTAGGCATCACCTTGGATTTCCTGAGTCAGACGTTCAGGCCCAGGAGAGCAAGTGTCCTAAGGTCTGGGAGCAGCTCATTGGTAGCCCTGGGGTCAGGCTCCCCTGGCAACTGCCCCTGCTGCTCCCTCCTACACCTTAATTAAGTACTTCTCGGTATAACCCCTGAGCTCGTCCACATTCCCTTCTGCCCCCAGAGACAAACAGGCTGTGGGGGCAGGGCTCAGTGGCAATGGTAGCTACCCTCTGCCCTTTCCCTAGAGTATCCTAAAATTCGAAGCCTGAGCTAAGCTGGGCTGGAGGGTAGGCAAAGCATGGAGTGGGGGGATTTGAACATGAGGAAGCTTGGCGGGGGACAGTCGCAGAAGGCTTCCGCCTATCTCATTCAACCAGCGGCCCTGCTAAGAAAGCAAACGGTCTCTATTGGAACCCCACTGTCAGTGCATCTGGAAATCTTTGGGAACAGACCTGGGAGCAGGGAACGGGTGGAGCACAGGACAAGGTGAAGACCGGGGTCACTCACACACCAGGGATCAGTTCACTCACTGGGGATAGGCCTCCGTACTACTCACTGAGACTTCTATGGAGGCCGCGACTGAAGACTGGGTCGGGGCAAGGCTGAAGCATAATGAGGGGTACTCCGCCCTTGAACCCTCACCCCAGGCCCCTGACCCTCATCCCAAGTGATGCTCAGTCCCATGATTTGCTGCCTTCCAAGCTCCAGTCCAAAGTAGAAGTGGGGGATATGATGTCTGAGGACCCCCAAGAGAGACCTCTCAGAAGGGGACCTGCCTTATGCCTCCCACCCTCCCATCCTGACCCGCACCCCAACCCCAGTGCTGGTTCTTGGACTCCAGAAACTGAGCCTTCATGAGGTTTTCCCCATGAGATTTGGGGCTCCCCACCTCTCTGCCTCTGCCCCCTCGGACTCACAATAGCCTTCGCTAAACACCCAGCCTAATTGAAAGAGGCACAGGGTGCGGGAGGGGTGGTTTGCAACCTGACAAAGTATGTAGGTCAGACAATGCACATGTGCAAGTGTTCACGCGCCCAGCACAATGCCAGGCCCCTCCTGGCACCGCCAGCCGCGGAAGGGAAAGCCTCCCCCTCCCCATCAATCGCCACCATCCCGACCTCCCAGGGCACTCTGAGAACATTCGAGGTCCCGAGGCCAAGCTCTGCTCCTCCCACCAGGAGGCTTGCGCTGGGGAGCTGGTGCTACTCTGCAGATGTGCACACTATACTAATCGGGGTGACAGGTCCCTCGGTCTCCAGTCTCCACCCTGCTGTCCCTCACCTCCCCTCCCCTGCAGCATCAACACCCAACTGAACCCAGCCCTGAGTGGCCCAGATGGAGAAGGTGGGGCCTTGGTGAGGGGTGGGGGTGGAGCTAGGGGGTGGGCAGCCCCTGAGTGTGTTTCCAGTGAGAAGGAGGAGAAGCAAGGCCTCCTGGGCAGGGCAGGGCAGGGCAGGGCAGGGCCACACAGGCTCCCCAGTGCCTGATGGCACCCCCACCCCTGCCTTGGCCTCTGCTTCTCCAGCTCAGGGTCCTTTGCAGGGCCTCGAAGTGGGTACTTAGGAAACAGTCCTTAAAGGCCTAGAAGGGTGGAAATCCTGGGGAAAATAATCCACCTTGTTTTAGTGCCAGCACGAGCCAGCCTCTTCCCATTATATCCGTCACTCATCCATCCTCAAATTCGTCATTCATTCATTCATTCATTCGTTCATTCAGGAACTCCCAGCCTGGAAGAGCAGCTGGGAGGCTTGGTTGCCCCCGGGGGAGAAGCCTGAGGTAACCTTGGGCCCTAGGGCATATCCCCCAACCCCCCCCCCAATCCGATTCCTCCCTTTCTCTCTGCTTGCCACCCCTCCCCCCATCCATCCTCTGCTTTCTTCTGCCTCACTCCATGCCCCAAGGAGGCTGGCCTCCTCAGTCCGCATGCCCCTGGCTCTCTTGGTCTCTGGATTCCGGGTGGCTTTGGCTAGGGGGAGGCATTGGCAAGAGATAGGGGGACAGGGATACGGAACAGACAGTGCCGTCGCCTTGCTGTGGCAGGTCCTGGAGGTTGTCCCTCAGAGGGTAGTAATGGTTCCCGATGATGCTAAGCCCCTGGGTGCCTGGACATTCCCCACTGGCTTTCGTAACCCTGTTTAACACTTCTGCGAACTTGCCTCCATTTAATGCCACCTGTATCCTGCCAGGGCCCCAACTTGTCCGCCTGTCACCTGCAGCCACCCATACTGAGGGTGGGCCCTTTGTCTGAGCCCCTGGGACAGTCAGGGAGCTTGACAGAAGTCAGCCTCCCGAGAGCTGGGAGGAAGTCAGGGAGGCACAGCAGGGCCCTGACAAGCCAGGCTGGAGGGAGGGAGACACAAAGGGTAGGGACAAGGTGCCACTCCTGCCTTTCTGGGAAGGATGTATTCCTTTTCTTTGCTTCTCTTTGTTTAATTACTTAGAAATTTTATTTTAGGTTTACTTAAAGAGTTCTCTGAGACATATTTATCATATTTGGGTCTTTTGCTTGCATAAAAAGGAAACTACAAACTAAATTTGTTAAGCTATTCCTAAAACTTCTTGACATTTAGAATTTGGCTCTTCTTTTTTTTTAATTACTTACTTACTTAATTCATGTAATCTGCCCCCACAGCCAACGTGGGGCTCGAACTCACAACCCCAAGATCAAGTTTCACACGCTTCTCCCGAGCCAGCCAGGCGCCCATAGAATTTGGCCCTTCTGAATCACTTTTTAAAGTTTTGTCATTTCTTTTTTTCAACGTTTATTTATTTTGGGGACAGAGAGAGACAGAGCATGAACGGGGGAGGGGCAGAGAGAGAGGGAGACACAGAATCGGAAACAGGCTCCAGGCTCCGAGCCATCAGCCCAGAGCCTGACGCGGGGCTCGAACTCCCGGACCGCGAGATCGTGACCTGGCTGAAGTTGGACGCTTAACCGACTGCGCCACCCAGGCGCCCCAAGTTTTGTCATTTCCATACAATAAAACTCATTCTTTTTAGTGTACCCACTAATTTTAGTCTTCCCACCGCTTCGTGCTGCTCCTTTGTGGTCAGCCCCATCCCTGCACCCCCAACCCCTGGTCTGTTCTCTGATCCTACAATTTCTCATGGGCTTGCCCCTGAGGAAGAGAGGGTGAGGCAGCTGGGCAGTAGGCAGCCTCCCTCAGGGGCTGTGGTCATTCTCTGAACACCCGGGCCACCTTTCTACACAGACAACACCCTGGGGCCTGGGCACAGGAAGGAGGCCCCCAGCTGCCAACACCCTCCACCCTCCCCCTCACTTGTGTCGGGCCCGGTGGAGGGGAAGAATTGGAGTCATGTCTAGGGGGTGCAGCTCCCCAGGGAGCTCTGGGTGGCCAGGGTGGACTGATCTGCATGCCTCCCTGGCTCTGACTGCCCTGGGGACTCAGCAAGGACAGGTGGTCGTAGGGAGGCAGCCACCCAGAACCAACAGAACACAGGACATGCCCTACCCAGCAGCTACTGCTACATTTATATCACTATCATTTCTTCTACTCTGTGTCAGTCACCGGGCTAGACCTCATCCTCACCATTGAACAGCAGCACTTTGTTGTTGACAGGACAATATTGACCCTATTTTTCAAATGAGGACACTGAAGGCTAGAGAGGGTGAATACCTCTCCAGGCCATCCAGTTAGGACCTGAACCCCGGTGTGTCTGACTCCGGCATGATCAGACGTCACTTATGGTTTAGTGTGGTTCACATCCCTGGCTAGTTGCTGTGTGCCTTTGGGTGAACCACCTAACCTTGCTGAACTTCAGGGTCTTCGTCTGTAAAATGAATGCGATACATTCTCCTGCCTTCTACGGTTGCCATGAAAATCAAATGTGACCCCAGTGTTTGGTGCAAAGTAGGTTACATGTTAAATATTGGTAGGGGGTGCATTATTTCCCCTGAAATCCGTACGTTGAAGTCCTAACTCAGATCCTCAGAATGTGGCCTTATTTGTACATAGGATCGTGGCAGATGTAATTATTTAGGTTAAGATGAAGTCATTAGGGTGGGCCCTAATCCAATATGACTAACATCCTCATGAAAAGGGAAATTTGGACACAGGACACAGAGATACGACATGGGGAAAGGCACCATGTGAAGATTGAGGCAGAGATCGGGGCGGTGCTTCTATCAGCCGAGGATGATACTAAGACTACAAAGAAGTACGCAGATTAACTTGTCCAAGTTCACGGGGTTAGCAAGTTTCTCAGCTTGCCTCTTTGTAAAGGGAGATACTAATAATGCCCACTTCGTGTTGGCTGCTCATGGCAATTAAATGCAGTAATAACATGAAACGTGCTCAGTAGCGTGTAGCATGTATTAAGGACTCATTAGGATCGTCTGGTTGTAGCTGCTCCTCAGGTCAGCCCAGCATGGGGCCTGCCCCCTCCACACCACATCCATTTCCAACACCGCCTTGACCCAGCATTCCCCCCTCCCTGGTGCTGCAGTGGGGCGGGCGGTGACCACTCCTGGCTCTTCTCCAAGGCCTGGGATAGGCTGTTCCTCTGCAAGGGGCCTGTGGCCCTACCGTCTCTCCCCTGAACCCTGGGCCCCGAATCGCAGTGAGGACGCAGGATTGAGCGCTTGCTCTCTGGATGGCCAAGTCCCAGGTGGGACCCAGGAGCCCTGGGATCACTGTCCCCCTGCCCAGTTCTTTTGGATGCTCTGTGACCTCCTACTTGCAAAGCCAAGCCTTTGCAGTGGGGTGGGGGGTGGGGGGTGGGCATGATGAAGAAGCCCCTGGGAGCTCTTTCCTGCTTGAGCAGGTAGCTCGTTCTTCTGTCTCCGTGATGGGCCCCAGATAACTGTCAAGTCACGTCAGTCCCCCTGCAGATCTGGAAGAATGCGCTGCCCCAGCAAAGAAGAAGGAGGATAGGCTGAGAGAAACAGGACATACGTGGCCTTCCAGACTGGCACAGATCAGTGGAGACTCCTGAATCCCACATGCCCACCAGCATCCATGTGGCTGCAGTCGGCCTGGCATGGGGACTTGGGCGGGCATCAGAGTTCCAGTTGGCTCCTGGCTTGGAGACCTGTGAAACAATGAGGTTCTAGAACACTGGCCAGACTCCCCTTCAGAGAGGCCTGACAGCCTCCTCTTTTCTGGGACCCAAGAGAACAGCGTAGGCCTGTCCTAGGAGCCTCTCAGGGTCCTTTAGCCCCTAGAACTTTGTGCTTTCTTGACTTTTCACTGCTGGCATCCGAAGCTACCAGAGCAGTAATCTGGGGACACCCCAACCCAGCACCACCCCCAGAGGCCTGACCCCCAGGAAATAGTCCAGAAGTATCTGCTTGGCAGGAATCAAGCACCTGTTCCCACAGTTCTGTTTGGCTCCCACCAGCCCCCAAGAGCTCCCACTCCTCCCCCCACCTCTAGTGGGAGATGCTCAACCCACACCCCCCCACACAGCCTGCCTTGTAGAAGGCCAAAGAGGGGCAGCGGACATCCCCCTTCCGCGATGAAGTGTTGAGAGGCCACGTAGGATGAATGTCATGCCTCGTGGCCCCATCCCATGACCTCAAGCTTCAGCTGCTCCAGGCCACAGAGCACCTCTTCCGGAGTCCCAGAGCCAACCCTAGTCCTCTGTCATCTGCCTACCACCCTGAGGGCTAGATGTGAGTTGGGAGCACCCCTATGCCTTTGGGCTGACCCTGACATCCTAGACAGAATTGACTCCCTCCCTCACTTCTCACCTCAGATGGACACCAGTCCTGCCCCGGGCAGGGTCCCATGCACTGACTGGTTCTAAGCTGCAGGGACTTGAGATGGGTCTGGCTGATAAGCCCACTGCAGCCTGTGACCACAGAGTCCCCTACATGCCAACCAATGATGGGTGGACCTCATGGACCTGGATGGGACCCCTCTCCCTGGTGGGGACATATAAAGAGTCTAGGCTTCAATCAGGTCTTTTGGGGGACAAGAGAGAACACCAAGGTCCACAGCTGGATCCTATGAGGCCAAGTGGCCTCTGTCCCCATAAAGCAACTATTTGCACTGCAGAAGCCTAGAAGGTTTCCTCCTCTTTCTTTTCCTTCTTGTCCAGGTGCCTCATGCTCTACCAACAGGCAGGAAGGACGGGAGCCCTGATCTCTTCTGTGACAGAGCCCAGCAGTGGGGACGGAAGTGGTTTGAGTGAAATGCTGAGCTCAGCAGATTTTAAGAGTGCTAGAATCAGCACCCGTGCAGCAGTGGGGGCGGGGGTGGGGGTATCAGGATGTCTGGGTGGGGCATTCTGGCTCTAGAAGGATATGAGTGGGGGAGGGGTCCGCAGAAGAACCAGTGACAAATGCACTGAGACGCAGGGCAGTACCAAGGAGGGGGGACGACAGGAAGGCTCTGAGCTGAGCTAGGAGAGTCTCCACCATCTTTCTTTAAAGAGCTGATGAGACCTCCTGGCACTAATGAAATCCCAGGCAGGCTCTGAGAGTCTAAGTGAGAGAGATGCTGAGACTGGAGATTCTGAGGCGTTCCTGGGAGTACCAGGGCCTGCTTGAGCTGTGGAACCAAGGCCCAGAGCAGAATCCATGGGAAAGGCGTGGAAGCCAGGCTGCAGGGGGTCAGGGTGAGGAAAGGTGCTGACCACGAAGGAAAAGGGAAGTAACATTTGTTCTTAAAAGGGCCAAGGGAGCAGAGAGCTGGGGCCTGGGATGATGGATGCAGGAGACAGCACGGCGTCTTAGGCCTCAGGCCATGTGAAGAGGTAAAGAGAGCTGCAAATTGGGAGACGAGGGGACATGAGGTCTAGAGACGTGCATGTGACTGTGCTGGCCAAGTGGGGGACTTCCAGGTCATGCCCCAGAAAGCTCTGAGGAGGTGGCAGTTGGTAAGAAATGGAGAAGAAGCCCCGATATGGCCTCCTGGGCGTCACTAATAATAAAGCTACCACTTGTGTGTTTACAAAGTCAAGAGTGGCCAAGTTAAAACCTAAGTCGGGTCATGTCGTGCCTCTGTTATCCTGCACAGTGACCCACGAGGACCCCCGATTTTGTTACTTAAGCATTTACTATCTCTCACCATAGATAGGGCAGGGCATTAGACAGAATCGACTTTTGTTCTCCGTTTTATCCTGGCCTGAAGAAGGTGCTCACTGAGCATTGGTTGAATTTAGGCCCCACAGGCAACCTGCTACAGTGCTGTTATTCTCGCTTTACAGGTGGCAAATGGGGGTTCCAAGAGAGTTGGTGGTTTGCTCGAGGTCACACAATGCCTCAGTGGTAGACTGGGGAGTGACTCGGGCCTGTTAGACTCCAGAGCCCGGTGTTTAGCCAACAAGTTCCCAAAAATAGGGGATATCCAAGGAGAAGGCCAGCCTGGGGAATCCCAAGGGCTGGGCCTGAGGGGGTGGGTCTCCTGGAGGGGAGGTAAGGGCAGCTGTAATTTGCACAGAACTGCATTGACGGGGGCGGGTCCAGAGTTGGGTGGGAGGTCTTGTCCCACTTACCCCTTACACCTCTATCTTCTCTCCCTACCGCTCACACTAGGCTTCTTTCGGTTCCCTTTGGTGACACAGCTCCCCCCACCCACATACTCATGCACCCTGGCTTCTACCGGAATCAAGCCTCTGACCACACCCTCAATCTGCCACCCCGGTCAGGGGAAGTGGGGGCAAGGGCTGGCTTACTGCTGGGAGTAAGGCTCCTGGGGCTGTGGAGGCCAAGTCTCTCTGCTCCCGTGTGGCCAGGCCCCGGTGGGGGGGTGCGGAGGTGGGGTGGGGGATGGGGAGTGATTGCATGGCAGGTGGTCAGGTGCACCCTCACTTCCCCTTTGCTTTTTCTTCACCACAGACAGCGTTGGGAGGCAAGGGGACCCTTCTGTTTTGGAAGAGCCTGAATGATGCTCTCTGCCCCTGCCCCTTCCTCGCCATCCCATGTCTCTGTCCCAGAGTGGTTCTTCGTTCAGATTCCCCCGGTCTGGACAAGGCAGGACCCTAGTGGAGCTCCCCTATTGCTGGAACCTCGCGCCAATGCTACGAGCTTGGTAATATCATCTCCCCCTTACAGACAGGGAATGAGATTCACCGGACCTGCCCAAGGTCACTTAGCAACGGAGATAGATGCCAGCTCAAGTGTGGTGAACTTCATGTACACATAGCCCCTGCATGGTTCCTAACAAAGTCAGAGTCTCTAAAAGTCGGGTCCTCACCTGAGCAAAAGGGACAGTGTATAGGGGGCAATGCGCAGAATCCTAGAGTCTCATGGTCCCTCAGACTCTGTGTGGGGCATCTGACAATAAAAGAATTCTCCTGATGGCTATTGTTCCAGATAATTTTTTCTGGACCAAATAGAATATTGTTTATCAAGCATAACTGGTCTCTGGTAAAAAAAAAAAAAAGAAAAGAAAAAAAAAAGGTTCCCATTTTGTGATGGCCACTTTCAATTAAATGGCAGTTTCATTTTTACAGAAAAAAATATAAAACCATCTACCTACCCACATTTTCCCCATCCACACTTTAAATTTTAAAAACTATGAAACAGTGAAATATGCAGCAGATACTATTAATAAAACCCTTGTACATCATTAGATTTCCATTTTACATTAGGGCTGGGGGTTGGGGGAGAGGGAGAGAGATGCAGAAAAGAAGAAAAAAGACAACACATAGTAAGTAATGACACAGATTAGTAGTAAAGACGAACCCAGGTACTCCTAGAGGGAAAAGGAGAGGGGAGGGGAAGGCCAAAGTTCTGATTCATCAACTAATACTGGATTTGTGAAAAACACAGGAGCCTCTAAACTTTAAAGGGCAAATAATACTATCTGGAACGTATATATTTTAGTTGCTATCTAAAATTTGGTCAGTTAACTTGGAAATCTTCATTTATAAATTTTTTTTTAATTACTATAGAAAACAATGAAAAAACAAGAGTAATCCCTGAGTAAGCTGATTCCAGTGGGAATCAGACTTTAAAATAAGAATTTCATAAGGGAAACCAGTGAGGATGAACTTTAGAGCTCAGAAACCCAACCAAGGAGAGGAAGTCAAGGTAGGCTTTCCAGAGGAGGCCATGCTGAAACAAAATTCGGAGAACAGTCATTATCAAGCAAAGAATGCTCCAGGAGAAGGAACAGGACCTATGAAGTTTGGGGCCAGTGAGTGAGACCCATTTGTGAAATCAAAGAACGTTCAGAAGACAGATGGATGGTCAAGGTAGCAGTTAAGTGTGGGACAAGAGACCACGCACTGATACTGAGAGGTCCCAAAGGCAACCAGGGAGGGAGAGCTGGGGCAGGCAGGTTGAGACTCAGAAAAAGGGACAGAATGGCTTGAGGATCCTTGTCTGCAAGCACGTCGAGGAGGGGGGTGTCCGGATCCAGATGCCAGCAGCTTGGCCCTGGAGCGACCCTCCAAGGAGCGCGGGCGGGCAGGGAGAGGACTGAGAAGCTACCTATCAGTCGGCCCTACCGCGCCCTCGTTTGTACTTTGTTGACGGCCTGTGTCTGACCCGAACTTGAACTCCCGGAGGGCGCGGGCTAGGGAAGTTCCCGGGCCCCGCCGAGCACTTTGGCTTCGTGGGGAGGGGGTCTGGGGCTGTCAAATGACTATTTTGCGGTTCCAGATTGCCGAAGAAGCCCAGTAGTCGGTCCAGGCCACCGCTCGGCCTGCCGTTTCCCCCAGAGGCCTTGGGCAGCCCTGGGGGGCCCGGCCTGGCCCGCTCTGCAGCCCTCAGTCGCGGGGTCAGAGCCGGGGGCGCCCAGGGTGGTCCCGAGGGGCAGGGCGGGGCGCCGCCGGCGCGCAGAGGCTCGGCGGCCGCGATCCAGGGGCGGGGGCGGGTGATGCGGAAGTGCCAGGCGAGCGGGAGGCGCAGCTCCGGGAGAGCGCAGCTCGGCCCCGCCGCCCGGCCCCGCCGCCCGGCCCGTGCTCCCGGGCGCAGCCACGCGGGTGCATCGGAGACAGGTAGGTTTCGGCCGCCCGCGCTCCTCTCCGCGCCCTGCGGGCACCGGCCGGCGGCGGGCGGGGAACGGAGGTACGGCGGGCGCGCGGGAGGGGTCCGCGTCCGGCTCCTCCGGGCGCTCTAGCTCCCGCGGTGGCGGGGGGCAGAGGGGGCGCCCACGGCAGGGCGTGCCCCTCCGGTCTGGCGGCCTCCAAGGTGCTCTCTACGTCCGGATCAGCCTGGGGTGCCTCACACCCGCAGCCTTCGTCCCTCAGGCACCCGGGGAGCCCGGGGACCGGCGGAGGGGTCACCGCTGCCAGGAGCCCTAGGTCTACTCTGCTCTCCCTCCGTCTCGCCGCCGCAAGGATGGGGAGCGCCCGGGCGCCCGACAGCGGTCTAGCTTGGGTCGTAGAGGGGTGAGCCCCTATTCCCCCCTTTTGCACGCTTCGCATCTCTTCCCTGGGCACCTGCCAATGACAGGAATTCCGGCAGAGTGTGTGGGAAGATGGTGTCGGGCGGAGGCGCTGTCTTTTGACTAGTGGCCGAGAACAAGAGGCACTGACCCTCCTAGCAGAGAAGAATCACGGGGCGCACTTCTTGGACTAGTTTCCTTACAGACTTCCCTCGAACTTAAAAACAAAACGAGCCTAAAAGTAGAGGGAAAGTGAGATGACTGTGGCCGACGCGGGTAGAAGGTGCCCGCCACCGCGCGCAGTACTCTCTGGGCAGTCTCTGAGCAGGGGCAGGGGATGGGCGGCGGGCACGGCAGGGTGGGGGAAGAGACAGGGGGCGCCATCAGCCCGCGGAGCGTTCCAAGAGGCAGAAGCTGAGCCCGCGCCCCGGGGGTGGATCCGCGGGATTAGCCTGGGCTCCCCGCGCGCCCCAAACGGGGATGAGTGACCAGGACCTACCAGGACGCAGGCGGGGCCGATGGAGGAGAATAGAGGGGCAGCAAGGCCACAAGCATCGTCCCGCCCTCCCTGGAACTAGCCGGTGGGGGCGCTAAGGCTCCGTCAAGTGCAGGGAGGCACTGGGAAATCACCCTTTTTTGCCTAAAGGCCTTACTTTGGGGTTTCCCCCTGCACCCTGGCCTTCCCCTGAAGGAAGCCTAGAGAGGCAGCTGGGCCTCAGCTTGTCTCGGGATGTGGTCAACTCACCTGGAGGCGGTGGGATTTAGGGTCACGCCAGGCGCAGGGAACCCTTTGCCTTATCCCTGAACTTAGTGTGGGATTTACCGGGAGGCTGTGTGAATCAGACAGGTAGCAAGGGGTTTGCTGCTCCTCCCACTACCCGGCTGCAGAGCTCCTCCCCTAGGGGGTCCTTGGTCTCCGCAGGGTTCCGGGCTCCTCAGGTGGTTGGCTCCGGGGATTCCAGGGCCTTGGCGTGAATTGTGGGGCTTTCCTACCCCAGCAGAGGTTCCTGGGCTGCCCTTCTAGATGCTTCACTGTTACAGAATTCACCCATAAGGGCCTCCTCAGGTCCTCAGCAGCCCACACCTTTTCCTTATTTCCATGGAAACTGATGCAGGTTCTTCTGGCTTTCCCCACTCTCCGGGGCTCAAATCCTAGGTGTGGGGGCCGCAGAAATGTCACCCCAAGTCTCCAGAAGGCACACGTGTTCAGCTATCAGTGAGTCAGGGCAGACCCCCCGGTCAAGCCCGCCCTCTACTGAAAAATCAAGTCCTCCCACCGGCAGAGCACAGTGTGGATGGACTTTCTGAGAGCTGTGCTATAGCTCCTGAGGTGCCCGGGAAGTCTGGGCCACTATTTCTACCTGGAGGGAAAGTGGGACAGGGCCCAAATGCATTGAAATTCAGAACTCTTGGCATTAGGATAGTCTGAAGCAGATCTAAGCCCACCTCTAGGCAGGAGGAAGCCTCGCTGGGAAACACACTGAGCCTGGGCCTGGCGCACCTGAGGCAGATCTTTCTTTGGCCTGCTTGCCGGATACCCTCCCTTGGCCCTGGCTGCTTGTTATGGGAGCCCTTTCTCCATACTCCCCTCCTTAGAATACCCGAAGGGATTGTACATTACTGACGTGAATAATTTCAACATCTTTCTACTGAACAGCACTGCTGGGCCAGGCTAGGCGGCTGGGGAGGGAGTCACCCTAACTTCCTCCTTGCCCTGGGCAGAGAGAGGAGTAGGCCTGTCTGGTGTCCCGGCTCCATCACCCCTGGCGCAGCTGTGGGCCTGACCGAGTCGGGGGCTGGTCATCAGGGAAGCTTGCCTTCCCCTCTGGGTCACCAGAGCTTTCCTCTGTCCACTTCACATAGCCAGAATGGCAGCTCTTGGTGGCTATCACCGGTCATTCTAGGACCACGGCTTCTCGTCTGAGGATGCGGGTGGGAGCTACAAATACAAATGTGGTGGGTGAGGCCATCCCCACAGCTGTGAACCACACCAAATGTACAGTGACTGTCAGCAGGGGACTGGGGAATGGGCTACGGGGTGAAGGATTGAGAATTTGGTCTTGGGGACCCAAATGTGAATTTTTCCATGTAGCTTTCCCCCAGTTCACAGTGAGTCAGATTTCCGAGTTGTCTGTTCTGGCCACTTTCATTTCCCCTGGGGCTGGGTGGAGGCTGGTGTAGAAAGGGGAACTGAACCCTCAATCTTTTAAGACCTGGGGGCAGGGCTGGGGGCTCTCCTAAACTCCCTGTCCTAGCCCAGAGCTGGGCACTGCCCTGAGGAGAGGCCCGCAGATGGAGACTTCTTAGCAGCGTGGAGGTGGCGCTTAGCAACCACAGCCAAAAAGGTACTGGGCAGGGAAACCGAGGTCAGGGCTCCCAGCAGGCCTGGAATGATAGGGTCCAGGCCTGAGAGATCATCTTGGTCAATCTGCCACCTAAGGCAGGCCACCTGGAAGCCCACCTGGGCGTAGGTACCCCCCAGAAACCAGTGGCTCCCAGGCCGAGCCTATTGATTGCATAGCTTTAGCTGTTAAAATTTTTTTCAACCTGGGTCTAGTCTGCCTCAGTGGAGACTGTCCAGGTATTGACTCAAACCCTAGTCCTTTTGTCACATGGTGGTGCCACAAAGGATAGCTCTTGTCCCTACCCACTGATCCAGACGCCCTAGTTCCTTCAGCCATTCCTTCCCTGACAGGCCTGCCCCCCCTTGGACCCTCACCTGTGTCACAGCCCCAGCAGCCTTCCTCTTATGTCTGGTCTTAACCCCCGTCAGAGGAGAGAGCAGGGCTGGTCGGGGAGAAGTAGCTGGAGGACAGAAGCTTCCAACATCTGAGGTATATCAGTTGGCTGGTATTTCTTAAGTCCCACTTAAGGCTGCTGCCCTGGTGAGGCAGGAGGTAGACTGAGTGGGCTGATGGGATTTCTCTCAAGATGTCCAGGTGTGGGGAAGCTTCATCCTTGGAGGGAAACTGAGGAAGAAAGGAAGCTCTGAAGAGTGGGTGTGAAAACCCTTCCTCCATTCACATGCTGGGACTTGGTCTTTGGCCAAGTTTCCTAGAAGGGGGCATAGTGAGGGAGTTCTCCGGATAAGGAGAGGGAGGGCAGAAGGGGTGGGGAGAGGAGGGGAGCAGGGTGGGGCAGGAAGAAAGCTAAGCAAGGAAGTGGCATCGGCTGCAGATGGCCTTCGGTTTGACCCCACACGGAGCTCTGGAGCGCCTGTTGCACCGGTTTGCCCCATCTGAAGCAAGGGGACTGGCTTTTTGTCCCCGTGGTTCAGTCACTCACCGGCTGTGGGCTGCCTAGCCGTGGAGTGAGGCAGCAATGGGCCGCCCTGTGCCTTTGGGCCGCTGCAGCCTCACAGCAGCTGGGGAATTGATGCCCCACCTGGTAAAGCATGCCTGGGCGGGGCACGCATGCATCCCCTCTATCTGAACCCCACCCCCTCTCCCACCTCCCAAACACAAAGCAGATGCAGTGACCCTGTGACCAGAAAGCTGACAGTTGGAAAAGAGAGTTGGCCGTGAGCATCTGGGCAGACCAGAGAGGAAGAGGAAGCCAGCAAATCCCTGGCTTGGCCCCCTGCACATCTTCCTGCTGCAGGGAGTGGCCAGCTGCAGAGCTTCTGATGTCCCCCTCTGGCTTTCTGCTGCAGATCCCTTTGCCATGAACCAGCCGGCCCCCAGGCACCCCCCTCCACCCCGCCGTGTGCGACTCAAGCCCTGGCTGGTGGCCCAGGTGAACAGCTGCCAGTACCCAGGGCTTCAGTGGGTCAATGGGGAGAGGAAATTCTTCTACATCCCCTGGCGCCATGCCACACGGCACGGCCCCAGCCAGGACGGAGATAATACCATCTTCAAGGTAAGCCCAGGATGGGGGTACTCCTGGACTTCTGATGCACCCCCTCCCTAGAAGAGGACCTCCCCATACATCTTAAACTGACCGCTGTCCCAGCTGCCTTGCCGCAGGCGACCGCAGGCTTGGACTAAGGGGAGGCAGGCATAACCACCGTGTGCCTTTTTTTTTTCTAACGGAGACACGAGGTGCCCCTAAAGTGTGCTTTTTTTAAAAAATTTTTCTTTATGTTTATTTGTTTATGAGAGAGAGAGAGAGAGTGTGTGTGTGTGAGAGAGCAAGGGAGGAAGAGAGAGAGAGGGAGACAGAGTATCTGAAGCGGGTTCTATGCTGACAGCAGAGAGCCCGATACCGGGCTCAAACCCATGAACTGTGCAATCGTGACCTGAGCCTAAGTCGGACGCTTAACTGACTGAGCCACCCAGGCACCCCTGCAGTGTGCCTTTTTTTAACCTTGTGCCCAGAGCAAGCTGGGGACTGAAAGGTCCCCAGGAGACCTTCCTGTAACTCCTCCTCCTCCTCCCTTTTCTTGTCACTTTCTCATCACACGAGTATGTGTGCAGTGTGCGTGTTTGGAGTGCACATACTCTAAAAGACCACAGAATGCCCCCATAATCTTAACACGAGGAGGTAACAACTATGGAAATTTTTTGCTTGTATGTTCAGTTTTCTGCATATGTGTCTATAAAATTCAAAAATGGAATCAACCTGGAATATCCTGCACTTTTCACCATCCAACATCGGAACCAGCTTTCCTCTGCCCTAAATGCCACGTCACTTTCCGTGACCAGTGCGGGGCTTAGCAGTTTAGATATCCAAACCCAGTTTTTGGACACTTCACATCGCTTAGTGCTTAGTGTTTCAGTGTCGAAGACCCGTTGCCACGGATACCCTCTAAACTCTTACCCGTTGTACATCTTAAATGATTTTCTTTGGGATTAGTTCCTAGAGTTCAACATTGCTGCGTCGAAGAGAATCCTTATTTTTAAACATTTGGATAGGGTCTCCTTAGTCTTTGCAGGTTGATATTTACCCTTTGAATGTTCTTTTCAAATCTGTTTCTTATTTTTGACGAGGTAACACAATTCAAAATTTAAAAAGTGTAAAATGGTTTGCAGCAAAGTCTCCCTCCCACCCGTCTTCAGCCACCCATTCCTTCCCTGGAGGCAGTTAGTATTGTCAGTGTCTTGTTTATCCTTCCTGAGAGATTTTTGTGCATGTGTGCAGATATGTACCTATCTTTTCTCCTGCTTTTTACAAAATGATAGGTGTATACATACCCTCCTGTACCTCGTATTTCTTGAAGATTATGACATGTTAGGATATCAAAAGCCCCCCTCCTTTTTTTTTTCTTGCTGCCCACTATTCCATTCTAAGGATTGGCCATAATTTAACTAGTTCCCATTGAGGGACATTTATTTGGGGTCTTCCGCTTTTACAAAGAGTGCTGCAATGAATAAACCTTGTTTATGTGCAGAATTTTGTGCGGATGCTTCTGTACCCCTAGGATAAATTCCTGGAAGTCGAATTGCTACGTTAAAGGGAAGAAACCTTTGTAATCCTGGTATTAGCCAACTGACCCTCAAAAATAATACCAACGGCTAAAGTGTATGGAGCCCGTCCAAAGTGCAGGCACAGTTCTGAGAGCTTTGTGGGCCTTGGAGTCTCTGCTACCACCCTGTGAGGTGGGCACTGTGATGAGGACATCACAGCAAAAAGAGGCAAAGTGACATGCCCCTGGCACAAAGCTGGTGGGTGGCAGTTTCCAGATTCAAACCCGGTCCCACTCCAGATCCTATGTTCTCATCCACCATTCTCCTTAGAGATTTTACCTTATTTACCCTTGCAGGAGCAGTGGATAAGATGCCTTTCAAAGCACTTAGGTTTCCTTTAGTTTCTTGGAGCCCTAAGGGCTGGGAAGGCCTAGAGTCGTATCCCCTACCTTGCAGAGGGACACTCAGGTCAGGCTGTGTGTCCCTGAAGGTCTCACTGGCTCAGCAGTGACTCCCAGAGGCCAGGAGGGGCTGGGGCTTTGGCGAAGGTTGAGGTTCTCTGTGGTTGCCTTATCTTTTCTTCTTGCCCAGGCCTGGGCCAAGGAGACAGGAAAGTACACCGAAGGGGTGGACGAGGCAGACCCGGCCAAGTGGAAGGCCAACCTGCGCTGTGCCCTTAACAAGAGCCGTGACTTCCGCCTCATCTATGATGGACCCCGGGACATGCCACCTCAGCCCTACAAGATCTACGAGGTCTGCTCTAATGGCCACGCTCCTGCAGGTATCACGCCTGACCCCATGGGCCACCTAAGGAAACTGTGCGGGAAGGGGCAGGGCCCTGGGCCTGCGAGGTCATTACACCCCGGGCTTCCAGGAGTGGCCTGCGACGGACCATTTGTGAGGCCCGGGATGGCTTGGCACAGACCAGGCTTTGTGTCTATCTTGCTCACCTTGCCCTTGTTCTTGGCTCCAGTGAGTGTAGGTCTAGTGGCCTAAGGAGCTTAGTGCCATGGGGTCAGAGAGGTCCCTAGTGATTCCTGGTGGCTGTGTGGCCTTCCACCTTCCTGTTTGGGCAGCTCTCGGCAGGGAAGAAGCCACAGCAGGAGCTGCCCCATGGAGCCCCGATGGCCTTCTCCCATCTCCTCTTCCTCCACTGACTGCGTTTCTGTTTTTGTTTTCTCTCCCTGCTCTGCAGAGTCACAGCCCAGTGAGGATTACGCTTTTGGTGCAGGAGAGGAGGAGGAGGAGGAAGAGGAAGAGGTGAGCTCCGGGCCACTCTTGGCAGTGTCTGCGTGCACTGACATGGTGGGCCTTGTTACGGCCTTTCTGCTGTCCTGCTCTGCTTTAGGATTAAGTGGCCCCTTTCCTCCAGGGCCCTACTGCCCTTTCTGTAGCTCTTTTCTGGAGCTTCTTCTTGGGAGTTCTGATAGGAACACAGTCAGCACCCTGAATCTCCTTAGGGTTTTGTTGGCACAAAACATGACCAGATGTCATCTGACACACCCTCAGGAGTTGGGACTGAGTAGGTATTACTACCTGTAGAAGGCAGATGAGGAAACGGAGGCCCTGAGAGCTCACTGACCTGCCTGGGAGGGCAGAGCTGGGACTGGAGGCAGGGTCTGGCCTTGCTAAGCTGAACACTGGGGAATTGCCTTTAGTGGTGCTCATGTGTTATTTCTTTAGCATCAGATCAATTCATTAACCTGGCCTCCCTTCTCTCTCTCTGGCCTCTTCCCTTCTCCTTTGACTGTCTTCTCTTCAGCTCCAGAGGATGTTACCAAGCCTGAGCCTCACAGGTGGGGCTGGGAGGTGGTGTGGTTGGGGGCCTAGAGTAAGGAGAAGCTGCAGGTACCACAGGCACCTGGGAGGGGGCTGAAGGGAGGCCCAGAGCCAAGAGTAGGTGGGCCTAGGGGGCGGTTACCAGAAGTGGCATTAAAGCTGTTTGCCCCCACCCTCTGTAGAAGCAGTGCAACCTGGCCCCCCCATGGCACCCTATTCCTTACCCAAAGAGGATGTCAAGTGGCCACCCACTCTCCAGCCACCTGTGGTGCTGGGCCCTCCTGCACCAGACCCCACCAGCCTCCTGGGCCCCACCCCTGGCAACCCTGCTGGCTTTGGGGAGCTTCTCCCTGCGGTCCTGCCGAGCCTGCAGCCTGGGTCCCTGGCTGCCAGCCTGCCCCCCACAGGCGAACAACTCCTGCCCGACCTGCTGATCAGCCCCCACATGCTGCCTTGTAAGGACCCACAGGAGAGCTGGGGGGGGGGGGGTTTGCTGTGTCCAAAAACAGTGCTGGGGGGGGGGGCGAGTTTGGTTGGTTTGCAAGAAGGGTGGAGGATGAAGAGCAAAGATGCTCAAGCCAGTCCCTCCTTGGGTGGTGGGGGGGAGACAGAAGTGGGAGAGCTGACTAGATGGCCTGGCTGCTGGGCAGAGAGCAAGTCAGTGGGCTGCAGAACGAGGAGGCACAGGGCTCACAGACTGGGCGGGCCTGCCCTCTGCCCCACAGTGACTGACTTGGAGATCAAGTTCCAGTACCGGGGGCGGCCACCCCGTGCCCTCACCATCAGCAACCCACAGGGCTGCCGGCTCTTCTACAGCCAGCTGGAGGCCACCCAAGAGCAGGTAGAGCTCTTTGGCCCCGTGAGCCTGGAGCAAGTGCGCTTCCCCAGCCCTGAGGACATCCCCAGCGACAAGCAACGCTTCTACACAAACCAGTTGCTGGATGTCCTGGACCGCGGGCTTATACTCCAGCTGCAAGGCCAAGATCTGTATGCCATCCGCCTGTGCCAGTGCAAGGTGTTCTGGAGCGGGCCCTGTGCCTCAGCCCACGGCTCACAGCCCAACCCCATCCAGCGGGAGGTCAAAACCAAGCTCTTCAGCCTGGAGCATTTTCTCAATGGTGAGGGACCCACATTATGTTCCTCCTGGCTTCCTATCGTCCAGGAGCATGGTTCTAGACTCTAAGGGTCTTGATCTTGCTGCAGAGCTCATCCTGTTCCAGAAGGGCCAGACCAACACCCCGCCACCATTTGAGATCTTCTTCTGCTTTGGGGAGGAGTGGCCTGACCTCAAACCCCGAGAGAAGAAGCTCATCACTGTACAGGTATACCACCATCTCATCTCTCAAGCCCCCACTCTGCTTTGGCTTGAATACTGGGAAATCCTGGGGCTCAGCTCTTGCCCCAGGGTGGAGGCTCAGGGCTCTCTGAGCAGTGTGAACTTGGCGGCCAGTGATAATCAAGGCCCAGGGCTATCCACACGTAACTAGCCTTTGTATGAAGTAGAAATTGGTGGCCCTTCTTCCTGATGGATGCCTCAGGCACAACTAGATTGGACAGTCCCGCCAAGGTTCTCCTGTCCCTCTTTGCCTCCCAGGTGGTGCCTGTAGCAGCTCGGCTGTTGCTGGAGATGTTCTCAGGGGAGCTTTCTTGGTCAGCTGATAGTATCCGGCTACAGATCTCAAACCCAGACCTCAAAGACCACATGGTGGAACAATTCAAGGAGCTCCATCACATCTGGCAGTCCCAGCAGCGGTTGCAGCCTGTGGCCCAGGCCCCTCCTGTGGCAGGTCTTGGTGCTGGCCAGGGGGCCTGGCCCATGCACCCAGTTGGCATGCAACAATGAGACTGCGGATGGTGACTGGCACGGGCTTCCCAGGTGTCTGTGTGGATTCATGTGGAGGTGCAATGGCCCCAGTTGGCACCTCATTGGCTCGCAGGTCCTCTCTCTGGGTCTTCTGGAAGTGGATTTGTGCTAAGGAGAGGGAAGAGAGCTCTGTGTTCCAGGCTCTCCTCGCAGCATCTGAGGGAAGCTAGAAGCCACTTTTGCTTTCAGGGCTGTCTTCCTGGATGTGCCTCGCCTCTGCTCACTCTGGAGGAACTCAGCCATCAGCCCCGGTGAGCAGAGAACTCCCCCAACCCTAGGGGCCTAGCTGAGAGGGATCTGTCCCAGAGTGGCCCACCCTTGTGGTTGCCCCCCAATTCCTCAGGCAAAGACAGTCAAGTGCCGTGGGCCATGCTCTCTCAACAGGGCATGGGCCTGATCTGATTTGGGGGTTCCCTAGTTTGAGCCTCACACCCTCATATCTGAGACAGATATGCACATAGGTATTATACCAGATGCTTAAGGCTGGCAGCTACCTCCTTGAAAGAACATGGAATAGAAGTGGAATTTTATGTATTTTTCAATTAATAAATATTGAAAAGATCCAGTTGCTTCCATGCTGTTCTACCAGACCCGATTTCTGATATCAGCTGGCTCTATTTCCCCTAGCACCTGCCCTCCATCTCTGGGGCCATGACAGAGGGCGGGTCTGCCTTCTAGGTTGATGAGTCAGTAGGGCGCCAGGAGCACTGAACTGGCTGGCTTTGCTTTCCAGGAGGAAGCTAGCTGAAGTAAGGGTGTGGATTTTTAAATGTATGCAGCCTAAGATCCTGTCCAAGTCAAACTCTGAGTACAACCGATGTTATGCAGGAAGGTTTGTTTCATTGGTTTCAATATTAGTTAGAGCTCTGCAGTCAAGCTTATTAGCTTAAAACCCAATTACTTTAACATACTGAATGGTCCTATTTATATAAAACTAAAGAAAATGCAAACTGATCTACAGTGACAGCAGATCAGTGCCTACTTGAGCATGGGGTGGATGGTAAGAGGCATGAGGAAACTTTTGGGAGTAAAGGTATGTTCACTATCTTGTGTTAATGGTTTCATGGGTGTATCCTATGTCAAAGCTTCAATATGTGCAGCTTATTCTATGTCAAGTGTACTGCAATACAGGTTTCTTTTTTTCAAAGACCAAATATTGTACTCAGTAGGTTAGGAATTAATCCATCTACTTGGGTGGCCACAGGAGAAAGAATATACGTACCACAAATGTAGCATGAGCTTTAGGGTGAACTAGAAGAATAAAAGATGCAGAATGAGCCACTCCCCTGAAATACGAAGGGTCCATGGCACCAAGAGCAGGCACCTGCTGTTTAAACTCCATAGGCAGCTGTCTACCAGGTAATGGCTAAAACTGCTCACTCGTGTCGTCTAGCTGTGTCATTTCAGAGCTGTGAGGCAGTAAAAGGAAGGAAAAACAAACACTGATTAAATTTTAAAAATTTATTTCTTTTCTTTTTTTTTTTGTTTGTTTGTTTGTTTTGTTGCTGTTGATTTGTTCTTGAGATGGCTGTAACACCAGACAGAACAGTGCCCTCAAATCTAACACCTGTGCAGGGCTGCAACTCCTTTAAAACATTAAGATCAGCTTTGGGCTTCCCTCTCCCGCCTCACCCCCCAACAAAGTCAAATAATTTCCACATTTTTTAGTAAAATACAGTTAGCCCTGTAAACACTTTCCCTCATATTCCCACCCACCCTCCTTTTTCCCTCTCTCCTGTCTGTGGGTGAAAAATTAAAAAAAAAAAAAAAAATCTTAAAAAAACCTAAAACTTAGAATATACATTTATATCCCACTCACCCTAATTTTGGCTGATGACAACCCACTGTGGATTGGAAGTGGATTTAGAGATTGGATAGAGTCAGGGTTGGGATATACATGAATTTTGGCCCTCACAGGTCCTGGTATCACTGATGTGACCATGATATAAAACAAACAGGCTCCTCGTCTGAGCAACTCTAGAGGTGGGAAGAAATGCTGGGAGAGTGCGATAAATTTCTACTCGTTTTCGTTAAAAGAGGAGGGGGAAAGGGCAAGAAGGGAGGGTGGGAGAGAAAGAGAGGAAAAAACAATAGAAAACCTTAAGAGAGGATCCTGACCCTTTTCTTCCAATTGCAGCGATTTCATCTGAATTCCCATTTTCTCTAAGTAAATGGTTTCTGCTTCATAAAAATTTGTACTTTTATTTTATTGTATGTGCACATGCATGTTAGCATGTGTGTGTAGGTACGTGTGTGTATGTGTGCATGTCACTGCTGCCAAGTGAACGTTTCAGTTCTGGTTTCAGTTTAGTTTTCCTTTTTTTTGTTTCCTTTTTTATTTCTTTAAAATTACTTTTCCTTTTGAAACAAGTTCACCAGGAAACCAGCTCCCCTCCCACCACACCGGACAGGCCACAGCCATCTTTTTTTAAACCGCGCTGATTTTCCCTCACACCCCCAAACAGGAACTCCTCAGGATGGCCTCTGAAGGCTGGAGTCTCTCCCTGTCTGGCGGGACGCCCTGGTGGCGGTGAAGGCCCCTCTGCCACAATGGAGGTTTCTGATTGTGGGACACAGTCTGGTTTTTGTTTTCTTCCTGTCTTCTAATTAAAAAAGACATTCCTGACAAAAGAGAGGAAACAGTCAATAATTGTGGTCCAGGACATAGTAAGCTTCTTATAAAGTCAAGGCAGACGTTTCTCTACTTGCTCAGGTACCTCATTCTACCCTCTGCAACAAGGACTCAGTTTAAAAAAAAAAAAAAAAAAGAAGAAGTTGGATTTTTTACTGGTGATTTCAAGACAGCTTCTGCTTTAACGATACAGTCTGCAGCCCTTTTCTGATTCTGAGTGTGCTGTGGAAACTAGGGAACGTATGTTGGGGGTAGAGCGAACCAACAGGTCCAGGCTGCCCACCCCAAACCAACCACAAAATATCGATTTCAGTCTGTTTATATACTGGGGTTTCATGCAAGAGTTTAGCCTGAAGGAAGACTCTGCCTGCTCACAAAATTTTAAAAACCACTGATTTAGTCTGTATGAAAAGGTACTCTGTAAAAGTATTAAGTACCATGGTTAAAAGTGAGGACTCTGGCACCACAATGTCCACACCTGAATCGTAGCTCTATAAATTACTGTGACAATCACGCAAATCATTTAACATTTGGAACCTCTATTCCCCTGTAAAACGGGAATAAAAACGGTCACTAACTCACAGAACCGCCTGAGGATTATCTTATAAAGCACTGGAGACAGTATCTGACACACAGTAAAGGCACCATAAACGTTAGCTATCAACATTCATAGCTGTCCACTAAGAAGCCTGAGTGTATCAATGTTAGCTATTCCTGACACTGCAAAACTTGAAGATCCCAAATGATATCACTACTTATTAAAGAACCAAAGTTTAGAAATAATTTCTGGTGTGGTTAGGCACTGCTGAAGAGTCCCTTAATCTACTGGTGCATTTAATAACAGAAACCGCCAGGGAGGTGCTGCACATTCATTGAGAATTGCCTCCTGGGAGAATAAATTCTGCCTAAGACATCAAAGGTGGGGCTTAAGAGGAGAGCTGCCTTTCTTCTCTCAGTGAAGAAACTGGCACCCAAATCCCACTACCCAGTCCTTTCTGTCCTCAGTTAAGCTTCTTGCTTTACCTCAGAACAAGTGTTAGGAAGCACATGGAGAAAAACTGATGATCAAGAGCTAGACAAAGAGGCTTTCCTACACCTTCCCTATACCTCTGGCCTTGGTCATTTCAGCATTCGGACGATGAAAGTGATAAAAAACCTGGCATTTCAACATCTAGACTATAAAAGTGGTAAGAATAAGTATCTTTGCTCATTGATCTAGAAGGTCAATTTTAGGGAAATGGTGTCATGTAATCACAGTCAACTTTAGGTCAGCACTGTTTTCACCAAGGTAGCCAGGTTAAAAAATACTTATTCGTTTAATATACACATTTACCACCTTAAAATGTCTGTAAGAAGATTACAGGAAGATTTTTATTTATTTATTTTTTTTAGCTCTTCTATAATAACTTTCCTGTGGGGGTGAAGACGGCATGCAAAAGAAGCTGACAATACTGGCTGCCTTAGCCCAAGAAAATCAGGGCCCTGCATTTCCTAGCTGTTCAGCAGTGTTAAACTGTGAAGTCCCTCCCTGACCAGCTATAGTAATAAGTCCCATGATGGGCATTAAAACCTACGTCATCCCCAAGCATTCCTGACAGCCAGGGAAAAAGCTGAGACACTCACCTGGGTGACAGGCACAGTGCAGGAGTGTGAGCTATCGAAACAACCTGGTGAAGTCTCGCAAGGCCCAGCAAACTTGTTTACATTCCTCAGCACTGGAAAAGAAAAGGCAGGATGGTTTCCTGACTCAGGAGAAAGATACAATATGCTGAAAAACAACCGCAACACTGAAGTACACAGAGAAGGATCTCAGCTCTGCTTGGAGCTCTCTCTACTGTCTCTTGACTGCTTCTGATCTTTCTGTAACTCAAAGGCAAATACTAACTACTGCATATGATAATAATTATATGCTGTATGGTTTCCAAAGAGTATATGGAGAAAAACTGCCAAGGTTTGAATCTTGGGTCCACCACTCTTGGGCGAGTTACCAAGCTGCTTCAGTTGCCGCATCTATTACTGACCTCATAATGTCTGGAGGATTAAATCAGTTCAACACTTGGTTGAAGTCCCTGACATAAACACAAGAAAGCCAGAACTCCCAAGTGAAAAAGCAAGCATATCCACCCCAGGCTGATAATTTTAACTCTACAAGCTGAACTAAAAGACCCTGGTTTCCTCGTTCTCTTCCAAAGGCAGATTTTGTTTACAAAGCCCAGTCCAGCAACTAAGTCTCTATCAGTCATTGATTTTCTAGTTGAACAGGCTGCTCAGGGTTTCCTCCTGTGGGAGGAGAAGGGAGAGGAGATAGGAAAGGCTTAAGCCATGTAGAAAGGGAGAAGGAGGAAGCAGGACTTGGTCCTTAGGCAAGCAGTGAGATGGGGTTTGAATAGCCCAATATTCATCTGACCCTGTTTTTTCAAAAGGCCTCTTTTGTCCAAAACGGTCACCAAGAAATCAGTTGACGCTTGCTTCATTCTTTTGTTGTCAGTCTGCATAACCAGTGTTGGTAACTAAACATAAAGCTAAGCTAAAAACAGTGGAAAAGGAAGTACTTCCTAATATGCTCATCCTTCTGCAACCTTCTCTTTGGCTCAGAAAAACTTAGGAACCACAGACTCCCACCTAGGGTTCATCTTCAGAAGAAAAGTGCTCTCTCCTTCTCTTAACAGTTAAACACCCGGGAAGGAATTGCTAACATAATGACTCCACAGAGAAGAAGGTGGAATAAGAACTATCCCCTTAGTGCCTACATGTGGATTTCCCCACCTATTATAAGGTCTGAAATATCATTATGAACCTTGATTTAGACTCCAGGATTCGATTCAACAGAATATTCTAGAAACTTTCTTCCAGTCTCTCTTCATCTTAACAATGTAATGAAAATGATGAAGTCTTCTGGGTTTATTGAAATTCTGCCATTTGTGAATTTAACGTGTTTCAATACAACCATTACCTTCCTCAGTCTATTTCCAAATCAATACTGACTACAAAGGAGGTAGTTGGGGCGGCGAGCACATATCACTCACGCTTCCACTGTCACAAAGGAAGAAGATGTGTAACCCAAAAGAAGCCACTGTGAGGCATGCTATTGTAACGAACTATGGTAACAGGAAACAGTTAAACTGTGGGACAGCAATGGGGACTTAAGATTCTTTTGCTATCCTAAAGCCTTATGTGTTTTAAATTCGACCCTTCTCAAACAGACAGCTTGGTTTAATCTGGAAGAGCACGATAACTCCACTCCTTGCCTCTCTTGTGACACAGGAGAAAAAGTGCCGAAACCAAAATGCAAGTACAGAGATCTGTGGTGAGCCAGGGTGAAGGAGGGGTAAGGCCAGCATCTCGAACCAGCTCAGCTCCACTCCTAGTCCTGTGGGCAAGTGCTCTGGTGTCCGGAGCTGCAGCCAAATGTTTAATGTGTCCTTCCTTGGTGATTAAGCCCAAAGAAATGAATTTTTTTAAAAAAGAAAAACGTAAAAGCTACAAGTATTTTGTTTTCTGCCTCGAACCTTCTGGCAATTATTTTCCATTTCATTCATTTAAAATGGCCACTATTTTTCCAGGTTCTATTTTCTGGCTTCCAGTCCCACAATTCCAATCCTTTCACCATACTTCTGAATACTTTTATGGTGACCATTCCTCAAGCCCCATAATCCTAGTAGCGGTTTGTTGAGACATGCAACCCTTTTCACCCAATGTTCTGGTGCATAACGGAGAGTAAACAGGCTCTAACAACTTGAGCAAGAAGACAGCCCCATACTGGCCTCTAACTCTAGTGTCCATGCTTCCTTTATTCAACATCTTCTGACCTCGAGATCATCATGCAAGTGATAAGAGTCCGAGAATAAACACCAACATAGAAAAATGGGAAATGATGGCAGGATTTCTTCTAGTCATAATTAGTGGTGCTTGGAGACCAAGAATGATTATTGCAGAATGAAAAGCCCCAGCAGAAGCTGACCAACTAAAGATGTTAGGGAATTAATTAATTACCAGTACTATGTGAAAAACAGGCTTGGACTTGCTGAAATGAAACTGAACCAGTTTACCTTCCCTGCTAGAATGGCAAACAAAGCAACATGTTGAGGCAGGAGTTACAGGACCTCAACTTCAAAAGGGAGACTGAGTCATGCATGGAACAGAAGGTTCAAGGGCAACGTGCATACTAGAGAAAGAGAATTACTATGAGGAGGTGAGCAATCTCAAACCTTTTCTCTAGCACCTTAACATTACATCTTCTGTTCATTTCCCACCACTGTCACAGCCTACTATAGGAGGAGCTGCAAAACTTGTTCAGCGATGAGAGATCAAGTAGGCCAAGTTGGTACTGCATCTTCGTTTCCCCATATCACAGGGCAAAGATCACAGATGTTTTTGTTTGTAACATTGCATTGTTTGGGTTCCTTTTCTGTGCCCCTCAGTTCTCCTTTAATTAGGGAATTCCATGACTTTTCTTTCTCTATCATTCTATTTGTCACAGATTAGCCCAGATAAGGGAATACAGGTTTGGTGGAGACTTATTTTAGAATGTGTGGGTGGTTGCCTTAGAGCTGTCAGGAGACATGCTCCGGCTAGATTTGTAAGTGCATACTGACATTCCAGCAGGTTCTTTTCCATGGAGAAAGTTAACATTCACTGATCACCTACTACGTGACAAATCTTCAGATTTCCATGTGGTATCTCATAATAACCCTTGTGAATAAGATAGGTATTACTAACCCTATTTTGCAGATGAATAAGCTGAAGTTCAGTGACAACATTCAAGCCAATAGCCTTGACTGTAAGCCTAGTCCTTTGAGGGTTCTCTCCCCAGACTCCCATTTGCTTTATGGAAATTAGAGCCAGTCTGATCCTGCTCTTCTACTGACCAATACTAGATGGAATACAGCAAAAAATAGCAGAAAGAAGCCACACTCTTTCTCCTGAGACAGCTTGTAGGTGGAATTCTACTTCTACTGTGAAGACTCATAGTGAAAAGAACATAATTTTGTGAAGTTATCCCAGTCAATACACACCTATCTAGAAGAGGGGAAATTCCCTTCTTCTGCCAAAATGTGGCATGAAGGTAGTCACATGCTATGTTTCAGTCATGCATGTCACTTGATCTGTGGCTAAAAGTCAGTTACTTTGGGGACATGACGTTAAGACACTTAGTAAGCTACAAAATAACATCACTCATAGGTTTTGGATTTTAACAAATTAACACAATAACTGGAGAAACTCCGGGAGATGAGAAAGTAAACCATTTTGCAAAGTAAGATTAAGAAATCAAGTCTCAGAAAAGAAAAGTAACCCTTGTACCATCGCCTAACCTTTATTTTCTTCCCCCTTTAAAAACTAGGTCTGGTGTTATTTATAAAAGTATACCACATGCTCCTGAAAAAAAGTTGAGAAAGTTACGAAATAAAAAGTGAAAAGTCTTCCCTCCTCTCCGATCCTGGTCCTAGCTGTGTATCTTTCCAGAAATTTACTATGTGTATGTATAATACATACAATAAAACGGCTTTTAAGTGCAAGTTGAGGGGCACCTGAGTGGCTCAGTCGGTTAAGCATCCAACTTTGGCTCAGGACATGATCTCACGGTTCTTGGGTTTGTGCTAACAGCTCAGAGCCTGGAGTCTGCTTCAGATTCTGTGTTCCCCCCCCCATCCCCTGCCTCGACCTCTTCCTGATTCGAAAATAAACAAACATTAAAACAATAACAACAACAACAACAAATAAAAGTCTTTAGGGGCATCTGGCTGGCTCAGTTGGTGGAGCATGTGACTCTTGATCTTGGGGTTGTGAGTTTGAGCCCTACACTGAGTGTAGAGATTACTTGAAAATACATACATACCATACATGAAAATTAAATTAAAAAAAATAAAGTACAAGTTTGTTCATTTATAGAAGCATCAAAAAGACTATAATACTTAAACTATAAAATGTTACTGAAAGAAATTAAAGACACCAATAAATGTAAAGACATCTCATGTTCATGGACTGGAAGACTTAAATTGCTAAGATGTCAATACTACTCCAAGCAATCTATAGATCTGATGCAATCCCTATCAAAACTTCTAATGACATTTTTTTGTGAAAATAAAATAATCTACCCTAAAATTCACATGGAATCTCAAAAGACCCTGAATAGCCAAGATAATCTTGGACAAAGAACAAAGTTGGAGGTCTTACACTTCCCAATTTCAAAATTATTAGAAAGCCATAGTAATCAAAACAGTATGGTACTGACATAAAGACAAAGAGATCAATGGAATAGAGGAGAGGGCCCAAAATAAATCCCTTGCATATATGCTCAAATGATTTTCTTTCTTTTTTTTAAAAAAATTTTTAATGTTTATTTTTGAGAGCGAGCAAGCACAAGCGGGGGAGGGGCAGAAAAGAGAGGGAGACACAGAAAGAATCTAAAGCAGGCTCCAGCCTCTGAGCTGTGAGCTCATGACCTGAGCTGAAGTCAGACGCTTAACTGACTGAGCCACCAGGCGCCCCTCAAATGATTTTCTTTTTTTTTTTTTTTTTTAATTTTTTTTTTTTTCAACGTTTATTTATTTTTGGGACAGAGAGAGACAGAGCATGAATGGGGGAGGGGCAGAGAGAGAGGGAGACAGAGAATCGGAAACAGGCTCCAGGTTCTGAGCCATCAGCCCAGAGCCTGACGCGGGGCTCGAACTCACGGACCGCGAGATCGTGACCTGGCTGAAGTCGGACGCTTAACCGACTGCGCCACCCAGGCGCCCCTCAAATGATTTTCAATAAGGGTACCAAAGACCATCCAGTGAGGAAAAGGACAGTGTTGAGAATTCTTCTCAATCCAAAAGAACTGAAAGCAGGATCTTGAAGAGATATTTGTACACTTATGTTCATAGCAGCATTACTTACAATAGCCAAGAGGTAGAAGCAGTCCTAATGTCCATCAACAGATGAGTGAATAAATAAAATGTAGTATATACATAAAATGGAATGTTTTTCAGCCTTAAAAAGGAAGGAAATTCTGACAAATGCTACAACACGGATGAACCTTGAGAACATTATGCTATGTGAGTCACAAAAGGACAAATACCATATGATTTCACTTGTATGAAATATCTAGAGTAGTCAAATCATAGAAACATAAAGTAGAATAATGGTTGCTGGGGACTAGGGGACAGGAAGAGAGGGGGCTGTTTAATGGTTATAGTTTCAGCCTTATAAGATGAAAAAAAATTCTGGAATTGCACAACAATGTGAATGTATGTAACACTATGAACAGCACACTTAAGAATGGTTGAATGGTTGAAACGGTAAATTCTATGGTATTTTATGACAATTAAAATTTTTTTAAATTGTCGTACAAGTTGGGTTATATGATACTGTTATTTTTTTCCCTGTATCATACACTTTGTATATCATCACATGCATATTCTTGCATCTTTTTTTAGTGCCAATTTAGTTACATTCTATTAATTATTCTCTCTTGATGGGCAATTAGAATATTTCCAGTGTTTTCACTATCACCAAACCTTACTGTAACACACATTATCAGACCTATAAATCATTCCACCACTGTGTGAATATAAGTCAATACCTAAAGGAGTGTCTGGGTGGCTCAGTTTGTTAAGCAATCTCACTCTTGATTTTAGCTCAGGTCATGAGCTCACGGTTCGTGAGATGGAGCCCCACGTCAGGCTCTGTGCTGACAGTGCGGAGCCTGCTTGGGATTCTCTCTCAGCCCCTCCCCGGCTCACGTACATGTGCACGCTCCCTATCTCAAAATATTAGAATTTCAGTATCTTTAGGCGTGGTGAAAATTTTCCAACTCACTGCAGCTTACATCATCTATGTTTCACAACTAATGCTTCACCTATTCACATCTGCATTCCTGACACCTGAATATGGATGAGAACAGAGAAGGACTTCAGAAAGATAAAGACAGATCTTATGAAGGGCAGTGGGCTGCTCAATGCACTTTTCTTTTGGAAGAAATAATGCTTCCACTTACCCATTAAGATCTGATACCAGTTAATACATTTGTACAGTAAAACTGATGCACACCTATACAGCATGATGATATTTCCCCCCCAGACTGGTTTCTTTCTAATGCCAATTTGTGCAATTCAATGTAAACAGACAGTAAATTGTGAGTTTACAAAGGCACACAAGAAATATACTCTTAGGTAAATTTGGTATAAGAAACAAAGATGTATTTTTTCCTGCACACCTCAGCTTCTGTTTATATTCCTTAAAAAGACAAAAAAATAAACCCCAAAACCCCACATCACTCACCTAGTGACTTGTTTGTGGAAATCTGTAAGTTGTTTGTGTGTCACTGTGACGGCTCCCACGGTTGTCTCCTTTGGCAAACCTTTCAAGGAATTCTCTAACCATCGACAAAAAGTCTGTGCAGAGAAGAGGGTAAGAGTTATAAGAGGAGACAGGACTTACTCAACTGGACCCTACAAGTAATAACAAAGACTCACAGGTTTTTCTTAGCAGCATTAGTTCTTCCAGACTTGGAAGCAAGTAAAGGAATTAACAAAGCAGTACTATCTTTAGGCCTTTCAACCCTCTGGGGTTTGGAACAGTCTGCAAAGGAAGGCAAACCTAGACTTCCATTCAAAGAAGTAGTAGCAGGCATCATTTCAGAAAGAGCCCTTCTACTTTGGAAGTGAAGTCTTTTCTGATGATGCTACTGTTCTATTCCTATCATTAAACTTCTGCCAGAAGTTTAATGGTAAACTTTTTAATTTCAAAAAAATTAAACAGCTGCCAGAAAACTCTTTGGTGAAAAGGTCAAAGGCAAAAGTTCAGTACCACAAAAAGCAAGGGCAAAAAGTACAGTAAGTAAACATGTCAAAATTATATATACATAATATAATATGAATCCAGAACCCTAAGGATTTTAAGGTCATCTCTTAGGAGAATAGTCATTTCCAGTCACTTCTTTATGATACCTACCTGTACTCTGAGTCAGAAAATTTTGTTGCTCACTCTGGTTGCTATTTAAAAGAATATTATTTACTATCTGAGCATAACCTGATAGTAACCTGTCTGCCCCTATTCCCCTTACTTCCTTCCTCTTCAAACTAATAATCAAAATTCTGGAGACTTCCTCTGGGTTCTTATTTTCAATGAACTGTTTTTCTTTGAGTCCACTCTAATTTTTCATGCCTTTCTTAAATAGGATGTATACTTTGGTCAGTTTTTAGCAGTAAGATAACCTTTTTTATAACTGAACTTTTACATTATATATTCCCCCAATATGTTGACTTATAACAAACCAGAGCAAAAGTAAATATTCCATTATAAATGCTTAAGAAGTATCGCTCTCCAAATGCTGCCCCCAAGAAAGACAACACTCTACTAAAGATAAAAACACATGGGGAAAAGAGATACAGGAAGAACGCTTAATTGATAGTTTTGGCATCCAAAAATAGCCTGTGAGTTAACTACAGTACACCCCCAAACGAGAACAATAAGAAACAGAGCACCTGGGTCCATTAAGCATCCGATTTTGGCTCAGGTCATGATCTTGAAGTTCGTGAGTTCGAGCTCCACGTCAGGCTCTGTGCTGACAGCTCAGAGCCTGGAGCCTGCTTCAAATTCTGTCTCCCCTCCACCCCCCTCTGCCCCTCCCCAGCTTGCACTCTCTCTCTCACTCAAAAATAAACAAACATTAAAAAAAAAGAACAGTAAGAAACTAAACTAAAAAGCAAAAACTAGCTAGCACACAATGGGTTTCAGCATCATCTGAAAAATTTGGTTGGAAACAACGAATAAATTTGCCAGATGGGTATCCAACAAAGAAAAGGAAGAACAGAGGTAAGAGTTTAAATAGTTTATTCAAGTCACACAGCAAAGATGATATGCCATCTTCTACTGAAGAATGTGTGTGAATTTTGGAAATGGTATGACTATGAAAGTGCTCAAGAATGCAAATTTTTGGGTGCTTAGGTGGCTCAGTCAGTTGAGCGTCTGACTTGATATTGGTTCAGGTGGTAATCTTGCAGCTGTGAGATGGAACTCCATGCTGGGCTCTGCTGAGCATGCGGCCTGCTTGAAACTCTTTCCCCTCCCCACCACTCGTTCTCTCTCTCTCAAAAATAAATAAACTTAAAAAGAAAAAGAATGTAAATTTTCTTTGGGTTTACATCATTAGAATTTTAATCAGCTGTTGGGGTACAGACAACCCAAATTTATGTAAGAGTTCCTTTACAAAAACTCCGTTTCAGGTTGATATTTATATAAAACAATCACTTTAAATTTCTTGACACACATTCTGTGGGTATCTATACAGTAAACTCTTAAGAGCCTATGGCTATCTGGTTTTTGTTCCTGCTTAACCTTGCTGTTCTAATTTTCTGCTTCTGTTAGCACTTAACCACATGTTTAGAAATCAAGAATGTTTTTATAAAGTTAAATTGACAAAACAAGTTTTGTTAGTTGGGAACCAAGTATATTTGTAAAAAAGTGAAAAGAGCATGCAAATTTTTTTTCTCATGTCAATGACTTCTGGAATTAAACTTGTTGGTCTTGAGGGGCCCACTGAGTACTTTCTTTAGAAAAATACAAAAATATTGCTGTATAAGATTGAAACAGAACATACTGAACAACCAGCAACAGGAACTGTAGACACTATTTTATTCCTGAAGCAAGTTCCCATGGAAGAACTGCAGAGGTATCTGATGGAACCAAAGTCACATAGAAGTCTCAGAGTTTGATATATAGGAATTAAAGTTCAAGTGGCTATTTCTGAAGTATAAATATAAAGAAAATGTTAAAAATTTATTAAGCATCTGCCCTATATATGACTGTCTTTTGTTTGATTGAGCCAAAGATCAAGTAAAGCAAATGCTAAGGCAATATACATTAATCACTGAACTTTGGAGATGAACACATAAATTGAAGGCAGAACTTTCAGCTCAGTGATAGAGATTTTTTTAAGTTAAAATAATGTTTTTAGTGTTTACTTTTGAAAGAGAGAATGCGAGTGGGGGAGGGGCAGAGAGAGGGAGGGAGACACAGAATCTGAAGCAGGTTCCAGGCTCTGAGCTGTCAGCACAGAGCCCAATGTGGGGGCTCAAACTCATGAATTGCAACATCATGACCTGAGCCGAAGTTGGACCATTAACCAACTGAGCCACCCAGGCGCCCTTCAATGACATGAGATTCTAACAATAAAAGTATACTTTGTTTTGTGAAATTGCTGAAATTGAGGCTAACAACTGCCATCAATGATACAAAGCAGGAGACAACGTTGAGATGTACACAGACTTAAAGGTTACAATAAACTTGTATATCTGGAATTTTCTGTGGTTCTGGAAGACAGCTAGCTCACTTTAACTAGAACCAACTATGCACTTTTCTGAACTGCTTTTATATTAATATTAAAGATTACACATTCTAGTGTACAGGCTATATATATACTTTACCACTATGCTCAAAACTTTCATGCAGTACACATAACCCCGATTTATGATCATGTGGCCCATACTGAAATTACTTGGACATTACTGGATAGCCTAAAAAAACGTTCCATGCTCAGGTGATAAATGAGCTGGTGCAAGAACTGAAACAAGATGCAAATTAATCCAAAGAAGAAACAAATCCAAGTGTACATTGTGAGCTAATTTTATATTTCTATATCCCCAAAAGCTTTGGCTAGATTTACCAAGGAAACTCATACAGTGCTATCTAAGGAGCTTGAAGTGAATTAACACTTCTCGAATAACCTATAACACTGTATAACTGATATATGGGCATCTCACAAGTGAACAAATTTCTCAGTGGTCAGCCACATAGCTGAATTCAAAGCTTAGTATTCACTTCAGGGAATATAAACCCTATGATAGTGACACAAACATACTTTCAAAAACCTAATAATGAACTATTGGCCTTCCATAGGCCCCTTCATCTAATAAACTTAGTAATATGCCTAGGTTAAGCTCCATGGATATATAACAGGGCTGGTTTCAAAGTTATAGTCAGCCTCCCGAAACCAAAGTTTAGAACTGTGAGAATGGGTTCTTCATGAGAACAAGCTTACCGGTCTGTCAACCTGCATGATCTCCCAGAGCACTTCAGCCACATCCGGTAGGGTATAGGGAGGGAGACAAAAGCAGCATGTGTGGAGCAGCTGGCTAACAAGTTGCTGTCCAAGCTGGTTCATCACCTGTCCAATCAGTTCTTTCCGTAATTCAAAGTCTTCTTCGTGCTATAAGGAAGTAAGAGCAAAAGATATGTTCTAATTTCAACTTTCCACCTAGTAACTCCTCTTTCCTGGAGAAGAAAGTGTATACTTAATAGCTGGATTCAAAAACTTATTTTCTTCCTTCCTATAGTCTTTGAATATATATATTTCTAGTATCTCAGAAAAAAATAACTTTTTATAAACTGCTTTTCATTTCTAGTTTCTTAAATAAGTAGCCCATTCAAATAGTGGCTATTTCTCCACTGCTGTTACCTTCAATTCTATTCCACATTTACCCAAATCTAACTTTGAAAA
Source organism: Puma concolor (assembly GCF_028749965.1). Taxonomy (NCBI): domain Eukaryota; kingdom Metazoa; phylum Chordata; class Mammalia; order Carnivora; family Felidae; genus Puma; species Puma concolor. Next base: position 24,517,534 of record NC_141668.1, on the reverse strand, counting down.
ATTTTTTTTTTTTTTTTCAACGTTTTTTATTTTATTTTTGGGACAGAGAGAGACAGAGCATGAACGGGGGAGGGGCAGAGAGAGAGGGAGACACAGAATCGGAAACAGGCTCCAGGCTCCGAGCCATCAGCCCAGAGCCCGACGCGGGCCTCGAACTCACGGACCGCGAGATCGTGACCTGGCTGAAGTCGGACGCTTAACCGACTGCGCCACCCAGGCGCCCCGTAACTTTGAAAATTTTGTGAACCATTTTACTACTCCAGCCAAACAGGTCTCTTAATTGTCTAACATACTTAGAACTATCCTGACTTTCTCTGATTATGATTTATGCCCCAGTTAAGACTATCTTCCCCTCTCCAATCCATCCAAATTCTACCTATATCTAATGGCCCCACTGAGGTCCCTCTTTGTCCAGAAATTAACCCACTTCCCAACCTACTTCTGACCAAAAAGCTTTCCCTCCTCTGATCTCATAGCAATCATGACTTTTATCACTCATTTGGCAATCAAATACTACCTTCCTATTATTATTTAAATGTTTATATCTATTTATCTTTTCAACTAACACTGAATGACATGGGAGGAGAAATACTTTTATACTGCTTTATACAGCTTACAGCACTTAGTAGAGACTATAAATAGTTGATGTTTTGGTTAGTGAATGGTATGTACAAATCAAATACAGATCAAAAAGGAGAATCTGGAAATTCTCTAAGAAATAAGGAAGAGCTACGAAAAGATGATGAGCTGCAAAGTAGAAAGGTACAATGTTTATACTTACATCATTGGCAACCCCTGTATGGATGAGGTCTCGTAGGAACCTCATGACACTACAATTGGCATCCCGGTGGTCCAGGGTAGTAGAGGCAATGGCCCACTGCAAGATAGGGATGACCACTTGGCTCCTCAGCAAGGTAACAGGACTACGCTGAATAAACCTGGGTTGGAAAGACAGGCTAGGTATAAATGACAGGATTAGACTCTAAAAGCAGCCAGACTAAATGGCAAAATTATAGAGACAGTAAAAAAGTCAGTGGTTGCTAGGGGTACAGGGTGAGGGAGGGCTGAACAGGTGGAGCACCGGGAATGAGGGTATTAAACTATTCCATGTGATATTATAATGGTGGATACATGCCATTATACATTTGTCCAAACCCATACAAGGTAAACCAAGAATGAATCCTAAAGTAAATTATGGACTTTGGGTGATAATGATGTGCCAATACAGGATTCATCAATTCCAACAAACAGACCACACTAGTGGGGACGCTGACAGTGAGGAAGACTGTGGAGGTCGGGGGCGTGGCGGAGAGGTGCAGTGGGTACATAGGAACTCCCTAAACTTTCCACTCAATTTCCCGTAAGACTTTTCAGATCCTTTAACATACATGGAGAATCTCCATGAAAAAGATACTATATATTCTAAATTTATTTCACCAGGTAAGCATTTGTGTAAAGAGCATCTCTGGGGATTAGTTTTTCAAGGAAGACACACTGGGAAAACAGAGACTGGAGAGCTCACCCAACAGTTCTCTCATATCAACAACAAAGGTGTTTCTAACTTGTCCAAAAACTAACCAAAAAAGTGTTTGATATTTAATCCTGAGATGGAGTCGATACTACTTTGCATTTATAAATGATAAAACATACATTACTTGTATAATTATATGTAACAATTTATTTTGAATAATTTTTAAATGATTTTATGTTCAGGGTGCCTGGGTGGCTCAGTTGGTTCAGCATCTGACTCTTGATTTCAGCTCAGGTCATGATCTCACAGTTTTGTGAGTTCAAGTCCCAAGTCAGGCTCTGTGCTGACTCTGTGGAGCCTGCTTGGGATTCTCCCTCGGTCTCTCTCAAAGTAAATAAACAAACTCAAAAAAATTAATTAAAAAATGCTTTTATGTTCACTAACTGATTTGTTTTCGATTCTTTTGTCCAGGGACTAAATAAGTAATAATATTCCTTCAGTGTTGGGAATAATATCATCAGTGTTATCGGTAAAAGGAATTTAAGCAATAATGGGGGTGGAAGGCTGGGGGCAGAACTGCAAAGTGAACTTCTAAGGCACCTTAAAATCCTAAAAATTTTTTCACTCTGAGATATGATATCTAAAGGATGCCAAGCTTCCTCAAGGAAAATGTGAAGTGAAGCATGATATCACAGCATCATAAAAAGTTAAAACCACAGGGGATTCTGGAGATTTTCTATTCAAATGTTTTTACAAAGCTGATTTTATTGTCTTGTGCATGTTCCCTCCTTTGTGACAGAAACCCAGCTGCTTTCTCCTGCTCCCATCCAGCTCCTCTTCCTCACTTACAGGGATATTCCAGCTCACAACTTAACTTTGGGCTATGAATCACTAACCTACCTCTACTCCACTGACCTCATTTTATAGAGAAGCAAACAGTCAAGTGTTACGTGACAAGACGAAGCAGTGATGGGGATGAGCAATAAAAGAAAGGGTTGCTCTTCAGAAGGACTGACCTGGTGGCCAGCCTGAACAGGTCATCCACGGTGTCAGGGTGATTCTGGAGCCCATTCTGCTGTTCTAGCAGCTGAAAGGTGGGGATGCACAGTGCCTAAAAGAGAACAGTGATTTTAGAATAAACATGTGTATATAAATGCAACAGCATTCAGACTTGTTAAATATCACAATATACACAAAAGGAACAAAGGGAGGAAGAACGGATAGGAAAAGAAAAAGACGGATGAAAATCAGTTCAAGAAAAGGAAGACAGAAATCTTTCTCAGTTGATACAGTTTTTATATGTGAAGTCCACATTTCAGAAAGGGTTAAGGGTATAGATTTTAGTTGATGAAACTGGATAGATGTCCTCTCAAAATTTTAGAATTTTCTCAAAGTAAAGACTGCTTATGTATTAGACGTGGTCTAGTCCACTAAGGAGATTTTTATAAATTTTAATAATAATAATAATAACAATGAAATGTCAGTTTAAAGGAAAGACATCTTGGGAAAAAGAGCATCATAATTTAACTCCCTTATATATTTTCTTCCCTATGACGAGAAGGGGAAAAAAACCAATATATCAGGAGCATTTTCCAATGCTTGCTATTTACTCTAAAACCATCCCTGCTAAGTGAGCTAGTTCACTGATTTTTCCAGGCAAGAAATTAAAAACAGAATTATGCTTGAGCTTAGAGATCCTTTGTTTTACATCCATTTGTTCCTTTCTCTACCTCTCAAAAGACCGTATCTCTAGAGAGTATAAATAAGTTAGGCCGTAATAGCTGTAATGATCTTTACATTCATACGGTCAATCTCTTCTCTCATTCTCCTAAGCCATGTCTGTCCAGAGAACAACTAGAAAGTTTCTACCTCCCAGGGCACCTGGGTGGCTCAACTGGCTAAGCGTCTGACTTCGGCTCAGGTCATGATCTCACAGCTAGGGAGTTCAAGCCCCAAGAAGGGCTCTGTGCTGACAGCTCAGAGCCTGAAGCCTTCTTTGGAATCTGGGTCTCCCTCCCTCTCTCTCTGCCCCTCCCTCTCTCAAAAATAAACATTAAAAAAAAAAAGTTTCTACATTCCTGTTATTAGGAAATCAACATGATTGGAGGAGAGACATAGAGAAGCAAGAGAATTCAAGAGATGGTGAAGAACACACTGCTAAGCCTACAGACGCTCCAAGATACTGCCCAGGGAAAACAGACCTGGAGCATGTCTAGTAGTCCCTGCCGACAGCCCTCTTCCATGCCGTATTCATCCACAAGGATACTGCCAAGGTACAGGAAACAAGAATGCTGATGTACGTGGTACACATTCACCATCTGCCAAGGGAGAAACCAGTTAATTCAATTCTTATACCCCAAAAAAAGTATCAACTTAGGAAAGTATCTGGAGGAAGACATTCAGACACAGAGTGGTGTCTTCTCTTTAAGACAATATAGTAAATAAAGCTTGTTGGCAACATTTCCTAAAACACAAGGCTCAATTCTTCAATAATTTTCAAGTACTCTCTTTAGAGTCCTATCGAGCCTTTTACCTTTTATCTTCCCAAAACAATGTTGTAAGAGGGTTGTATAATACATCAAGCTGAAAGCCATTAGGATGCTATCATCCAAGCTATTTGCAAACCCGTAGCATAAATCCCAACACCTAAAGGTTGTTCCTTTTGCCTTAAAGATGAATTCTTAAGAAAAAAAAAAAAAAAAAGGCACATATAGCCATAGCAGGGCTAAAAATACCAAACATCCTGAAGGAGAATCTGAAGGCACTGTTTAAATTTTGAGTTTCTCCTAAACCCCTCTATTTATTTATTTTTTTTTTTTAATTTTTTTTTTTTCAACGTTTATTTATTTTTGGGACAGAGAGAGACAGAGCATGAACGGGGGAGGGGCAGAGAGAGAGGGAGACACAGAATCGGAAACAGGCTCCAGGCTCTGAGCCATCAGCCCAGAGCCCGACGCGGGGCTCGAACTCACAGACCGTGAGATCGTGACCTGGTTGAAGTCGGCCGCTTAACCGACTGCGCCACCCAGGCGCCCCTAAACCCCTCTATTTAAAGTAAAACAGTATTCCCAACCAAGATACCTGGATCTCAAGAAAATAAAAATGTTAATACAATATACATATTTAAATTAAATGATTTGTTTAGGATTTGTACCCTACTCTCCTCCAAAAATTAAGAGGCATCTGTACATTCATATGTTTAAAATGCCATCACAACACATGTATTGATTTTATTATATAAATTCAACTCAATGAATGGGGTGGGGGCTGAAAGACAAAGTAACTGACTCTTACTAGCATGTACCACGGAATGGAATGGGCAGGTGATGGGAGCTATGAATCTGTTTGGTACTGGGTACTCAACTGTATGCTCTACTGCTTAATGAATGATTTACGTCAGTTGCTGACAAACTTTTTCTTCAAGGGCCAGATAGTAAAAATTTTAGACTTTGCTGGCCTTACAAGTCTGTCTACGCAACTGCGCCATAGTAGCACAAAACTGGCCAATAGAGAATACTTAAATGAATAAGCATGGTTACCTCTTCTTTGTAAAACTGTATTTATAAAAATACGTGGCAGGCCCACTGGTTCTAGTTTGCTACCCTGTGAATTTTGGATTTAAAAAAATACTTTTTTTCCCCCACATGTACTGACTTTAGAACATACTTCCTATACAAGGTGCTCCTCTATTAGGCTGGTCACATACTTAATTAGCAGGAATTAAAAAAAAAAAAAAAAATCCAAGTCACGAGGGTATCCTCTAACAGCAAAGGGCCATTAAATCAAGTTCTCTTTGACCCAGAATGTATTACACTAAAGGGGACACTTAACCAAAGGTGGAAACATATGCAGTGCAAACATATGGCATCATCAGGATATAGTAAATGTAAACTTTACTCAAATCTGCAACATACAGGAGGCAGGGTTATGCCTATGTCAACTGATAGGCACTTACTGCAAATGCAAGGTTGACACTCTGCCTTGCCTCTTTTAATTTTGTACCCATGGCACCTCACTTGCCTCAATCCAGTCCTGGCTCTGCTGTAAGGTTAACATCAACACAAATTACTTAGTGATCTAAGTCACTAGCTATAGGCATCTCATACAGAGTAGTTCTTGATGTGAATACGATCTTGGAGAACCTCAGTGAGTCACACCATTGCAATCACCTAACAATCTTGGTGATTAAAAGAGTCAAACTTGGGGCATATGGGTGGCTCAGTCGGTTACGTATGTGACTCCGGATTTTGACTCAAATCATGATCTCGCGGTTTGTGGGATCAAACCCCATGTTGGGCTCTATGCTGAAGCGTGGAGTCTGCTTGGGATTCTCGCTCTCCCTCTATCTCTCTGCCCCCCCCCCCCAAAACAAACGAATGAACAAACATTAAAAAAATAAGAGTCAAACTTATTTCTTGACAAATAACAGACTTATGTGACCAACTGTGGTTGAGATTAAAAAAAAATCTCTTTGGGCCAAGAGACAGCAAATTTTGACAGGACACATATTTTCCTTTGAGAGCGCGCGCGCATGAGAGAGCACGAGTCGGGAGAAGGGCAGAGGGAGAGAGAGAATCTTAAGCAGACTCCATGCTCAGTGCAGAGCCCAAAGTGGGGCTTGACCCCGGGATCATGATCTGAGACAAAACCAAGAGTCAGATGCACAACTAACTGAGCCACCCAGGTGCCCCAACAGGACCCATTTTTAAAAAGAAAATTAGTGGGGTGCCTGGGCGGCTCAGTCAGTTAAGCGTCTGACTTCAGCTCAGGTCATGATCTTGTGGTTTGTGAGTTCGAGCCCTGCATTGGGCTCTGTGCTGACAGCTCAGAGCCTGGAGCCTGCTTTGGGTTCTGTGTCTCCCTCTCTCTCTGCCCCTCCCCAGCCTGTGCTCTGTCTCTTAGAAAAAAAAAAAAAGTTAGTATAAAAATGCCTAGCACTGCTATAGAAGAGCTGAGCATTAAAGTCATTCTCTTTTCCTGGGGCGCCTGGGTGGTTCAGTCCATTAAGCATCCGACTTTGGCTCAGATCATGACCTCGCAGTTAGTGGACTCGAGTCCCGCATCGGGCTCTGTGCTGTCAGCTCAGAGTCTGGAGCCTGCTTCAGATCCTGTGTGTGTGTGTCTCTCTCTCTGCCCCTCTTCCACTCATGCGCACGCTCTCTCTCTTCTCTCTCAAAAATAAACATTAAAAATTTTTTTAAAAAAGTCATTCTCTTTTCCCAATTTCACACGGAAACGTGTTACTATTTAAACTATCACTACACAGGGGCGCCTGGGTGGCTCAGTCGGTTAAGCGGCCGACTTCGGCTCAGGTCATGATCTCGCGGTCCGGGAGTTCGAGCCCCGCGTCGGGCTCTGTGCTGACAGCTCGGAGCCTGGAGCCTGTTTCAGATTCTGTGTCTCCCTCTCTCTGCCCCTCCCCCGTTCATGCTCTGTCTCTCTCTGTCTCAAAAATAAATAAACGTTAAAAAAAAAAAAAAAACTATCACTACACAGACTAGATTACAGGCTGCTTCCCTCAGAGGCACCATACTTACCATGGGCACTACTTATTGCTTTCAAATATTTCTGAGTTTGTATTTAATACGTACAAAAGTGTTTCATTTCATCAGCAGAGTTTTTGTTCTAAAGACTCCTATGTCAAATCCTGTACACGTTACACTTTCCAGCTTCGGGAGAATTTACCTGTGTAACTAGCGGCTGCAGTAGGGCTGCAGATCCTTTGCCTACACAGCGAACAGCAAAGCGGAGGCACCTGCAACAACGCTCTACAATCCGATTGTCAGCCCGGTGTTTATTTAGAGTCTCAGATAAAACTGGCCATATCTGAGTCAAAGAGCACAAGAAAGAAAACAATGAACTAAGAGCTGAAAAAAATGCTCCCAAGTTGATAACATCTGGTTTGGTTTTCAAATAATTTGGAAAAAGCTTTCTTTACAGAAAAAGTTCAATACAGTATCCATCACCAAAACACAACCACTTCTTGAGAGAAGCACAGCAACTCTTTAGAACAGGAAGAGGAGCATGTCTAACTTCACTAAAAGATAAAGATAACTTTTCCTGAACTTTGGACTTTCTGATTTAGGATGAAAAGGATTAGTACGAGCTATAGAGAAAGAGATGTTTAAAGATTATAGTTCCAACTTAGAATATTTTGAACAGAAGGACTGGAGCTAATGAAATAGCATTATATGATACTGGTGAATATTTAAGGATACTTGGTGTTTCCACCCCCGGAGTCTGAATAGCACTTCTCAAAACATGCCTTTTGATCCTCATATCACCCTCAGTGAAAAAAGAAGTGCATTTATATTGGGGAAACAGAAGCCATGAGGAAGAAATGGCTTTGTCAAAAAAATTTCTGCTAGTATTAATCAGGCCTCCTAGCAACTCTAAGATTCACGTAATCTCTCTCTACTTCTTTGGGTTTTCAGTTCATTACCCCTCAGTCTGTTTTCTTATCAAATCTAAAGTAAAAAATATTTGAATAGTTCTATTCTTCTGTTGATTGAAATTTAAACTGTATCAACAAATTGGATCTTCCTATGAACCCACAAGACAGTACCGTCTCACTTTAGTTACCCACAGCCTTGTAAAGAAAAAGGAAGAAAGCCTTGTTCCACAAGCATCTGTTAAGCACTTACCTCCTGTATGACTTTTTGGCACGGATGAGTTTGTCCATTTTCCACAATAGGATTGGTGTGTCTGGGGAAAGGTAACAAACCAAAATAGTTAAAGAGCAATGTAAATGAAATTCCACAGCCCCAAAGCCTGCTAGCTTACTTAGTCACACTGTCACCATAAAAAGAATGCCAAATAATTATGTATGACTCAATACCTTTCCTTTCTACTCCATTCAAACATGAGCACAGAGTTCAAACCAACCTCCTCCCCTTCCTTTGCCACGTTTAAGCTACTTCCATTAGAATATGCAAACTCAATCCAACTCTAGCTTAAACGGGTTGTGGGGCACTACAATTATCTTTTCCATTTTTTCCCTTTAAAAATCAGAATATATAGGCTCTTCCAAATTAATTAAAAGTATTAATTAAAAACCAGACTGTCTACAGGGGCCTGGGTGGGTCAGTGGGTTAAGCATCTGTCTGACTCTTGGTTTCGGCTCAGGTCATGATCTCACGGTTTCATAGGTTCGAGCCCCACAGTGGGCTTGCACTGGCAGCGTGGAGCCTGCTTGGGATTCTCTCTCTCCCTCTCTCTCTCTCCCCACTTCCCCACTCATACTGTCTCTGTCTCTCTCAAAATAATAAACTTAAAAAACAAAAAACAAAACAAAAAACCCACAGACTATCTAAATCCACTATGAGAAACCAAGTACTGCTCCATTCCCAGCATTAAAAGGCAAAAGCTTTAGGAATTCTAATTTACCAAAGAGGTTTCTCATGGTTCTAGTCTGAACCCAATGACATAGAATATGAGCCCACCCACAATATGTCAAATCCAATTATTTGCCTAGTTCTAGAATCCACTAATTTGAAAGAAAGCAGGAAAAAAACAAAAACAAAAAACCCTGTATGATTACCAACCTCTTCAAAGGAAATTCTTTAATTTAAATGAGCTCAACAGCAACTTAACAAAAATCTCATTTTCTTTAAATTGGGGGATTTCCATCTATTGCAGATTTTCTTCCACTCATTATGAAGTAAGGACTATTGTTAATAGGCTTTCAGAATGTCATGTTAACAGGGCTATCATAATTATACAAGAAAAGCACTGTACCAAATTAAAATAAAAACATCAGCTGACAAGAAAAAGCTAAAACACCTCAGTTTTAACTTACTCCACATAGGCTTTTTACACAAGTACTCTCATATTCCAATTGTATCTGTGGGTCTCACAAATTATGTAACTCAATAAGGATCACTCTTTGAACATTGTTACTCAAATGCCTTTTTAATCATTAGGCTCCTCTTGACTTCAAAGAAGGATTAATTTCACCTGATCAATATTTTTTTGCACCCCTACAATCTACAGCAATAGTTCTGAAAGCGTGGTCCTACAAATAGCAAGCAGCAGCAACAGCTGTAAATTCTTGGGTCCTACCCCAAATCCAATTGAACCAGACACTGGAGATGGGACCCAGCAATCTGTTTTGATAAGCTGAGCCCTGAAGGTGACTGTGATGCATGTTAAAGTTGGATAATGACTGATCTAATTACATTTTAAAGGTCTTTTGACAGAGGCCTACCAAAAACTAATGCTTAGAATTTATCTTTGCACCAAAGTTTCAGGTAATGGGCTTATCGGTCCTCTAACAGAAGATTGTCAGATGTACCTGGAAGTTTAGGAAAAAAACACTTGCTTTCTTCAGTACATAATCATCTTATTTGAGCTTTTAACCTAAGGCAGGCATCCAGTTTCCCTTCTTACCTAAATATTACTGCAAGGCGATCTAAGAACACAGTGGGATCTGAGGATATGCCATTGCTGGGCTCCTGAGACAACAGCTGAAGAGACAGAAAGATATTAACACTCTGTTGTAACACATACAAACCTATAGCAAACACTGTAACATACACCTTTAGACATTAACCTCTTTCTCAATCTCTGCTTATTTCCCTATAAGAGATTCCTGATAGTTACTCAAATGGTGCAAACTTTTATAACCATTAAGATATTATATATACTATAGTTTATATGTGACATTAATCTATTTTAATTTCACTTTCTATTATAACTTTTAAATTATTATGGCTTCATAACATATATTAAGAGATAAGGCAAGTTGCTTCTTATTCTTCTTTCCCAAAATTTCTTAAATACTTCTACCAGCATATTATTAGAGATAAACTTTAGAATCACTATATCAAGTTCTCCTATTATTTTGCTGTAAATATAAATGTAACTTGATAAGAGCAGACATCTTTATGATATTCTTTAACGGAACATTGTAGGTTATGGTTTTGGTTGCTAAGTTGGTGTTTTCCCTGTTGTATCTTCTAAATGGTACTACTGATAGTGGAAATCTACTGACTTTAGAATACTTATACCATTTATGCAGCTCCTTTGATAGATTTACTAATTTTAAGAACGTTTTAGTTCAGTGCTCTTGACTTATCTAGGTAGACAGAAGAATACCTGTAAATATATAATTTTGTCTTTTCCTTTCTAACATGTAATCATGATATATAGGTATAAAACCCCTCATTTAATTGGGCTCACCTTTTTCAATGCCATAACCTGAACAGAACAAAGTTCACTAAGGCATTCAGTAATCTTATCCAAAGGTAATCTGGCTAGAACAAGCGCTGTCCCTGCAAGACAAAGAAAAATACAAATAAAATAAAAGCTGAAATTGAGGTAACTCACTGGTCTACATCATTGGCTAACAGAAGAGGCTGGCTGGTTTCATTCTTTTAAAAGGATCATCACTTTTTTTTCAGGTACAGTATTTTGTTATTTAGGGCTGATTTTTCTTTATTTAGCTTAGACGACTAAGTGACTTTCACACTAACATTTACAACTGAAGTTAATATTATTTCTCCTCAGTAGCCTATGGATTTAAAGACGTTTAAATACATCTCCCCTTCCAATTCTTCACATACTTTAAAAACCTCCTTTACAAAACCAATGCCAGGGACACCTGGGTGGCTCAGTCGGTTGAGCGTCCGACTTCGGCTCAGGTCATGATCTCGAAGCTCGTGAGTTTGAGCCCCGCGTCCGGTCTGTGCTGAAGCTCAGAGCCTGGAGCCTACTTCTGATTCTGTATCTCCCTCTCTCTCTGCCCCTCCCCCACTCATGCTCTGTCTCTCTCTCAGAAATAAATAAACATAAAAAAAAATTTAAAAAAAAAAGAAACAAAACAATGCCAGAGCTATTTTTATACAGCATGGTACAATGGTTCTCAAACTTCCCAGAGATTCTGATTTAGGAGGTAAAGGAGAGCCTTTATTTATTTATTTTTTTACAAGTACAGACAAGACATAATTTTTTTTTTTTTTTTTTGTAAAAAGGGCTGAAATTAGAGATCTGATTCTAATTATACCTAACAGAATCTATGAGCTAGGTGAGGTATTATCTCTGGGCCTAGTTTCTTTATCTGTAAAATTAGTGCTTTGAACCGAAGAGTAAGTTAAGTGTGCCTTTCTTTCATTTTTCAAATCATTGAAAAATCACTTTTTTTATTAAATAAAATCTTAACTTGAAATTCCAATAAAATAGGTTAAAAAAAAAAGTAGCTAGGTTAAATTAGAATAGAAGGCCCAGACCCTTCTCACTCAGCCTTCCTCTTGTCATACTCCCCCTCAAATGCTTAAGCATATCCCCCAAATGCAAATGATTACATATTAGCCTAGGTTCTCTCAAGGTATAAAAAAAAAAAAAAGAAAGGAAAATCCCTTGACTATGATTTTTCTCATCTCCCAAAATTTCATTCAACAGAACAGTCACAGAACAGAACAAACAAACAACAACAACATAAAAGAACAGTAATCAATCCATACTTCTTCAAATGTGAATTAAAAAACTAAATGATTTCTTCCGGTAGTCTATAAGCCATAAATGAGTTAGACTTGCTTAAAACTGAAAAGGGGAGAAATCTAACTTAAATATGACTTTTCCTTTCAATTCATTCCTACAGAGAAGAATGTTACTACAAAGTTTTCTTTATCTAGAAGATAAAGGTAAAGATAACTGAGATGCCACATCCTACTACAGTTAGACATCACTTCGGCATCAAGGTTCAATTTCACTAGAAAATTACAATATGGCAACAATAACCACTAGCAGTAGGTCATAAGAAATAAGAATATTTGACTCCGGTTTAATGCCTTATTATCTATGCTATGAAGGGAAACGACAAAAACCCATGCTACAAAAAGAAAATGTCTTGGAAAATGCAAATACACCAGAAGGAACTTCGTCAGATATAAGAACGAACAGTTAGTTCACACACAGGTCATCCAATCTAGCCAAGACTAACTTGTTTGCTACTCACAGAAGCTTAAATGATGCTGCACAGGTTATGTTACCCAATCCTTTATTTGATATATCCTCAATCCCCTCTAACTACCAGCTGTAAGGATTTTATTACCTCACAAGGCACCCCAATCTGCTTTTAGAGTTTAGTTAGAAAGCATTTTCTTTCTAAGAGCCAGTAAATATCAACCACTGGCTACTACTCATAAAATAAATCTGTCCCCTCTTTTATAAGGTAATCTTTCAAATATTTAAAAATAGCCATCATGCTTAAAGTCTCTTCTGTCTGTGTTCCTAGCCTTTAATATCTCCGGTTCTTCTTACTCAACTTTATCACCACTTTGGCTGCTTGCCTCTGGATAGGCTGTCACTGAGTGTAAAGCTGATCCATACTGGATCATACTGCTAAAAGACCAAGTTTCTACTACAGGACTGATCCACACACACTACCTTTAAATTTCCACCTACCTCTTTGGTATGGCAATGCCATTTGGTCTCCCTTTTTATTCTCCCCCCAACTCAAAAACGAACTATGTTTAGTTGGAATGTGTTGTCTCTGCCCAAAATCTAGGTCTGTGCTCTACACACTGTAAGCAGTTTTAATTAGTTATATAGCCTTAAAACATTCTAAGAGAAGAGCGCATGTGTATATAATCAACACCCTCCCCTGAGTGGAAAGGTCACCTTCTCCATCAGTAAGTATGTTGCAACTGAAAAACTGGGATGTGATTAATGTAAGATAACCCCCAGAAGTGGCTTAGAGATGTTACTGGTTAACATCTGAAGTAAATACCTTTTAGCAAGCCCACAGCAGCTTCCGGAGACAACATGAAGGAATCAAGGGAACGGGCAATCTCCAGGAGTCCATTAAAGTGCTGAGCCATGTGGTCTCGGCAGACAGAGCAAATGTTATGAATGGCTTTGGCTGCAGCAGAAGCCAGAGGCTTTTCACACAAGCCCTTCATCAAATAGCCCAAAACAGGGTCTAAGGAGAGAAGCCACAAAGTAAACATTAGGTATGTGAAACTCAACGGAAACTTCTAGTTTCTTAGAACAGAGGTTTATATCCCCCCCTCAGTTTTTTTAAAAAGCAAAAGAACCATTAAAACAACTTTAATGTTTGTTTTTGAGGGAGAGGGAGAAGGAGGGGAAGAGGGACAGACACAGTGTGAGTGAGGGAGCAGCAAAGAGAGGGAGACAGAGAATCTGAAGAAGAATCCAGGCTCCTTGAGCTATCAGTGCAGAACCCCATGCGGGGCTTAACCTCACGAATGCGAGATCATGAGCCGAGTCAAAGGAGGATGCCTAACCAACTGAGCCACTCAGATGCCCCAAAAAAGAACCATTTTAAAAAATGAAATGTGGAGATGCCTGGGTGGCTCAGTCAGTTAAAGCCTCTGACTCTTGATTTACGCTTGGGTCATGATCTCATGGTTCATGGGTTCAAGCCCTGCATCAGGCTCTGGGCTGACAGTGCAGGTCCTGCTTGGGATTCTCTTGCTCTCTTCCCCACCACTCTGGCCCTCTCCCTCTTGTGTGCTCTCGCTCTCTCAAAATAGATAAATAAACATTAAAACACACACACACAAATGGAGCTTGATTTTGCTGACTAGTGTCAGGAAGCCCTGGGTCCTCTCTATTCACCTTCTATTTCTTTCTTTATGGCTAAGCCTTCACACAAAACAGTCTGAAAACCACTAGTGGATATCATCATCCAAGTATTAAGAATAAGGTAATGTAAGAAAGAATATAAAGTTCATATTTATACTCAGAGATAAGTCATTATGTAAAAACAGCCTATATTAATTAGGACAATGGCAGTTATCTAAAGTGGACACTTTTATACTTGCTTCTTTATAGTTACAAAAGGCCTTAAAAACATGCAGATGGTGCTTTAGTGCTTCTGGAAAATTATGTTTTATCTTTTAAACAATGGAAGTATACCAAAGAAACTGATTATGAAAATGAATTTCTATAAAACAAATTTTACTTATCTTTTACCTTACTTTATAAAAATCAGAGTGATTTTCTATGGAAAAATCACATATGATTAAAGAGTACTTCATGAGTACTTTAGAATAACCTCACACCAAACCATAAAAGGAGTAAATAATGTCTTCAAGCGCACTAAAAAGTTATTTCCATTTCCAGTCTAATAACCAATATAAAGTACCAACCAGGATGAAACCCTGGCCCTCTCCACAGAAGAAGCCTTTTTGGGGCACCTGGGTGGCTCAGTTGGTTAAGCATCCAACTTTGGCTCAGGTCATGATCTCACAGTTCGGAAGTTCTAGCCCCACATCAGGCTCTGTGTTGACAGCTCAGAGCCTGGAGCCTGCTTCGGATTCTGTGTCTCCCTCCCTCTCTGCCCCTCCCCTGCTCATGCTGTCTCTGTCTTTGTCTCTCTCTCTCTCAAAAATAAACACTAAAAAAAAATTTTTTTTAAAGAAGGCTTTTTAAGCCTAAAAATGAGAAGAAGTAAAATGTAGAACCTAGTATAGGCAAATCATAATATTATAGACTTCTGTGATTCTCAAATGGAATATTTATTGTTTTGACTATTGCAAAGTAAGTACGAACATCTGTCTTATTGTCAAACTGCTTCAGGATTTGTCTTACTGCTGAAGCACACATTTGAATCCAACACTGCAAAGTGGTACTGAATGATAAAGCTTTTTTTTTTTTTTTTTTTTTTAATTTTTAATGTTTATTTTTGAGAGAGAGAGTGTGAACAGGGGAGAGGCAGAGAAAGGAGACAGAACCCAAAGCAGGCTCAAGGCCCCAATGTCAGCACAGCGACCTACGAGGGGCTTAAACCCACAAACTGCGAGATCATGACCTGAGCCAAATGAAGGTGGCTGGTTAACCAACTGAGCCACTCAGGAACCCCTGAATGATAACTCTTAAACAAACAAACAAAAACCAAACAAACCTACTCTGTTTCCTGTGGAAAAATCATTCAGAAAAGAAAGCCAAATAATGGAAGTGAAGAAATCTAGGAAACAGGTATTTTGAAAAGATTTTTAAATGGTATGTTGAAAGTATCTCAGCTATAATGTGAGGATATCTAGGCTCTGTATACAGAAACAAGAAAAAAAGAAATATACATCACTTTTTTTTTAATGTTTGTTTATTTTTGAGAGTGAGCACAAGCAGGGGAGGGGCAGAGAGCAGGTGAGACAGAGGATCCAAAGTGGGCTCTGTGCTGACAGCAGAGATGCGGGGCCTGAACTCACAAGCTGTGAGATATGACCTGAGCGGAAGTCAGCTGCTTAACCAAATGACCCACCCAGGTGCCCCAAACATACATCATTTTTTAAGCAAGAGTTTCAAACAAAAAAAAGATATGTAAAACAAAATCAAGCTGAAAAGTGGTAATAAATATATAATCCACTAATTCCACTACTGAGTATTTACTCAAAGAATACGAAAACACTAATTCAAAAAGATATATGCACCCTCCTATGTTTAATGCAGCATTATTTACAAGAGCCAAATTATAGAGATATCCCAAGTGTCCATCGGTAGATGAATGGATAAAGCAGATGTGTGTGTGTGTGGGGGGGTATACATATACATACAATGGAATATTACTCAGCCAAAAAAAAAAAAAATGAAATAAAATCTTGCCATTTACAGCAACATGGATAGATCCAGGGAGTATAATGCTAAGTGAAATAAGCCAGAGAAGGAGAAATACTGCATGATTTCACTCATGTACAATTTAAGAAACAAAACAAAGGAATAAAGAGACAAACCAAAAAACAGACTCTTAACTATAAAGAACAAACTGATGGTTACCAGAAGTGGGGTGGGTGGAGGAGATGGGTGAAATTGCTGATGGGGATTAAGAGTATACTTATCTTGATAAGCACTAAGTAATGCATAGAATTATTGAATCACTGTATTGTACACCTGAAACTAATGTAACACTACTACTATGTTAACTATACTGGAATTTTAAAAACCCAAAAAGGTGGTGATTAAGATAAGTATAGGAAATATATCAAACTTAATGATATAATTAATGATATTCACAAGTTTGGTTGGGGGTTCTTAAAATTCTCAGAATATATCACTCTTGAACATCAAGGGGGCTTAATATATACTACCCTGGATAGTCTCTTTGGATTGTTATATAGAAAATGAGAGGGATAAAAGAAATGATTTCTACCTTTACTTTCAATTCTAGAAGCAAACTGTTTCCCTATATAGAGATCTAATCTTTCAAAGATGCTTTTTCCAAGGTCTGATCAGAGTATAAATGTTGCGTCAAACTAAACAATAACTCATATCATTACTCTCAATGTCTAGAAACATTCTGCCTACCCATAAAAACAGAAAAAGAACAAGAGCAAAAGAGGAAGAACAAAATCAGAAAAATCAGACACAGCAGCTACAGAGGGGTGAGTTCACACATACCAAGAAACTGAGGATTTCGATCAACCACTTCGCTCATCTCTCCAACCAATTCAATGCTGGTGTATCGCACAGCTGTATGTACAGTCTCTGGAAGACGGACAACTCCTTCTAGGACCTCAACAAGTGTTGGATTGTTCTCCCTGAGTACAAAAGGCAAGTATTCACAGTTACTGATTTCAGAGGTTAGGTTCTGGCCTGTTAACAGGCTGCAATGAGACGAATCATTGCTAAAGGGCTTTTTTCTAAACAACCATTTGGATAAAAGTGCTTAACAGCTGGTATGAAAGTTTACTTGAGTCCTCGAAAAAAGCGAAAAGACAGAAATGGAAGATATCATTGTTTAAAGAGAAGCATTCTGCTCCTTAATCTTCTAAATGACAGTAAAGTGTCTAAAGACACATCCTGCTATCAAATAAGGCTCTTTAAATTGGAGAAGCAGGCATTTACTGTGGATGAATGTCTTCTTTTAAAGAATCCATTTTATTTATTCCTCTATCTGCAGTTCCTAGAACAGTGCCTGGCACATAGTGGGCACTCAATAAATATTGCTGAATGGCTAAATTAATGAATGAATAATTCTCACAGACCACTTGCTATTGATTATTCTCCAAAAGATTTCTTATCACTGGATACTGAAGACTTTAAGAACAGAGAAGTATGGATGAGCCAGCTCACTATCTAAAGGAACAAGAATAAAAGCTGCAGGAAGAGGTAAAGGTGCCCTGACGTGGAACATGAGGGAAATTAACCAAATACTCTCCACAGCTCCATGAATTTATTTTTTCCCTTTCCTTTTCTTTTTTCCACTCCCCAAGAATACTGGCTGAAATTCTTTACAGAGTGGAGGATGCCCTCAAAATGGTAGGATACGATCCAGAAATGAAAGATGTTTAAAATCCAAATAATGTCCTGGATTAAAGCAAAAGCACTCCCTGCTGATAAACTAAGTCTACTGAATCCTTTATTTACACTAAAAAACTGTAACCAGGCAGTTCACTTGAAAGGTGGTAAAACAATGTAAAATCTTCTCTCGTTTATGCCTTATTGTTTCCTGGGGGCACTAAGCTAATTTTTGAGACTCTCTACCCATCCTTTTTCACATCAACACATATCAGTTAGAATATTAGTGATTTTAATATCAGACTATCACTGAAGGTTCCCAAAGATACCAAAACGAGTTTAAGAGCAAATAGTGGTATACAATTCAGGACCAGAACTTCTTGATAGAGAAAAACAAACGTACTCTATCTCCTTGAATATGTACTGGGTTACAAACAATGTAAGATTTCATTGACTAAGCCCTGAAAAGCAGCTCATAAAGAAGCACTATACTTTTCATAAATACATGCCAACCAAGGCTTTGGATAGAGAGCTCAACTGCAGGTATCTGATCACAATACAAGAAAACTTGATAGATATCAGCCTCAATTTATAAACTCAGAGCACAGAGTAAATTCTGCTTTTAGGAATTCATGTTAAAATCATAAACAGAATTTCTATGCTTATCAATTAGGAATCAAATTCTAATTAACTTAAACATTTCCAGTGGCAATAGCAAAATAACTGCCCCTTAGATTTTGCTCCTCTTTTAACGTGAAACAGTGTCTATGTCTTGCCTCTCTGAAACTCGCAAATGATTCTCTAAGGCAGACAAAAAGGAGAACAATATAATGAAATATTTGTAAGAATAATTTACTGAAGGTCGCAGAATCAGATGAGAGCCAATTAGTGCCTATTCAACTGCTTTTAATCAAGTACCAACAATTTAACAGCCTAACAAATTTTTGATTGTACCAACTTTCACAAGGGAGCCTCGTTTGGAAAGATAAATCAACATTCTCTTCCTAGCATCAAAAACAAAACAATTTTAACTCTAGGAAATGTGGTTAAAACATGGATATCAGCAATGCATGCTACTCTAGAATAGACTCTGGAAGTCAGAAGACTAGGCAGCATTATAGAAGAAGTTCTAAGAGAATTTCCAAATATATACCATGTAAGAAAAAAATGGTAATTTTCCTTCCTTTGATATTTAGAGTTCCCAGCAAAAGACTTATTAGACACTCACGGATCAACACTCTTTGCTATAGCAGCCATGATAAAGAGAACCGCTTCTGTCACCTCCCAGGGTGGGTTGCCTTCTTTCAGAGTAGAATATAACTAGAGAAGAAGAGGTGGATTATGGATCCATTAAAAGGAAAACAGAATAGAATTCCAAAACAAACAAAACAAAAAAATCCTGTTAGTTAAAATAAATCTAGCCCCTTGTTTCTAAATCTAATTATCTCTCAGAGCCAGGGGAGAATATTATTTTCTTTTTTCACATCTTCACTGACTATAAGTAAATGTTATTTTAATATCTAAAATAAACCCAGTTAGATCCCCAAGAGTATATCAAGGTTATCATCTGCGCCCACAAAATGAATATTATGGAAAAGCAAAACATAATACTTAAGTGTCTTTTCCTGATCCTGATCATAGCTGATAAATACATATATACACTTAAAACTGAAATACAATGTGAATTTTTTATGTATGTATTGGTTTTACATTTCTATCGTTTTAAATACTTGTCTGCATCAAAACTGGCAGTACAGATTAAATTCCAAAAAAGCAGCTATTTAGAAGTATCTATCACAATCCTATATCCAAGCAAGGGGAAGAAAAAGGAGACCAAGCAGAACACTCGGAGATGTTCTAGTCCAGAAATTTCCCAGGGCATATCCATCTGTGGAATGTGACTGGGTGTTATTCTAAATAGGATTCCTGTAGTCAAATAACAAACACTGCTAAGTAAGAAAATTAAAGAATTCTCTTGTTGTAGGATTTCACAAAGCCTTTCATAGACTGCTTCAGTCATTTCCTAAATTTAATTGAGGATAGTTTGGTGTTTTGTGGGGTGTTTTTGTTTTTACCAAAAAACATCATTTACGGCTGGTGCTCCACAGAAAATATCTTGGATAACACTGTTAATTTATGTAAATTTGTAAACTGAGGTCTGAAGAACAAGTAACTTGCTCAAAGCTACATTGCCAATGAGAGAAGAGTTGAAATCTGAACACAGGTCATCTGCCTGTGATCTGGTGATCTCATTGAATCTGCTTTCTAAGAATCTCCAACCCTTTGTAATTAGATCAATAAACACACTTTGCTTAATATAAAGAAAATAATTTTAATTTTATTAACACTTTCTAAATCAGATTATGCCCCAAATACACAAAATGGCTGGGTTACCAAAAATAATAAAATAAAATAAGGGTTAGTTCAGTATTGCTGACAAAGCATCAAAACTTGTATTTTAGAGCTTAGAGCATGATCCAGTAATATGACAACCACCTGAAATTATGCTAATGTTAAGTGATGTGGAATGGTGATGACTGCAACCTCATGAGGGAAAATGTTACTGATTGTCAGGAAAAATCACAGGACTATGAATCTTCTACTCTAGTATAGTCACCTCTGGGATGAAACTGCACAGGAATCCAACCGTCAGTGTGGACAAAGGAAATGCCAAATAACTAAAAGAGTTGCCAGGAGTTGGTACATAATTATTAAAGCAGAAAAACTTGCCTACTTTTCCTGGCTAGGTCCAAGTTCCCTATAAATACCTGGGGCTTTAAGGTTCATCTATGATTTTCCATTCCAACTGGACAAGTGGAACAGCTTTCATTAGCAAGAATAAAAACCGTAACTGAAACATCCATAGTCTGCAATTTGCTTGTAAGATACTAAATAAAGCTACTATATGCCAGGCAGTGTGCTAGGCACCTGCATATCTACTGTCCCATTCAGCCATTAAAACCGAAGAAAAAGGTGGAACATTTACAGAAGACACAGAAGTGAACACACCTAAAGTGATCAGTAAAACTGCTAAGCATCTCCAAATGGACTTACCTGAGCAAAACACTCCATAGACCCAATCAAGAAAATCAAGTCTTTCACCAGGTCTGACACCCTCATACGAAACTCTCCAAAATCATCAGTTTCCTCAGGAACTCCCTCCTGAAATTTCAAGTCAGATAACATTTGTTTTAAATTCACTAAGGCTTTCACTGACCTCTAGAAAATTGAGAATAAAGAAAAAGCCATTCAGCAGTTCAGTACCAATGAACAAGAGATAAGTTGCCTAAATCAGAGGGTATTTTACTATACAGGGTGTCCTAAACTTTTAGGTATGTCAAGTCAATACAACCTATATTTTACCTTTACTATGAGAAACTGTTCTCCCTTTTTTGCTCCCCATTTCCAAGTCATACCTTGCTCTGTTGTTGGAAAAATTTGGAGTGGTCAGAGTGGGAAGTGATCTGGAAGAGGTGGTAATTTTAAGAGCTTTTAAGTTTATCCAGACAAGGTCCAGTTTTTTAGTACTGAAGAAGCCTCTGAAGCTTCATGGTTCAAAATTTACCAAAATCAGGGTGCCTGGGTGGCTCAGTCAGTTAAGTGTCTCACTTGATTTTGGCTCAGGTCATAATCCCAGGGTCATGGGATCAAGCCCCACAATGGGCTCCAGGCTGAGCATGGACTCTGCTCAAGATTCTTTCTTTCACCCTCTGCCCTTCTCCCCAGCTCGCGTATACTGTCTCTTTCAAATAATAATTAAAAAAAAAGATTCACAAAAATCATTATCACAACTAGATGCAAAACAGAATTAGACTTTAAGAAGAATTTTATGTAGGTAGACAGATACTATACTATAGATAGATACAGTATAGTAAAATATTCATGGTAGAATTTAGATAATAGGTATAGATATTCACTGTAAAATTTTCATCTTTGTCAAACATTTGAAATTTTTCATTAAAAAATAGATCATTTTTATTTCATGCTTCCAATTGTGAGATGGTTAAGGGCATGTATAAGAATCTTTATCCATGACTATCTGGAAAAAAAACCTTAGTACTATTGAGAATTGCTGATCGAGTCCAACCTCCTTGCTTTAAGATAATGTAGTTGAAGATAAGATTCCTCAATTAAAAAACTAAAGAATGGTGCCTGGGTGGCTCAGTAAATTGGGCGTCCAACTTTGGCTCAGGTCATGATCTTGCAATTCGGGAGTTCGAGCCCCTCGTCAGGTTCTGTGCTGACAGCTCAGAGCCTGGAGCCTGCTTTGGATTGTGTCTCCCTCTCTCTCTGCCCCACCCCACTCGCATTCTGTCTCTTTTTCTCTGTCTCAGAAATAAACATTAAAAAAAAAAAACAAAAAAACAAAAAAACACTAAAGAAAGAAAGATTGAAAACCACCAGACTACATCATCATGAAGATTCTTGGAGATGGAAAATACCATGACTCAAAGAACAATGTTAACACTAAAATAAAGGGAACAAAGGCAGTTACAGTTTTCATGTCAGATTTAATTGTAAGCAATGGAAAAAAACCTCTCCAAATCCTAGGTTAAGGGACAGGAATTAAACCAACTAACCAACCAACCAAAAGGATGAAATAAATGCTGTAAGATTTGAATAAACTAAGCAAGAAGGGGGTTAAAGAGTTTTCCAATGGACTATTTTATTACTATAAATTTATTACTATAAATTTATTACTAAAATTCTAGTATATATTCTTCTAGGCAAGTAGATTATTCCTATATTTTAAGTTATAAAATCAGTATAAAGAAAAATGTGTATTTTGGGGGGGGGGAGGGAAATCATATATAACTCTCCACCTCCTCCAATACTTTACTTTTGTGTTAGTTTTAAACCAACCATTATACTATTTAATTATACTATTACACTATTAAACATTATACACTATACTATTATACTATTAAAAATACAGCATATAAAGTTTTACATTCTGATTTTTTTCATTTAGCAAACCAACTCCTACTACTTCAGAAGTCACTACATTCAACTGTTGCATAATTGTCCATCAAGTTGCTGCATCATAATTTACGTAACTCTTCTTATATTGTTGTACATGAGTTCACCGTTTTTTTATTTTACAGATAATGCTTTGTACATAAAATAGCCATTTTTTTTTTCTTTAAAATTATTTAAGGTAAATTCCCAGGAGAAGGATTCCTGGCTCAGCAGAATTGATTTCTTTCTATATAAGCTTTATACTCTTCATTATACTGGTATTGATTCCTTCAGTGTAAGCTACAGAGTGATAGAAAACCTGCGGATTCCTTTTTTCAGTTCATTTTCAAATTAGCACTGAAAAGTGTAGGAAACTAAGATTTGAAGAAGTGGAGAAGGAAACTTACATGGTCTGGTTCTAGCTGGCAGTGTCGAGCCAAGGCATGGAGCAGCCTCTGAATGTAAGCTTTGAAGATTCCATGAATAACTTCATCATTAGTTTTGTACAAATGTTCCCCAAGTCGGTACCAAAAGTTAAAGGAAATTTCTACTACCTGTCAAATTAGAGAAAAAGAAAAGATTTATTTGAATCAGAAAAGGAATGGAATATGAAGACAATTTTATTACCAGAGCCTTATGGGAAAGAATATATACTTTAAAATATTATGAGTAGAAGTTAAGAAGGCACCTGTTTTCTCTAGCAGATTTATTATTATCCTCCCAAACTATCTTCCCATGTTAGGACCCAAACTCTATTTAGGATGACTGGCTATGCAGTCCCTATATTTAGCTGATAACTTCTCAACAGCAGATTCTGAATTTAGAGAAACAGATACAGAAATGGAAGTCTCTTTTAAAGTATTTTTTCTCAAATCTATAACCCTTTCATTTATTTATTTTTTTTAAATAGGATTCACGCCTAGAGCAGAGCCCAATGTGGGGCTTGAACTCATGACCCTGAGATCAAGACCTGAGCTAAGATCAAGATTCGGACACTTAACTGACTGAGCCACCCAGGCGCCCCTAAAATCCTTTCGTTTTGAGATTAACACACCTTTTGCCAGACAAACCATCTGCAAATCCCTGATAATACCAACCTTATGTCATTTTTACTCCCCTAGTTTCTTGAGTGGAACAGAAAGGGAAGAGTCTGGGACTTTATCCACAGTTCATCTTACTCAGGAACTATTTAAAGGAGTGATAACTATTACATAGTGCTGTACTTCCTCCCCAAAATGTTTTGCGTTTCATCCAAATCTAGATATCCTCATGAGATCAAGCCAAACAAATAAACATTATTTTTTATGTAATAAGAGAAAAAGGGATGAGAATCACAGCACTCCTGTGCTTCTCCCTAAGAGGGGCCTTACCACCCTTTTCCCATCAAGGATCCAAAACAGATCTATTTAAAACAATATCCCATTTGGGAGTTCCTTCTCACTTCTTACACTATTAAGAGGAGGCAAAATTTCTTGAATAAACAAGATTTTTAAAAATCTAGCCAACTCTTTTAAGAGGCAGGGTATTGTAGAGATTTTGGAATATAGACTTTTAAATCTTTTCAATCCCTCCCCCCACCTTTTTAAAGTTTATTTATTTTGAGAGAGAGAAAGAGCACGCATGTGCACAAGTGGGAGAGGGGCAGAGAGAGGGAAGGAGTGAGAGGATCCCAAGTAGGCTCCATGCTGTCAGCGCAGAGGGGGCTTGATCTTATGAACTGTGAGATAATGACCTGAGATAAAACCAAGAGTTAACACTTAACCAGCTGAGCCACCCAGGCACTCCTCAATCTCTTTCTCATTCCCACCCACAATTTGGAGAAAAACTTTGGATGTTAAAACTTATAGATGCAGAGTGAAGATTTTATATGAGCTGTAAAGCTCTAAAAAGAATAACTGGAAGTAGAGAAGGGACTCAGGAAAAAAGTACTACTTTCTTTCTAATGGGTTCCCTAAGGTGCCCAGGGCAGTCAGCCCAGCTAACCAGGTAAGAAAACAGAAAAGAATTCAAAGCAGAAACCCAAATATAATTTAAAAAGAAAAAGCTCCAATACAGAGGAAATTCCTATATCACGTTTATCAAAAATAAGACTACAGTTTCCCACAAATAAAAAGCGGGACGAGTGGCAATGGAATATAGGTAATATGCAACATACAGCTTGGGAGAATAGTGGCTTTAGCATAATATAGACACTACCTCATATTGAGGATGTCCTGCACAAATGAGCAGCAGCTCCAGAGTTCGTAGGTCCCCGAGACCTTGTCCTGGAGTACAAACAATTTTTTCAAGAAAAGTTTCACACAGTTCAGTGAAAATACGGCAGTAATTCAGAACTCTGTAGATGAAAGAGTAATGAGAACACCACGTCAGAAATCTGTATATTATACGTACAGACTCAGTTAATTAAATCAACAAAAGGATCCTTACCCTAAGGGACATGTGGTGATTATTTGCTATGTTGTATCCAAATCTCCCTAACAGCTACCTTTTTTTTTATATTTTATACAGATAAGCAAATGACTCTTAAGTCAGTTCAAATTCTCAATTACTAAATCCTTATCAAATCATACTTGATACTCCAAAGTTCACCCCTAATTCTTGGAGCCTTATCCTTTGTGAGGATCCCTTCCATGATTACAATCTCTCTTTTTGCATCCAATTTACCACTCTAGGTTCAGTTGAGAATAGTAGACCATCTTTAGGATGTGGTGTCTTTATTTACAAATAGAGTCATAAAGAATCACGAAGGATGGAACCCAGGGCTACTGCCTGAAAGAATTACTCACTTGTCTAAATCTTCACGTGCCACAGCCATATGATATGCAGTCTCCAATGTCAGGACTCCTTGAAAAAGTTGCATGGCTAACGGCAAGTTAGTCTCCACATTCTCAATGGCATAGAGAGCTGAGCACACACAATCTGAAGCAGCTTCATGTAGGTTGGATGAGGTCTTATCTTGTTGCTGGGAGATAGCAGGAATGGGGAAGTATGAAGTATGATCACTGGGCCGTAATCCAAGTACTAGCAAAACAATTACAGCCTGTTTCTGAACATGTACTTTAAATGTATAGCCTAACAGTCATGGCCTTCAATCAGACAATATTCATCAATCTTCCCTGTCCTATTTCTATTTCCCTATAAGCCAAGCAAATCAGCCTTTTTGTACCTTAATCACAGTCACATGACTTCTAAAATTCCATGTTTTTTCTCCCCCCATACCAGTTCCTTCAAACAGAATGCCATGTGTTCCCCGCCCCCTGTTTTAGTCTGTGGAAATCTTTTCCATCTTTTTTTTTCTTCTGATATTCAAGTACTACCTAAAATAAAAGCGTCCAACAAGTCTCAAACACCCATACCTAACACATTATCATACTATTTCAGAATATCAAGGTTCAACGGAGGTTCTTGTAACTTCTGGGGATGAGAGGAGAAGCTAACTTTGAAAGGAGCAAAGATCAGTTATTCAGCTTCTCATTGGCAATGATGCCTGCGAGTATACAAGAGAGAAAGGCCTGGGAAATCTTGAAGGGAAAAAATACTGAAACTAGAACTCTATATCTAGTTAAACCACCAACCAAGAACGAAAGCAAAATAAAAATGTTTCCCAGGAATGCAAAAATCCAAAGTTTATTTCCCACATATCCTTCTGAGGAAGGTATTTAAGGAGGTTCAAGAAACAACCCAATCCAGAAGCACAGTAGAGAGAAGTTCCAAGATGACAGCTGGAGAGCAGATCTAAAGAGCAACTGATACAAATTAGAGCAGATCAGAAGAAGGTTCAAAGAGCGAGACCTCTAGGGTTTCTATTCAGGAGAATACAGTTGAGAGGATGGATAAATTTAGTAAAGGCATATTAGTCTTCTGTGAATAATAAAATACAAGGACATTTAGAATCTCCAGAGCTGTACTAGCAAGGTCAGGAGAACACACAGATATATGTAAATCATTCATTAGATTATTCTTAGGTTAAGAGGTAGATTCATAAATATTTCTGATTATTACTACATTGTAAAAATTAAATGTTCAAATTTATTCTTTTGTAATGTTATATGAAGTATCATATTTGTAAAAGCTTTTTATTTATTTATTTTTATTTATTTATTTATTTTTTTCAAACGTTTATTTATTTTTGGGACAGAGAGAGACAGAGCATGAACGGGGGAGGGGCAGAGAGAGAGGGAGACACAGAATCGGAAACAGGCTCCAGGCTCTGAGCCATCAGCCCAGAGCCTGACGCGGGGCTCGAACTCACGGACCGCGAGATCGTGACCTGGCTGAAGTCGGACACTTAACCGACTGCGCCACCCAGGCGCCCCCGTAAAAGCTTTTTAAACAAGAACTATGGGAGAAAAGGCTGTATTTATAATAAAGTTGTGGTCAAACTATAAAGCAAACTGAAATATGCCATGATTTTGAACCACAATGAATCTAAGAAGAATGAGAATATATTTGACCCTGACCCTAAAATCACTCTTCTTTTAAGTGGCAGAGAAGTCCTGACACCGGATCAGTAGAGAAGATGGTATCATGCTGGCACACTACTGAGCTCATTCCTTACCCCAGTCTTAATTCCCAGAAGTAACACTGTCTTGAGTTTGAAGTGGATTCTAGACTGTGCTCCTTTCATATGTAATCAATCATAACCATAAATTTTTCAGCCAACAGTGGGATTTTAATTTTATACTGACTACTCTTCACACAACTTGGTGACATGAGAACACAAATTACCATTACTAAGGTAGGGCATCAATAGACATGATAGCAAAATAATTATTAGCATCCTAACTTTCCTGAGTCTTAGCTCCTGATGCAAGAATGCAGCATAAATACACTGACAACAATGAAACACAAAAATGTCTCCTTGAATATGCCTTCCTTTTTTTCCTTTTCTTTTCACAGCAGTATCAATCCAGTATCATGCTACCATCTTCTAAATAGTAGTGCACCAGCACACAACCAGTATCCACAGAGCTTCCATACTAATGACTTCATGGAAGGTAACTATCCAGGAAAACGGGACAAAGTCACTCCCATCTCCAAAGACCTGTTCAATACGTCCTTGAGATATTGCTGTTCTTGTGTTAAAAAGTAGTCTTATTCCACATGCTTGCTTAGTCCTATCTACCAAGACAAAGGAATGTATTAGGAGGCATTATCACTTTCAAAGTTTATGGAAGACATGCATAAATATATAAAAAGATACTACTGTTTATTCCATTAATCTCAAAAGCCCTAAATCTACCCTATGCTTAAGTGAACCCTGATGCTTAAGTGATCTCAATTGCGAAGATAATATTCTCACCTATAACTGTCTGAGACCCAATGACCATTATTATATTTTTAAAACAGGTAAAAAGAGACCAATGGTTTTTTGTTACTTAGAGTTTAATATGTAAATCACGGATCTATGTATAAGACCGCTTTCCTATTAAATCTAACTACATTCTATTCTGAGTATTAATACTAATACCTTAATTTGGTACTTGGTAACAAGGAAGGGACACTGCTGCTTTCTTACTATACACCTTCCAATCACCGTGCAGAAATCTGAAAACACGATGTCCCAGAAGGTTAGTTATTACCGAAAGCGACTATGTGGTAGAAATACTTTCATAAACAAAGCCATTCCTTACCAAAACCTCAAAAAGGAGTGCTAGTAACTTATTGTTAGCCATGAAGTTACTGTCCAAAACTCCTAAGTTAAACCAACTTCCCAAACAGCGGAAGACCTTCATAAGCATCTTCTCATCTGTTCCTGCTTTTTCTACACAGGTCATCTGAAAAAAAGGAAAAAAAAAAAGTTAAATAATGCCCAACTTTATATTTAAACCACTAGGTCCAATCACCTTATAGGTGTAATAATGAGAAGGATAATAATAACAGCTAACAGTCAAAAGTGCTTTGTAAGTGTCGGATGCTGCTCTCAACACTCTTCATTAATCCCCACTAAAGCTACAGGCAGGCACTATTATCTCCACTTTGTCAACTGGGAAGCTGAGATAGATTACAGACTTCCCTCAAAATAGCTGTGTTTCAGAAATAACTTTCTTAGATCCCACTTCTTCATTAATGTAATCTCATCAAAAAATTGTCTATAAGGGCAACTAGGTGGCTCAGTCGGTTAAGCGTCCGACTCCTGATTTCAGCTCAGGTCATGATCTCACAGTTCATGGGATCAAGTCCCCTGTCAGGCTATGCACTGACAGCGTGGAGCCTGCTTGGGATTCTCTCTCCCTTTTTCTCTGCCCCTTTCCCCGCTCATGCACGCTCTCTTTTTCTCAAAATAAGCATTTTTTTTAAAAGTGTCTTTAAAATAGTACTCGTCTATGCAGTTGATTTTACAGAATAAAAATAAGCTAGCCCGACTAATGTACATCCCCACATGAAAAGCTGATGTTTCAGCTTCAGCACTTGAACATTCTAGCAAATACGCCATTCCACATAAAGTGACTCTACTATAAATATGGTGGGTTGATAAAAGAGATAAAACGAAAACTCAGACTAAAACTCACCACTGTTTCTCTCTGCAAACTGTTTTTGTGATGTACATTTTTTTCCAAAATTAAGTGTAATGTAACTTTTTCTGGATTAAAAAAATGTTTCAAAATAACTTTTACAAATAATGGATTAGAAATATAATTGCCATGGGGTTTGGGGGGCATGTGTTGGGGTACAGAATCCCACAGTGGTCTAAATGTTGACCCTTGTACTTCTAGGTAGCCACAGTCCCCTTATGTTTCCAGTATCATCAGGCAATTATAATTCATACTTCCCAATTAGTATCAATTGTACTGAACTGAATTGAAATCAAAGAAGAAAAACAGAAATGATTCAAGTTAAGTTCACTGCAACCACACATAAACTTGAATTGATGAAGCTCTTGATGTAAAGTCATTACAGAACCATTTGGCCTTTACACTTCCTGAATGACATTTCAATTTACTAAGACAGGATGTTTACAAATGGAATGTATAGAATGACTATACATTCTAACTTCTGACTCAAAAACAGAATTTTGGAAAAACCCTACATCTAAATCTAGTTGCTTTGAAGGGAAAAAAAATCTGTTAATTGAATCAAACACACACCATAAAGCTTCAGAACTAAGTTACCCTGGGTTCCTCTTTAAGAACTATATTATTGGGGCGCCTGGGTGGCTCAGTCGGTTAAGTGTCTGACTTCGGCTCCGGTCATGATCCCACAGTTTGTGAGCTCGAGCCCCGCACTGGGTGCTGTGCTGACAGCTCAGAGCCTGGAGCCTGCTTCGAATTCTCTGTCTCCCTCGCTCTCTGCTCCTCCCCCGCTCATGCTCTGTCTCTGTCTGTCTGTCTCTCTGTCTCTCCTCCAAAAATAAATAAGAACATTAAAAAAAATTTTTTTGAAGAACTATATTATTAAGAACTCTGTCTCTGAATAAAAAACAAAACAAAACAGAACTGTCTCTTAAAGCAAAGCCTCAAAAGCTGAAAGATAAATGCCAGAAGAGTTCACCAGTAAAAATATAGCAGAGGTAAGAACTGATCTTGGATTAACAAAATGAAGCATAAATGAAGGGAAAAAAATATATTAGAGGACAGGCTCAGTTCAACTGTAAGAAATAAAGAATAATATTTGAAATTTTTGAAAGTTCAACACAATGTTTAGGAATGGCTCCCCCTGAATAGAAGACAAAAGTATAATACTGACAAAATGAGATGGAATAGAACGAATAAGGGAATGTGGGGGAAACCATGAAAAAGGTTTTAAGAGGTCTTTGGTACCTTGGATTACAGCCAGCCTATTTTTCCTGGCAATTATGGACTAATTTCATTTTCTAGATTCTGTAACATGACAAGCGACATGACACAATTATAGACCTTATTAAGTTTATTAAGTACCACAGGGAAAAATTTTTCAGATGTCATCACAACAAATCAAGCTATTGTCTGTTGTCAATTACGAGGAAGTGTTAGTCAAGCATATGACTGGAGAGTCCAAGTGGCTGCTGCACTTGACCACTGTCCCAGTAATGATGACTGTAAGGACCGTAGTGTCAAGTGGATTCTTTTGACTTCACTTAAGTGCTTACAAAAAGAAAATGACAGGGGTGCCTGGGTGGCTCAGTCAGTTAAGCATCCAACTCCAGCTCAGGTCATGATCTCACAGTTCATGGGTTTGAGCCCTGAGTCAGGTTCTCTGCTGTCAGTGTAGAGCCTGCTTCGGATGCTCAGTCCCTCTCTCTCTCTGCCCCTCCCCGGCTAGTTCTCTCTTTCTCTCTCTCAAAAATAAATAAACTTTAGGGGCGCCTGGGTGGCGCAGTCGGTTAAGCGTCCGACTTCAGCCAGGTCACGATCTCGCGGTCCGTGAGTTCGAGCCCCGCGTCGGGCTCTGGGCTGATGGCTCAGAGCCTGGAGCCTGTTTCCGATTCTGTGTCTCCCTCTCTCTCTGCCCCTCCCCCGTTCATGCTCTGTCTCTCTCTGTCCCAAAAATAAATAAACGTTGAAAAAAAAAATTTTTTAAAATAAATAAACTTTAAGAAAGAAAAAAAACGAAACAAAGAAAATGACAAGCTCGGGTCCCTTAACTCAATTTAAGCCACAGTCTGAGAACCAAAGCTTCCACAACCACTGTAAATGAGGCCCTTATTTTGTGTAGCTACAGGGCTAATATTTATACACAAAATTGTGTGGCTTGCTGAATTACAAACAACAGCTGAAATCACAAACTCATAAGATTTCTCATGTGGAAAGTAGGAAAGCAGGCATGGGATTCTGAAACTTGGAATGGAGACATCTGGTTGGACCCTAATGAAACAATCTTGAACTCCCAGATTACCACATCTCCCTTACTAGAAGTAGTCTGCCTTCCAGTGTCTGAGAAGATGCCTTCTTCAGCTGGAAAGCCCTGTAATAACCTTATCTAAGATAGGTGCTTTCAAAGGGATGCCTATTCTCTTCAAGACCTACCACAACCATTTCCTGCGCCACCCATAATTATGGCCAAATCTTAGCACGTTCCAGGGGACAGGTACCCACAGAGGAAATAACTTACTAAGAGAACTCTGTAACTTTGCTACCATGTATATGAAGAAACCTAGAGAACATATGCGGAAGTGATTCTAAGGGTGTTAGACCAAGAGACACTGGAATATACCACTAAACTGAGGTAAACTCATTGATATCAATGTACTTCCTAGAGAGTCTGGATTTAATAAATATATGGCACCCCTGAGAAGTACCAATAGGAAGGAAAATCACAGTACAAATGTCTAGGATTTGGGAGTAAACCTATACCTTCTCTTTTGAGAAACAAGCTTCTGGCTTGCTACTGATTCTTGGCAGAGATTAAACATATGCCTGAGGTTCCCATCATGAACTGAGTATTGTGTGAATTACCTAAACATAAGGTTGGGTATGCATAACGGCAACCTGTCATTGAACAGATATGGAATATAAGAGACTGAGTTCAAAAGGGTGTAAGAAAGTTGCACAAGCAGGTAGATCAGATTCCTCTGACACCAACTCTTCTTGCATTGATTCATCTCCCTCAATCCATGCCTGTTGCTTCCTGCCTCTAGTGATGCTCCTTAAAACTAGATAACTAAAGAAGAAAACTCAAGCTTGGATTACAGATGATCTGTCCAACATCATGCTGGTATCACCTAAAGGTGGACAGCTGCAGAATTACAGGCCCACATAGGGGCTGTAGTGAAGGACAGTGAGTGGTTGAAGAAAAATTCTTATGGGCAGAACTTCAAGCAATAGAATTCATTGTTCACCACATGTGGAGTAAGAGATGACTGAAAATATGGATCTACAATATGGGGCACCTGGGTGGCTCAGTCGATTAAGTGTCCAACTTCAGCTCAGGTCATGATCTCATAGTTCGTGGGTTTGAGCCCCTTGTCGGGCTCTGTGCTGACAGCTCGGAGCCTGGAGCCTACTTCAGATGCTGTCTCCCTCTTTCTCTGCCCCTCCCCTGTTTGCACTCTGTCTCTCTCTCTCTCTCTCTCAAAAATAAATAAATATTAAGGAAAAATAAAGAAAATATGGATCTACATGCATTTATGGACAATTTTCAGTGCTATGGATGATCAGGGATTTGGAAGAAGCATGGTCAGAAGATTGGTGACAAGAAGTCTGAGGCAGAAGTACATATGAATGGTATACAAATAGGCACAGACTGTGGAGTGATTTCTGTCCTGTGTGAATACAGAGGAATCTTTCAATGACAGAGGGACAAAACGACAAACTCCATAATATCAGTCTCTTTCCCCAGCCACCCAGTGCTTACTCAATGGCCTCATAAACAAAGTGGCCATAGTAGCAGGGATGGAGGCTACACTAGAATTAACATGGACTTCCACTAAGTTAAAACTACTGATGAGTATCAAACCTGCCAACAGCAGAGACCAACACTGAGTCCCTAAAATGGCACCATCAGCCATAGGAACCAGATTGACTGATTATGTTGCACTTCTATCACAAAGGAAGCAGAGATTTGAAGGACAAGACTCATAGGAAGAAAGGAAGGAAGAGACTCATATTCTGGATATGGATATGCCTTCCCTGCTTGCAATGCTTCTGTCGGCAATGTATCATTTATGGATTCACCGAATGCCATATCCAACCATCATGGAATCCTGTCTAATCAAGGAACTCATATCAGGGTAAAGGATGTATAGTAAACAGCGAATCTGAGCTCTGTTGGTTTTGAGATCTTGGTCCCCAAGGAAGGAATGCTTCCACCAGGAAAACACAAACATGATTCCAGTAAATTGGAATAAAGTCCACCACCTGGACAATTTGGGCTTCTTATGCCACTGAACCAATAGGGAAAAAAAGGGCAGGGGGTTAATCTGTAGGCTGGAGTGACTGATCCCAAAAACCAAGAAAAAACTGAGTTCCTTCTACACAATGGAAGCAAGAAGTTCTTGGTCTGGAACCCAGAGAATTTTCTAGAGAGCTTCTTAGTAATTCATGCTCAATAGTAAAGATTAATGTAAAACTACAGAAGCAACAACAAAAAACAGCAGGATTGCTGATGGCTCAGATTCTTTGGGAATGAAGGTGTGGGTCACAATACTGATATTGAATTAGAAAATAACAACCATGGCTTTTTGCCTCTAGGGAGCAACTTAGTATTTTAAGCTTCCTCACCAATAGAGATACCACTGTACTAGAGTAGAAAGCCAAATCTTCTATAATTTCTGTGCGCCGGTTAGCTCCAATTCGTAAGGAACGGCTATGTACTTCTTCAGGTAACACTGTAAGGATCTCCAGCAAAAAAGGCAGAGAAGTTACATCATTGCTGTATCTGGAAAAGAAAAGGGGAGAGACAGAAGTTATTTAAAGTCAGAAAATAATCACATAAGATAACAACAGGCCTCAGAATAACCTACAAAAGCAGCATTTTTACTACTGCTAAAGTGGAAAAGATATATATGTAATTTTTTGGAGAGGTATCTGGAGATCAAAATTTCAACTTGTATAATCTTTGACCTAGCAATTCCACTTCCAGAAATTTCTCTCTCAGAAAAATCTCACATACACATGCAAAGTATACAAAAATATGCACTGTGGTATTTTTATAATAACAAAAAACTGGGAAAATATAAAGGTCCTCCATAGTTAGGATAAAAAAGGTTACAGACAGTCATACAATGGAACATACACAGCCATTATACTGAATGAAATATCTATGTCCTAACATGAAAAGATGTCCACAATGTATTAAGTAAAAAAAAGTATATGGAATATATTACATATGAACAAATGAATACACAGTACATTAAAATGTATATGCACTTATTTTAAAATGCTTAAGAGAAAAGTCTGGAAGGCTATACAGCCAATCATTATAGTGATTACTCATGAAATATAGGAATAGGGAGACAGAAAGGCTTTTACCCTGAAACCTTCCATACTATTAGAATTTTTTCAAGAAGCATGTGTTAATTTTCTTAGTAAACATTTTCTTAAAACAAAAAAAAAATAAATTATCCATATAAAGGCCTTAATGATGCACTGTAGTAAAAAGGACATCCACTTTGTTCAAAAACAATTTTCTCAACCAAAATGCAAGCAAATACCAAGATTATCTTGCCAAGACCATGAGGAAATGCTTTTATTCAAAGTAGCAGGCTCTGTGTATCTAAAAATGATACTGTCCTTTTGAACAGATAAGAAACAAACCCCACTTAATAAGAACTTTTATGCATAATGACTTTAAAAAAAATTTTTAATGTTCATTTTTATTTCTGAGAGAGAGAGACAGAGAGAGAGATGAAAACACGCATGGGGGAGGGGCAGAGAGAGGGAGACAGAGGATCCCAAGTGGGCTCCACACTGACAGCAGAGAGCCCAATGTGGTGCTCGAACTCACAAACTGTGAGATCATGACCTGAGCCAAAGTCGGACGCTTAACTGAGCCACCCAGGGCCTCATATGACTTTCAATTTAATAATCTTAAAACATTCTGACAATGTTTTTATAGAACTGCTGACATGTCAGTTAGTGGGAGTGACCCACAAGACCGCGAAAGACTTTGTTGCAGTTAATTCAAGGAACATGTGTGTGTAATTTTAAGGGCCTTTTATGTCCCACGCAACATACTTCTGTAATACTTAAATTTTAAATGATTTTCTTTTAATCCAACAAAAGTTAATAATAAATAATTCTACGTTAAGGGTTTGGGAAAATACTCCAAATGTCTAGCTAATGCTAACAAATTTCTCTTTGTACCTTAATAGTTATCCCAAATGCTAGTATACAGTCAGTACAACTTACTTTTCCACCAATGTTTGCACACATCCCTTCCAGGAAGGCATCTGTAGTGCAAGATCTGCTATTGCTAAAGCCAGCTGAATAAGAGAGAATAAATAAATGAATCGATGAACAGATACAGGGTTACCATCAACACTAGTTGGCAAGCAAAGAAACTAAACTTTTTCCAAACAATATGACAACGAAGACTGACACCCTCCTACCTCTCCTCACCTCCACAACTACATATCCATGTAAACTCTTCTGGGCTGGCTACCAATTGCTAGGATTTAAAAAGTTAACCTCTAAAAATGAAAAAACCAAAACAACAAAAAGAAGCCAGAAAGAACACACTATAGATTTTCCTCAGAATACATTAATACTTACTTTTATTTGGCAATACCATAGAACTTCACGGACAGATAAATTATACTTTGCCAAAAGGCCAAAGCTACTGACAAAGTCAGCCCTTTGACTCACTTCTCAAGTAATGGAATGCCATTTCCCTTCTCTTTCCATTTCTCATCTTGAAGCCTTAGGCAAAAGCCTCCTTCCTCTTCAAGGGCACTTCTACGCCAGGCAGAGAACACATGTGAGTATGTATTCACTAAAGCTTCCACTTTTCCTTTCCAATGTATTTCCCAGTCTAAGGGGGAAAGGTCAGATGGTTCACTATTTCATTCATGAGAATTTTACCAGCCAATTGATCCAGAAAGGATTTTTTTTTAAAGCAACTATGTAGACTTCTGACCCAGAACAGTAAACAGTACTTTTATCATCTGCAATTTTAACAGTGGGGTGGGGGGAAGGGCACATTCCTGCCTGTGAAAACTTCTACTCACCTCCCCCACTTCTGGTATTTAAATTGGTTTTAAATCAAATGAACTCTAAGATCAATACAGAAGATTTACATTTTCACTTTCTATCCACTTAAGAATATAGCAATGAGTCTGTAATAAAGTTGTTAACATTACTTAACATGGCCTAGCAATGTCAATCAAAATTAATTTGATGAATCCAAATGACCTTACAAATTTCCCTAATGAGAAGCACAGGATTTACCTGCGTTACAATGACAGGTGACAAGTCTTTCAAGTTCTGGATATGGGTTAGTAATGAGTCCCGTAAAGAGGCATGAGAGTCTGTGGGGAGCTCATAAAATGAGGTCTGAATCTTCATTTTCATGGTCTGTGCAGCAAAATAGCAGGATTCCACATCCTGTCGGATCTGTAACAATTGGTCTGAAATCTCCCATGCATGAACCTGAAAGCAGACCAAACACAAATGTCTTAAAGATTATTTTACTAAATAATTTTAATGTATCTCAATACACATAAAAACACATATAGACCAAAGTATAACAAAAATCTGACAAGCTAAATCACCCACTAATTCAGCCAATACCTCAAACTATGTATTTATAGGCCCTGTTCAACAAAAGTATTACCTAAATTCTTCTGACTCATTCTGGGAAGGCATGAGAGTTATCAATCAGGTCAACAGATCTAATCTTGCTGATCAGAATCATTAATTGTGTAGGGGGGAGAGTATGAAGAAAAAAAGTCCCAAAAGCTCCTACTAAAACTGGCACTGTGTAACTTCCAAACCTATCTATACGTTGGATGTTTCTTTTCCACCTGAATAAACTTTTGTTCACTCTGAGAATGGAGTCTAGAAACCATTTTAATATACCTATAAATAGGAGAATATATTTCATATTGGTCTCAATAAGCCTACCTTTCAGTCTTTAGTTCCTGAATAAGACAGCAAAAAAACTATCTCACCCCAAGTGAATATTTCTCATACTTCTATTATTTTCTGATGTATTTATGTTTGGCATAGTACTACACATAATGCTAAAATCATTTTCACAGGAGAAAATAAATATATCTATTAAAATAATAATGGAACAAAAGCACAGGAATTGGTCTCTAACAGCCAGGCACAGTTATAAAAGAGAGTTCTATTTTGAAAGATAACTTTGAGAACAAAGTCCAGTACTACACAGTAGACAACTAATTAACAACTGATAAAATTCTAATCTAATTCTACTAAACTGCCTCTTCTTGGGAGAAGGCTAAAATGTCTGGCAATAGGAACTGAAGAAAAAGTTTCAATCTTAGTTCAGGAGTAAAGGCAATTGTGAAAAGAGATCACATAGATCTGCCTAGTCAATTTCTTATGATGATAGAGTACTTCACAAGTAATAATAATGATTCTTCAAGATCTTTCCAAAGATAAACAGAAGTTAAGGAAGAGAAACAGGTAGAATAAATGGTCTGCACAAATTCCCAAAGTAAACTGAAAACAGAGAGACCCTGAAATTCATGACAGGTTTATTAACATAAAACTGAGCTTTCGGGGCACCTGGGTAGCTCAGTCGGTTAAGCGTCCAACTCTTGGTTTCGGCTCATGTCATGATCTCATGGGGTTTGTGAGTTTGAACCCGGCATCGGGCTCTGCACTAATAGTGCTCACTGAGACTGCTTAGGATTCTCTCTCCCTCCCCGCGCCCCCCCCCCTCCATGTTCTCTCTCTCTCCCTCTCTCTCTCTCAAAATAAATAAACTTAAACAAAATTCTTAAAAAAAAACCCAAACCTTTAGCATTCAAATAAGATGGTGGAAAATAAGCATGAAACATTGTATCACAAAAAATCTTCCAGTCACCTAAGTTTTTAGCTATTCAGTATCTAACCAGTAACTCAAGCACACCTGTAGTTTAATGACATCAAAATATATTTTGCTCAAACTGATATTTTATAGTCGAGTCTTTTTTTCTTTTTTTATTATTTAAAAAAAATTTTTTTTAAGTTTATTTATTTTTGACAGAGACAGAGTACAAACATGAGCGGGGGAGGTGCAGAGAGAGAGAGGGAGACACAGAATCTGAAGTAGGCTCCAGGCTCCCTCCAAGCTGTCAACACAGAACCTGACACGGGGCTCGAACTCAGGAACTGTGAGATCATGACCTAGGCCGAAGTTGGACGCTTAACTGACTGAGCCACCCAGGCGTCCAGTCTTTTTTTTTTTTTTTTTAATGGTTATTTTTGAGAAAGAGAGTGCAAGCAGGGGAGGAGCAGAGAGAGAGAGGGAGACACAGAATCCAAAGCAGGCTCCAGGTTCCGCTTAACTGAGCCACCCAGGGGCCCTTAATCTTTTCTTTTTCTTTTTTTTAAAGTAAGCTCTATGGCCAACATGGGGCTTGAAATGATGACCCTGAGAGCAAGAGCTGCATGCTCTACTGACTGAGCCAGCCAGGCACCCCTCAAACTGACATTAAAAAAAAAAATAATTGCAGAAAGATTCTATGAAGCCTTGTAATCTCCATAAATGCCCTCATAAAAACACACCAATTAACGAACAAAATTAAAGCACTATGGACATTTAAAACAAAACCGGATATTATTTAGTTATCTCTAAGAACCCCAAAATATAAGTTGCTGGAGACAAACCAGTAACATCTATAAGACCCGTGTAGTTTCAGCTTCAGTAAAAGCAGAAGCAGAGGAAAA
Organism: Puma concolor; assembly: GCF_028749965.1. Lineage (NCBI taxonomy): Eukaryota > Metazoa > Chordata > Mammalia > Carnivora > Felidae > Puma > Puma concolor. The sequence goes on along the minus strand of NC_141668.1, from coordinate 24,478,651 downwards.
CAACAGGGTATCTAATGGATCTAAGAGCAGAGGAAAACCTATAGAGCCAAAAGATATTCAATGGAAAGAAAGAACAGAGAGACAATTTGAGATCTGAAAGTGGAAGAGTTTTGTCTAATCCAAAAGCAGGTGAGTAGAAGAGGCCTACATAAAATCTAAGGAGATGGTGCAGTCTAGCTTCTATAAACTCTTGTAATTGGAAGGACAGGATAGGACTCCAAACTGAGGACAAGTGCTGTGAACTGAATCAAAATAATGCAGGACAAGTAAAATGAGACAAAGGAAGAAAAGGAGAAGGTAACAAAGCTAAGAAATCTTAGGAATCAAACTACCATATTTGTAAATACTATCAGAAAACAACAGAAAACGAAGTTCTTTGAAGATGAAAATACTACCCTTAACCACACCTCCTAAAGTTCAGAAAGACTAATTTCACACACAAAAAAACAACTGAGGTCAAATGCTATATAGCTACAGGAGGAAAAAGAAAATAATGAACTTATAACATTTTTACAAGGAAAGTAGGCCAGAAAAACATTTAAAAAAATTTTTTTTAACGTTTATTTTTGAGACAGAGACAAACAGAATATGAGCGGGGTACAGGCAGAGTGAGAGGGAGACACAGAATCCGAAGCAGGCTCCAGGCTCTGAGCTGTCAGCACAGAGCCCAACGTGGGGCTCGAACCCACAAGCTGTGAGATCATGACCTGAGCCAAAGTCAGATGCTCACCTGACTGAGCCACCCAGGCACCCCTAGAAAAACATTTTTAAAACTAGCCTAAAGTCCAAAGGACATAGAAGCCAACATGAAAGGGCTCAATGGCCAAAGACAAAAAACCTAGCGTAAGAAAGTAGATTATTACGATAGTGTTGGGTTGTAACTCAAAAACAAAGCAAATACCCATGAGTCCACAATGATGTGAATAATGATCAAATAAATAACTGCAGAGAAGTTATCTGTAAGATGTAAGACATCTTTTTTTTACAGAAGAATGCTTAGTTAATAAATGTAAGAAGGAATGAGAAAAATAGACAATCACTATTTCAATACCACAGTAATAATTGCTACAGCAAGATTCATGGATGGGGGATAAAATCAGTGCACTTTAAAAAGAAACAGGGTATATCAAAGCATCTCCCCAAAATATTTATTGGTCTTAATACGTGTCCACAAATTCTTGGACAATTACTATGTAAGAACTCGGACTACTCTGCTGGAGAGACAATGTAAAGACACCTAAAACTACATGTAAACAAGAGGAGCCCAGCTAAGTCCAGCCTTCCAGCCATTTCTACCAGAGTGTCAGGCATGTAAACAGAGTCATCTTAGAACCTCCAGACCAGCCCATCCACCAAACTTCATGGAACAGAATTATCATCTACAGAGCCCTGCTAGAATTTGTGACCTACAAAATTAAGAGATACAATAAAAGGATTTTTGTTTTAAGTCAATAAGTTTTAGGGTAATTTGCTTCACAGTAGATCACAAGAACAAACCACCAAATATTATGTGCATCTTGATAAAAGAGGATACCAGAATGACAAGAGGATCAAATCTGTATGTCACCAAGTCTCTGGATCCCCTGGCAATTTGCAGGAAATACAGAGGAGACTAGAACTGACTCATAAGTATACAACTGGCAAAATCCACACTTCGGAAATTCAACAGGTCAAATGGCCCAGATTCTTCAACAGTTAAATAATCTATATATAAAGAGAACCTACAGGGGCGCCTGGGTGGCGCAGTCGGTTAAGCGTCCGACTTCAGCCAGGTCACGATCTCACGGTCCGTGAGTTCGAGCCCCGCGTCAGGCTCTGGGCTGATGGCTCAGAGCCTGGAGCCTGTTTCCGATTCTGTGTCTCCCTCTCTCTCTGCCCCTCCCCCGTTCATGCTCTGTCTCTCTCTGTCCCCCAAAAAATAAACATTGAAAAAAAAATTTTTAAAAAGAGAACCTACAGATTAAAAGACACTCAAAACACATATTCTTAAAAACAGCAGCAAGGGGCTCCTGGGTGGCTAAGTTGATTAACCATTTGACTTCGGCTCTGGTCATGATCTCACGGTTCTTGAGTTCAAGCCCAGCATAGAGTTCTGTGCTAACAGCACAGAGCCTGCTTTGGATCCTCTGTCTCCCTCTCTGTGCTCCTCCCCAGCTCATGCATGCACACACACTCTCTCTCAAAAATAAATATTAAGGGGCACCTGGGTGGTTCAGTAGGTTAAGTGTCTGAGTTCAGTTTGGGTCATGATCTCATGGTCCGTGAGTTCGAGCCCCACGTCGGGCTCTGTGCTAACAGCTCAGATCCTGGAGCCTGCTTCAGATTCTGGGTCTCCCTCTCTTTCTGCTCCTTCCCAACTCATGCTCTATCTCTCTGTCTCTCAAAAATAAATAAACGTTAAAAACTTAAAAAAAAAAATATTAAAACAACAACAGGGGTGCATGGGCAGCTCAGTCAGTTGATTGTTGGACTCTTGATTTCAGCTCAGGTCACCATCTCACGCTTCATGGGTTCGAGCCCCCCCATCAGGCTCCACGCTGACAATACAGAGCCTGCTTGTGATTCCCCGCACACTCGCTCATAAAGATAAATAAAAAATAAACTTAAAAAACAACAACAACACAGCAAGACTAAAAACTATAAAGAAATACAAAGAAAGAATTACTATCAAAGGACAGCGGTTACCTTTAGGGAGAAGGAAGCAGTTATGTCAAACAAAGCACAAGGAAAACTTCTGGAATGGCCAGCAGAGTTCTATTTCTTGACTTGGGTGGTAACTATATGGATACCCACATTCAGTAATTTACCAGGTTATACATTCGTCCCATGCTGTTTTCTGTATCTGTGTTTAAAAACCAAACTGGAGCGACAAAACAAACTAAAAACTTCAATGTAAAAGTTCATTACTGGGGTAAGCATCCGACTTCAGCTCAGCTCATGATCTCGAGGTTCATGAGTTCGAGCCCCACATTAGGTTCGGTGCTGACAGCTCAGGGCCTGGAACCTGCTTCAGATCCTGTGTCTCTCCCTCTCTCTGCCCCTCCCCCACTCATGCTCTGTCTCTCTCAAAAATAAACATTAAAAAAAAATTACAAAAAAAGGAAAAGTTCATTAATTGTACAATGAATGCCATACTGTGCTTTAATCTGAATGGCAGAAACCAGTAAAACTTCCAATTGTATCATTCTGGGTTATCTATATTTCTAACTTACATCTTTCTACCTCTTTAAAAGTAGAGATCTTGGGGAGCCTGGGTGGCACAGTTGGTTAGGCATCTGACTCTTGGTTTCAGCTCACGTCATGATCTCACAGTTCATGGGTTTGAGCCCCACATCAGGCTCCGTGGTGTTGGCGCAGAGCCTGCTAGAGATTCTCTCACTCCCTCTCTCTCTGCCCCTCTTCTACTCGTTCTCTCTCTCAAAATAAATGTTTCAAAATAAATAAAACAAACATAGAGATCTCAAAAGGAAGGGCAGAATCAAAAGTCAAAACAAAACAAAACACTACTTCCTTGTGGACTGTTAAACTTGGGGGTAGGAGTGCAAAGATTTATTTTTCAAGCATCTTTTTTAGACTTTTTTTAAAAGTAACCTCTACACCCAATATCTCACGAACCCAAGATCAAGAATAGCATGCTCTTCTGACTGAGCCAGCCACATGGCCCAAAAGTAACACATACTAAAAACAACCAATGGGACAAGAAGGGAAATTGAAAGTATCTTAAAAGAAACTGGAAACACAACATACCAAAATTTTTTTTTATTAAATTTTTTTTTTTAAACGTTTATTTATTTTTGAGACAGAGAGAGACAGAGCATGAACAGGGGAGGGTCAGAGAGAGGGAGACACAGAATCTGAAACAGGCTCCAGGCTCCTAGCTGTCAGCACAGAGCCCGACGCGAGGCTCAAACTCACGGACCACAAGATCATGACCTGAGCCGAAGTCGGCCGCTCAACCGACTGAGCCACCCAGGCGCCCCTCAAAATATTTGAGATGCAGCAACAACAGCCCCAAGAGGAAAATTTATAGTTACACACATTTATGTTAGAAAAGAAAAAATATCTCAGATCGACAACCTAACCTTATACCTTAAGGAACTAGAAAAAGAACATACTTAGCCCAAAGCTAGCAAAAAATAAATATTGGAAGAATAAAAGTTGGAGCAAAGATAAACAAAATAGAGAATAGAAAAACAAAGACTTGATTCTCTGAAAAGATCCAAAAAATGGACAAACCTTTATCTATGTTAACTAAGAAAAAAGAAATAAAATTAAAATGGGGACATTACCACCAATTTTACAGAAATTAAAAAAAAGATTTTAAGAGGGGTGCCTGGGTGGCTCAGTAGCTTAACCATCTGACTCCGGCTCAGGTCAAGATCTCAAGGTTCATGGGTGCAAGTCCCGCATCGGGTTCTATGATGACAGCTTGGAGCCTAGAGCCTGTTTCGGATTCTGTCTCTGTCTCCCCCATGCTCGCGTGCTCTCTCTCTCTCTCTCTCTCAAAAATAAACATTAAAAAAAAATTTTTTTTAAGATTTTAAGGGTTACTATGAACAACTATATACCAACAAACTGGATAGTCTAGATGAAATGGATAAACTGCCAGAAACATACAATGTACCAAGACTGAATCCAGAAGGAATAGAAAATCTAAATAGACTATATTACTATAATAAAAAGATTGAATCAGTCATCAAAAATCTTCCAATAAAAAAAAATCTTCCAATAAAGAAAAGCCCAGGGCCAGATGGCTTTACTGGTATATTCTACCAAACATTTAAGGAAAATCAACTTTTCTCAAACTCTTCCAAAATACTGAAGAGAAGAGGAAATACTTCCTAATTTATTCTATGAAGAGAGCACTACTCTGATACTAAAGCCAAAGATATTACAAGAAAACTAGACTGGGCACCTGGGCGGCTCAATCGTTTAAATGTCCAACTTTGGCTCATGACATGATCTCTATGGTTTGTGAGTTCGAGTCTCACGCTGGGCTGTCTGCTGTCAGCACAGAGCCCACTTCAGAAGCTCTATTCCTTTCTCTCTCTGCCCCTCTCCCACTTGCACAGTCTCTGTCTCTCAAAAATAAACATTAAAAAAAAAACAACAAAAACTACAGACCAATATCCCTTACAAATATTCATGCAAAAAACCTCAGGAATATGCTAACAAACCAAATTCAACAGTACATTAAAGGATTATCCACCACGACCAAGTGGGATTTATTCAAGGAATGCAAGGTGGTTCAACATACAAAAATCAAAGAATGAAGGAGAAAAAGACATAAACATCTCAATTGATGCAGAAAAAGCATCTGTCAAAACTTAACACTCAACAAACTAGGAAAAGAAGGAAACTATCTCAACATAGAAAAGAACCATATATGAAAAACCCACAATGAACATCTTACTCAATGGTCACTGACAGCTTTTCAAAACTCTTAGACCAGAAACAAGACAAGGATCCCCACTTTTGCCATGTAAATTCAACACAGCATTGTGTTGGAAGTTCCAGCCAAAGCAATTAAGCAAGAAAAAGAAATAAAAGGTATTCAAATTAGGCAGGATGGGGTAAAATGATGGTTACTCACATATGGCATGATCTTCTACGTAGAAAACCCTGAAGCTTCCTCAAAAACCTGTTAGAACTAATAAATGAAGTCAGCGAAGTTGGAAACTACAAAATCAACACCCCAAAATCAGTTTTTATACATTAACAATGAACAAGTTGAAAAGGAAATTAAGAAAATTGCACTTACAATAGCATTGAAAAGAACTGAATACTCAGGAATGGAGAAAGAAGGCAAAGAGACTTGTTTTGTACATTGAAAACTACAAAACACTGCTGAAAGAAATTAAAGACATCATCAATAAATGGAAAGACATCCTGTGTGCAAGGACTGGAAGACTTACTATTATTGTCAATACTATCCAAAGCCATCTACAGATTCAATGTAATCCCTATCAAAATCCCAATTATGTTTTTTAGCAGAAATGAAAAATCCATCAGAAAATCTACATGGAATCTCGAAGGACCCCCAGAGGGCCCAAACAGTCTTGAAAAAGAACAAAGTTGGAGGTCTCACATTTCCCAATTTCAAAAGTTATTATAAAACCAGAATACTCAAAACAGTATGGTCCTGGCATAAAGACACAGATAAACCAATGGAATAAACAAAGAGCCTAGAAATAACCCCCCACAAATATAGTCAAATTATCTTCGACAAGGGTGCCAAAACTGCACAGTGGGGAAAGGAGAATCTCTTCAACAAGCAGAGTTGGGAAAAGTAGACATCCATATGCAAAAGGAAGAAGGTGGACCCATGTACAAAATTAACTCAAAATACATTAAATTAAGACCTAAATATAAGACCTGAAAACTGTAACTCCCCAAAGAAAACATAAGGGGGAAAACTTCATGACAATTATTTTGATGAGGATTTCACGGATATAACACTAAAAGCAAAGGAAACAAAAGTAAAAATAGACAAAAGAGACTATATCACACTTTGAAGCTTGTGCATAGCAAAAGAAATAATCAACAAAGTGAAAAAGCAACCTATGGAATGGGAGAGACTATTTGCAAACCATGTATCTGATAAAGGGTTAATGTCAGGAATATATAAAGAACTTCTACAACTCCAAACAAATAAACCAAATAACCCAATTTTAAAATGGACTTGAAAAGGCATTTCTTTAAAGACAATATAAAAATGACCAGCAAACACATGAAAAGATGCTCAACATCACTAGTAATCAGGGAAATGTAAATCCAAACTACAATTAGATATCACTTCACACCTGTTAAATGGCCACTATCAAAAGAAAAAAAAAACAAACAGAAAATAAGTGTTGGTGAAGATGTGGAGATACTAGAACTCTTTGTGCACTGTTATAAAACAGTAAATGTAAATAAAACAGCACAGATGCTATGGAAAACAATATGGAGGTTACTCAAAAATTAAAAACAGAATTACTATATGATCCAACACTCCACTTCTGGATATATATCTTAGAAAGATATTTACACACCCATGTACACTGCAGCATTGTTCACAATAGCCAAAAGTTGAAAACAACTCAAATGTTAATTGACAGATGAATGGATAAATAAAATGTGGTATATACTTAGCAATGACATATTATTCAGTCTTAAAAAAATAAGGAAGTACCATTACATGCTATAACATGAATAAACCTTGAGGACATTATGTTAAACAAGTAAGTCACAAAAAGGCAAATGCTGCATTATTCCACTTATATGAGGTATCTAAAGCAGTCAAAATTAGGGCCAGAAGGAGGGTGAGGTGGGGTATTTTTCAGCATGTCTAGAATTTCAGTCAGGCAGAATGGGAGTGGGGCTCAAGGGATCTATTATACAACAATGTATATGTGGTTGACAATATTATACCACATACCTGGAAACTGCTGGGAGGGTAAATTCATGTTATGTGTTTTTGGCCACAATTAAAAAAACTATGGTATTGGGGGCACCTAGGTGGCTCAGTTGGTTGAGCATCTGACTCTTGGAGGTTGAGCATCTGACTCTTGGTTTCAGCTCAGGCGTGATCCCACGGTTTGTGGGTCTGAGCCCCGCACTGGGCTCTGCACTGACATTGTGGAGGCTGCTTGGGACATTCTCTCCCTCTCTCTGCCCCTCCCCTGCTTGCGTGCTCTCTCAAAATAAACAAACATTAAAAAAAAAAAAAAGTGTAGTACTGGCATATGACAGACACAAGACCAACAGAATAGAATAGAGAACCCAAAAATAAATCCTTGCATATCTGGTCAAATGATTTTCAACAAGGACAACAGGACCCTTATTTTACATCATATACAAAAACTAACCCCAAAAGGATCACAAACTAAATATTTTTATAAAACTATAAAACTCTTACAAGAAAACATAGGGGAAAAGCTTCATGAATATTGGATTCGGCAATGATTCTCAGATCAAAAGCACATACAGCAAAAGTAAAAGATAAACTGGACTATATCAAAATTTAAAATTTCTACTTATTATCAAAAGACAGGATAAATATGAAAAGGCCACACAAATGTGGGAGAAAATATATGCAAATGATAAATTTCATAAGACGTTCATATCCAGAATATATAAAGAATCCCTACAACAAAAACCCTCAAACAACCCAATTAAAAAATGGGCAAAGGCCTGAATAGACACTTCTCCAAAAAGACACACAAATGACCAATAACCACATAAAAAAATGTTCAACATCACTATTCATTAGGGAAATGTAAATCAAAACCACAATGAGATACTTCATTCTCATTAGGATAGCTACTATCAAGAAAACAAAATGGTATTGGATGTGGAGAAACTGGCAAACTGTGCGTTGCTGGTGAGAATTTAAAATAGTACAGCCACTATGGAAAACAGCATGGCGGTTCCTCAAAAACTTAAAATTACCATATGATCCAGCAATTCTGCTTCTGAGTATATGCCCCAAACAATGGGAAGTAGGGACTCAGATATTAACACACCAATGTTCATAGTAGCATATTTCAATTTATTTTTTGAGACAGAAAGTGAGGGAGGGGCAGAGAGAGAGAGGGACAAATGATCCAAAGCAGGCTCTGCACTGACAGGCTGACTGCAGCAAGCCCGACATGGGGCTCAAACTCACAAACCACGACATCACGACCTGAGCCAAAGTCGGAGGGTCAACAGACTGAGCCACTCAGGCATCCCATAGCAGCATATTTCAAAATAGCCAACATTGAAAACTCAAATGCTAACTGACAGATGAACAGATGAACAAAATGTGGCATATATATACAATGGATTATTATTCAGCCTTAAAAAGGAAGTACCATTAAAAGCTACAGACACAAAAGGACCAATATTGTAAGATTCCACTTATATGAAGTACCTAGAGTAGTCAAATTCATAGACAAAGTTAGAATTTTGATTGCCAGGCATTGAAAGGAGAAGATAATGAGAGTTACTGTTTTTTTCAGTACAGTTTCAGTTGAAGAAGATGAAAAGTTCTGGAGATGGATTGTGGTGATGGTAATACGTTGATGTGAATGTATTTAATGCCGCTGAATGTGTACTTTAGAAGTTAAAATGGTGCTAAGTGAAATTAGAGAAAGACAAATATCATATGACTTCACTCATATGAGGACTTTAAGATACAAAATAGATGAACATAAGGGAAGGGAAGTAAAAATAATATAAAAACAGGGAGGGGGACAAAACAGAAGAGACTCATAAATATGGAGAACAAACTGAGGGTTACGGGAGGTGTTATGGGAGGGGGGATGGGCTAAATGGGTAAGGGGCACTAAGGAATCTACTCCTGAAATCACTGTTGCCCTATATGCTAACTTGGATGTAAATTTTAAAAATAAATTAAATTAAAAAAAACAACCTGTATGCACCATTAAAAAAAATGTGAGATGAGAACTCACTCAACTTGTGGAAATTATACAGAAATATAGAATGCAGTTTGTGTACAAAGGAAAAAATAGTTAAAATGGTAAATTTTGTTACCCACTGAAAGAAACAAGCAAACAAACAAACAAACACAGTTTAGAATCTGCTCAATCCCTTCTTAAAGGGATTTGGCCCTACTATAAAGATCCACCAGAAGCAAAAGAACTCATGTCAAGTGGAAAACATCATTTATGATCTGTTAAACTTTTCATAAACAATATATCCACTATCAAATAAAAGCAAAACTAGTAATAACAACAAAAGAAAAAGAAACAGACAATAGAAAATAACATATCTAGATGGACTAAAACAACTAGGATGCCTTAAACGAAGTGGTAAAATTTAATATCACCAATAATGGAACAAACAGATTTTATGCTACTCCTGATGTGATTCACTGAAAACAATAAATTATCATCCATGTAGTATTCCTCCAAAAATTGTTTCACCTGAATGCAACCATGAGAAAATGATGACACAAATCCAAATAGCAGGGCACATTAAAACCAAAGACAAAATGAGCCTGGATTGGTTTTTTAATGCCATTATCATAAGACAAACAAAAATACCCCAAAGAACTAAAAAGACCAACTACAAGCAATGCATTTTCCTTGAATGAATCCTAGATTAGAAAAATAAACACTTTAGAACTACCCTACGACCCAGCAATTGCACTACTAGGCATTTATACAAGGGATACAGGTGTGCTGTTTCGAAGGGACACATGTACCTCCATGTTTACAGCAGCACTATCAACAGTAGCCAAAGTATGGAAAGAGCCCAAATGTCCATCGATGGATGAATGGATAAAGATGTGGTGTATATATACAATGGAGTATTACTCGGCAATCAAAAAGGACGAAATCTTGCCATTTGCAACTATGTGGATGGAATTGGAGGGTATTATGCTAAGTGAAATTAGTCAGAGAAAGACAAAAATCATATGACTTGACTCATATGAGGACTTTAAGAGACAAAACAGATGAACATAAGGGAAGGGAAACAAAAATAATATAAAAACAGGGAGAGGGACAAAACAGAAGAGACTCATAAATAGGGAGAACTGAGGGTTACTGGAGGAGTTGTGGGAAGGGGGATGGACTAAATGGGTAAGGGGAACTAAGGAATCTATTCCTAAAATCATTGTTGCAATATATGTTAACTAATCTGGATATAAACTTTAAAAAATAAAAAAATAAAATTAAAAAAACAGAAAGAAAAAGAAACACTTTAAAAGCAACTGGGAAATTTTAATATAGACTATGTATTAGATAATACCATTATATCAAAGTTAAATTTCTAGAGCGTAACAATGGTTTTAGTTTAGTTTAGAAAAATGACCTTGTTCTGACAAGATAAATGTCACTGTTTAGGGGAACGGCATTATAAGGTCTTCAATTTACTTATGAAAGATTAAAAAGATACATACACAGAAGGACAGAGAGAAGCAAATGGAGCACTGTCAAATTGAGAAAAAGGGTTTATCCGTGTTCACTGTACAATTCTTTCAAGTTATGAACTTGTCAAAATAAATAGTTTGGGGGGATGCCTGGGTGGCTCAGTCAGTTAAGTGTTTGAGTTCAACTCAGGTTATAATCTCATAGTTCACAAGTTTGAGTCCCACCCCGGGCTCTGTGCTCTCAGCTGACAGCTCAGAGCCTGGAGCCTGCTTCTGTGTCTTGCTCTCTCTCTACCCCTCCCCAGATCTCACTCTCTCTCTCTCTCTCAAAATTAAAAAACCATTTAAAAAATTAAAAATAAATCGTTTGAAAAAAATTAAGTAGCTAATTAATATACTCAAGGAATTAGAAGCCAAATTGGAAAATTTCCATTAAGAAATGAAATCTATAAAAAATAATCAAATAGGGGAGCCTAGGTGGCTCAGTCAGTTAAGCTTCCAACTTCGGCTCAGGTCATGATCTCACGGTTTATGAGTTTGAGCTCCAGGTAGGGCTCTGTGCTGATGGCTGAGAGCCTGGAGCTGCTTTGGATTCTGTGTCTCCCTCTCTCTCTGCCCCTCCCCTGCTCTCTCTCTCTCAAAAATAAATAAACATAAAAAAAAAGAAATTCTAAAACTGAAAAATACAGTAACCAAAACTAAAAACCAAATGGAAGGGTTAAAATAGCAATCAGAGAACTGAAGAAAAGATTACTATGCTAGAAATAGATCAAGAGAAAATAACGAGACGGAAGCACAAAGTCAAAAAAGATGAACAGTAAAAAATGGGAAGAACCCGAATGACATGTGGGACACAGTGAAAAAGTTTAACATACATGTAATTGAAATCCTAGAAGGAAAAGAAAAAATGGGGCAGAAGTACTAAAGATAACGGCTAAGAAATTTCCAAAGTGACAGAGACACCAACCCACAGACTTAAGAAGCTCTATAAACCCTAATGACAGAAAAACCAGACCTATGCACATCTTAACACTCCTAAAAAGCCAAAGAGGAAAATCTAAAGAGCAGAAAAAAAGATGTATTACCTTTAAAAGAACAATTAGACTGATAACTGACTTATCAACATGAACAATGGGAACCAAGTATCTTCAAAGTACTGAAAGAAAATAACCGCCCATCAGTTATTCTGTACCCAGCAAAAAACTCCAAAATGCAACAAAATTAAGATAAAAGGGGAGCCTGACTGACTCAGTTGGTAAAGCATGTGATTCTTGATCTCCAGGTTGTGAATTTAAGCCTGATGTTGGGCCTACTGCTTAATCGCTTATTTGCTTGCTTCCTTTCTTACTTAATAAATAACTAAAATAAATTAATTTTTTTAAAAAAATAAAGGAGAAGAAGACAGTTTATAACCAAAAGACCCAAAAAGAAGAAAATACTAAAGGGTGTTCTTCATGGAATAGGAAAATAATTCTGGATGTAAACATGGAAATAGAAGAAATGAAAAGTAAGGGGAAAGGTTAAGTAGGAGAGTAAATCTTTATGGACACTGACTATATAAAGCATATCATCTTGTGAGGTTTAAAACATATGAATACAAATACCGAAGAGGAGTTCTATACCCATGTAAGAAGTAGAAAGTCAGAGAGAACACTGCTTTTGCATTAACAATAAACGAAAGCAAATAAACTACAAAATAACTTTTCTTAAAATGCATCAGAAAGCTGAGATCCCAAGGCAACCAAGTAGACTGAAATCTAAAGACAGACCTCTCCAAGGAGACAGGAGGCAAGCACTGAATCATCTGTGGCAGAACATATGAGGAAAACACTCAGGGCACCAGATAACCAAGTAATAAAAATTCTGCTAAAATTATGAACAAATTGATGAATGCTGAGTGTGGGCTAATGTGAACATACGAAATCCCTAGGGCTCACAGGCACAAGGGTCACAACCACCTATAGGCTCCTCTGCACAGACCTCTCCCAGAAACTCAGAACAGACTGGGCAGTAGGGCAAAAGACCGGTGAGAACTCCTTCCGCAGGATGATCTTGGACAGGAACAGCCTTAGCCGCAGAAAAGGCACAAAAAGCTGACTAGACAGACCCTCCCCCTCCCCTACTGAATAAACGCCTCAGACTCCGTGGGGACAGCAAATCCTGTCACCCTCAGGGCACAGGCTAAGACCTATCTGATGCAGAACGTGGAGGTCTCCTACGACTGAGGGAGGGGCAAAAAAATGTATCCTGCACAAGACCTGCCAGATGCAAGGCAGAGACAGACTTCCACAGGTGAGGCCAGGATCACTGAGACAACCCACCACTGAAAAGGGCAGCACTGCAACTGTCTAAGACTATGGCACGCTGGGGCAACAGAGAACATTCCGGTCCCCTGTTCCCCCGCACAAATAAACACTGAACACATCACATTCAAACTCCTGAAACACAGAGATAAGGAAAAAACACTGGAGGCAGAAATCCATTTACATTGGCTCTGTAACAGCTCAACTGTAGAACTTTGTACTGTAATTACTTAGGCCACCGTTCATCTTTTCTAATAGGCTGTAAGCTCTTCAAAGGTAAAGAAAGACCTTAACTGTATCTACATCTCTCAGAATCCTCTGGCCCTAAGAGGTACTTTAAATAAAGTATGTATTAAATTTTTAAATATAAAGTGAAATGACACAACACCATCATCTCCTAAGTCCTTAACACCTCTTTGTGTTCCCAAATGAAAAAGCCCATCCTTTTACTAGGTAGCTAGATACTTACTGGATTGGCAGTCAGCTCTAAGAACAGAATCCAAAATGTTTAGAAAGAAAGAGCAACAGAGAACAAGCAAATCAGTTCTTTACAGATAAAGAAAACAAAGACCCTGAGAGGATGAGATGTTTTTCATTCAGAATCTTCACTTGTAGAACTTCACTTGCCTTTCCCAGATGGAGCCTTGGTTTTGTTTTGTTTTAAACATATATTTTGTTTTAGCAATGAAAAGACGGTCAATAATTTCCTAGCTAAAAGCTGAAGATTTAGAATTTTCAGAAAAACGTCAGTGAAGAGAACCTTAAAATCTCCCTAAAATGGGAGTCTTCTGGAATAAGTGTACTTTAAAATATTACCAGTATTTCTGAAATAGGAAAAAAGAGAACAGTATTAAAGCAACTAAATCAAATATAAAACATATCTTTTCATGCTCATTATGTAATTATCTTGGGGTTTTTTTTTGTGTTTTAACTAAAATATAGATGGCAGCTATATAAATTTCCTAGGACACTTCTATGAGAAACTGGTCTTCGAAAAATTCCCAAATTGCTCTTTGTGCAAATACATCTGGTAGAACCAAAGCAAAAGAGCTGTCTTCTCATTTCAACCACTCTTATCGTCAAGCTGCTTCACCCACTGGTCAAATGTGCCTCTCTTTTCAACTATTTGTCTTTTGGAATAAGAATAAAATACAAGAGTGACCTCTAAAGAAACCTGGCAAACTTAAATATCATGGCTACTAAGTAAACTGTCAATGAAAAATTACCTGGGATGATACTGTCAGTACTATAGATTAAGGGGTCATAATTTATCACTTTCTTTTGAATTCTAGGAGTTTCAGCATTGTTGGCATCCCCAAACAAGTAATCTTGTTTTGGTCACTGAATCATAAAGAAAATGCATCGAAATCCTGATATCCTAGACACTATAGTGCACTGCTCGTTGTACTTCCCCTCTGCTAAGGCTGAAGAAGGAAGAGAAGGAAGGAAGGAAGGAAAGAAAAGGGATTCTTGACAAGGAGAGAATAAAGCACTTACACTTCATGGGACTTTCTAGCCACAGATGCCAGGTGCTACCCACTGAAATCCAGGCTTGGACTAAGCTCCACATTTCTGAAAGGACCATCTCAACCGAAGCCTGGGGCTCAGAGTCAGCAGGAGGAAGCTGCAGCTCCCACCAGCAGCACATTTCAAAGAGGCTGCAACAAGAGAACATTTTCCATTTAAGCATCTAATTCCAATCTTCCATTTCACATAGCAGTAGCAGAACAGGCCTGTGTATCAGTCTTTTCAAAGATATTTCCATGACTATGTGATGAATATGAATGAAGCAGGCTATGGCCCAGCAATCCTTTCACTAACATACTCTAAGTCTTTCATTACGCTTCACAGCAGATCCTAATAGTACTTGCCCTTTCCTTTCTTTAATGATGCTCTGTTGCTCCAAGACTCACTTCTATACCAACAGTTCTAAAACTGCCGAGAATCCACCTAAACCACTGAGCTGGCGGGCGGTCAACAATGCAAGCACACACCCAGATGGAAGCCTAAGGATTCCTTAGCTGCCAAGAATTAGAAGTGGATTAGAGCTGCTAGTTAATCCTACAAAAAACTCCTCAAATTAAGCAGAATTACTTAAAATACTTCACTGAGGACAGAAGAGCCCTGGCAAATGGAAAATGAAATTCTGTAAATACAAATATTTCAGTGAAATTTGAAAAGTAACATAAAAGTGTCAGGTTGCTGTACTTTTTTAAGCATTTCAATTAGTGAATAATATATTTATTAAATAAAGACTTTTAAAGACTTACAGTATAGTGAGGGAGGGGGAGACTAAGAGTAGAGTGAAAAGAACAAAACAAAAACAAAAAAACCTATCAAAGAACACATTTTAGGCACATGTCCTATAGCAATGTGGCATAGAGCTAGAAAACCAGAATTTCCCAGATCAAGAAAAAAAAATCATTCTCATGAGACAGGTAAAAAAAAGAATAAGTCTAATTTACCTGAAACAGAGAAAATAACTTTTTAACTTGGTCAACTATCTTAAGTTTTTGTACCTAATCTTTTATGAGAATTTTACAAATTTAGGACAAACTGCTGGGTCTGTCACAAGATACCTTCTGATGGTTTTCTAAGACAGCAGGGAAAGAAAATGGTTTGAAGGGGGTATTATGAAAAACACAAACTATGGGCTAAAAAGATTACTACCTAAAAATTATATTTTTCAAAATAACTTGTTTTGTAAGACGGCCTGAAATGCAAAACCCGTGATGAAATGAACTTAGCTAATACCTTCATCACAGCAGTGATGAGTACACAACCCCCAGCTCCAAAAGGAGTGTAAATGAAAAATAGTCATATAAAGCCCCTAGCAAGCTCCCAGACCCACAGAATACTCTTGTGTGCATAAATAACTTTTCTAGAAGCAAAAAGGCTCATTTAGAGACAAATTCAGCCAACTTACATTTTGACAGCCATCTCTGTAATGACTGAGTAAATAATTAAAAGAGAGACATTATTTCTCTTATGGGAGGGAAGAGATTCCAAGCTAAAAATAATTCTTTAAAAGATCATAAGCAAAAAACAACAAAAACAAACAAACAAAAACATAAGCTATTCAAATTCCGTAAGAAATACCCACTTTTAAGTCAGCTTTTAGACTAGCACCCATATGCACTGTTCCATCTTGATTTCAATGAAAGGAATCCGTAAGATCAAATGACAAGACTGCACCCTGTGGTCTCCTCCATTTCGGATGATATCCCCGTGTTTCTGGGACAAGCATTTTCAAACAATCCTCAGTCGTAATAAACTCTGCCAAATGAAACTTGGCTCAAATTTGTGCTACTGTGGCTGTCAGTCATGTATAATATGGTACTGAGAAATCTTGCCGAGATGTTTTCATGACAAGAGTAAAAAATCCCTATCCAACTTTAAAATCCTTAATAACCTATGTATGTGAAATTTAACCTCAAGAAGGGCCCTGAAAAAAGATAAATCTGGATCCATAAAATCACCTTGGGTTGGGAGTGACCGAAGTATGCATTGGTAATCACCTTGCTGTAGGCCTTACTAATTATACCAGGCAGCCCTACATTAAAAGTAGAAAATGCCAAGCTTGAAACCATTTGAAGCAAAGCCGATGTCAGTACTTCCTGAAAGCCAAAAATAGAAAAAGTGTATTTCCTTTAATCGCTGGTCCCTATTGCTGCCCATCTGAACAAGTTTTATAACAACTCATCTAAACCAGAAGAATGAGAATATCATCAGACATATTAAGCATATATGTTAACAACGTGCTTAAGATTCAACTTTTTCAAACTTACAGGAATATGAAATGTCTAGCTTAAAGTACTGTTTAAAAAAATGCACTGGAGTGTTAAAAAAAACTCTGAATCCTTATATAAAAAACATGTATATTTTCAGGTCTCATTCCAAGTATATTCTTCTGTTTGGGGGCTACTTAAATAGGATTATACTATGGCTGAGACAAAATACAAGGAAACGATGAACACAGAGGAAAAACTGAAAAGAAATGGGCTATGGGCTTGAGGAAAAAAAATAGGTAAAAAAAAATGTAAACTCCATTAACAGAAAATTTCTCACCAAAGGAAAATAATATATGTTTCATAATATTGTCATTTTAGAAACTCTACAAGAAAGGAAAATTAAGTCAGTATTTTTAAGTGACTTTTCTCTTTTTTTATGTTTATTTATTATTTTTGAGAGAGAGAGCACGAGTGAGGGAGGGGCAGAAAGAGAGGGGAGACACAGAATCTGAAGCAGGCTCCAGGCTCTGACTTGTCAGCACAGAGCCCGACGAGGCGTGGGGCTCAAACCCACAAACCTCAAGATCATGACCTGAGCCGAAGTCCGACGCTTGACTGAGCCACCCAGGTGCCCCTAAGTCAGTATTTTTAAGGAGTTCTGCACGTCAAACACTACAAAATTATCCCCTTTAGCCACACTATGAATTTCCAATTAAAGACAAATAAAGCTTCTGAGACTTCACTTGTACAGCAGTAAAACACTCTGGTAGTATTTCAGTACCTGAGTGCAAGCTAGAAAAATACAGGAGTGATAATCTGGGCAATCTCAACTTCCTATGAATTAAATGCTTATAAATTCAACAGAGCTTAAAATTCTATAAAATCTGGAAAACAGTATGGCGGTTCCTCAAAAACAAACAAACAAACAAACAAACAAACAAACAAACCCACTCGCAATAGCCAAAAGGTGGAAGCAACCCAGTTTTCATGGATAGATAAGTGGATAAACAAAATGTGGTACATACGTTATTATACAGTCTTAAAAGAGGATGATACATTATTATACAAACTTAAAAGAGGATGAAATTCTGACACATGATACACCACGGATGAACCCTGAGGAGACTATGCTAAGTGAATAAGTCAGTCACAAAAGTTCAAATACTGTATGATTCCATTCATATGAAGTACCTAGAGTAGTGAAATTCAGAGACAGAAAGCAGGTTGCTAGAAGCTAGGGGTGGAGGGAGGGGAAAATTGGCAGTTAACTTTAATAACCAGAGTTTCAGTTTTACAAGAGGAAAAAGTCTAGAGATGGATGTTGGTGATGGATGCACAACATTAATATACTTAAACCCACTGAACTGTTCGCTTTAAAATGGTTAAACGGTAGGGGCGCCTGGGTGGGTCAGTCGGTTGGGCGTCCGACTTCGGTTTAGGTCATGATCTCACAGCTTGTGAGTTCAAGCCGCGCATAGGGCTCTGGGCTGATGGCTCAGAGCCTGGAGCCTGCTTTGGATTCTGTGTCTCCCTCTCTCTCTCTCTGCTCCTCCCCCATTCATGCCCTGTCTCTCTCAAAAATAAATAAATGTCAAAAAAAATTTTTTTTAATAAACAAATAAAATGGTTAAACAGTGGATCTTATGTTATGTATATTTCACTGCAATTTGAAAAAAGGAATGAAACTCTGACACAACCTACAACCAGAACAAACATTAAAGATATTATGTGAAGTGAAATAAACAAAACACAAAAAGTACAACAGTGTAAGATTCTACTTATATAAGGTACCTGAAAAAGTCGAATTCATGGAAGACAAAAAGAATGGTGTTGCCAGGGGCTGGAGTTAAGAGGGAATGGAGAATTACAGTTTATAGATAGAGTTTTAGTCTAGGAAGATGAAAAGTTCTAGAGATGGGTGGTGGTAACAGCTGCACAACAGGAAAGTACTTAATGCCACCAAACTTTATACTTAAAAATGGTTATTTATGCTATGACTATTTTACAATAAAAAAAATCTATACCATCTATTTTCCATTTCCCTTATAAACATCAGTGCAAACAACGTGAAAAAAAATGCTGAAGGAATATCTGGAAAGCTTTGGAAGAAACCTGTGTTATAATTAGAATATACAGCACTGCCCTGATAATTTTACATCCTGAATCACACCACCAACTCTAGTGCAAGGCCTGGGAAGACAAAAATTAAACTAATCCAAACATGGACGAATGCCACCAGATAACAGACTACCATGCCAACATAAATACCATCACAAATGCTCATTCACAGGCTCCAGTGCACCAAAGACATGAAATGTCTATATCTGCAAGGTCCAAGACTTGGAATGTGGCAAATAAGGAACTGATTTTAACTTTTATTTAATTTTAAGTAGCCATAGTAGCCATCTGGCTAATGGCTACCATATTAGATGACACAGCCAGATTGGTCAACTCTGGAATAAAGGTCTCTAGTTTTTATCATTTATGTTTTTCTAGTTTCCAGCAAGGCAAGGCAGAGAGTAGTCCTATGTTCATTGAATTAACTGATGCACAGAATTTGTAGATGAACATTTTCTCTTTTCTAGAAGGTTTTTCTTTCAAAAGCATGTTACAAGAGTCACTTAATTGGAGGATGAGAACAAAAGCATTAAAAAAAACCCCAGATTTTTAGATGTCAGCTCAATAACTGCAACTGCTAAAAGGAAAACCAAAACACTGGTTTTTTGAACTAGGCTAAACAATCAACAAATTCCAAAAATGAAAACTAAGAAATTTGAAACTGAAATTCCATGAACCCTGACTTTCCTGATATGTAGAAGAAAATTCCCAAGGATATGTGATAAACCAAACATGACAATGTCAACACAGTCCATCAGAGCATGATTTGACTTATGCTTTTTATGATTTTGTCATTCTTTTTCAGTTTCCAGACTAAAATTTTTGAGGTAACCTCTGACCCACAGATTGTATTTGTAAAAGTAGTCTACAATCTAAATTACAAACTTAAAACAAATGCATAGCATCATTCATTAGCCATATAAAGAGATGGTCTTTCCTTCCATTGCTTTCTACACTGTCTACTGATTTGGGTTACCAGAGGTAAACAAAGTGTTCAGAACAGTTCACTGATAAGATAGGCTTCCTTTAAAATCTGTCTCAAAATAACCTTTTTAAAAATACACTGGAGGGGCACCTGGGTGGCTCAGTTGGTTGAGCGTCCCACTCTTGATTTTGGCTCAGGTCATGACCTCTCAGTTCATGAGATCGAGCCCCACAACAGGCTCTGCACTGACAGCCTGGAGCCTGCTCTGGATTCTCTCTCTGCCACTCCCGTCCCGACCACACTCTCTCTCCAAATAAATATTTAAGAAATAAATAAATAACAATTAATAAATGAGGGTGATACAAATTTATCTCACAAAGAAAGATTTGTTTTTTAAATAAAGGATGAAAAGACTGAAAGCAGAGCATCATAGGACACTGAATAATAATGTTTACTTTCAATTACCCATAGGTATGGTAGAGAGGCAGCAAAAATAAACAAAATTCATAAAGACAAACTTCAGATATCCAACTATCCCTTTGGAGATGCCTACAAGCAGCTATTCATTCAACACACATTTTTAAGAATCTGTCAGTCATCTTGATCACTGCTTACTTAATAACCATTAAGTTATTCCCTCAACTGGGGCGCCTGAGTGGCTCAGTCAGTTAAGCTTCCGACTTCGGCTCAGGTCATGATCTCACACTCCATGAGTTCGAGCCCCACATGTGGCTCTGTGCTGATAGCTCAGAGCCTGGAGCCTGCTTCAGATTCTGTGTTTCCTTCTCTCTCTGCCTCTCCCCTGCTCACACTCTCTCTCTGTCTCTCAAAAATGAGTAAACATTTGGGGCACCTGGATGGCTCAGTCGGTTAAGCATCTGACCTCAGCTCAGATCTCACAGTTCTTAAGTTCGAGCCCCATGTCAGGCTCTGTGCTGACAGCTCAGAGCCTGGAGCCTGCTTCATTCAGATTCTGTGTCTCCCTCTCAGTCTGACCCTCCCCAACTAATGCTCTTTCTCTCTCTCAAATAAATAAATAAAATAAAATTAACATTAAAAAAAAATTTTTTTAATGAATAAATGTTAAAAGTTATTTCTTCAACTGTATCATATAAACAATTCTACAGTCTAGCAGGGAGAAGAAAACAGATTTCCAAAAGGTAAAGAAAATTATACAGATTATAAATGTAATTAGATAAAGTGCTCTAGGTGCTCAGTGGAGGCAGAAATGATTTCCAGTTGAAGAGAATCAACTAAGACTTCAAGGAAAATCGGGCACCTGGGTGGCTCAGTCAGGTAAGTGTCTGACTGTTGATTTTGGTTGAGGTCATGATCTCAGGGTCATGAGATCAAGCTCCATGTTGGTCTCCACACTGAGCAAAGAGCCTTGCTTAAAATTCTCTCTCCCCCTGGCCCTCCCCTATGCATGCGGGTGCATGTTCTCTGTCCCTCAAAAAAATAAAAGGTGGGGAGACACCTGGTGACTCAGTCGGTTAAGTGTCCAATGCTTGATTTCGGCTCAGGTCCTGATCTCATGATTCCTGAGTTCAAGCCCCCACATCGGGCTCTGCGTAGACAGTGTGCCTCCCCACACGCTCCACCCTCTCTCAAAATAAACTTTAAAAAAAAAAAAAAACTTAAAAAAAAAAAGACTTCAAGGAGAAAGAATTTAGGCTGGGGTTTGAAAAGATAGGTTAGTTTCTTCATTTGAAGACAAGATTGCGAGGGTGCCTGGCTGGCTCGGTTGGTAGAACATGCGACTCTTGATTTTGGAGTTGTAAATTCAAGCTCCATCATGGGTGTGGACATTACTTAAAAAAAAAAATAAAATAAAATCTTAAAAAAATAAGTAAAATAAAATAAGACAAGATTGGGAAAGAGTAACAGCATAGACGTAGTAAAAGAATCAAAGAAATCACAAAATTGGACAAAGGTAGCATTCTCTACCACCACCCCCTCAAAACCATTTGCTTACTATTGGAAATATTACAGCTGTATGAATGCTGATGGGAAGGGCCCAGTAAAGAGGGAGTCTGAACGAAGATGCAAGTGAGAGGGTAACCAAAAGATCAAGGTTCCTAAGAATTCAGAAAATGAGATGCAGAGCACCTAGAGCTGACAGGAAAAGGGAGAAAAGTTGATTACAACTATGCTAAAGTTTTACCAAAAATGAGAAGTGAAGAATTGCTATTATAGTATATTTAAGAAAATGACTAGAATGATAGTCATTCTAATAAAGACCTAATAAAGAAAAAGTAGGAGCCAGTCAACTGAATAAGGTTTTGATGAAATTCAAGAACCAATGCAGGGATTTGTTTAACATTATTAAGTTGACTGAACACATCTGTTTGCCCATAGGTCCCTTCCAAAAATCCATTAAAATCAGTGTAAACAGATTATTTTAAAGAGGGTGGGGGTAATGCTACAAGGACAAAAATGGATTTGTCCATTGATTGTTAATCAATCATTTGATTGATAAACAAAACAAAACTAGAAAGCTAATGGAGGAGTTAATTGTCTTAGCAGGTCTGAAAAAGTTGAAATTTTTCAGAGGAAGGACAGGATGAAAATGGGGAAGCCAAGGGGCAAAATGATTCATGTTGCAAAATCCTAATCAGGCTCAGGAATTACAAGTACCAGGTACATCTGAAGGCACATGCACAGGTGGAACAAAAAACAAAGTGGGTTCAAAATCTGCATAAGCAGTTAGACCAAGATTTTCTCCCTAACACAGTGGCAAGGCTACTATCCTCCCACCATCACAGAAGACTCAAGAGTTACTTTGCAAAGACTGACGCAGAGGGACTCTGGACTCTTAGTAGACTCACCTAAGGACAGGAATATCATACTGAAAACCAGTTAAATTAAAGTCAACATACTTAGTGGTAAGATCCATCCCTGGCTCATTCTCCCACCTGCCACCAGCAGCCTCATTTGTATCCAGAGGCTTGATCTCAGGATAAAAGTGGTCCAAGAAAAAAAGACCAACAGAAATACAACAAGAAAGAAGGAGTGAAGGTTCTCAATTACCCACCAAATGAGGGAGTATTCCAAGAAAAGATCATGGGATCCAGGATTCAGTGCATCCATCCAACACAAGAAAGAGAAGGGAATTCCCTAGGAGTGTTAAAGAGATCCCAAGACAATAATTATGCAACAGACTTGGAGAACAACAAGGCCAGACTGGAGGAGAGAGATAGAGAGCTCTCAGAAGAGGTTTCCTTCCACTAAAAAAGGAAACAGATTACCAATTTGAACATACTAAGAGGATATTTACATACTAACATAGAATTTGGGACGAATTACTGCAGATACACAGAAAATGAAGCAAATGTGAAAGAAAGAAAAGGTAAGGACTATCACCAGGAGGAAAAAAAAAAGTTGCACAAAAAGAGAAACATTACCACATTACATATGCTACGTGGTGCACAATGTGTATTTATTTAACCAAAACTATGTTAGATACAATGGAAGAGAAAGTAGAGGGAGCCCAAATCCTCATCTTTCATAGAGGAAAGTCTACACATAACTTCTCTTTTACATCCTAGGCTTTTTTCTTGTAAAGTTTCCATTTTATAACTTTTTAAAGTTTTAAAAATTTTTAAATTTTAAGTTTTAAAAATATAGATATCAAAAAATAAAATTATATGAGA
Source organism: Puma concolor (assembly GCF_028749965.1). Lineage (NCBI taxonomy): Eukaryota > Metazoa > Chordata > Mammalia > Carnivora > Felidae > Puma > Puma concolor. The sequence continues at coordinate 24,455,060 of NC_141668.1, read as the reverse complement.
TTACTTAAATCCTTAAGCCAACAAACTGGAAGAGTGGGTTGTGATCAGAGCAAATGTCTGAGTTAGTGATGTGGGGGGACTGGTGACTTTTTTTTTCTTTTACATGTTAAGTTCTACATACGACATAGGTCTTGAACTCACCATCCCAAGATCAAGAGCCACATGCTCTACCAACGGAATCAGCCAGGGACTCAGGGTGGTAACTTTTTAATAATGACAAGATCCAGGGTTTGACTGTGTGACCATGTGGCTGAGTTAGTGACTTGAGAGGTTGGTGACTTCTTAGTAATGACAAGATCCAAGATGTGACAATATGACCACATGGTTGAGAAAAAGAGGTAAAGGAATTAAGGAGCTAAAATGTTAGCTGTGTTGTGAATCCAGATGCCTAAAAATGATACTGTGGGACTGTGCTAGACGTTTTCCAGTTCTATTCTTCTACCCTCGCCTACCATGCTTTTTGCCTCAGTATGCTGATCTCTATGGACTGTATCAACAGGTTCTTGCGTCCCCTAACTTCTGGTTGGGTTTGCCCAAAGAAGAATCCCAGGAGGTTAGGAGAATAAGGTCAAGACATTTATTCCTCCAGCCCCCTCCCTGAAAAAAATCACCTCATGATGGTTGTGTCCCTTCAACTGCCATTCCTCTCAAGGCAGCCAACTCCATAGTTTCCTTAATAGTTCAAGTAACCACTCTTCTACTCTTTCTGGCCTAGAGATGTTAACAATTTGGCAACAGGTTACTAAACTATTGCCACATTATACCAACATCTTTGGAAACAATACTTTTATAAAATAAACCCTTTTTGAATTACTCCATTTCAAGCTTGCCATCTTTTCCAGTTGGGGCCCTTACTGCAAATAGCAATAATGATGATAGTGTAAGGTTGTAACAGAGCATAGCGGAAAGTAAGAATAGTGACTACCATTTAAATAATACTTACTAACTTAAAAAAAATTTTTTTTTAATATTTATTTATTTTTGGGAGACAGAGTGCAAGCAGGGGAGGGACAGAGACAGAGGGAGACACATAATCTAAAGCAGGCTCCAGGCTCCAAGCTGTCAACACAGAGCCCGATGCGGGATCATAACCTGGGCAGAAGTCAGGATGCTTAACAGACTGAGCCACCCAGACGCCCCTAATTACTAACATACTTTAAGCTCTAGGTTCCAAGAGTTTTTCTAAGCTCTTTGTAGATATTAACTCAATCACCACAAATCTATGTGGCAGAGATTTTTGTCTGGATCATTTCCATATACCATCCCCTAGCACAATTTCTAATATAGGGTAAGCACTCATTATTTAAAATACACACAACAATAAGCAGGTTTAGTAGGGAAGAGATGACTTTTGGTATGGCGTATGAGACTTGTGACTCCCCAAAAACCAAACACTAAATAAGACCATATATGAGTGATTTTCTTGTGTAGCCTACAGTGAGTCTTATTCCTTTATCTTCCCATGAGGTTATCCAGAACTTGAGGTCCCAAATTTTTTTTTTTTAATTTTTTTTTTCAACGTTTTTTATTTATTTTTGGGACAGAGAGAGACAGAGCATGAACGGGGGAGGGGCAGAGAGAGAGGGAGACACAGAATCGGAAACAGGCTCCAGGCTCTGAGCCATCAGCCCAGAGCCCGACGCGGGGCTCGAACTCACGGACCGCGAGATCGTGACCTGGCTGAAATCGGACGCTTAACCGACTGCGCCACCCAGGCGCCCCGAGGTCCCAAATTTTTTAATGTAACATTTAAAGCCAAAGTTGAGAAATTTTAAATATTATGCACCTGAAACCCAGAGGCTCATTTAAGAGGGCAGAGCACCTCTAAGTACCAGTTACAAGTTTTTTAAACAAAGGGAAGAATTTTAAAAATATGCTTGGGAATATAAAACGCAAAAATAAGAAAGGTAGAGTCAGCAAAATCATTAAGTATACACACACTCTCTCTCTAACACAACACACACACAGAAATAAAGCATAAAGCACAAAAAATGTGAATATAAAAATTAGAGGAAGGATAAGACATGTGAATCAAAGAATGCAGAAATACAGTAAATATAATAGGTTGAAATTAAACCCCTCACTGCATGTTCACACAATCATATGGAATAATCAAGGCAGCTGTGATAAAGAATCTAAAGTCAGAGAAAAAACAAGATTAGAGACCAAATATGCAGCAAAATGTGAACTGTAAAGATCTTCTGAAACCAGAATTGATATTTTTTCCCTTCACATCACATTGCACTCGAAAACACGGCGGAAATTCACGTGTATAAGAATCTAGAAGCCTGAGAATTTCGGGAATAATAGACTCAAACTAGAGTGAAAAATCAGCAAGGAACAGTGAGGTGAAAGCTACGACTGAAAGCTACGAAGGAACTGCCAGGTGCTACACTGGTACACCGAGAAGAGACGGATAAAAAAAGCATCCCTAAGTGGAAGGTGGAGAAAGACTGGTATTGGATTCAGTTGAAAGACTAAACGGAAAAGCAGAACTGAAGAAGCATGTAGCGAGCTTAAAACTTAAACAGGACCAAATCGATGCCAAGAGCGAGTACAGGACCTACAAATCAGATTCTACGGGGTGGGGTAAGGGCCAGTCCGCGACCGACCAGCTGCGACTAGTTTCCGAAAAGCGGCGTAAATGTAGCTTCGCAGCCCCACCCCGCGGCAGAGCAGCTCCTCCCTAAGGAGCATCACACGAGGCCAACCGCCTGGCTCAGGCTCCAGTTCGAGCCTAGGTCCCACCCCGCCCTTGCCCCGCGGCGCAGAACGGCCTCTCTCTGGGCCCCTCACCGAACGCTGCAGCTCCCCAAGCCAAAACGAGGCGCGCTCCTTTCCGCTAGGATCTGGGTCGTGGTAAAGCGCCTGCACTGCCTGGTACACGAGCTGCAAAGTCGGCTTTGCCCCTTCCATGGTGGTGGCAGTGGTAGCGGCAGCGACGGCTCTGGCGGTTCTCCCGAGGGTTCTCCGGTTGCTCCGCCTTCAGGCTTCCTCACTGTGTCGGCCACGGCCGCTCCCTGACTGGCGCCATCTCCTCTTTGGCCGTTACCAGGGCAGAGGGGTTCCTGTGGAAGTTGCCCCCTCGGAAACAGAGGTTAGATTGTATTCGGGTTCCTGGCCTTTTTTCTTATCCTCCCCCTAGACGCCAGACTTCTAATTTCAGCCGCCGTGCTCGCCTCTTTACCCACCGACTTGTCCTCAAAAGTCTGTCCCGGCGCGACACAAACCACGCAGCGTACCTAAGCCGCGTTAACCCGGACCGGAAACCGCAGCACCGATACCTTTGGTACACTTCCGCCTGGTGCAGCGCAAACGGCCTCCTTCCCGGCACGCCTCCTCCTGTCTCCCCGCCCCCTCCCGGAAGTGGCCTTGCCAGGCCAGGAGCCGGGAAGCGGCAGTCGGTAGTGGGTGCCTCGATTACTCGCGTACGACTGGAGCAATAGGACCGATGTGTGTTCCATACGTGAGCCGCGCATCCCTGCTTGGCAGCGGATCCGAGGTCTTTCCAACCTCTTTCGGATTTCTCTATACCCGTGGACAAGGCGCCTGAGCCGCGCATCCCTGCTTGGCAGCGGATCCGAGGTCTTTCCAACCTCTTTCGGATTTCTCTATACCCGTGGACAAGGCGCCTCAATTCAACTATCCCAGCAATGTCCACCGGACTGGAAGTACAAAGATGACCAAAGACGGGGTTTCTGTACTGATTCTAGTGGATGAAACAGACACGTAATCAAATAATGTACAAAACTGAAATATGTGCCACATTGAGATGAATCCAAAATGCCTTCAATCCCTGTTCAGCCCCCCTTTCCACTAAGTTCTCACCAAAAAGGATATTTCATTCAATTGCCAGGACGCTGAACTCCAGAGTATTTATTTGCATACATCTTTAGGGTCATTTCCATATAGAATTGAATTTTTGTGTATGCCTCACTTTCCGAATCAAAAATCAGCGGTGTAACAATTCTCAATTCACAAAAGAAAATAGGATTCTTGGAATCTGTTCTCTGAAGAAATTTTGGACATAAGGTAGCATGTGAAAGGATTTCCCAACATTGCTGCTAGTCCTTTGCAATAATAAATGCCACTATCTGATGAATGCTTACAGTGTGTTAAGCACTGTAGTTAAAATATCTGATTTGATGCTTTTAACAACTATACCAACTAAATCCCCATTTTGTAGACTAGGTAGGTAATGTACTTTGCCCAAGGTTACACAGTTCTTAAATGAAAGTCAGGATTTGAATCCAAATCAGTTTCACTACCTCAAAGCCTGTTAAAAAATACAATTCCTAGTATCTTGTGAATTAATTTCTGAATTTTTATTGTCAACAGATTAGAACAGAAAACATCATAATGAAAACTGTGTTAATGCACAGAATTGATATAATTTCACACAAAAGAAAAGAAACGATATTAACGCTACCTAACTCACCCATTCATTAAGAAAAAATTTAAGGACATCTGGATGGCCCTGTGGATTGAGTGCCCCACTCTTGATTTTGGCTCAGATTATGATCCCAGCCCTGTGTCAGTTTCCACATTGAGCATGGAGCCTACTTGAGATCCTCTTCCTCTCCCTTTGCACCTCTCCCCTGCTCATGCTCTCTCTAAAAAAAATTTTAAAAAGAAAAAGAAAAAAATTGAATAAGGCCATTTTGGTGTCTGCCCTCATGGAGTTTACAGTCTAATTGCAAAGAAAGACAAGCAATTCAATACAGTTTAAAAGTTCTGGGGGCACCTGGGTGGCTCAGTCGGTTAAGCACCAGACTTCAGCTCAGGTCATGATCTCGCAGTTCGTGGGTTTGAGCCACGCGTTGGGCTCTGTGCTGACAGCTCGGAGCCTGGAGCCTGGAGCCTGCTTCAGATTCTGTGTCTCCCTCTCTCTCTGCCCCTCCCCAATATACACACTCTCTCTCTCTCTAAAATAAATAAACATTAAAAGAACAATTTTTTTTCAAGTTCTGTAAACATTCACAAGCTAAAAAAAAAATGACATTGGATCTACCTTGCACATATACAATAATTAATTAATTAAAACTATAAAACTCTTAGAAGAAAATAGGACTATATCTTCATGATCTTGGATTAGGCAACAGTTTCTTAGATACAATAACAAAAGTACAACAACAAAAATAAAGATAAATCGGACTTAATCAACACTAAAACCTGTGTGTCAAAGGACATCATTAAGAAAGTGAAATGACAATCCACAAAATGAAAGAAAAGAGGTATACCTCAGGGGTAGAGCATCTGACTGCACAAAATGAAAGAAAAATTTTGCAAACATCTAAAGGATTAGCATCCAGTTCAGCACTCACAGTTCAACAATGAAAAGACAATTCAGTTTTTCAAATAGGCAAAGGATTGGAACAGATATTTCCTCAAAGAAGATATACAAATTAACATGCAACTATGCTCCACAGCCTTAATCATCAGGGAAATGCAAATTAAAACCGTAATGAGATACCACTGCACACTCAGCAGAATGGCTAACATTAAAAAAAAAAGACATTGAGTGTTGGTAGGGTGTGGAAAGACTGAAACCCGTACACCATTGTAGGATTGTAGATTGTAAATTGTAAATTTATAGGATTGTAGGACTGTAAACTGGTGCAGCTGCTTTGGAAAAACAATCGCTATTCTTCAAAAGGTTAAACAGAGTTACCATATGAGCCAGCAGCCGTAGATGAATGTTCATAGCAGCATTATTTGTTAATAGCCAAAATGTGGAAAAAAACATAAAACAGAAACGGATAAACAAAATGTGATGTATCTGGATGATGGAATATTAAATATTAAAGAAAGGAAGTACCGACTGCAGGTCAAAGAGAGAATGACCTCAGGAGAACTTAATCCACCAACATGTTGATCTGGGACTTTCAGTCTTCAGAACTGCGAGAAAATCAACTTGCGTCAATTAGTTACAAAAATAAAGGAATGAAGTGCTGATACATGCTACAAGTTGATAAACCTCAAAAACATACTAAATGAAAGCAGCCAGACCCACCCCCTCCCCCCCAGAAAAGGCCACATGTTATAAGGTTTCATTAATTTGAAATAGACGAATAGGCAAATCTCTAGAAACAGAAAATAGATTAGTGGTTGCCAGGGAGAGAGAAAGTGGAGAGAGATGGAATATTCTGGAACTAGACAGTGATGATGGTTGCACAACTTTGTGAATATACTAAAAACCATTTAATACATCTTTAGGATGAATGTTATGGTATGTGAATTCTATTTCAATAAAATCATTATTTTAAAAAGCTTTGTGAGGGGCGCCTGGGTGGTTCAGTTGGTGAAGCATCCAACTTCAGCTCAGGTCGTGATCTTGTGCTTCATGAGTTTGAGCCCAGTATCCGGCTCTCTGCTGTCAGCGCAGAGCCTGCTTCAGATCCTCTGACTCTCTCTCTCTCTCTCTCTCTCTCTGTCCCTTCCCTGTGCTCTCTGTCTCAAAAATAAACAAACATTTTTTTAAAGTTTTGTGACTAAAATTTTTTAAATGCCATGTAGATGTTTGGCCAACATTTGCAAAAACAAACCAACCATCCCCCCCCCCCCCGCCCCCACACGCACACATAGTGTCCTACTCATCTTTGTGTCCTCAAACCATTGTCTAACATATAGTGGGTATATACTAAAGGTTTAAAGCCTGTCTCTTAGCACTTTACTCAGAAAAATCAATCTAGTTGCAACACTAAATGGCCTTAGGGGGGCGCCTGGGGGGCGCAGTCGGTTAAGCGTCTGACTTCAGCCAGGTCACGATCTCGCAGTCCGTGAGTTCGAGCCCCGCGTCGGGCTCTGGGCTGATGGCTCAGAGCCTGGAGCCTGTTTCCGATTCTGTGTCTCCCTCTCTCTCTGCCCCTCCCCCATTCATGCTCTGTCTCTCTCTGTCCCAAAAATAAATAAACGTTGGAAAAAAAAAATGGCCTTAGGGAGGGGTGGGGGAGGTTGTGGGAAGGACAGAAATAAAGGAATTTTTAATACCCCTGGTGAGATGTGGTGGGGCCCTAGAGTGACACAGCAGTGCTGATGGAGATATGGATATTCAAGATGAATTCAGGAAGAAGAATTTTGATATGGTGGTTGAGCTGTAGGGCATGATGATAAGGAAGAGAAACAAGGCTTCTGAGTATGGAACCCAGAAGAAACAGCTTTGGTGGCAGTGGGGAGGGGTGCAAGGGTGAAGACGGTGAGTTTAATCTTAGCTATGTTGAGCATGGAGGTGTTTGTGAAAGGGCCAAGGCGGGAAGACCATAGCAGGTGTGAGGCTGAAGCCAGGGACTGGTTGAAGATACAGAGTTGAGAGTCATCAGCATATACTGGTGGGGGGTGAAGACAAGGAAATGGTTGAGATGAGCTAGAGAGAAGAGGGACGGAGGCAGGGCCTTGCAGATAAACACTGAAGGATTAGCAAGGAAGCGGAAGATAGGAAGGAGTGGCCAGAGGGGAAGATGGGGAATCAGGAGCATGTACTGCAAAGGGATCATCTCTGAAGCAGCATCAAATGCTCCAGAAGGGTCAAATACTGTGAGAATAATAAATCTGAAAGAAAATTTTAGAAATGTTTTAAATACCTGGGGTGCCTGGCTGGCTCAGTTGGTAGAGCATGTGGCTCTTGATCTCGGGGTTGTAAGTTCCAGCCCCATGTTGAGTGTAGAGATTACTTAAAATCTTGAAAGAAAGAAAGAAAGAAAGAAAGAAAGAAAGAAAGAAAGAAAGAAAGAAAGAAAGAAAGATATTTGAAATACCAAAAGCTCTATGATGACTTTTGTCCTAAGGCACAATGGCCACGCTGGGAACATTGAATTCTGGTGCAAAGTTTAATGTGACCGACCCCACTCCCAACAAAAAGGTCCCCACTTCTTCCTTCTGAAAAACAAGAAATATATTCTATTTAAGAAAGAATGTTTTTCTGTAGGAAAGAAGAAAGAGAGGGTGTTTCTTTTACTCACTAGTGGTGAGCTTACCCAAAGGTTGAATATCATACTTCAATAAACAAGTTTCTCTCCAGTTCCAGGCAGGTGCTGCCGTGGGGGAACTTCCATAAAAGCTTAGGTCTGCCATGGTGTGGTACTTCTGACTTGTGGTGAACTTCAGGTTACATTAAGCATAGCTCATGGCCCCACACAGTTCTCCGTAATTCCTTCTCTCATCCCCTGACCCCTACTCCAAGCCCCAGGGTGAAGTGAGCCACGGCACTTTGGGGATAAGTTGCAAAAGCAGTGATAGGGGAAAACCTGTTATAAGATGGCCGACAGGACTGATAGGGGAATACCAGTTCCTGCCTGAAGACTCCCCTTCCAGGTTTTTCTTCCCACCCCACTTACTGCACCCAAACAGGCTATATATTGTCCCCTCTGCTTATGCTTGGGACTCAGACCTCTGGAGAGTTATTTCCTCTGAGCCCTCCGGTGGAAAATAAACCTCCTGCCTTCCAGGACCTTTGAGTGCTGCTTGATTCGTCTGCTGTGTGATCCAGACCAGTTTCCATAACAGCAGCATGGCAGAGTCAATAGCTTACCCCCAATACCGATATCTATTCTTTTTTTAAATTTTTTTTTAATTTTTATTATTTTTTTAAATTTACATCTAAGTTAGCATATAGTGCAACAATGATTTCAGGAGTAGGTTCCTTAATGCCCCTTACCATTTAGCCCATCCGCCCTCCCACAACCCCTCCAGTAACCGTCTGTTTGTTCTCCATATTTATGAGTCTGTTTATGTTTTTGTCCCCCTCCCTGTTTTTATATTATTTTTTGCTTCCCTTCCCTTATGTTCATCTGGTTTTGTATCTTAAAGTCCTCATATGAGTGAAGTCATATGATTTTTGTCTTTTTCTAATTTTGCTTAGCATAATACCCTCTAGTTCCATCCATGTAGTTGCAAATGGCAAGATTTCATTCTTTTTGATTGCAGAGTAATACTCCATTGTGTATATATACCATATCTTCTTTATCCGTTCATCCATCATTGGACATTTGGGTTTTTTCCTTACCTTGGCTACTGTTGATAGTGCTGCTATAAACATTCAGGTGCATGTGCCCCTTCAAAACAGCATCCCTGTATCCCTTGGATAAATACCTAGTAGTGCAATTGCTAGGTCATAGGGTAGTTCTATTTTTTATTTTTTGAGGAACCTCCATACTGTTTTCTAGAGTAGCTGCACCAGTTTGCATTCCCACCAGCAATGCAAAAGAGATCCTCTTTCTCTGCATCCTCGCCAATATCTGTCGTTGCCTGAGTTGTTAACGTTAGCCATTCTGACAGGTGTGAGGTGATATCTCATTGTGGTTTTGATGATGAGTGATGTTGAGCATTTTTTCATTGTCAGTTGGCCATCTGAATGTCTCCTTTGGAGAAGTGTCTATTCATGTCTTTTGCCCATTTCTTCACTGGATTATTTGTTTTTTGGGTGTTGAGTTTGGTAAGTTCTTTATAGATTTTGGATACTAACCCTTTATCTGATGTGTCATTTGCGAATATCTTCTCCCGTTCCGTTGGTTGCCTTTTAGTCTTGCTGATTGTTTCCTTTGTCGTGCAGAAGCCTTATATTTTGATGAGGTCCCAATAGTTCATTTTTGCTTTTGTTTCCCTTGCCTCTGGAGATGTGTTGAGTAAGAAGTTGCTGCAGCCAAGGTCAAAGAAGTTTTTGCCTGCTTTCTCCTCTAGGATTTTGATGACTTCCTGTCTTACATTTTTGTCTTTCATCCATTTTGTGTACGGTGTAAGAAAGTGGTCCAGGTTCGTTTCTCTGCATGTTGCTGTCCAGTTTTCCCAACACCACTTGCTGAAGATACTGTCTTTACTCCATTGGATATTCTTTCCTGCTTTGTCAAAGATTGGTTGGCCATATGTTTGTGGGTCCATTTCTGGGTTCTCTATTCTGTTCCATTGATCTGAGTGTCTGTTCTTGTGCCAGTACCATACTGTCTTAATGATTAGAGCTTTGTAATACAGCTTGAAGTCTGCCCAATACCTATTCTTGTTTGGGTTGTTCAACCCTTCCTAGAGTTCCCTCTAGGAAGAATACAATACTTCGTTTCCTAATTCAAATTGAGTTTCTGTTACCTGTCATCAAAAGAGTTTTGATTAAATACTCTGCTGTCTTACTTTAGGCTGCCATAACAAAGTACCATGGACTGGGTGGCTTAAATGACAGAAGTTTATGTTCTTACGGTTCTGGAGGCTCGAACTTCAAGATCAGGGTGCCACCATGGCTGGGTTCTGGTGAGAGCTCTCTCCCTGGCTTACAGATGGCCAATTCTCACTGTGTGCTTACATGGCAGAGGAAAAGACAGTGATCTCTCTCTCTCTTCCTCTTCTTATAAGGCCACAGTCCTATCTGAATAGGGCATCGCCCTTATAACCTCATTTAATCTAAATTACCTCCTAAAGATCTTATCTGCAGTGCAGTCATCACATCAGGATTAGGGCTTCAACTTTTGAATTTGGCAGGAAAGCAATTCAGTCCATAGCATCTTCTATTACCTCCACTTGGCCTTGGATAGCTAGGAGAAGGCCCTTATATTCACCCAAAGGAACCAAACAACATCAGATTTCTTCGGCACACAGATGATACTAAAAACTCAAGCATGGCTGTGCTGACTCTCAAGGACAGAGATACACCAGGCTTAGCTAGAAGACAAATCCTTGGATTTCACTGCTTCCTGCTAGGAACAAACAGCCACAGTTTTCTCAAGGAGTAAAAGGATACTTGTAGGGTTGAAAGTTGCACACATAGGAAGGTTCATCCCAGTGTGGTTTGCCTGGTGAAAAATGAAAATATCCTGCATTTCCATCAATAAGGAACTGAACATTAGGGTGCATGCCTACATTAGATACTAGGCAGCCATTGAAAATCAAGTCAGAAGTATTGTTACTCTGTTACATAGGGATGAGGGATAGAAGCAGGAAAATACTCACCTTTGGCCCAAAAGGCTGACCTATAGCCTACATAGTTCTGATAAAGATCAAATACATGCTGGTTGCTACATTCTCAAAGGGCCTCATGACTGCCTGTACATGTCACTGATAATTAATATCAAGCTGAATGAGAAGCACCAGAGAAATCTTGTGAAAGTACTTTTAAAAGTAGAAATTCAAAGAAGACATTATGATCTAATACTCCCTGCAGGTCCCCTCCCCCTTGAGCACTAAGCATAAAGCCACCAGCTTCATACAGCAAAAGTGCAGCTCTGTTTGCCCACAGGTCCTGTCCCCATGCTATAATAAAAGCACCTTTTTGCACTAAGACCATCTCAAGAATTCTTTCTGGACTGTTCTTTCTTGACCTCACATCACATATGATAGTGGTATTTTGGTTATATAGAAAAATGTTCTTATATGTCTATTTTTTTTAATGTTTTATTTATTTCTGCAAGAGAGAGAGAGAGGAATGAGCAGGAAGGGGCAGAGGGAGAGGGAGACACAGAATCCAAAGCAGGCTCCAGGTCCTGAGCAGTCAGCACAGAGCCTGACGCGGGGCTCGAACCCATGAACTGTGAGATCATGAGCTGAGCTGAAGTCCGGTGCTTAACCGACTGAGCCACCCAGGCTCCCCTATATGTCTATTTTTTTTAAGCGTTCTTTAAAAAAAAAAAAAAATTAAAAGCTTATTTATTTTGAGAGAGAGAGAGTAGGAGAGGAGGAGGGGGAAGGGCAGAGAGAGAGAGAGAGAGGGAGAGACAGAATCCCAAGCAGGCTCAGGGCTGTCAACACAGAGACAACTTGCTTTGGGGCTCCGATCTCACTAACCATGAGATCATGGCCTGCAGTAGGAAGCCTAGCCAACTGAGCCACCCAGGCACCCCTGTCCTTATATATATGTACTGAAGTATTTACAAGTGATATGGTATAAAAAAAGAATATATCAGGTCTTTGTCCCCAGTTCCTAACAAAGTGCTTCAAAAACTCTTGGAATTTCCTGAGTGATAAGAACGTCTTTGTTATTGTAATGAAGTGACTTGTGGTGGGTCCCTAGACGGTCCAGGATGCAGGTGGGTCACCGGAAAGACCAATTCAGGAGTTGTAACTTTGGACCTGACTGATCTCCTAGGAGGGAAAAGGAGCTGGAGATTGGTTTCAATCACATGATCACAGATTTAATCAAGCATGCTTAGTAATGAAACCCTGATCAAAACCCTGGATACTGTGCCTCAGTGGAGCTTCCTGGTTGATGAAGAAATTGATGTGCCAGGAGGGTATCACACCCTGAGTCCATCAAGAGAGGGCATGGGAGCTCTGCCTTCCTCTCAGACCTCACCCTAGATACAGCCTTTTAAAATAGAACTTTAACCATAAGTGTAGCACTTCCTTGAGTTCTGTCAGTTGTTCTAGCAAATTACTGACCCTGTGGGGGCTGTGGGAACCCCTGAATTTGTAGCCAGTTGGTCAGGAGTGCAGGTAGCCTGGGGATCCCTGAAGTAAAGCTGACATCTGAAATGAAGGTGGTCTTGTTCTCCAACAAGACTCAAGACTGCGGAGTCTGATACTAATTCCAGGTAGTTATGTCAGAATCGAATTATAATTCATCCAGTTGGGGTGGAAACAGAAGAGGTGTTCATGGGGCGCCTGGGTGGCTCAGTCGGTTAAGCGCCAGACTTCGGCTCAGGTCATGATCTCACGGTTTGTGGGTTCGAGCCCCACATCAGGCTCTGTGCTGACAGCTCAGAGCCTGGATCCTTTTTCGGATTCTGTGTCTCCCTCTCTCTCTTGCCCCTCCCCTGCTTGTGTTCTCTCTCTCTCTCAAAAAATAAATAAACATGAAAAAAAATTAAAAAAAAAAAGAGGTGTTCATGAAGTCTATAATTTAGTCTAACAGACATAAGCCACTCCCACCCCCCCATAGATGAAGCAAATATGAGGAAATGTTAATAATTGTTAAATGGGGATTAGTAAAGTGTCATATCATTCTACTTTTCCTTTTTTTTTTTTAAGTTTATTTATCTATTTTGAGAGAGAGAGAGAGAGTAGGCAGAAGGAGCAGAGAGAGAGGGAGAGAGAGAGAGAATCTCAAGCAGGCTCTGCACCTATAGTGAGTTTTACTTTCCTTTACTATAGTGCAGAGCCTGATATAGGGCTTGAACTTATGAACTGTGAGATCATGACCTGAGCTGAAACCAAGAGTCAGACGCTCAACTGACTGAGCCACCCAGGTGTCCCTTTTCTATCTACTTTTCTATATGTTAGAAATTTTCCAAATTAGACACAGGGCCAACATGGCGGAGAAGTAGGGGGATCCAAAGTTCCCTCATCGCACAAACAAAGCAGTGTTGAATCTAAAGTACTTTGAACTCTGAGAGTCCGGGAGGAAAAGAAACAGTTGCTTCCAGGGACTCACCGGGACAACCTGACGGGCCATAGGGCTACTTCAACGAACAAATCAAAGCACACCTAGTGGAGTGTTCAAAACATCACTACGAGTAGGGAGATAAAGTAACCAAATTCACAAAAACAGAGAGCAAGTAACACTCTCCAAAAAACACCTGCTGAAGGGCCAGGCCGTGGACAGTGTATGACCCCTCTTTAATATGGTAGTGCTCGCAGGTATGGGACACATCACAAGCTTTTAAAACACATAAGGGACAGAAAACTAGCCAAAATGATGAAACGGAAGAAGTCTCCTCCAATGAAATTTTCCAAATTAAAAAAAAAAAAAAAAAAGTCAAAACCAGGGGGAGAATCATGTCAATTTTTATTTATTCACATGACAAGATGTCAGAAAATATTATTAGAAACATAAACAGGTTGTGCCCAGCCTATGAAAATACCCATTGATATAAAATTATATCTATATTTGTACATAAGCAAGGAGAGGTGTCTGTGAGGCTATTCACCAAAATGTTAACAATGGTTATTTCTAGTGATGGGATTTTGAGCGGCTTATACTTTCTTATCACTACTTGACATAGTCCATATTTCTTTATTTTTTGGCTACTCCTCCATTAACACGTAGGCTGTATGTAGACAGGGGCTCTATTTTGGTCACTATTCTATCCCCAGTGCCTTGAAAGGTGCCTGGCAAATGGCGGGTACAAAATAATTATTTGTTGTATGCATTAATGGTATATAAATGATAATGATTATATAACTTGAATTTTCTTTATAATGATGATTTACATTTTTGACAAACATATTTGATCAAAAACAATACAGCTGGGATGCCTGGCTGGCTCAGTCAGTAGAGCGTGGGACCCTTTTTTTTTTTTTTTTTAAGTTTATTTTAAGAGTGAGTGTGCAAGCACATATGCATGGGAGAGGGGCAGAGAGAGAGGGAGAGATTCCAAAGTAGGCTCTATGCTGCCTGGATGCAGGGCTTGATCTCACGACCCTGAGATCATGACCTGAGCCAAAATCAAGAGTCGGACTTAAGTCACTTAACTGACAGCTGCCTCTCGACTCTTCATCTCAGGTTCGTGAGTTCAAGCCCCACTTTGGGCGTGGAGCCTACTTAAAACATAAATAAAAAGATAAAAAACCAACAGCTGTTTTTTTTTTCCCAAATGATACTATAAACGCAAAAAAGTCATAACCATCAGGGAACCAGTGTTTACTAAATCTTGGTGGCTAGTTGCCGAGAAAAGGCTGCACAGCCCAAGTCTCTCCTGGCCCTTCTCCTGACTACTCAGCCCTTGGGACACATGTTCTAGACCAAATGCTTTCCAGCTTCACAATCCGAGACAGCTATAAACCCAGCATCGAACAAATCTCTTTTCCCTCAATTAAATCCACATGCAGGGCTCATGCGCTGAGGACAGCGTCTGCTTTTGCCCAGCTCTCCCCTCAGAAGTGCCCTCAGTCCTGGCCAACCTTTCACCCGATTTTACTTGCAAAGCAAATTCAAACTGTGGAAGAGGCTGGGGGGGGTGGGTGGGGGGTGGTGGTGAATAGAGATCATGCCTTTCTTTTTAATTTTTTTAAGATCACGAATGTCTGTGGAATAATGAAAGCACAAATTAACTGCTTACAGTCCAAAGAAGACTTGTTTAAAGATGGTCTGAGGGACAATTCTGATACATTGGGTGGGAAAGCACTGAATCAGTTTGAATTGTTCTCAACATTAACAAAGTGGGAGGTTTTATTTTATTTTATTTTATTTTATTTTATTTTATTTTATTTTATTTTATTTTATTTTATTTTATTTTTATCATTATCTTGTGCCTGGTATCCTGCAGTTCAGAGACCAAAAAAGGGAGATATGTTTTACCAAAGGAAATACACTCCTGCACAGAGAACCCAGAGGCAATGGAGAAAAAACACACAGTTCAGCAAAGGGTCCACCAAGCTGCCCCTGAATCCTCCTCTTTTGTTTCCTACAAAGTCTTCCTCTGTTGAGCTCTTCTCTTTGGAAGCCAGACATTGGGGTAGAGGGAGGAGCTTTCTCTCAACAAGATTACTTTTTGTAAGACATATTATATCTACATTTCTTGACACTTAGCCCAGTTTTCTTTCAGGTTTTTAAGCAATGCATTGGGACTGGTGTGATTCAAACTGTTGCCCAGTCAGGCACTTCCAGAAGAATGCACTTCCTCGCAAAGGCAGAAGGCCTCACTCTCTCCCTCTCTCTCTCTCTCTCTGTCTGTCTCTCTCGCACGGCTTGGTAGAAAGAGGGCTGTCTTAAAATCAGACCCCCTGGTGCCCATCCCAACGCCATTTTTTTCTAGCCATGTGACTCTAGCTGAGTAACTATTTTCCTTAGCTGGCCTCTCCGGCCTAAAGGGGTCATGATAGTTACCTACCACACATAAAGAGGACCACATAAGATAACGTGAGAGTGCCTTGGAATTGGCCTAGCAGAAACGACTGTTAAAGTAGTTAAATACCATTTTACACATATGTGAAGTCCAACAGTCACTTCTGGTCTTGTTGAGAGACTTAGAAATCACAAGTTTTGGGGCGCCTGGGTGGCGCAGTCGGTGAAGCGTCCGACTTCAGCCGGGTCACGATCTCGCGGTCCGCGAGTTCGAGCCCCGCGTCGGGCTCTGGGCTGACGGCTCGGAGCCTGGAGCCTGTTTCCGATTCTGTGTCTCCCTCTCTCTCTGCCCCTCCCCCGTTCATGCTCTGTCTCTCTCTGTCCCAAAAATAAATAAACGTTGAAAAAAAAATTAAAAAAAAAGAAATCACAAGTTTTTACCCTCATCAAAAGGCTTTTCAAATACTGGAGGAACAGTGTATTTAATGAACTTCCCAGGCAGTAAACAAACCAAAGGCTTGGTTCATCCACGAGCCAAGCACCTGTCACACCTGTCACACTGCCTGCATCTCCCCGCTTCTCTGCGCTTACCGGCCAGTTCTTGCTTCCTGAAGAATTTACGTATTGAGATCCACTTCTGACTCTCACCTTCCCTCCACTCTGCCTAGTGACCACTGAGCACATACCTGCTTTCGTTCCAAGCTGCTGGATCTCAACTGCAGGACTTCTTTCCATGAACAAACCCCAAGCCCTCATCATCCCCCAGCCTTCTAGATCTCTCTACAACCTCAGACATTCCAACTTCCCTCTTCCCCCAACGTCCAAATAATTCGCCTTTCAGGACTCCAACTTCCATGGTCGACCCCTCTCTACTTGTTACTTGGGTTCTCCCTGGTCCTATCCACCCAGCTGCACGCTAAAATCACCTGGGAAAACTTTAATTTTGGCGTTGAGTACCTCCTTAGACCAGTTAAATCAGAAACCCTGGGGCTAGGGCTGGAGGTCCAATCTGGGTACTTTAGAGCTTTCAGGTGATTCTAATATGCAACTAGGTTAAAGGTCACGCCTTCGTTTTTGTTACAAAAGTTTCTCAGCAGAACTACTGGCACTTGGGGCACAATTCTTCCTTGTGTAGTTTTGACTCAAGCATCACAGAATGTTGCTAGCACACTCCAGACTTGGTGACAACCAAAAATGCACCAAACATCTCCAAATACCCCCAGTTGGGAGTCTCACCACCTCCTCTTTCTTTTTTGCACCCTCCCTTCTCCCCGCTGAAGGCCCTTCCCTTCCTGCCTCGGCCTTCAGTTCTCAGGTGACCAACTGTAGCTGGCTCAGGACGAAGGGGTTTCCCAGGACGTGAGACTTTCGGCACAAAAGTAGGAAAGTCCCAGCTAAATCATGATGGTTAGTCACCCTAGATTTTCTTCTGTCACCTCCCATAAAGGATACTCATTGTTTTTTCTCCCCTTCTGAACCCCAACCTTCCTCCTTTCAAAGGTTATATTGAAAGCAACCTTGAGGAGGTTGCTAACACAAACCAGGCCACCTGAGTTTCTCCCTCAGACTCTGCAATTGGAACTGGATGCTAGTCTCAATTTGGCTAGTGCTAAAAAAAAAAAAAAAATTAAATTTGGGAATCGTTGGTGGCCATTTTCTACCACGAAAACTACAGTGGGCTGTGGGGAGAATGGGGAGTGTGGAGAGTCTGTCTGTAGCAACAGAGAGACATATGACTGGAAAGAACAGAGGTGAGGTAGAATCTTCCTGGCTTCCCCACAGTGCTCAAGTGATTTTCAAACTTGAGACTGTACCAATATCCATCACCAGAGGGTTCCTTAGAACACAGATTGTTGGGCCCCATGCCCAGAGTTTTCAATTCAGTAGGTCCGGGTGTGGCCCAGAGATCTGATTTTCTAAGAAGTTCTCTGGTGGTGTTGATGCTGGAAGTTAGAGACTCCTGCTCTGGGCCAGAGTCCTCAAAGAGTCTTTTGAGAGCCCAAAAGACACAGACCTGCCCTAGAGTTACATGAGTCTTGATCTTTCCAATAAATTTTTCCCCCCTAAATAGCTTTATGGAGATATAATTCACATACCATGCAATTCACCCCTTTAAAGTATATAATTCAGAATGCCTGGGTGGCTCAGTTGGTTAAGCGTCCGAGTCTTGATTTTGGCTCAGATCATGATCTCACAGTCGTGAGACTGAACCCAATGTGGGGCTCGGTGCTGGACTGAGCCGTGGAACCTGCTTGGGATTCTCTCTCTCCCTCTGCTCCTCCCTGGTTCACGAGGGCGCGTGCGCATGCTCGCATGCTCTTTCTCTAAAAAAAAAAAAAGATAAATTGTACAATTCAATGATTTTTAGTAGCTTCACAGAATATGCACAACCATCACTAGGCAATCTTAAAACACTTCATCACCTCAGAAGAAATCCCATCCCTTTTATTCCTCTTCTTACCTGCTTCCCTCCCCATCCCAGCTGTAAGCAAACACTTATCTACTTTCTCTACAGAGTTGACCCTTGAACAGCATGGGTGTTAGAGGCACCGACTCCCTGAACAGTTGAAAATCTGCAATTTCACTTTTGATTCCCCGAATACTTAACTATTAATAGCCTATTGTTGACTGGAAGGCTTACCAATAACATAAACAGTTGATTAACACTTACTTCGCATGTTATGTATATTATATATGCTCTATTTTTATAATAAAGCTAGAAGAAATGTTAAGAAAATCATAAGGAAGAGTGCGTGGGATGATGCTCTTACAAAAGAGACCACAGAGCTCCCTAGCGTTTTCTGCCACGTGAAGACACAACGAGAAGAAGGGAGCCCTCACCTGACCATGTTGGGACCCTGATCTCAGACTTCCAGCTTCCACCACTGTGAGAAATAAAATTCTGTTGTCTGTAAGCTGCCCAGTCTGTGGTATTTTCTTACAGCAGCTCCAACGGACAAAGACAGGGTCCTCTGAAGCATTTTTAACTTTGTTGAAGTCCGATTTATCTACTTGTTGTTGTCGCTCACGCTTTTGGTGAGGAATCCTTTGCCACATCCAAGATCATGAAGATTTACCCTTACATTTTCTTTTCGGAGTTTTATAGCTTCATATTTTACATCCATTTTGAGGTCATCTTTGGATACTGTGTGAGAACTTCATTCGTTTGCTTGTGTGTCATCAGTTTTTCCAGCAGCATTTGTTGAAAAGATTATTCTTTCCTCATTAAGTGATCTTGCACCCTTGTTGAAAATCAGTTGACCATAGATGGGTGGGTTTACTTCTGGACTCACACATCTATTCTATGGGTCTATAACTATTTTTATGCCGATATCACACTGTGTTGATTGCCATTGCTTTCTTGTAAGTTTTGAAACTGAGAAGTGTGATCCTTCTGCTACTTCTTTTTTCAAGATTGTTTTGGCTTCTCTGTGTCCCTTACTATTCAATATAAATTTTACAATTAGCTTGTTAATTTCTACAGAGAAGTCAGCTCAGACACTGATAGAGATTACACTGAATCAGACCAGTTTGGGAATATCCCCGCCTTAAAAAACTCATGTAAATAAGGGCCACCTGGATGGCTCAGTCAGTTAAGTGTCCAACTTCAGCTCAGGTCACGATCTAGCAGTTTGTGAGTTTGAGCCTCACATCGGGCTCTGTGTTGACAGCTCAGAGCCTAGAGCCTGCTTCAGAATCTGTGTCTCCCTCTCTCTCTGACTCTCCCCTGTTCACACTCTGTCTCTCTCTCTCTCTCAAAAGTAAATAAACATTAGGGGCACCTGGGTGGCTCAGTCGGTTAAGCATTAACTTCGGCTCAGGTCGTGATCTCACGGTTCGTGAGTTTGAGCCCTGCGTCGGGCTCTGTGCCGTCAGCTCGGAGCCTGGAGCCTGCTTCAGATTCTGTGTCTCCCTCTCTCTTTGCCCTTCCCCTGCTCACACTGTCTCTCTCGCTCTCAAAAATAAATAAAAACCATTAATTAAAAAATTTTTTTAAATAAACATTAAAAAAATTCATGTAAATAACATCTTCTATGCCACAAGAGAGTCCTGTTCATTTTAAGATTAAAATAATGATTTTTTTCAAGATAAGCCTTTACTATATGATCCAGCATTTTTATTTCTGGGTATATATCCAAAAGAACTGAAAGTAGGAAGCTGAAAAGTTACCTGTGTTGAACATGAACCCATGTTCATAGCAGCATTATTCATAATAGTCAAGAGGTTAAAGCAATTCAAATGTCCACCAGCAGATGAATGGATTAATAAAATGCAGTGTATCCATACAATGGAATATTACTCTGCCTTAAAGAGGAAGGAAATTCTGACATGTGCTACAACATGGATAAACCTTGAAGACATTAAACTAAGTGAATTAATCTGATCACAAAAGATAAATACTGTCTGATCCACTTATATATCTAGGGTACTCAAATTCATCAAAACAGGAAGTAGAATGGTGGTTGCCTAGAGCTTGGCAGAATGGGAAGTTGTTGTTTTCTAATTTTTTTTAATGTTTATTTATTTTTGAGAGCTAGAGAGAGACAGGACACAAGCAGGGGAGGGGCAGAGAGAGACACACAGAATGTGAAGCAGGCTCCAGGCTCTGAGCTGTCGGCACAGAGCCCGACTCGGGGCTTGAACTCACGAACCGTGAGATCGTGACCCGGGCCAAAGTCGGACACCTAACCGACTGAGCCACCCAGGCACCCACGGGGCATTGTTGTTTAATGGACAGAGACTTTCAGCTTTGCAAGATTAAAAGATGTGGGAGATTGGTTGCACCACATTGTAGATATACTTAACTGCACAGTTCAGTACACTTAAAAATGGTTTAGATGGTAAATTTTATGTAATGCATTATTTACTTATTTTTTATTTTATTTTTTTAATGTTCATTTATTTTTGAGAAAAAGAGAGAGAGAGAGAGACAGGGTGTGAGCAGCAGAGGAGCAGAGAGAGAGGGAGACACAAAATCCGAAGTAGGCTCCAGGCTCTGAGCTGTCAGCACGGAGCCTGACGCGGGGCTTGAACTCACGGATCGTGTGATCATGACCTGAGCTGAAGTCGGAGGCTTAACCGACTGAGCCAGCCAGGTACCCCTATGTAATGCATTTTTTAACACAAAGAAAAGATCATTTAGAAATTTAAAAAATTAAAAGAAGGCCTTATGATTTTATTAAAAGAAGCAATTAGTGTCTAGATTCAGCTAGAGCCAAATACACTTCTTTGGTTTAATTTGTGGAAATGTTTATACAGTCGAATTTTAATTATTCTGTAGGGACTTCTCTGCCCCGAGAATCATCCTAGTCCCCAAGCCAACAATAAACAGAAACTGAGATGGAAGGATAGAACTATATGACTCTCAGTGTGTTTCTGTCATGCCAGGTGGGCCTTTCTGGGTCACCACCTATTGTGTCTCAGGATTTTTTTAAAGTTTATTCATTTATTTTTTGAGAGAGAGAGAGAGAGAGCAGAGGAAGGGCAGAGAGAGGGGGAGATAGAGAATCCCAAGGAGGCTCCACACCATCCGTGCAGAGACCAATGTGGGGCTTGATTCCACAAACCCATGAGATCACGACCTGAGCCGAAATCAAGATCCAAAGGCTTGACCAACAGAGCCACCCCAGGCACCCCTGTTTCCCAGGATTTAAGATGCATTCTACTATGTCACTCAGCATACGTTAAGGATTAGGCTTTATTAGGTAAGAAGAATTCTTACAAGGCTGGATCAACAAGCAAAGAGAAATCAGGGGTCCCGCATCTATCTATGACCCGATAGAGTGGTATGCTGGGGTCAGGGTCCTCTGCTGGATCCACAGAACACGTCTATGTTCTGCCGAAGGGACATTGCCTCTCTTTTTTACCTTGTTCTCTCAGTGCTAACGAATCAGGAAAGAACGAGTTGACAAATGTCTGACCAAACAAATGGCTGGAAATACCAGCCTTTGGAGCATCCAGTATACCATTCCCTTCCCCGAGTTCACATAACAAATGTTCAAAGGCTCAGCACAATAACGTTGCCCCTGCGCTACGTTTGTATTTCTCCCTAATAACAGGATCACCGTGTCCCCCGTGTCTGTATATGCCATGGGGAAAAGCAGCAACAAAGGAAAATCAATCAGAATTTTTAACAAAAGAAGGGCCAGCAGCAATGGACCCTCCCACCAAGAAGAAACCACGGTGAAGTTATTTCCCAGGCAGCTCTAAAGTTCTCTCTCCCCTAGAAACAGCTACCCAGCCAATTTTCGGCACGTCTCCACCCTTGTCCCCAATATAAATGAAAGCAAACACTTACCTATGCTTACCGCGTTCCAGGAACCGATCCAAGCTTCTTACATATATTAACTCATTTAACCATCACACCAACCCGGCGAGGAAAGCACTAATTTTATGCCCATTTCATTTATTTATTAAATTTTAAAAAAATTGAGTATAATTGATGCACAATGGTGCAAGAGTTTGGGCATACAACACAGTGTTTGTTTTTTTTTTTAATGTTTATTTATTTTTGAGACAGAGACGGAGCATGAACGGGGGAGGGTCAGAGAGAGAGGGAGACACAGAATCCGAAGCAGGCTCCAGGCTCTGAGCTGTCAGCACAGACCCCGACGCGGGGCCCAAACTCATGGACCGCGAGATCATGACCTGAGCCGAAGTCGGACGCTTAACCGACTGAGCCACCCAGGCACCCCAACACGGTGTTTTGACAAGTCTATACACTATGCTGTGCTCCCCACAAATGTAGTATCTGTCACCATACAACACTATCCCAATTTCATTGACTATATTCCTTATGCTGTGCCTTTATGCCCATTTTATAGATAAGGCAACTAAGGCATATAAAGGTAAATGAACGTGAGTCAGGGTAGAAAAACCAGGACTGGAACCCAAGGAGTTTGTCCCAGAGTCTGTGCTTTTTTTTTTTTTTAAATGTTTATTTATTTTTGAGAGAGAGATAGAGTCTGAGCAGGGGCGGGTAGAGAGAGGGAGACACAGAATTGGAAGCAGGCTCCAGGCTCTGAGCTGTCAGCACAGAGCCCGACGCGGGCTCAGACTCACCAACAGTGATATCATGACCTGAGCTGAAGTCAGACGCTTAACTGACTGAGCCACCCGGATGTCCAGACAGAGTCTGTGCTTTTAACCACCAAACTAAATCAGAAGTAAGACGCTGTGCTAAGTTCAGCAGGAGTCTTAAATATGCATCATCCTAGGACCTGGACAGCCTTAGGGAGAAGAACACCAACGAATGTGGCGAGAAAGGGGGTGCACCCTGGAATAGAGCAATGTGGATGGGAGAAATTGGAGAGCATTGGTGAGTGTAGAAGAGCAAAATAAGTTTTAGGGAGTACAGCTGGGAGGGAGCTTTCGGGTGAAAACACGCTGACATGACAAAGGTGAAACAGCAGAGTATTGTCAAGTTCTCTGGATTCTTTCAAAATAGTTTTATTGAGGGGCACCTGGCTGGCTCAGTCCGTGGAGTGTGCGACTCTTGATCTCTGGGTTGTGAGTTTGAGCCCCACGTGGGATGTAGAGATTACTCAAAAATAAAATCTTAAAAAGATAGCTTTATTGAAGGATAATTGACACACAATAAGTTACACCTGTTTAAAGTGTAGAATTTGACAAACTGTGACATATGCATACAACTGTGAAACCACAGCCACGGTCAAGATAACGAAAGTAAACATTATCACCAACAGTTTCCTTGTGCCCTTTTGTAAACCCTCTCTGCACCTCCCTCCAGACTCTCCATCTGGTAGTCCAGAATCTGCTTTCATAACTTTAGATTATTTTATGTTTTCTAGAATTTTTTAAGAAATAGATTAAACATTATTTACTCTTTTTTTTTTTCCTTTTGGTCTGGTTTCTTTCACTGGGTATGATTATTTGAGACTCATCATGTTGTTGTTTATCAATAGGTTATTCCTCTGATAAGGAACTTGTATCTACAAGATGAAAAGAACTCTTGTAAGCAGTTAATAAAAGACAAATAATCCAATTAAATAAGGGGCAAAGGACCTGAACAGGCATTTCTCCAAAGAAGATACACAAAAGCGCATGGAAAGATGGTCAATGGTCATCAGGGAAACGCAAATCAAAACCATAATGAGATACTACATTACACGCCCTAGGATGGCTGTAATGAAAAAGTCAGATAATAACAAGTGTTAGAGAGTATACAGAGAAATTACAACCCACACACAACTACTGGTAGGAATATAAAATGGTGCAACCACTCTGGAAAACCGTCTTGCAATTCCTCAAAAAGTTACGTATACAGTTACCATTTGACCCAACAATTCCACTCCTAAGCATACACCCAAGAGAAATGAAAACGTATGTACTCACAGCTTACACACAAATGCATACTGCAACATCAGTCATAATAACCAATATGTGGAAACAACCCAAATGCCCACCACGTGAAGAATGGATAAACAAAATGTATAATCCACACAATGGAATAGTATTCAGCACTGAAAGGAATGAAATGGTGTTACATGCTAAAGCATGGATGAATCTTTTTTTTAAAATTTTTTTTAACGTTTATTTATTTTTGAGACAGAGAGAGACAGAGCATGAACGGGGGAGGGGCAGAGAGAGAGGGAGACACAGAATCAGAAGCAGGTTCCAGGCTCTGAGCCATCAGCCCAGAGCCCGACGCGGGGCTCGAACTCACGGACCGCAAGATCGTGACCTGAGTTGAAGTCGGACGCTTAACCGACTGAGCCACCCAGGCGCCCCATGAAGCATGGATGAATCTTGATAACATTATGCTAAGTGAAAGAAGCCAGACACACTAACGCACAAAAAAACATACTGCATGATTCTGTTTTAATGTTAAATGTTGAGAACTGGCAAATGTGTAGAGACAGGAAGTAGATTAGTGGTTGCCTAGGCCTGGGGGTGAGAAATTGAAGGCGATTGCTAAAGAGAACAGGGTTTCTTTGTGCAGTGATGAAAGTGTTCTCAAATTGTGGTAACGGTTGCACAACTCTGAATACATGAGAAACCATCAACTTGTACCCTTAAAATGGGTGAATTTCATCATATGTGAATTATATCTCACGAAGGCTGTTATAAAAAATCGTTTATTTCTTTTTATTGATGAGTAGCATTTCATTGTTTGAATATACTTCAGTTTGCTTACCCACTTATCTGTTGATGGCGATTTGGTTTGTTTCCAGTTTGGGGCTGTTCAAAATAAAGCTGCAGGGTGCGCCTGATGGCTCAGTCAGTTGAGTGTTTAGACTCTTGATTTCGGCTCAGGTCATGACCTCCCGGGTCATGAGATTGAGCCCTGCGTCCAGCTCTGCTCTCACAGTGCAGTCTGCCTGGGATTCTCTCTCCGTCCTTCCCATGCTTGTGTGTGCTCTCTCTCTCTCTCTCAAAATAAATAAATAAACTTAAAAAGAAATTAAGCTGCTATGAACATTCATATACAAGTCTTTGTATAGAATATGCTTTCTCTGCTCCTAGGTAAATGCACAGGCACAGAACGGCCAAATCATATGGTAGGTGTATGGAACTTTTTAAGAAACTATCAAATGGTTTTCTAAAGTGGTCGTACTATTTTACATTCCCACCAGCGGTTTATGAGAGTTCCAGTTCTTCCATATCCTTGTCAACTCTTGGTATAATTGGTCTTTTTAATCAGACATCCTACTAGGTACGTAGCAATATCTCATTGTGACTTTTTTTTTCAAAATAAGCTCCAGGCCCAGTGTGGAACCCAATGCAGGGCTTGAACTCACAACCCTGAGATCAAGACCTGAGTTGAGATCAGGAGTCAAACGGTTAACTGACTGAGCCACCCAGGTGCCCCTCTTGTTGTGACTTTAATTTGCATTTCCTGGGGCACCTGGGTGGCTCAGTAGGTAAAGCATCCCACTCCAGCTCAGGTCATGATCTCACAGATTGTGAGTTCGAGCCCCACATGGGGCTCTGTGCTGACAGCTCGGAACCTGGAGCCTGCTTCAGATTCTGCATCTCCCTCTCTCTCTGTCCCTCCCCCACTCACACTCCGTCTCTCTGTCTTTCAAAAATAAATAAACAATAAAAAAAGATTTTTAAATTTGCATTCCCTTAATGACTAATGATGTTTAACATCTTCTCATATGCTTATTGGTCATCCATATATTTTCTTTGGTGAAATGTCTGTTTATCTCTTTTGTCCACTTAAAAAAATTAAGTGATCTGTGTCATTATTGAGTTTTCAAAGTCCTTTATACAGTCTAGACACAATTTCTTTTTTAATTTTTTTTTTTTAACATTTATTCATTTTTTGAGAGACAGAGACAGAGTGTGAGCAGGGCAGGGGGCAGAGAGAGAGGGAGACACAGAATCGGAAGCAGGCTCCAGGCTCCGAGCTGTCAGCACAGAGCCCGACACGGGGCTTGAACTCACGAACTGTGAGATCATGACCTGAGATGAAGTCGGATGCTCAACCGACTGAGCCACCCAGGCGCCCCTAGACACAAGTTCTTTGTCAGATAAGTGTTTTGCAAATATTTTTTTCCCAGTCTGTGATTTGTTTTTTCATTCTTCTCACAGAACAGAAGGTTCCTGTTTTTTTTTTTTAATGTATTTTTAGAACAGGAGTTTTAATTTTGATAAAGTCCACTTTATCGCATTTTTCTTTTATAGATTGTGCCATATCTACAAAATCTTTGTTTAATTACAGGTCACAAAGATTTTCTCCTCTGTTTTCTTCCAGTAGTTTCATAGTTTTAGATTTTACAGTTCGGTCTATGATCTCTTTTGACTTAATTTTTGCGTGTGGTATAAAGTATGGATTGAAGTTTGTTTTTTGCATATAAAGATCCAATTCTTCCAGCCTCATTCATTGAAACAACTATCCTTTCTCTGTTGAATTGCCCTTTTAAAAATCAATTCTTGTCACTATGTACATATACATATACATATTTTTTCTCTGTTCACTACCATGGTCTATCTTGAGGTCAGTAGCACACGATCTTAATTACTATTGTTTTATAGGAAGTCTTGAAATCCGATAATGTTAGTTCTCCAACTTTGTTATTCTCTTTCTTTTTGTTTCTTTGTTTATTTTGAGAGAGCGAGAGACCAAGTGCATGGTGGGGGAGGGGTAGAGAGGGAGGGAGAGAGGGAAAATCTCAAACCGGCTGGGCTCAGTGCTCAGGGAGGAGCGCAGGGTGGGTCTCCGCTGGACCCCACGACCCTGAGATCAACCTGAGCTGATGTCAAGAGTCGGATGCTTAGCTGACTGAGCCACCCAGGAGCTCGGGTTCGTCTCTTTCAAAGTTGTTTTGGCTATTCTAAATCTTTCTCATTTCCAAATGAATTTTAGACAGTTTGTCAATTTCTACATTTGTTGTTGTTTGGAGAAGACACAGGAATATAGCTTGTTAATGAAGAAAGCAGGGGTCTGAGGTCAGTGTGCTTAGGTTCAAGACCCAGCTTTATCTCTTCATAGCTGTTTGGCTTTGAGCAAGTTACCTAACTTCTCTGCAACTCTGCTTCTCATTCATAAAGCTGAGATAACAGCATTAACAATCTCATGGGGCTGTGATGGGGCTTAAGTGAAACAATGCATATAATGCTGAGGGACTGAAAATACAGACAATGGACAGACCATATATGACAACGGAACTCTGACCCACAGCCTCTGCAGCAACTAGTCTAGGAAGCCAGATCACAACCTCTGCACCAATCGGTTGAGGTCAGGACTTGACCAAGTCAGTGAGTGCCAACTTCCCTAATTTTTGCCCGGGCTTCCAGCTCAGAGAAATCTGAGAAGCAAAATATGCTCCCCAAACCAATCACGTAGGATGCCCCATTTCTAGTCAGCCCACCTCCAACTTTCCCAATGCCCAGAACCTTCCATCGGGGCACACCCGAAGTCTTCCCCATTTTCACTGTAAAGCTTTTCCACTCCCCTGCCTTTGAATCTCTGCCAAATGCAAACGACAGCGGCTACCTCTCCGGCTATAGCCAAGCTTGGAATAAACAGCTTCAGTATCTTCTCATTTGGGGGATCTTCATTTATTTCCACAGTGCTTAATACTGTGTTCTTGGAGTTTAACGGGTGCCCTATAAATTTTATAGAGAGTGGCAGAATTGTTTTTTTTTAATGTTTATTTATTTTCGAGAGAGAGAGAGAGAGAGACAGAGTGCAAGCAGGAAAGGGGCAGAGAGAGGGAGACACGGCATCCAAAGCAGGCTCCAGGCTCTGAGCTGTCACAGAGCCCATGCAGGGCTCGAACCCACGAACTGTGAGATCATGACCTGAGCCAAAGTCGGATGCTTAAAGAACTGAGCCACCCAGGTGCCCCAGAATTGTTTTGTCAAGTGAAATTTTAGACAGAATCCCAATGTATAAAACAGATAAAAGTGGCTTTCAATAATTTATCTAAGCCAGCCAGTGCTAACACTGGTGGTGTTCTCAGTAATATTAAAAGGGGATAATGAGTGAAAGTTGTGGACACGGAATTTTTTAAAATCCTGATTCACACCATAAAAGTGGTAAACACTAACAGTTTTTTTTCCCTTTCCTTTAAGCAGATCCCCTTACAATCAATTATTTGCAGAACCCCCAAACACGTCTTCAAAACTCTAGGGCTCTCAGGAATATGGAGTAAAAACTGCAGATGTGAGATCAGGGTGCAGGGTCACGTTGGGCAAGTCACTGACTTCTTCCGTCTCAGTTTTGTTTCTTCCCCTGCAGATTGAGGAGGCTGAAGTGAGTCGGAACCCAAAATTCAGTGTGCATCGACCAGTGTGTAGTGAAGGGGGATGCAGTAGTGTGCTGTGTGCCTGTTTAAAAATGCAAGTTTTTTGGGGCGCCTGGGTGGCGCAGTCGGTTGAGCGTCCGACTTCAGCCAGGCCACGATCTCGCGGTCCGTGAGTTCGAGCCCCGCGTCAGGCTTTGGGCTGTTGGCTCAGAGCCTGGAGCCTGTTTCCGATTCTGTGTCTCCCTCTCTCTCTCTGCCCCTCCCCCGTTCATGCTCTGTCTCTCTCTGTCCCAAAAATAAATAAACGTTGAAAAAAAAAATTAAAAAATAAAAATAAAAATAAAAATAAAAATGCAAGTTTTCTGGTCCACGTTGTGGGTCTAACTCAGTAAGTCTGGGGTGGCGCCCCGGAATCTACATTGTAAACACGCACCCAGCTGATTTGGATGCTGGTGATCCACGTGCACAACCCAAGAAACCCGGGAGTATTTGGTCTTTTAGGCCCCCTCTGGCTCTGGCATATGTTGCTCAGGCGGAGTTGGTGAGGTCTCAGGAACGGAACAAGGGGAGAGGAAAAGTGGAGGGGAAAATCTCTCAACAGGGAAAATGTTGATAGGGAGTGTTTTAAAAAGCCTACTGTATCAATATACCCTTTTTTTAAATTTTTTTTTTCAACGTTTATTTATTTTTGGGACAGAGAGAGACAGAGCATGAACGGGGGAGGGGCAGAGAGACAGGGAGACACAGAATCGGAAACAGGCTCCAGGCTCTGAGCCATCAGCCCAGAGCCCGACGCGGGGCTCGAACTCACGGACCGCGAGATCGTGACCTGGCTGAAGTCGGACGCTTAACCGACTGCGCCACCCAGGCGCCCCTCAATATACCCTTTTTGAAAGCCCCCACGACTGTGGTCCAGAGAGAGCTGGATTCCCGGCTTTGGTCTCCAAAGAGACCTTGAGAAGACAATGCACATTTTATTCTCCATTAGCCCCCCCCCCCCCCGCCCCGAACAAACCACTCCCAAACTTTCCAACCCCACGCCCCAGATTTGAATACACCAGAGATAAACTGCAATGTGCAAAACGCCTCCCTGCCCTCCTGCTCCCCGATTCCCCCATGGATCACCCGGGGTAGGAGAAGACAAAGGAGGATTTGCACAGTCTGGGGTCGGGTTCTCAAAACTAGATTAAACCCTAGGCCATTGGGCGCTCAGGCCGAATCTACTCAATCCAGCCGTTGACACCCTCGGCGTGGCCATACCGCCCTCTTGTGGCGGAAATCGGGATTCGGCCCGGCGAGGAGAACAAGCGCCAGGGGCAGAAACAGCCCACAAGGACCCAAAGTCCTTCCATTCCAAGGTTGGGTAAGAGAAGGAGAAAAATAAGATACCACCAGAGAGACACTCTCCATTGTCTCTTTCTCCTTTACGCCTCCCCAAACCAGTCCTTCCACTTAGCTTTACCCTCGATGAATATGTTTTTTGTAATGCCTTGCAGGTTACGGGGTTCTTCACCAATACCCTCTCATGTGATCCATTCTGACTCCCTTTTCACGTCACCTCTCTTCCCCTTAGAGAATGAGAAGGCAAAACTGAAAAATAACCTGCGTAAATGCCTTTCTTGTATTTTGCATAAGGGTAGACGCGCGGACACCCTTATTCTTGGGTTGCAGGATCTTTGAGCTCTCTGTGTTCATGACCTTAACACCTGTAGGAGCCCGTTAACTTTGTTCTGCCTTGTGGTCACAAACAGAACTTGAAACTTGCCAGGGCTTGGTCACTAGGAAAAAAGAAAGCAACTCATAGGACTAAAGCAGTACAAGCCCAGATAAACAATTATGTTTTTTGTTTAAATTTTTAAAGATTAATCAAGTTATAATAAGAATAGAAACATGCTCAAGCCCTAAACGTACAGGTCAATTCATTTTGACAAATTGAGTGCATGTGTAACCTGCATCCGTACCAAGAAACAGAACATTACCAGCAGTCACCTAATGCCCTCCTCATAACCCTATCCAATCCCAACTCACCTCTAAGGTAACTGCTATTCTGACTTTTTTTTTAAGTTTATTTATTTTGAGAGAGAGAGAGAGAGAGAGAGAGCAGGTGAGCGACAGAGAGAAAGAGAATCCCAAGCAGGCTCCTAGCTGTCAGAACAGAGTCCAATTTAGGGCTTGATCTCACTACGGTGAAATCATGACCTGAGCCGAAATCAGGAGTCAGATGCTTACCTGACCGAGCCACCCAGGTGCCCCCGCTATTCTGACTTTTAACACTAGAGATTAGTTTTGTCCGCTTTTGGATTTCATATAGACGGAATCAAACAGTAAGTACTCATGCATATGACCTTCGCTGAGCATTGTGAAATTAATCTGTGTGGTTGCCCACGACTCATCCTCATTGCTGTGGTATACCACTGTGGAAATATACCACAATTTATCCCTTTTATTGACGGCAGCCATGTCGGGTATTTCCAGTTTGGGGCTACTATAAGGATGCTTCTGTTGGGGCGCCTGGGTGGCTCAGTCCGTGAGTTCAAGCCCCGCGTGGGGCTCTGTGCTGACAGCTCAGAGCCTGGAGCCTGCTTCCGATTCTGTGTCTCCTACTTTCTCTGCCCCTCCCCGGCTCATGCTCTCTCTCTCTCTCTCAAAAATAAATAAACATTAAAAAATTAAAAAAAAAAAAGAATGCTTCTGTGAACATTCTTGTACGTAGCTTTTAGGAAATATATGTACACATTTCTTCAATTGGCTGAATAAATGGGAGTGGAATCTCTGGGTCATAACATTGCTTTAATTGATATTGCCAGATTTCCAGAGTGTTGTACTAATTTACACACCCATCAGCGATGTGTGAGAGTTTCCATTGTTTCATATTCTTGACAACGCTGGGATATTGTTTTTCATTTTAGTCATCCTGGTAGGTGGGTAATGGTATTATTACCTTGTAGTTTTCATTTACATTTCCCTGATGACTAATGAAGTTGAGCACCTTTTCATGAGCTTATCAGCGGTTTGGTGTGGATATCTTCTTTTGTCTTGTGCCTAGTTAAGGCTTTAAGGCAAACAACTTAAACCTGCATTACCCCACCATGAACGATAAGAGCATTGTTAAGTGTTCGAGTTAATCCCAAATAAGCTTGTTCTATTATTGGGCTACACTGAGAAATATTCCTTACACTTGTATATACATGATGTCATTTGGTTAATACAACAAGTACTTTGAAAAGTAGAAGGTGGAGGTTTTGCTTGTTTTACAAGGGGAAGCCATCTCCGGGAAATTGAAACATGCTCAAAATAAGTGGCAGAACCAAGATCCTCCAGCAAGATTTTGCTGTTTCCTAGCTAAGTGTTCATTCTACTGCAGGGTTTCTCAAACCTATTTAATTATCCTATCTTTTATAACAAATATTTTGTATCACCCCCCTTTACTACTGTGAAATTAAATTTTGGGATGCCTGGGTGGCTCAGTCAGTTAAGCATCTGACTTCAGCTCAGGTCATGATCTCACTGTTTGTTGGGTTCGAGCCCTGCATCAGGCTCTGTGCTGACAGCTCAGAGCCTGGAGCCTGCTTTGGATTCTGTGTCTCCCTGTCTCTGCCCCTCCCCTGCTCATGCTCTGTCTCTGTTTCTCTCTCAAAAATAAATAAACATTAAAAAATTTTTTAAATTAAATTTATAGATAATTTCAAAACATAATCAATATGTCGCCCCTAAGTATAAAGGAGAAATAAAAGAACAGTGATTTATAACCAATAATTACTACAATTACAAATAAAATAATAAATTCTCAGGACAACTATACTAGAACATATAATCAAATAATTGATGCTTACCCATAAAAGCAGACTCACTATAAATTCAAACAGTCACAAGTAAGACAAATACAATTCATTATACTGACAACCCTAAGCCCACACATGGCTGTTGCTGACATGATTTTCCAAATTGGTGAGCAACTTGAGGTTAGATTCTGAATGAAACAAAATACAGTCATCCTTAACTTATACCGTAGTTTATTCCTGAGAAGGTCACTGTATTTTTTTAAAATTTTTTTTAATGTTTTATTTATTTTTGAGAGAGAGAGAGAGAGAGAGAGAGAGAGAGAGAGCATGAGCAGGGGAGGGGCAGAGAGAGAGAGGGAAACACAGAATCCAAAGCAGGCTCCAAGCTCTGGGCTGTCAGCACAGCTGACAGGATGCAGGACAATTTTTCATTTTGGAGATTGTCATGCTTGTTGCAGGACAACTTAGCAGTCCTGGCTCATGTCCTCTACATGGCGATAGTGTCCCCCAATCATCAGGACAACCCAAAACTCTTTGGGGGAGTTCTTCTGCGAAAACACTGCTTTGCATGCTCTGTTTAACAAAGTCCCTGCCTCAAATATGGAAGGCGACCTAAAAGCTGGGCTGCGGACTAGAAAAGACCTGGGTTCAGCACTCAGCCCAACTTGCTCTGCGAGACCTTGAGCAAGTCACTTAGCATCTCTAAGTGTCTCCAGTTATGAGGCTGGCTTCTGTATCCCGGAGCAGCAGCAACACTCTTGTTATGTTTCCCTGCACCTGAGGCAGGCTGTGTGGACAGAGCCTCTAGCTCTCACCACCCTGCCCTGCTCCACGTTGGCAGACCTTTGGGAGGTTGACCAGTTACACCCGCACATAGTGCTTTTGCTCTCCCCAGTCCCTGTTAAAAAAACATGTTCGGCAAGAGAGCACGTGGAAGATATTAGCATGAACTCTCAGAATACAAGTAGCAAAATACAAATCTAGTGCCTTGGTAGAAAATATTCCTTAAGTCCTTAGCCATTGAAAAAATCCACTCTTTGATATGGGCCCAAGTCTGAATGAATTACCACATCATAGCCCAAATCTCAATAAACGTATCACCTTCCCATCAGAATCCCAACTGCAAGGCTTGCTCACACATGCCTTTTTGAACTTGGTGATAATTGATTGCCTGAAAAAATAGAAATCCAATTAGTGAGTGTGTGGATTTGAATTAGTGGATTCAGAAGTATTAAGAGAGTCTGAATTCAAAGGCACGGGGGTGCACAATACGAACATAACATGATCAAATATAAACTATACTATAGTTTTTAAGTTCATAACATGAACTTATACAAATATAAAATTAACATGGGTCAAAGACTTTATTCAACTCATTAATTAATGAGGGAACCAAGAAGATGTTACAAGCAGTTCAAATGAGAATTTGATGCATCGGACAATATATTTTTACACTTCTAACAACAGAAGCCGTTTGCATTACTATGGACAAGAAGCATTCGTATTGCTATCAATTTTCTCCAATTTAATTTCTACCCCTACAGGTTGTAAAACAACCTGGCATCAGTTTCCTACTGCCGCTGTAACAAATTAGCACAAACTTAGTAGCTTAAAATAACACATTAATTATCTCACAGTTAGCTGGAGTCTTTTACAGTTGGAGGTCAGAAGTCTAAAATGGGTGCCACTTGGCTAAACTCAAGGTGTCCTCACAGCTGTGTGCCTTGTGAAGGCTCAGGGCAAACATAATTTCTTTGCTTTTTCCACCTTGTAGAGGCCATCGCCATGTCTTGGCACAGGATCACCTCTTTTCATCTTCAAAGTCAGCACTAATTAATGGTCAACTGAGACGTTTTTCACTCTGCAACACCCCAGATTCTTGATTCATTGTCACATCTCCTTCTCTGACTCTCTCCTCCTGCCTGCCTCTTTCATTTATATGGATCCTAGTGATTATATTAGTCCCACCTAGATAATCCAGGATACTCTCTAGATCTACCAGTGGTGCAAACTTCTATAGAATCAGATAATCCCTGCAAAGTCTGAGAGACTACGTACTCTGTAGTCCCCTGAAAGGACACCCAATCAGCTCTTTCGCCCTTTTTCCAGTCTCAGACCATTTTTCCTGACGATGCCAAGGCTTATAACAAGAGTGACTATGCAAAACGCGAGGTCAGGAGCAGCTTTGGGACCACAGTCCCTGAGCAGGGAGGCAGCTGCCCCTTTCATTGGGCCATGGTCACTGTCCCTGCCCCACTGACTTGGCTTGTTTCCCTTGGCCTCTGCTAGCATTTGAATTTTCCAAACCCAGTTACTGATTGACCAACTTCCCTTTCCTCCACCCTGGAGAGATGAAAACAGAGCAGAAACATTTAGTCCATAAACTGGGGAGAAGGAGACAACGAAGGGAAAATAGGGATATGGTAGATCCCAGACAAAGCCGAGCCTTATGACGTCATGTCGACCTGGCATTGTCCCGGAGTCTGGGGCTGGGATTGGGGGCAAAAGAGAGTGGAGGAGATGTCTCTCCACACTGCCCTCTTCCTCCTGTCTGTTTGGCTCTCATGGAATAAGGGGGAGCCAAGAGTTCCCCGTCACACGTCCAAGTCGGCTTCAGGCTATTAACTAAATGGCCATAGGCATACGGGAAGCAGCTGGCCACTCTTGATCAATACAACAATTTTCAAACTGTTCTTGCTCAAAGTCCTCTTTGACACTGAATTTTCACATGGCTTAGTTACTCATCTCATCTCTCCTAAGCAAATCCTCTTAAATAAATGGCAATTAACCAAGACATAATGAGGAGCTGCCTGACGGAGCCCGGAGCCCGGACGGTCACTTCAGTCAAAGCCAACGTAACTCATTCCTTCCCTGAGCAAACCCTGATTTAGCCTCTGCGGGATGCAAGGCACCATGTCAGTCTCTGATGGAGACATAAGTCCTGCCTTCAAGGAGTTCCAGTCCAGGGGTAGAGAGGCAAGGGTGGAGTCGCATGTTCAAAAGCAAAGAAGGGGAAGAAGAGAATTCCAGACGAATGGGATAGCAGTAGAGAAAACAGAAAGATGTGGATACAGAGGGTGTGTTCTTGGCTGAGAACTTCAGAGAGAAAGAAGTTCAAGGTAGGAGCTCAAGCTCAGGACAAATGGCACAATGCCACGCAGATGAGACTGGAGGAGGGGAGAAGGACCAGATTAATACATGTGTGCCTTCAACCTTTAGTTGAGTCCTTTGCTCAATAAGTATTTACTTGGTACTTTTTATGCACCCAAATACTGAGTCGAGCACTGCTAACACAAATAAAAATGAGTAAGAAACGGGTCTATCTTCAATAAGCCACAGTCTAGGGATGTACAAATAAATAAATACTTTCAGTAGAGTGCAGAAAATGTGTTTCAGTGCTGAGCCAGAGACCCATAGAGTTTGCTCACAGGAACAGGGGAGAGGAAGGAGGGCCACTCAGAAAGTTTTGCAACAACCCCTACAATTAGTAATTCTGCCTGGGTAGCAAGTAGAAGACAGGAGAAATTATAGAATGACCACTCATAGTCTACACTGAGGGTCTATGATGATAGACACTCCAAAGGCACAAAACTCATCACATCTGGTGTGACTGGGTCCTTGATGGCTTGGTTCCCATTGCATCAAAACAATCTGAGGCTAAATTTAAACCCTGCACAAATTCACTTCTCTTCTGCTCCATTCACTTGCCTCCCACATTACATGCCTTGGACTGGTTGCTCTTTGCCCGCAGCTCTGCAATTTAGCCCAGGATTTGGTTTCTCCCAGCTTTTGACCTTGGACTTACTGTCTGGTTGCAGCTCTTTAAATTGCTGATTCTATGAAAGGCCTTAGGGTCACATCAACCGCCTCTACCAGTTACTCAGTAACTAACTCCCAAACTCTGAGATTCCCAGTCAGGCGAGAAGGAAGAGCTTCCAGGCACTCTGTATTCGCTCTGCTTGGCTAACTTGGCATTGCAAAGAAAGTTTCTCCTTCCAGAGGTGAGTTCCAACTTGTACAGCCAGCAGATCCAACAGTTCTGAGCCTGTGTCATTACCATCCCCCCTCAGTCCTGGCCAAATCCACGGTGTCTCCCCCCCGACCCTCCCAACTATGCCAAAGACCCTGCAGTTCCATGGCATCCTCCTGTTGGCTGCATAATTTTTTGACTCTTCAGGTCCCACGTTTTTTGGACAATGAATACCATAAAATGATTTATGTGTTCCTGCCCTACTGGGAATCTTTAAAGGGTTTGTGCCCCTCATGTAGCCAGAAAGATCCTGCACAGAATCCACTCTGCTAGATTGCTCATAGGACCATTTAAAATGAAAAAGACCCTGGCA
Source organism: Puma concolor (assembly GCF_028749965.1). Classification (NCBI taxonomy): domain Eukaryota; kingdom Metazoa; phylum Chordata; class Mammalia; order Carnivora; family Felidae; genus Puma; species Puma concolor. Next base: position 24,418,519 of record NC_141668.1, on the reverse strand, counting down.
GGCATTGGCCAATGGCCACTTTGGCTAAGGAAGGGGTTAGTGAGGCTCTCTTTCATGGAATTCTGCTTCCTGGCTCTCGATTTGATCTGTGTGCAAATTCCCAGGAAGTACTGAACATAATGATGCCATCAACCAGCTTGGATGCTCAAGGAGGTGGCTTTACTGAAACGGTGGCCCTGAAGTTGTGACAGAAAAGTAGGCTGGCTGTCTACACCTCTACACTAGTCTGGCCGTACCCAGAACATGTCTGGGGCCTGTACACAGTGTGGAAACCCATGGGGACGACTATAAGCTGTGTGTGTATGACCATAGAGGTAAGTATCATTGATGACGTGTAGGTGGGGCTTGTTGTTAGCAGTTCCAATCCTATTAATACCTTCCTCTTTTTCTTCATGCCTCACTATGTATCTGTAGGAATTTATCCATGGTTCCAGCCACAAAAGTTTCTAGGAATTGAGCCACCTTAACGAACAGGGTCAGTCCACTGGGCCCAGATACCAATTCACTCAGACTTCTGGTCTTGGTGAATGTCAATACCAGATGTGCTCTGCTGGGGGTGAGAGGTGAGATGTCATGTGGGATGTCATGTGAGACCCCATGACAGCTGGTCACAGAACTTATGAAGCCACTGACATTTTTATCACCCGCTTGTCGAGGTGATGCTGGCACTTACCTGTTTCAAGATGCCAAGGTAGTGCCGGAGACCTCAAGTGGGAGCCCCTCCTCGGCCCCCTGCTGCTTTCCAAGTCTCATAGTCAAGTGCACGACCACCTCCTCCCCCCGCCCCCAGTGTCACCCCACATCCTGAAACATGCTTTCATCTGACTCATCTCACCACTGGCCAAATACGTGAGGAATAAATAACTCATGGGGCAGGGACTATGTCATTACCCTTATGTCTACCGGGCTCGTATTTATATAAAATGTTCAGCACAAGGGAGAGCAGTGAGCAGGCCCTTTCTAAACAGTATTTATTTCCATTATCATTATGCTGTATGATGATCCCTAAATATAGTTTTAAAATTCCAGAAACATCTGTCTTTTTTTTTTTTAATGTTTTTATTTCTTTTTGAGACAGAGAGAGACAGAGCATGAGCAGGGGAGAGGCAGAGAGAGACACACACACAGAATCCGAAGCAGGCTCCAGGCTCTGAGCTGTCAGCACAGAGCCTGACACGGGGCTTGAACTCACAGACTGTGAGATCATGACCTGAGCTGAAGTCTGATGCTTAAGCGACTGAACCACCCAGGTGCCCCCAGAAACATCTGTCTTCTAATTGTCAGTTGGATATTCTTCCTTTTATGCCCTGCCATGCCTTCAAATTCAACATGACTACACCTGAACATATTCCCTCCAAATCCAGGTTTTCCTTCCTATTTCTCTATTTCTCTTACCATTCTCTCAGTCTTTGGGATTAAAAACCTGAGAGTCCTCCCTCCAAATCCACACTAACAATGGTCTCTGCTATTTTATCAGTTACCTGATATTTCAGATTCTTTTCAAACGCCTCCCTAACCCGTCAGTTCTCAACCCTGGTTGTAACGTTAGAATTATTAGAGGAACAGTCTTAAAATATAGACGTGGGTCATGTCTGGGGCTACCTCCCCCATACAGTTGTGCAGATCGTTCAATGCACAAGGGTAAGAGGGTGGTCAATCCAGTTCATGTTCTGCTTGTTAAGCCCCTGGCCCTGGCATGGAGCTACATCTGATGGCAAAAAGGAAGCCTTTTGAACTCATACAAAGGCACTAGATGGACCAAGAAAGCCCTTTGAACTCACACAAAGGCACTGTGCAGACCAAGAAAGCCCTGGCCATCCCTCTGAAATTCTGACTCAGCCGGACTCAGGATCTATGTTTCAAATAATTCTCATGAAATAGAAAAACTTTACCCCTAAAGAGTTGCATTCCTTTCTGTCTCTTTTTCACATTCTGATTGTTAGACATATTACTTCTATGTGCGTTATAAACCCAACCGTACGTTGTTATAATTATTACTTTTTAAAGACGCTGAAGAAGGAGAACAAGTATGTATTTATAGTGTTTGTTGTATTAACCTCCCGATTTACCCTTTTCTTCCTATGGATTTGAATTACCATCTGGTATCATTTCCTTTTTCTTCAGCACAGATCTGCTCCCACCTGCCTCCTTTGTGCTATTATTGTCAAATAGATTACACTTTTTCATGTTATGGGCCCAACAATGTACTTTTATATTTCTTATTTTATGCCATTGCCTTTTAGAGAAAAGAAATATAACTCAATATCATAAAATTAACCCTCTGATGACTTTTGATGACGAGTACTTATTGGTTATTTGCATATCTTCTGTCTATTCAGAGCCTTTGCCTATTTTTAAAAATATGTTTATTTATTTATTTCTGAGGAGGGGGGAGAGCAGAGAGAGAGAATCCCAAGCAGGCTCAGAACCATCAGCACAGAGCCCAACGTGGGGCTTGAACCCATGAATTGCCAGATTGTGACCTGAGCCAAAACCAAGAGTCAGCTTAACTGGCTGAGCCACCCAGGGCCCCTGAGCCTTTACCGATTTTTAAATTGGGTTGTTAGTCGTTTGATTGTTGGGTTGTAGGAGTTCTCTAAATATTTTATGTACAAGTCCTCTATCAGGTATGTGATTTGCAAATATTGCCTTTCATTCTGTGGATTATCTTTTCACTTTCTGGATGGTGTCCTTTAAAGCACAAAAGGTTTTAATTTTATCTATCCTTTTTTTAATGTTTATTAATTTTCTGAGAGAGAGAGAGAGAGAGAGTGCACGCAAGAGGAGGAGGAGGAGAGAGACAGAGGGAGACATAGAATCCAAAGCAGGCTCCAGGCTCTGAGCTGTCAGCACAGAGCCTGACACAGGGCTCGAACCCATGAACTATGAGATCATGACTTGAGCCAAAGTCAGACGCTTAATTAACAAAGCCAACCAGACGCCCCTCTATTTTTTTTTTTTTAATTTTTTTTAATGTCTATTTTTGAGAGAGACAGAGACAAAATGTGAGTGGGTTAGGGGCAGAGAGAGAGGGAGACACAGAATCTGAAGCAGGCTCCAGGCTCTGAGCTGTCAGCACAGAGCCCGACGCGGGCCTCGAACTCACGAACTGTGAGATCGTGACCTGAGCCAAAGTCAGACGCTCAACTGACTGAGCCACTCAGGTGCCCCAACGCCCCTCTATTCTTAATATAAGTAAATTAATCTGGTTTTAATAATCTTATCTATTGTTCTTTCTTGTTGCTTGTGTTTCTGGTGTCATATTTAAGAAATCATTGGATTGCCTGAGCTTATGAAAATTTACCCATGTGTTTTCTTATAAAAGTTTCCTAATTTCAGCCCTTATATTTGATTCATTTTGAGTTAATTTTCTTAAGTTTATTTATTTGTTTTGAGACACAGGGTGTGAGTGAGACTCGGCTGTCAGTGCAGATCCCGGTGTGGGGCTCAAACTAATGAACCGTGAGATCATGATCTGAGCCAAAGTCGGCTGCTCGACCAACTGAGCTACCCAGGCGCCCCTATATTAATTTTCTTTTGAAAAATGTGTCCTGTTGGGGCATCTGGGTGGCTCAGTTGGTTGAGTATCTGACTCTTGGTTTCAGCTCAGGTCATGATCCCAGGGATCGAGCCCTGTTTGGTGCCCCATGCTGAGCATGGAGCTTGCTTAAGATTCTCTCTCTCTCTCTCTCTCTCTCTCTCTCTCTCTCCCCCTCTCCCCAGTTCCACACTCTTTCTAAAATGAACATTTTTTGAAGTAAAAAAAATTCTTTTTAAAAGATATCAGCAGGGTTTATTCCTTCTAGGGGTTTTGAGGGGGAAAACTGTCCCATGCCTCTCTCCCAGCTTCTTCTGCCTGCTGGCAGTCCTTGGTGTTCCTTGGCTTATAGAGATTCCAGTCTCTGCCCCCATAGTCACATTGCATTCTCCCTCTGTATCTGGGTCTTCATGGGTCCTTTATTCTTCTTATAAGGACACCAGTCATTGCATTTAGGACCCATCCCAATCCAGTTTGATATCCTAACTAATTGCATCTTCAAAGGCCCTATTTCCAAATAAAACCACATTCTGAGGTTCTGGGTGGACATGAATTTTTGGGGGGAACACTATTCAATCCAGTAAAGTCTACCCTCTGGTCCCCCAAATTCACATCCATCACCTGTGCAAAATACATTCACTTTATCCCAAGATCTCCAAAAATCTTAACCCATCCAGCGTCAATTCTAAGTCCCAAATGTCATCCTAATATCAACTCAAGGGGCGCCTGGGTGGCTCAGTTGGTTGTGTGTCTGACTTTGGCTCAGGTCCTGATCTCACGGTTCGTGAGTTCCAGCCCCATGTCAGGCTCTGTGCTGACAGCCTGCTTCAGATTCTGTGTCTCTCTCTCTCTCTGTGCCCCCCCCCCCCCACTTGCACTCTGTCTCTCTCAAAAATGAATAAACATTAAGAAAAATTAAATATCAACTCAAAAAGTCCCACTTGGGGGTGCCTGGGTGACTCAGTCAGTTAAGCATTCGACTCTTGTTCAGCTCAGGTTGTAGTGTCGTGGTTCGTGGGATTGAGCCCCAAGTCAGCTCTGTTCTGACAGTGCAGAGCCTGCTTGGGATTCTCTCTCTCCTTCTCTCTCCGCCTCTCCCCCATCCCTCACACGTGCATGTGCTTCCTTCCTCTCTCTGTCTCAAAATAAATAAGCAAACTTAAAAAAAAAGTCCCACTCATCATCTAAATTATCTAAACAAGTATGGGTGAGACTGAATATGGTCCACTCCAGGGCACAATTCTTCTCGGTACACAAACCCGTCAAACCTAGAAAATGTGCTATCTGCTTCCAAACTACAATGGTACCATAGGCACAGAACAGACATTTTCTTTCTGAAAGGGAGAAAAATGGAAAGAACAAGAGGGATTATTGACCTAAAGCAAGTTTGCAACCCAAAAGGGCAAATTCCATTAAGTTTCAAAACCGAATCCTCTGTGATGTTCCCCAGGGTGAGCCCGGCCTCTCTGGCCTCTGCCTCCATTGCTCTGCCCGCAGATTCATTCTTCCCCCATCTCTTCTCATCTCTGTCCCTTTCAGTCCAGACTGGCAGTGTTTCTGCTGGCATGAAATTTTCAAAAACCTTGTCGCTCTTCTGTGATGTTGAGAAGATCCACGCCATGAGGCCCCATTGCTCACCATGGAGTCTTCTTGGAAAACCCATTTCTATTCCTTGTGTTTGCCTGAAATGGTGAATGGACTCTAATTCACATGACTACCCTCTTTAGCAAATGGTTGTCTAGGCACTGTTGGTATTCTCTCCAGAGCATGTCTTCTTGCCTTGTGCAATATGGATGGACCAAATCATCAAGCTCTGGTTCCTTTTTGCTTAACGGTTCCTTTTTTAATTTATTTCTTTCCTTTTGTATATTATTAAAAGCAACAAGAAGAAACTAGGCCACACCTTGGATGTGTAGATTAGCGCTTTTCATCAAATTTGAAAAGTTTCAATCATTATTTCCTTGGCTATTTTTTCTGTCTTTCTCCTCTCCTGGTACTACCTACCATTATATATATATGTGTGTGTGTGTGTGTGTGTGTGTGTGTGTGTGTGTGTGTGTGTGTTAGTGAATTTAATGACATCCTACATTTCTCTGAGGCTCTGTTCATTTTTATTCACTTTTTTTTTCTCTTTCTTCTTAAAATTGCATAATCCTTACTGATCTATCTTCAAGTTCATGGATTCTTGCTTCTGCCAGATCAACTCTACCGTTGAGTCCCTCTTGTGAATTTTTCATTTTGATTATTTTTCAACTCCAGAATTTCCACTGATTCTTATAATTTCTACCTCATTATTAGTATTCTATTTCATGAGACATTATCATATCTTCCTTTAAATCTAAGCACGGTTTTCGCTAGCTTTTTGAACACATTTATAATAAATACTTTGGAGTTTTTGTTGGCTAAATGCATCACCTGGGCCCCTCAAGGCAGTTTCTATTACCTGCTTTTTCCCCTGTTTTTTGTTCCATGTCTCGTAATTTTTTATTGAGAAGTAGACAATTTAGATAATATATTGTAGAAACTGTAGATGCTGATTCCGCACCCAGAATCGGGCTATTGTTATTTGCTTTGTCATTTGACTGTTTAATGACTTAGCGGAAATAATTTTATAGTCTGTTTCCCTTGTGATGTGCAGCCTTTGTTGTCTCTTCTCAGATATTTACCCCTTATTTTTCTCTTTTAGCCTGGCCACCTACAGGTCACCCTGGGTTGGCATAATCTATTTATTGGTCACAGGTTGTACTTAAGTCTTTTTAGCCAGTTTTATTTTCACATCTTATTGTTGGATGTGTGTGTGGCTTGGAGGCTGCAGTCATAGTTCAGGGAGGTTTTGCTTTTTGTTTTGGGGGTTTGTTTTTTTGTGTGTTTTGGGGGGATTTTGGAGGGTTTTTTCCCCCGATGTTTGTTCAGGACCTAGTGGCTTGGATGTGCCCTCTCTGATTACTCCTGAGAAGCTGCAGCCTTGGGTATGTCCACATGTTGGGCATGTCCCAACTTCCAGGAATGAGTGATTTTACTTTGAAGTCTGATTTCCTAGGAATTGCCCTGTGAGAAGTAAGCGAGATGATTCATTTTCAGAAGTACCAACTAAAGGCTGTGCTGTCTAGTTAACAGTAGGCTTGCAATCTATTGGAAATATGTATGAACCCTCCCCCCCCCCGCCCCCCCCCCCCAACATTGGAGTCCCAAACGCTTAGACACTTCACTTCCTGGTGCTTCCCCTCTCCATTTCATGGGCTTGTTTTTTTTTGCAGGCTTTGTAATAAGCATGAACCAAAGAACTGAGGTCTCTGCGTCACTTCAAGGAATGTACTTTTTGCCTTACATGAGCATAGGAGGCGATTTCCAGATAAGGCAGTAACCTCTGTAGTATTCAGCCTGTGAGGAATCAGGGAAGGGACTTGCACGCTAGGAGATAAATTGCCTTCTGTAACCACCGTGAGTGTGCTTGTCCATCAGACACCCGCTTTTGCAAGAACATTGATTAAAGCTTCACTTCACTGTGCTCCGTGTCTCTTTGTCTGTCTGCCTTGATTGGGTCAGTGGGTTTATTTCTCACACCCCTGGTCAGAATAGCTTATGGCTCAGTCATTGTTTGGTCAGAGATTGTGTTTAAGCCCCTTGTGCCATGAGGGGTCCTGTGTTAACAGGCCTGTGCGTGCCTTGAGGGGCATTTTCAAGTCTACCCCATGCCCTGCTCTGATTGCCCATGAGCGAGTGCAGCCAGGCACCTGTGCCATAGCCTTCCTGATCCCTAGAGTCGAGTGTGCTTTCAAGAGCTTTCTTCTTGGCTTTCTCTTTCCCTGGTTCCCTATTAAATTTCTAACTGCTCTGCCATTTTGGTATTATCATGGAGCGATCAACCTCTTCTTCACACTCTGTTCCAGTAAAGCCAGGGTCTCAAGCAAAGCTCTAAAGATCTTCCCCCCCCCCCCCAGGGAGGGAGAGAGACAGAGAGATAGAGAGAGAGAACACACACGTGAGTGGGGGAGGGGCAGAGAGAAAAGGAGAGAGAGAATCCCAAGTAAGCTCCCTGCAATCAGTGCAGAGCCTGACATAGGGCTCCAATCCCACCAGCCTGAGACCATGACCTGAGCCAAAATCAAGAGTCAGACCTTTAGCCGATTGAGCCGCCCAGGCACCAGAGCTCTAAAGCTCTTTACCCTTACGGGTTGCCTTATGGGCAGAACGCCTGTGCCCCTGCATCAGAGCTGGAGGTGGGGCCCCTCTTCCTAGAGTGCCACCCTGCTCAGTGAGGGGATGGGGGGTGGAAACCACTGATCTTCTCTACTTCGTCCTCCCAGCCCAAAACCCTCACTCTACAGCCTGGCTTTAGAGAGGGGTGGCGTGATGGAACCCCGGGATTCTCAGCCTGCCGTCCCTATAATCGGGTTTCTACAGCACAGGACTAGGGGCAGCGGAAACCTCAGCAGTCTGCCTCTGCCAAGATGAGACTGTAGCCACGGACTGGGAGCTGGGAGGACTCTTCTTGTTGAGAATAGAGCTCTTGGGTAGAGCTTCCATAACAAGGAGCTGGGGGAGAAAGGCCAAGGGAATAATGGGTCGTGGCTCAAATGCCTAAGATTTAGGCATTCCTTCCTACGATTTAGGTTTTGTTTTTTTGTTCGTTTTTATGTCTCCATTTGCTCTATGACCTCAGAACAATTTCCAGGGATTTTAAATTATTGTGTTGTGTTCTTTATAATTTTTATCAGTTAAATTGTTGTTTTGTTGGCGAGAGGGTCCACCTAACTCCTGACTCTGCCATTCTGGAAGTTCCACCCTCTTTGTACTGTATTTAGAACAGTGCCCATCATGGTAAGTACTCAACAAATGATAACTGTGTTATACTTTTGTTGTTCCCCTTTATCCTTCAAGATTCAGTATTTTCCAACTCTTTATGGAAGCTTTCCTCAAGTGCATAGCTCATGACAGCCAGGCTGGCTCTGAAACCAATAACTTTTATTATGTGCTCCTTTGCCCATTCACTCACCTTCTGTCCACGGGTGCTGCCTCCTTGGCTGGGCCATGAGATGCTCTGCTGCTTTTTTTTTTTTTTTTAATTCCCAACACATCTGATGCTCAGTAAATAGTTGTTGAATGATATGTAACACAGAGCTGTAGTCACGAGAGAGGAATAGTTTGGACTGGACAACTATATAAATAATCTATATTTATAACTATATAAATAAACTATATCTATATATAAATAATTAACACATCCACTCAACAGGCTATTTTTTTACATAATTAACATATGATACAATTCACCCATTTAAAGTGTCCAAGTTGAGGGGCACCTGGGTGGCTCAGTCGGTTAAGCATCGAACTTCGGCTCGGGTCATGATCTCAAGGTTCGTGAGTTCAAGCCCCGTGTCAGGCTCTGTGCTGACAGCTCAGAGCCTGGAGCCTGCTTTGGATTCTGTCTCTCTCTGTCTCTCTCTCTCTGCTCTTCCCCTGCTAATGCTCTGTCTCTCAGTCTCTCAAAAATAAACATAAAATAAATAAATAAATAAATAAATAAATAAATAAAGTGTCCAAGTTGAGGCACCTGGCTGACTCAGTCCGTGGAGCACGCAACTCTTGGGAGTCGTGAGTTCAAGCCCCACATTGAGTATAGAGATTACTTGAAAGAAAGAAAGAAAGAAAGAAAGAAAGAAAGCAAGCAAGCGAGCCCAGGTCAGTGGTCTTTAGTATAATCACAGAGCTTCACAGCCATCATCGCAATTTTAGAACATTTCCATCACCCTCGTTAGCAGTCATTCCCCATTTCCCCCCACGCTCCCAACCCTGGGCAAATGTGTTGCATCCACACGATTGCTGAAACAGAATGCTATGGGCACCAGTGACAGTCACAACAAAGTTTATTGCAATGAGAGGCAAGGCCAACCGATCGGGACCGACACTCTTGACCAGAGTGTGGTCTCGAAAAGCCGGGAGTACAGAGTTTTTATAGCCGACCACATCGTCTTATCATCACCTGTGGACAGAACAAAGAAATAGTTCCCAGATGGGGGTGGAAACAGTTCAGACGTGCCCTTGCCCCAATCTAATCAAACACTAAACCAGTTGATTTTCCTTAAACTTTTGTTCCCTTGATTGATAGGACAAGGCTGTTATCTCTTAATCTACAGTGTTAAAACAAAGCTGTTATTTCTTAAGGCTACAGGTTAGCCCTACACTACAATTTAACCCTTACAAATGTACTTTTTATCTCCATGAATTTGCCTAGTCCAGACATTTCATACAAATGGAATCATTTGTATACAAGAATCATTTCGTACAACCGGAATCATACAGTACGTGATCCTTTGTGATTGGCTTCTTTCACTTAACATAATGTATTCAATGAATCCAAATTGTAGCACATTTCAGTACTTCATTTTTTTATCGCTGAATAGTATTTCACTGTATGGATATACCACATTGTGCTCATCTGTTCGTCAGTGGATGGACCCTTGAGTTGTTTCTACTTTTTGGCCATTATGAATGATGCTGCCAAGAACACACATGTGCAAGTGTTTGTGTGGGCACATTTTCATTTCTCTTGGTGATGAGGGAGCGTGAGGCAGGCTGAGGGGCAAAGCACAGGCTAGCACGCCACCCCCACCCCTGGTGAGATCTGGGTGATATTCCCTGGACACTCCCAGCTACCCAAGAACAAAAAAAAAGGGTTTAGGTGCTTGCCAGTGGTAATGTGGGGAACTAAGGCAAATAAACTAAATTCCTTACTGCTTACAGCCCATTGACAAGTCCTTGATCTTCCTTTAGGAGCTCAGCTGCCTCCACAGGACACTTTGCTAGGGGCAAAAGAGAACCTTGGTTTAACATTGTCCCAACCTTGAGGATCCTGTAAATCTACTTCCTTTATCTCAATTGCCCCCGGATATATGCTGACAATCATGCCCCAAGCTTGTGGCCACCTGATTTGTATTTGAAGGGTCTCCTGACTGAGTTTTTATTGAATGGTAACAAATGGCATTTCCCTAGCAACAGCTAGCCCCTCAAGGTCCTGGAAACCCTGCTTCCAAAATTCCTTAGAGATTTACTATATGCCTGACCCCCCTCCCAACCTGAGGGCAAATAATGAGTTACCCGTCCTGTCCCCACACAGCTTCCTGCCCATGGGTCCTGTCCCCACGCTTTAATAAAATCACCCTTTTGCACCAAAGACATCTTCAAGAATTCTTTGTCGGTCGTCTGCTCTGAACCACCCCACCATCACCCCAAAGCTTTATCATTGGGAATATACCTAGGAGTGGAATTGCTGGGTCAGAGGGTAACTCTATGTTCAAACTTTGGAGGAATTGCCAAATGGTTTTCCAAAGCAACTGCACCATTTTACATTCCCACCAGCAGTGTGTGAAGGTTCCAATTTCTCTACATCTTCACCAACACTTGTTATGATTTGCCTTTTTGGTACAGTCACCTGAGTGAAAGTGAAGTGGGATCTCGTGGTTTTGATTTGTAGTTTCTTGATGGCTATTAATGTGTATTTTTTCATGCGCCTATTGGCCATTTTTATGTCTTTTTTGGAGAGATGTCTATTCAAATCCTTTCCCCATATTTAAATTGAGTTATTTGTCTTTTTGTTACCTACAAGTACTTTCTATATTCTAGATACAAGTCTCTTATCACAGATAATATTTGCAAAAAATTTCTCTCCTATTACTGGGTTATCTTTTCCCCTTTTTTTTTTTTTTTTTGAATGTTTACTTACTTATTTTTGAGAGACAGAGAGAGAGAATGGGTGGGAGAGGGGCAAAAAGAGGGGGACAGAGAATCCGAAGTGGGCTCTTTGCTGACAGCAGAGAACCCTTTGCAAGGCCCGAACTCATGAACTGTGATATCATGACCTGGGTTGCAGGCGGCTTAACCAATTGAGCCACCCAGGCGCCCCATATCTTTTCACTTTCTTGATGATATCTTTTGAAACACAAAACTTTTTTATTTTGATGATCTCCAATTTATGGACTTTTTTTCTTCTTGCTGCTTGTTGCTACTGTTCATCCTTAAAAATAATGAATATCGAGATTGTACAGAGGAAGAACAATGCTTCTGACGAATGTGCTAATTTGTTGAGATATAACATCTACCCAATTCAAATAAATTTTAGCAGAAAGGGACTTTATTGGTCATAAACAAACTCTGGCAAAGGTTGAACAACTAAACCATAGGATGGCCAAGGTCATGGATCAACCTTAGAAAGAACTAGATTGAGAATCTCTAATGATTCTCTTTTTCTTTCTTTTTTTTTTTTTTTTTAATTTAAAACACAACAGGGGAGCCTGGGTGGCTCAGCCGGTTAAGCGTCCAACTTCAGCTCAGGTCATGATCTCACGGTTTGTGAGTTGGAGCCCCATGTTGGGCTCTGTGCTGACAGCTCAGAGCCTGGAGCCTGTTTGGGATTCTGTGTCTCCCTCTGTTTCTGCCCCTCCCCCGCTCACCTTGTCTCTCTTTCTCAAAAATGAAATAGAAACATACAAAAAATTTTAAAACAGAATAAACCTTTAATGTTTAGAAGGAAAAAATGTGTATAGGAGAAAGATGGGAAAGAATCTTCCAAATGCTAGCAGGAGACAGATGCATTAAGAAGATAGTCATATATGATTGTTTTCTCTTTTTTTTTTTTTTTCAATTTTTCCCCACTTTTTGCTAAAGCGATTATATAATTTTATACCAAAGATAATCTTTAAAAAAAAAAAAGCCAGAGAAAAGCTGAAGAAACCCTTCAGGGATGCTTTTAAAAAGCAAAAATTAAATAAATAAATCCATAGTCACCTCCCAGATTAATCGTTTTGGGTAAAATCTGGATTTCCATATCTCTGTTTTGCATAAAACAGAGCTGACCCAGAGTCACTCTGCCCTTTTGGTGCTGTGGTTGTGACCTTGCTGGCAAGTGTGTGGGTCAAAGAACTGAGGAAAGAACGTTCTCTGTTGCCCACATAAGCCCCACTCTGGTTCTGGGGTAAGAAGCTGGGAGAGGGTGGTGAGGTTTTAGAAGCCTAGAGATGATGATAAAGCTCCTTTATGATAAGAGAAATGGAGCCAGGAACCACGTCGGTTTGGCTGCTGGACCAGGTCCTCCTGGATTCACTCAGCTACACGAATTTCCTCAGCCACAGCCACAGCTGCAGGGGTGACCTTGGAATGTGCTTCACTGGCTAGCAGATTTCCTTCAGGCTTGGCACTAGCCTTCCTCTCTCTCCTTCCTCCTTTACAGTGGTGTCTCCTTCTATGTGGTCTCCACGAGTCTCCCAACCTGTGTGATGGGACCTGACACAGGTTTCAGGCGCTTCCCCCCTCCCGTGGGTTTGCCACGGCTTTTACCGGGTCGTCCACCAAATCAACATCAGGGAGCAGAAAGGACAAGGTGACTGAACAGAAGGTGACTAAGGGGACCACATTTCTAACCAGCAAGTTTAGGGGCAGACCTGGCAGAGCCAGGTGGGGTAAATGAGGGCCTGGGAGAGACCTGGTTCTTTCCCTTCTCTCTGGCTCCATGACTCAGCAAACAACCCCTCCCCCCGCCCCCCCCCCCCCCCCCGCTGCCACCCCCCCCCCCCCCCCCCCCCGCCGCCTGTGGGAATGGGGGAGGGACAGTGCATGGGGTAGTTCTGGTTTTCCAATGTTATTTCAAAAAAATTTTTTTAATGTTTTATTTATTTTTGACAGAGTGAGAGAGAGAGACAGAGCATGAGCGGGGGAGGGGCAGAGAGAGAGAGGGAGACACAGAATCTGAAGCAGGCTCCAGGCTCTGAGCTGTCAGCACAGAGCCTGACAGAGGGGGGCTCGAACTCACAGACCGCAAGATCATGACCTGAGCTCAAGTCGGATGCTTCAACCACCTGAGCCACCCAGGCGCCCCTCCAATGTTATTTCAGAATTCCAAACTTCAGAGAGACTTCAACATTGCTTACATTATTTGTTTATTCACACTATTACTTTAGCACGGCCGTCATGTTTTATACATCAGTGCAGATTCCTTCCTGGTTTTCCTATACTTGCGTATCAACACCAGCACAGGCCAGCAAAAACCAGAGCTAACGCTTCCCCTCAAAGAATTAAACTGACTTCCAAGTTTAGGGAACTGGGCTGGTTCCTATTCACAGGAATATTCTCAATCTTGCTGTGGGGAATAGGGTGGGAGGAGATGATTGGCAGAGTACTGGCCTGGGACCAAAAATCAGAGTTGGCAAACTACTGGAATAGAAAGTTGCCCCCTCCCCGCCTCTTTTTTTATGTTTTATTTTTGAGAGAGAGAGAGAGAGAGACAGAGCATGAGTGGGGGAGGGTCAGAGAGAGAGAGAGAGACACAGAATCCCAAACAGGCTCCAGGCTCTGAGCTGTCAGCACAGAGCCCGACACAAGGTTCAAACTCACCAACCACAAGATCATGACCTGAGCTGACGTCGGATGCTTAACCGACTGAGCCACCCAGGCAGCCCAAAAGTTGCCCTTTTTTAATGGAGATCTGGAAGCTCCTGCAACTCAGTTGGTCTTCTGGTATTAATTCAAGTTTGGTTTTACTTAATAAATTTTGGTCCCTTTCTCTGGTCCGGTTTTAAACTCAGGCCATGATGCCCTGGGGCTAGAGGTTGGATTGTAGGACACTCCATAAGGGGCACAGGGCAGGCAAATCTGAATTCTCAGACAGTGCCAAGATTCCACATCCCAGCCTCAGACAGTACAACCACTATACAGAGCCAGGGGCATCTGAGGCTGGGCCAGGATTTTAAGGAGAAAAAGAGAAGATCCCAGAATCAACAAAATAATATTGTGAAATGCAGGGAGGTTGGCAAATGCAATGAGGCCAGTTTTGTTCTGGGTCTTAAAATTGCAGAGCCGATTATGAATAGCTATTGGCTCAGGGGAAGGCCTGATTGGCCAGGCTGCCCTGGTGAGCTCTGACCTCACCAGCACCCGGCCTCCTGTAGGTGATGGGCCAAAAAGAGGCCCTTCCTCAAGGACAAAAATATCTCCCATCATAGGTCTGATGCTGAAGCAAGTCTGTTCCTTTAATGGGATTGGATCTGCCAAACTGGATCCAGCGTTCCTACTAAAATGCAAATATTAAAATGCAAAAATTTGGAGCAGTGGCGGGGGGGGGGGGGGGGGGGGGGGGATGGGAAGGTAATAAGTCTTAGCGACTACCAGCACTTTAACATGCATTTGTTGGGCAGCAAAGAAAAATTTCCTAAGTAAAGATACGTCATGGGATGAGGAAGGGGCTTTGTTGTTATTAATGGTGGTGGTAGTTCGTTGTTTTGACTGGGAAGCGGGGAGCCACAGCGGAGGGCACAGGTTGAAGGAGGGCTCAGAGCCAAAGCTGTGCGGAGAAAGACAGGAGGCAGTCTGAGGCATCATAGTCCATGCTCGCAAAAAGATACATAATCCAGGCACTGGTGAGACAAGATAAACCACTGCCATCTAGTTTATTATTTTTTTCTTTTTTTAATGTTTATTTATTTTTCAGAGAGAGAGAGAGAGAGACAGAGCACGAGCAGGGGCGCGGCAGAGAGAGAGGGAGACACAGAATCCGAAGCAGGCTCCAGGCTCTGTCTCAGTTGTCAGCACAGAGCCCGATGCGGGGCTCGAACTCACAACCCGTGAGATCTCGATCTGAGCCGAAGCCAGACGATTAACGGACTGAGCCACCCAGGTGCCCCATAGTTTCTCAAAGTAGTCGTTGGAAATGGAAGCCAGGCTATATTAGAGTGCAATCACACAGAAGGGGCTCATGGAGCTGGGGGATCCATTCGCCTCCCCACTGGGCAGAAAGTCCTTGCTGAAAGAAAGAGTTGCACAGAGAAGGTTGAAATCAGCAAGAAAAATGGGCTAGTCTCTGTATTGCTAAGTAGGACCTGTGACCCTGGCTGCCAAGCCCTACACAGGCCACATCTCCAGGGAAATGCCAAGGTTCTACTTCCATTCCAAGAACTAATCTGATATACACTTGTGCTTCATCCCATAGGCCACAAGGTTTCCCGATCTATCAAGCGGCCAGCACTTTGTGAATGTCAGGTACTCACCCTTCACTTACCCAATTAACAACTGCCGATTAGCTACAACTTTGGAAGAGGGCCTTGGAGTCTCTGGGGAGCCAGTCGTGCTCAGCTTTAGATCCCACTGTGTTATGGTTCCTGGCACCCCTGGGCAGGGGATCTCCCCTGCACACCCTAAAATAGCAGCCAGGCTCGTGAAAACGTGCCAACTTGCTTACAAATTCCCCTTTGCAATTTATAATTCCCCAAACCATAAAACCTCAGAGCTGTAAAGGCCTACAGAAAATATCAAGGCCAATCCCCCCTGGAAGCCTCAATGCCACCATTTTACAAAGAAGAAACCGAAGCACAAAGAGATCAAGGAACTTGTCCAAATCACACAGCTACTTGGTGGCAGATGTGGAACTAGAACCCAGGTTTCAGCTCCCACTCAGTGTTCTTTCCTCTATAATCTAGCCTCTGCCCCTTATTATTTTTGGCATGAGAGAGAAAGATAATATCTGGGGCTCTAGGAAAGCTTTGCTCTTGGATTGCCTTCTGATTTTCTCCTCTCCGGGCTCACAGAAAGCCATATAAAAAATTTTCTCCACTGGATTTTAGTTTTTTAAAAAAAATACAAACCCGAAGGGAAAAATAGCAACTCTGGTATCCTAATGAGATAATGAATGCACAAGCACTTTGAAAGAGGTACAGCACTTCACTGCTTTTCAAATATAAGCTATCATTATGCTCTTGAAAGAAATGCATAGGCCTTACTGGCGTGGGGGTGGGGTGGGAGCCTCCTAGAGACGGTGAATCACAGACTGTGGGAAGTTTTCTCCAGAAAGCTGACTCATTTCTGGGTTGTCCTGAGCTTGAGGAGCCAAACTTCTAGAGGTTATTCCCTACCTCCTACCTCAGTCAGGAGTTGGTGATGATAAGTTCTTTCTGGGTTCTGGGGGGGTTCTTTCCAGCACCGCAGGAAGTGTGGCCTACAGGATGGGGGTGGGTCATTTGCTTAAGGACTGCCTAAGCCAACCCCGGTGACTGCAGTTAGCTGCGGTTAGCTGTCAGCATAACCAGTCTTTGGGATCCACTTTTATTGTTTTTTTAAATGTCTTTTAATGTTTGTTTTTGAGAGAGAGAGAGAGGGCGCACACGCGCGAGCACAAACCGGGGAGGAACAGAGAGAGGGAGACAAAAAATCTGAAGCAGCCTCCAGGCTCTGAGCTGTCAGCACAGAGCCTGATGGAGGGCTCAAACCCACGAACCGTGAGATCATGACCTGAGCTGAAGCCAAATGCTTAACTGACTGAGCCACCCAGGCACCCCTGGGATCCACTTTTATTTTAAATTTTTTTTTTTTCAACGTTTATTTATTTTTGGGACAGAGAGAGACAGAGCATGAACGGGGGAGGGGCAGAGAGAGAGGGAGACACAGAATCGGAAACAGGCTCCAGGCTCTGAGCCATCAGCCCAGAGCCCGACGCGGGGCTCGAACTCACGGACCGCGAGATCGTGACCTGGCTGAAGTCGGACGCTTAACCGACTGCGCCACCCAGGCGCCCCTAGGATCCACTTTTAAAAGACCTCTACTGGGGGTGCCTGGGTAGTTCAGTTGGTTAAGTGTCCAACTTCTCATGATCTCACGGTTCATGGGTTTAAGCCCCGCATCAGGCTCTGTGCTGAACACTTGCTCAGAGCCTGGAGCCTGCTTCGGATTCTGTGTCTCCTCGCTCTGCCCCTCCTCCACTCACGCTCTGTCTCACTCTGTCTTTCAAAAATAAATAAATGTTAAAAAAAAATTAAGGAAAAAAAAGAGCCCTACTGTGCTTCTCTCTGCTGGAGCTGCAGAAAGGAGGTCATCAGGCAATTGCCAGAGGTAAAGAAGTCTAAAGAAAGCGAAGTATAAAAACAGGCATCATAGATCTGGCTACATCATGGTGATCTTGCATAAGGGATGAATTCCTAAGAAAAGGTGACCTTTGTTAATGATCACAGCACACAACAAGATGTAATGATATGCCAGTCAGTACTTGTCTGAATCCATTTGGCTGCTATAACAAAATACCACAGACTGGGTAGCTTATAAACAACAGATATTTATTTCTCACAAGGGATGTCCAAGATCAAGGCACCCAGCAGATTTGATGTCTGGTGAAAATCTGTTTCCTTGCTTCCTGGTTCCTAGATGGCTGTTTTTTGCTGTTATCATATGGCTAAAGAGTGGAGCTAGTTCTCTGGGATCTCTCTCTCTTTTTTTTTAACGTTTATTTATTTTCGAGAGACAGAAAGAGCGTGAGCAGGGGAGGGGAAGAGAGAGGGAGACACAGAATCTGAAGCAGGCTCCAGGCTCTGAGCTGTCAGCACAGAGCCCAACGCGGGGCTCAAACCCACAAACCATGAGATCATGACCTGAGCCGAAGTCAGACGCTTAAACCGACTGAACCACCGGGTACCTCTCTGGAGTCTCTTTTGTAAGATTCCACCCTCATGACCTAATCACCTCCTAAAGGCCCCACTTCCTAATACCATCACATTGGGCATTACATTTCCCCATATGAGTTTGGAGGGGGACACAAATATTCAGTCTATAACAATACTTTTTTGACAAGGTGCAAGGTTGCAAGGTGATTAAAATCCATTTTAATCTGAATTAAGCAAAACAAATGAATTTATTGACTCCCATAACTGAAAAGTCTAAGGACAGGGCCGATTTCAGTCACTATTGGATCTTGGGGTTCAAGCAATGTCATCAGGAATTAGTTTCACCTCATCAATCTGAGTGGTGGTTCTCAGTTGCAGCGGGTCACTTGCAATGCTAGGGGTCCCAGCCAAAGAGAGAGGGAATCTTTTCCCCCAACGTTCCTCTCCCCCACCAAATTCCAGAATTCATTCTTTTTTTTTTTTTTAATTAATTTGTTTAAATGTTTTATTTACTTTTGAGAGAGATAGAGAGCGAGAGGCAGGGTATGAGCAGGGAAGGGGCAGAGAGAGAGGGAGACACAGAATCCCAAGCAGGCTCCAGGTTCTGAGCTGTCAGCACAGAGCCCGCCGCGGGGCTTGAACCCAGGAGCTGTGAGATCATGACCTGAGCTGAAGTCCTACGCTTATCGGACTAAGTCACCCAGGTGCCCCCAGAATTCATTCTGATTGGACCAACTTGGAGCACATGTCTATCCCCGCGTTCTGATTGGCTAGAACAAAGCCGCTCCATCTCTGGCTCAAGAATAAACCTCTCCCTTGTATACTTAGCTTGAGAGGGAAGGTGGGGTTTCCCAAAGGAAATCTAGAATGCTGGTAGCAGTCGGGGTGCAGGGTGGGGAAGAGGAATGGATGCTGGGGTTGGAAAAATCACTGATGGGGATTCAGTTCTACTCATTTAAGTGTTTGAAACATTTTCTCCCCCAAAATCAGAGGGACTGAACTTCAAACTCCTAAGATTCTGTCTGAGCTCTATCCTCTTCGATTTCTGGGTAGCTTGAATGGAGGGCATACAAAATAAATGTTTTCATAAATGCATAATATCTGCAGCATGAGGTGTAGTTATCGAGCTGGGTATATCTCCCAAGAATATTTGCATTTTAATAAGCAGCTCAACACCTTAGTCTAAAATGAGATGAGGGGTACCTGGGTGACTCGGCTAAGCGACCGACTTCAGCTCAGGTCATGATCTCATGGTTCGTGATTCCAGCCCCACGTCGGGCTCTGTGCTGACAGCTCAGAGCCTGGAGCCTCCTTCGGATTCTGTGTCTCCCTTTCTCCACCCCTCCCCCATTCATGCTCTGTCTCTCTCTGACTTTCCAAAGTAAATAGACTTAGAAAAATAAATAAATAAATAAATAAATAAATAAATAAATAAATATAAAAAACAAAATGAGATTAGATTAGGATTCATCTAGAGAAAGGATTCAGGCAAACTGGTAAGGGTGAGAAGTAGGGGAAGGGAAGCTTAATGGAGCCCTTGAAATGACCAAGGGAAAAAAAAAAAAAAAAAAAGGACAGTGCTCTACCCCTATGCGGGCGTCAGGCTGCTCCTGGTAGAAAATGTTCCCAACCTTCTTGTTTGCAAGAGTCCCAATTCCACAGAATCATTATGCTTCTTCTGAGGTCACCACCGGGTCGATACGTTACCTCCCTGACCAGACCTAGGCTACGAAGGCCAATTTTCCTCTAGATGCGCTGCTCATACTCCCCCGATCTACATCTCCTGCATCCAGAGCTGCTGTTCCAGATGTCCTGCGGGCAGAACATCCCCAGGGAATGCAGGGCTCCAGATTCCAAGCCTTATTTGTTTCCCACTCACGCAACCCGAACTCTTCCGGTCTTCTGAAGCCCTCTGCAATCAGCCACGAACTTATTTCTTGCTCCTCCTCAATACAGTCTGTTCCAGTTTTCAAGGCCCCATTACTTCTTTGGCTCGTCCTCCCTCGAAAAGGCGCACGCAGTCCCACCTCTGCACCTTTGCCCATGACGCTCCTCCCTGCTGTCTCACTGAGCTCTACGTGTTGTATCTCCACCCGCTGTGATCTAGAAGGATGATATTGCCAGTGGGAGTTGAGTACAATTGGAATTTTTCACTAGATTCTGACAGACCTCAGTGCTTTTGACTTCTTCACCGAGTGCAAAAGAACTTGAGGCTGCTCTATTCATTTGCTGGATGGTAGTCTCCCTACTGAAAACAGAACGCCAAAATCTTCTGGTGCCTTTTGCCAACTTACATGTCCATCAGGATCATCTTTTTACCATTCCTATAACCTGTTAGGCTTTTTAGATTGCCCTATAATATGTTTCTGTCCTGTTATCCTTACCTCTCACTAGTCTTACCCCATTAATGATGTGCTCCTAATGATTTTGAGTCATTCAAAACTGGCTGCTTATTGGCTATACGTATCACCCCAGCAGCACAAAATCTATCTCTCTCTCTCCCTGTGTCCTCTCTTCATAATGGGGTCTAGGTATAACACCGAGACTGTAATATTTCATGCTTACTAGGGTCAGGGAGGTAATACAATATTTGAAGCTGACTGAATATATAACGAAGAGTGGGGGAGACGGTGGCTCATTGAGAGGAGTAAGGCAAAGCTAAAGGCATTCAAATTCAAATTTTTCAACATGGTAGGACTAAGGAAATTCACCTGTCGTTCAAAGAGGCGAGTATGCAAACCACTGTTTGGGCTTGTTCTGAAGTTTTTCTGTTTTGCAGGACTCTTTCTGGGCAGTACATTTCCTTCTCACTTGGTGGAGTTTGCTTAAAGCTCTAGCAGAGAATGGCAATAATTAGAAATGGAGACTGAGGAGGGGAGTTATGCAAATATTAGAATATCATTTCTTTGCCATTTTCATTAGTGGTGTATTCTGTAATCATAAGTGAGCTGGATGGGGACTTCAGTACAACCTAGAAATATTACACATTTAACATCAGCTTCCTTTTCCTTCTTCAGAATCTGACTTTTTAAAAATGTTTATTTATTTATTTTGAGAGAAACAGAGAGCACGAGTTGGGGAGGGGCAGAGAGAGAGCGGGAGAAAGAATGCCAAGCAGGTTCCCCACTGACTGTGTGGAGCCTGACACAGGGCTCAGATCCCAAGAACCTTGAGATAACTTGAGGCACCTGGGCAGTTAAATGGGTTGAGTGTCCAATTCTTGATTTCAGCTCAGGTTATGATCCCAGGATCATGGGATTGAGCTCTGTGTCAGGCTCTATGCTGAGCACAGAGCCTGCCTGAGATTCTCTCTCTCTCTCTCTCTCTCTCTCTCTCTCTCTCTCTCAGCACCTGGGTAGCTCAATTGGTTAAGTGTCCGACTCTTGGTTTTAGCTCAGGTCATGATCTCACAGTTCCTGAGTTCTAGCTCCAAGTCAGGCTCTGTGATGGTGCAGAGCCTGCTTGGGATTCTCTCTCTCTTCTTCTCTCTCTGCCCCTCCCCTGCACTCCTCTCTCAAAATAAATAAATAAACTTTCATTTTAAAAAAGTACAATAAATACACTAAAGAGTATCTTTAATGAGTATCTTTTTTTTTTTTCAACGTTTATTTATTTTTTTGGGGACAGAGCGAGACAGAGCATGAGCGAGGGAGGGGCAGAGAGAGAGGGAGACACAGAATCGGAAACAGGCTCCAGGCTCTGAGCCATCAGCCCAGAGCCTGACGCGGGGCTCGAACTCACGGACCGCGAGATCGTGACCTGGCTGAAGTCGGACGCTTAACCGACTGCGCCACCCAGGCGCCCCTAGTATCTTTAAAGAGTATAAGGAAAACTACATACATATAGTTATATATATTTATAATATGTATAATAAACTTTTTCCCTCATTAACAAATGTATCTATTGCTTCAGATTTAGAGGTATTTCACTGAAAATGTATCTTGGGATTAAAGAAACCAATGTATTATTTGAAAAGCTAAATATGAAAAAAAATGATTCAAAAAATCATTTTATCCTATGTTTCCTAACTGTTCAGACTCATTGGACTTAGAACAGTGAGTGGCACTTAGTAAATGCCATTACAAATATTATTTTCCTCTGACAGGCTAGGTCCCATTGTCTTTACAGGGAGCGTCCCCTCCTCAGCCTGAACCATTGTCAGGTCCCACATCTCCTCTTTGGAAACTCTTTAATGTTTATTTTATTTTTAAGAGAGAGGCAAAGCACGAGCAGGGGAGGGGCAGAGAGAGAGGGAGACACAGAATCCAAAGCAGGTTCCAGGCTCTGAGCTGTCAGCACAGAGCCTGATGCGGGGCTGGAACTCATGAACGATGAGATGATGACCTGAGCCAAAGTCGGACGCTTAACCGACTGAGCCACCCAGGCGCCCCTCCACTTTGGAAACTCTTAAAGTAGCATGTCTCCAAAGAGCTGTCTGCCTACACTATTCCTTGCTGCTCCTGGACAGTGAAGTGATATGTGTAGAAATAATATTATAGACGTAGCCAAAAGGAGTTAGTGAGCAGGGAATACTGGAAAACACTGATTTTATAAGTAACCAGGAAGGGCTTCATTGTAGCAGATGCATAGAGACTTTAAATCAATGCTGACCAATTTTTTCCCCAATAACTTACCATGTTTGTTTTTTGCATAGGTAATACATTCACATGGTTCACAGTCAAAGGAAGCAAAAGGATATATGGTGAAAACTTTCCCTTCTACATCTGGTCTCCAGCTACCTGTTTTCTTCCTGGGGTTGCTCCTGTCTCCTTCCAGAAATAGTCCATGTATATCCTTCATTCGAAATCCTTGGGGACAAGTGAGTTTCAGAACCCAGAACTTTTCAGATTTTAGGCTGTAACAAGATGTGGATAGTATGCATTCTGTAGCACCCCAGGCTCTGTCTAGGATGACCAGTCATGCTGGTTTGCCCCAGACTGGCCCAGTTTTAGCACTGTAAAGTTCTGTGTTCTGGGAATCCCCTCAGTGCCAGGCAAACAAGGCCACCTGACTACTTTTAATTTTTTTATTTAAAGTTTTTTTTTTGGGGGGGGGGAGAGAGAGTGCAAGTAGGGAAGAGGGGCAGAGGGAGAGCAGAGAATCTTAAGCAGACTCCACGCTCAGCAAGGAGCCCTACGTGGTGCTTGATCCCATGACCCTGGGATCATGAACTGAGCTGAAATCAAGAGTCAGATGGTTAACTGACTGGGCCACCCAGGCCAACACCCCCCACACCACCCACCTTTTAATTTAACCACGTTTTTATGAATGAAAGCTGCTTTTCCTTTGCTACCTCTTAACATCAATTCAAGATTGTCTTAATGTCACTTTAGTCTTCCTTTTCCTTTGGTTTTCAGACTCAACTTCTCTTTCAAACCACAAGGCAAAATAAACTCTGATAAACATACCAAGTTTGAACAATTTTAACACTCACTAAGAACCTCAAAACAGCTATGTAAGTAAAATGAACAGAATTATTAGGGGAAAGTTCAAAAAGCAATTACAGAATTTTTTCTTTTGTTCTTCAAAAAATTGCAGGGGCGCCTGGGTGGCTCAGTCAGCCAAGCGGCCAACTCTTGATTTCTGCTCAGGTCAGGATCTCATGGGTTTGTGAATTTGAGCACCACCTCAGGCTCTGCGCTGACAGTGCGAAGCCAGCTTGAGAGATTCTCTTTCTCTCTGTCTCTCTTCCTCTCTCTGTCTCTCTCTCTCTGCCCCTCCTCACTTGACCTCTCTCTCAAAACAAATAAATAAACTTTTGAAAATTCCAGATATTCTCCATGATGCTCTTTAGGTCTCTGGAAAACATTAATCATCAGACTTATTTTTGTGAAAAATGTGTTTTGTATATGTATGTGTGTGTGCCCAGAGAAAACTCTGGAAGCCAGGAGGCTTACAAACGATTTTCTTTTCTTTCTTTCTTTCTTTCTTTCTTTCTTTCTTTCTTTCTTTCTTTCTTCTTTCTTTCTTTCTTTCTTCTTTTTATTGTTTGTATTTTTTATGAATGTGTCATGATTGTGTAGCAGTGTGAAGTAGTTTTTCTTTTTTTTTTTAATTTTTTTTTTAACGTTTATTTATTTTTGAAACAGAGAGAGACAGAGCATGAACGGGGGAGGGGCAGAGAGAGAGGGAGACACAGAATCGGAAACAGGCTCCAGGCTCTGAGCCATCAGCCCAGAGCCCGACGCGGGGCTCGAACTCACGGACCGTGAGATCGTGACCGGGGCTGAAGTCGGATGCTTAACCGACTGAGCCACCCAGGCACCCCTAGTTTTTCTTTTTTTAATTTTTAAATATATTTTTATTTTTGTATTCTTTTTTTAAAGAGGTGCTGGCACCTTGTTTCTAGAATTATCTTGATTCTTTTCAAATTTATTTTCTATCTACATTGACAAAGCAGAGTCTAATTTCTGTTTTGAATCTGAACAATTTAGCTAAGCTTGCAGCTAGATTGTGTGTTTTTCAGTTTATGCCCAAGGCTAGGTCTTATTTATACCCTCGTACTTAGCACAATGTCTGAAATATAATGGGTGCCCACAGCATGCTTGCTATGCTGGGTTTGACACTCCTATGAGCATAACTTCATTCTGGATGCAAGGATCCAAATTCTTTTCATGGATTAAATAGTTTAAACCTATTATCACAGGTTTTCATTCATGGTTAGTGCCCACAAAAAGTACCCCAGAAAGCGGTATCCTATTACAAATATATCACCTTGAAAAGGTGAGCCACAGCTCTCCTTTAATCAAGGGAACATAACACCCAAGACTAATAGTGGTCGAAATTGCCAGTGGTGATTTCTACCCTAGCAATTGCTGTCACAAATATGTGGGTTTCATAACAGAATGAATGTAGTCTATGCAACCCGATTTATATCCAACCTTTCTTTCAAAAAAGAGACAAATCCCATCTGTTTTTATGCAATGAAATCACATCTTCAAAGAACTGATCATACTTTAAATGCAAAATTCAATCGTACTTCAATACTTTTATTTATTGCTTCCATGTCATTCCATTAAGAATTGGCAACAGACTCCCCTTGCCTGATGAACTCATAATGGTTTTCCCCTTGCGAGAGAGTGCAGGACCTCCTAAGGACTCATCCCTACTGCTTCTCATTGCTCCTAGACCCGTAAGATTTAAGTTACTGCATACCCCACAGGATGGGGTACAGAATATAACCTGTGAAAAGGTGACATACATACTGGTGGATTGCATTATTTTATATCAACCAACCAATTCCCAGAATGGAGCAAGTTCACAGACCCAGAGCTCCTTGCATGAAGGGGAATTGGGTCTTGAGGAAGGAATCCACTGCACGTAAACATGCTCACTGTAAATCTTCTTCCCAGCCTCCTCTGATAGGAACTGAAACCATTTCCCTGGAAACATTAGGAAAGGAGAAATAAACATTTTAGGGAGAATTAGACGCTGGCTCTGAACTGATACTGATTTCTGAACACCCAAAATGCCACTGTGGTCCACCATATCTGTCAGGTGATCAGTGGAACTCTGCATCGGGTTTATCTCACAGTGGACCCAGTGGGTTCCCATAGCCACCCTCTGGGTTATTTCTTAATTCTATAATGTATAACTGGCACATTATACATTCTATAATGTATTCTGCTCAGCAACTGGCAGAATCCCCACATTGGCTTCTTTTTTTTTTTTTTTTTTTTTTTTTTTTTTTTAAATTTTTTTTTTTCAACGTTTATTTATTTTTGGGACAGAGAGAGACAGGGCATGAACGGGGGAGGGGCAGAGAGAGAGGGAGACACCGAATTGGAAACAGGCTCCAGGCTCTGAGCCATCAGCCCAGAGCCCGACGCGGGGCTCGAACTCACGGACCGCGAGATCGTGACCTGGCTGAAGTCGGACGCTTAACCGACTGCGCCACCCAGGCGCCCCCACATTGGCTTCTTAATACGTGGAGTGAGGGCTATTATGGTAGGAAAGACCAAGTGGAAGCTTTTAGAGCTGCCTCTATCTATCAATAAAGTAAACTAAAAGCAACACAATATTGGTGAGATTAGTGCCACCATCAAAGACTTGAACAGCGTCACGATTCCTGATAACATCCCAAATCAACCTTCTTATTTGGCCCATGAAGACAAGTGCATCTTGGAGAATGAAAGTAGTTCAATCATGTGGTGACTTTCATGGTAGCTGCTATTCCAGCTATGGTTTCTTTGCTGGCACAAATCAACCTATTTCTAGCACCTGGTAGACAGCTATTGACCTGGTGAATGTTTTTTTCTTTTATACTGGGAATATTTTCTTTTATATTGGGAAAGGCAATCAGAACAGTATACTGCCAGCCGGCAGGACGAATATACACCTTCACTCTCCTACCTCAGGGCTCTATCAGTTATCCAGTGCTATGTCATGATCTAATCTACAAGGACTTTGATCACCTTTCCATTCCACAGAACATCATGCTGGTCCATTACACTGATGACATCACTTTGACTTGACCCAATAAAGAGAAAGTAGGAACTTTGGAGACACATTGGTAATACTCATGAGGGATGGAAATAAATCCCACAAAAATTCCGGAGGCTCCACCTCAGTAAAATTTCTAGAAGCACTTGAGATAACTCTTTCAAAAAAAAAAAAAAAATGAGCAGATGGGGGCACCTGGGTGGTTCAGTCAGTTAAGTGCCCAACTACAGTTCAGGTCATGGTGATGGTTTATGAGTTTGAGCCCCTCATCAGGCTCACTGCTCTCAGCACAGAACCCACTTCAGATCCTCTGTTCCCCTCTCTCTCTGCCCCTCCTCCACTTGTGTCACTCACTCTCTCTCTCAAAAAAAAAAAAAAAAAACAAAACATTAAAAAAAATTTTTTAAATGAACAGATTGTTCCACCCTGATCCTTCCTATCTTTAAGAAGGAAACACAGTACCTTATGGACCTCTTTAGATTTTGGAGGCAACATATGCCTCATTAGAGAATGCTACTTTTATTTATTGAATGACCTGAAAAGCTGCCATTTTTGAGTGCAGCTCAGGACAAAAGAAGGACCTGCAATGGGTCCAGCCTGCCATGCAAGCTTCTTTGCTGCTTTTCATAAGACCTAGTGAATTCAATGATGTTTGAAGAGTCTATGGCAGATAGAACAGCTGTCTGAAGACTTTGGCAGACCCTTGTAGGTGAATCAAAGCACAGACCCTTAGGACTTTGAGGTACAGCTGTGCTATCCTCTGCAGATAACCACTCTCCTTTTGAGAAACAGCCCTGCTTTGCTTCTGGGCCTTAGTACATTCTGAATGCTTGCTTGCCCATGATCCACCTGATCTGTCCTGAGCTGTCCATCCACCAAGCCACAGAGTTGGGCATGCATGGCAGTAGTCCATTAGCAAATGGAAGTGGCGTATACAAGATTGGGAGACTGAGATCAAGCAGGTCCTGAAGATACAAGAAATTTACATGAATAAGTAGCACAGACACTCATGCCCGTATTCTTGCACGTTGCCCCCTCTTCCTCCTCCACCTGCATCTACGGCTTCACGGAGAGTTCCTGATGACCAGTTGACTATGGAATAAAGAATTTAGGGTTAGTTTACAAATTGTCTTGTGTGATAGGCTGGCTCTACTCAAAAGTGGGTGGCTATCCCTCTACAGCCCCACTGCAAGGTGGCCCTTAGGCTAGTGGAAAGGAAACTACCCCCTGTGGGCAGAACTCAAGCAGGGTACCTTGTGGTTCATTGTGCCTGAAAAGAGGGATGGCTACAGGTACTTATACAAACTGACTCATGATAGTGACTAATGATATTGCTGGACGGTCAGGGACACAGAAGTAACGTGATTGGAAAATTGATCTAGGGAAGATCTGGGGAAACAGTATGTGGTTAGAAGTATATGAATGGTCCCAGAATGTGAAAAGATATTTCTATTCCATGTGGAGGCTTACAAAGAGCAACCTCAGTAGAGGAAGATGTTAATAATCAGTTGGGCAAGAAGACCTGTCCCGTGGATACGTTGGCCTCTTTCTCCAGCCATTGCTGTTCTTGCCCAACGAGCTCATGAACAAAGTGGCCACAGTCAGTGACTCAGTAGACAAGGGAAAGGATTACTGTACTGGTTGGGGTGATTGATCCTGATTAATAAGGGGAAATTGAGAAGTTATTACACAATGGAGGTAAGGGGGAGTATGTCTGGAATGCAGGTGGTCTCCTGAGGTATCTCTGAGACACATAGAATCACATATTACTATGTGATTAAAGTCAGTAAAAAACTACCATACAGGCAGGACTGTTAAAGGAACAGACTATTCAGGAATGAAGGTTTGGTGGGTCCCCTACGTGGCTCAGTCCGTTGAGCATCTGACTCTCAGTTTCAGCTCAGGTCATGATCTCATGGTTTCATGAGTTCAAGCCCTGCATCAGACTCTGTACTGACAGTGTTTACAGTGTGGAGCCTGCTTGGGGTTCTTTCTCTCTTCCTCTATCTCTGTCCCTCCCTCCACCCCGCCCCATGCTGTCTCTGTCTCTCTCAAAATAAATAAATTAACTTACAAAAAATAGGAATGAATATTTGGTTCTCCCCACATGATCACAGACACTTTTTTCCTCTCAAGGAAGTAGCACATTTATACGTATTACTTTCCCAGAACTTTTGCAGCTAAGGTGGCAAAGTAACCTAGTTCTGGCCAATGAGATATTAGCAGACATTGCTGGTAGAGCATCTGTGACCACTTTGTGAAAGGGACAAATGTGTCTGGCTTGCACCTTTTCTTCTCACTTCCCCTGCCTGGAGCGTGGACACGATACTTGGATATGCAGTGGCCATGTGACCATGAAAGTTAAAGTTGTACCCTAACAGGAAGGTACCAGAATAATAGAAGGAGATTGGTTCCTTGGGGGACATTATTGAATCACTGAGCACAAAGGACCAGCCCTGGACAGTCTACCGCTGACTTCCTGTTGCCTGAGATAAAAACAAACCCAACCAACCAACCAACCAACCAACCCAAACTGACTTGTTTAAACCACTGTTAGTTGTGTTTTCAGTTACTTGCAGATCTAACGAACAGATCTAACAAAATTTTTTTGTTTTTAATTATTTTAAGGTGTGCTCGCTTCGGCAGCACATATACTAAAATTATTTTTAAGGAGTGCCTGGGTGGCTCAGTCGGTTAAGCGTCTGACTTCAGCTCAGGTCATGATCGTACCGTTCATGAGTTTGAACCCCACGTCAGGCTCTGTGCAGACAGCTCGGAGCCTGGAGCCTGCTTCGGATTCTGTGTCTCCCTCTCTCTCTCTGTCCCTCCCCCGCTCACGCTCTGTCTCTCTCAAAAATAAAATAATTTTAAAAAATGTATTTAAAACTACAACTCATTTTTTAATTGTACAAGTAATGTTCTCACCTAAGAAAAGATACTGGGTCCTTTCGAAAAGTGTCTCAAAGTATGGTCCATAGACAATCTGCCTCATAATTACATAGGCTGCTTGTTTAAGAAGATAAATTTCCCATGTGTTTGGTTGCCTAACCTGCCCTCCCAACTATGAATCAGGATTGATGGGGCTACATCCTGAGACTCTGCCTTTTTAACAAACTTCCCTGGTGATCCCTGTCTTCAGAAAGTGTAGAGAACCACCCCCCAAATAACCCAAACAGGTTTGAGTCATTTTCTGGGCATCCAGGTAAATATAGTTTAGTGTTGTTGTTATTTGTTTGTTTGTTTTTTCTAGTTCTACATCAATCCTCACACCTTGATAATTTGAATATAATCAAGGAGGGCCCATCCTCCTTCTGGAAAGGGAATAAACTGTCAAGCTTCAAGAAGAATACACAAATTGGGAATGCAAGCTGGTGCAGCCACTCGGGAAAACAGTATGGAGGTTCCTCAAAAACTAAAAATAGAACTACCCCATGACCCAGCAATTGCACTACAAAGCATTTATCCAAGGGATACAGGTGTGCTGTTTCAAAGGGACACATGCACCCCCATGTTTATAGCAGCACTATCAACAATAGCCAAAGTATGGAAACAGCCCAAATGTCCATCGATGGATGAATGGATAAAGAAGATGTGGTATATATATATATATATATATATATATATATATATATATACATATACACGTATATATACATATATATACATATATATATGTATAAATGTATATATATGTATATATACACAATGGAGTATTACTCGGCAATCAAAAAGAATGAAATCTTGCCATTTGCAACTACGTGGATGGAACTGGAGGGTATTATGCTAAGTGAGATTAGTCAGTCAGAGAAAGACAAAGATCCTATGACTTCACTCATATGAGGACTTTAAGAGACAAAACAGATGAGCATAAGGGAAGGGAAACAAAAATAATGTAAATCCAGGGAGGGGGACAAAACAGAAGAGACTCATAAATATGGAGAACAAACTGAGGGTTACTGGAGGAGTTGTGGGAGGGGGGATGGGCTAAATGGGTAAGGGGCACTAAGGAATCTACTCCTGAAATCATTGTTGCACTATGTGCTAATTTGGATGTAAATTTAAAAAAATAAAAAATTAAGTTAAAAAAGAAGAAGAATACACAATTTCCTTTGTGGTTTTGAGCAAATGTTCTGCTTTCTTTATTAACTAAATTTGCTTCCATGTCATATATGCAGTTGTGCTCAGTATCACATTTCAATTGTCTAACAAATTTAAAATGAACACAATCCAATATAGTTCTTATTTAATATTCCCTTCATTTAGGCTTTACTGAGTTATTAATTCTTTTTAGGCTCAGAATAATATCATCCAATTTTGTCTTTCATATTGCACTCCAAGTTCTTCTTACGTGAAAAACATAGGGAGACACAATTAAAAAAAAAACCCAAATCTCAGGGGGTGCCTGGGTGGCTCAGTTGGCTGAACCTCCAACTCTTGATTTCAGCTCAGGTCGTTATCCCATGTTTGTGGGATCGAGCCCCATGTCGGGCTCTGCACTGAGCATGGAGCCTGCTTAAGATTCTCTCTCTTTCCTTCTGCCCCTCTCCCCCACTCATGCGTGCTCTCTCTCTAAAAAAAAATTTTGTTAAATGTTTATTTATTTTTGAGAGAGAGACAGAGAGACAGAGCACAAGCAGAAGAGGAGCAGAGAGAGAGGGAGACACAGAATCTGAAGCAGGATCCAGGCCCTGAGCTGTCAGCACAGAGCCCGACACGGGGCTCGAACTCACAAACCGTGAGATCATGACCTGAGCTGAAGCCGGACGCTCAACCAACTGAGCCACCCAGGCTCCCCTCTGTCTTATTTATTTTTGACAGAGAAAGAGAGAGACAGAGCACGAGCGGGGAAGGGGCAGAGAGAGAGAGAGAGAGAGAGAGAGAGAGAGAGAGAGAGACACACACACAGAATCCGAAGCGGGCTCCAGGCTCTGAGCTGTCAGCACAGAGCCCGACACGGGGCTCGATCTCACAAACCGTGAGATCATGACTTGAGCTGAAGCCAGACGCTCAACCAACTGAGCCACCCAGGCGCCCCTCTCTAAAAAAATTTTTTTATTTTTTATTTTTATTTTTATTAAAATTTTTTTTAATGTTTATTTATTTTTGACAGAGAAAGAGAGAGACAGAGCACGAGCGGGGGAGGGGCAGAGAGAGAGAGAGAGAGAGAGAGAGAGAGACACACACACACACACACAGAATCCGAAGCGGGCTCCAGGCTCTGAGCTGTCAGCACAGAGCCTGATGCAGGGCTCAAACCCATGAGCTGTGAGATCACGACAGCCAAAGACAGACGCTCAACCGACTGAGCCACCCAGGCGCCCCTCTCTAAAAAAAATTTTTTTTTAATCTTTAAATAAGAAAACCCCAAATCTTGAATTCAAGTATGATCAGAAGTCATTTATTAAGTGATAACAGAGATGTTGACCAACATTAGACTCCCAAACCTTTCCTGACCCTCTCTTTTGGAATCTCGTTTCTCAGAGCATCCCAAAACACGTTCTCCTCAATGGTCATTATGCTATCCTCAACTCATTCCTGACTTCTCATCTTTGCTTACTGCTTCCCCATCTAGTTCACCCAGCCCCACCTCCTCTACAAAGTTTTCTTCGATTGCCTCAATCCACTCAGCTACTTCTCTTCTCTAAATTCTTATTCTACTCCCCATCATTACCAACCAATTTCCTAAATCTTCCCCCAAGGAGATTTTAGCATGTTAGTCTTCAATTTAAAATTCTTCAATAGCACTGGGTTTTCAACAATGAATACATTCTGAGCATCTTAGAAGTATGCTCTGCTAGGTGCCAGGGATATATAGGTGATCAAAACATAGCCACTGTCTCACAGGGTTATTCACACGTGGGGTTCACTAGGATTCGCAAGCCGTCTGCATGGTGGACTAGAAACACTTCAAGGCCCTCCATGATCTGTCTCCAAATTTATTTTACTAATTCTATCCCCCATTATTCCTTTTCCTTTGATCCAAATAAACTGGGTTACTTGCTGCTCCCCAAACACACCTGCTACCTTTCTCTCTTTCATCTTCTCACTTTGATCTCAGTTCCTGAAATGACCTCCTCATTTCTCTCCCCATGTCAATTCTGACATATGCTTTCTTTTTTAAAATGTTTATTTATTTTGAAAGAGAGAGCCTGAGCGAGGGAGGGACAGAGAGAGAGAGGGGACAGAGGGGGACAGCACAGCAGGCTCTGTGCTGACAACAGCAAGCCAGATGTGAGGCTGGAACTCACCAACTGGTGAGACTATGACCTGAGTCGAAGTCAGATGTTCAACCCACTGAGCCACCCCAGTGCCCCAATTCTGACATATCATTAAGGTCCCAGATTGCCAATGCCACCTTCTTCACGAAACGTTGTGATTGCTTATGAAGTTCCAACTAAGGTTTCTTAGAAAGAGCCCCACGTAACACCAAATCGGCCAGCAATGGCTCGTTCTTGATTAAATCCCAATTTGAACAAACCAGCTCTAGGAGATATTTGGGAGTAAATTAGGGAAATGTGAGTATGATGAACTGGGCACAAAAGGATATTAGGGAATTGTTAAATTTCTTAGGAATTATAATGTTATTGTAGTTATGTTTAAGAAATCATTATTTTTAGATATGAAAACTGAATTAATTAGGATGGAATGTTATGATGGCAGTAGCTTAAAAAGGAAACATGGCAAAATGTGAAAATTTGGTATTAGGAATATAGATGTTTTGTGATTATTCTTTCCAAAGAACAATCTGTGTATTTGAAAACATTTTTCCACGTATTTGAAAACATTTCTAATCAAAAGTGAAAACAAGAACCCTAAACATCTTTTGCCTGTAAAACATGTTCACTAAAGAAAATTTGGAGAAAAAGGGAAGTAAAAAGCACCATTATCCTATCACACAGAGATAAACATTATTTATATTATGCATTTCCTTCTATACCGTTACAAATATACTTCTTTTTCTTTTTCTTTTTTTTAAACGTCTATTTATTTTTGAGAGAGAGAGCACAAACAGAGAGGCAGGGGTGGGGTGAATTGGGGTGGGGGACAGAGGATCCGAAGCAGGCTCTTTGCTGCTCTGGACAGCAGTGAGTCGGACGTGGGGCTCAAATCCACGAACCAAGAGATCATGACCTGAGCTGCAGTTGGACACTCAACTGACTGAGTCACCCAGGTGCCCCTATATACTTCTTTTTATTTTAGAAAACTGAGATTACTCTGGGCATAAAGTTTCGTATTGATCTCAGATTTTAAAAGAACATGTACAAAAGGTAGAAAGGAGGGCACATAAATAAGAGAACAATGCATTTTGTAGGTATGGTACATGTCAGTAAAAAACTAAAATAGAAGAAAAAAATTTAAAGCACTAAACAGAGGTTTGCAGACAAAACTTCCAATTTTCCTAGACTCACATACCAGCAGTGAATTCTTTTACAATCCTAGATCCCACAGATATGCTTTTCAATGGTACATTTCAAACCATCACAGAATCAGTTACTTGCCTGTTTGCAGTTCCCAGCATTTGCAGTTTTCACGGTGGGCTTTCTAGGCAAGCACGTATTTTTTAAGGAAATCACCGGCCCAGCTAACTGGGACAGCCACAAAGTCATCAGCCACCCCAGCAGGGCTTTCGCCGCTGCTGAACTGCCTTCCCTCCAGTCTCCTGCCCTGCTCTATCTACTCCAGACTCCTCCTTCCCAAACCACAGGATCTGCACCTTCTCTCCTTGTCACTCTTTCTTCCTTCACACACCCTCTTGCCAACGTTAGCTCCAGCCACGTGACTGTTTTTTTTTTTTTTTTTTTTTGCCTTACAGAAATATTGTTCAAATATTTTAGTTCTGTTCATAATCACCTAAATAATAAACAATTTCAAGGTTAGAAATGGTAATACATCCTACCACATCAATGCAAATAATTTTACTTTTATGCTTTCTTTGATTTGTATCTGTTGATATTTACACATATTTCCTATTGGGAATAGGCTGTTTAGAATTTCTCATTTACATTGTTAAAATGTTACATACTATTACATAATCTTTGTGATTTCAATTTAAGTGGACACATTATATATTCCAAGTGATTAAAATGCCTTCCAAGGACCTGAAATAAGTCAAAGCCATTTCCTGGTTATCAGATACTTTATGTACTTTATTCTACAATCTGCTTTTCTGCGCTTCCTGTATCATGGATATTTTCCCAAGTCAGTAGCTACATTTTCTATATTATTTTATGCAATTTTTTATTTTTTATTTTTTTATTTTAGAGAGAGAGAGAACAAGTGCAAGCAGGGGAGATGGGCAGAGGGAAAGAGAGAGAGAGAAT
This sequence comes from Puma concolor, assembly GCF_028749965.1. Lineage (NCBI taxonomy): Eukaryota > Metazoa > Chordata > Mammalia > Carnivora > Felidae > Puma > Puma concolor. Next base: position 24,383,804 of record NC_141668.1, on the reverse strand, counting down.
CTTAAGCAGGTTCCACACTCAGTGCAGAGACTGACGTGGGCTCTATCCCACAACCCTGGGATCATGATCTGAGCCAAAATCAAGAGTCAGACACTTAATCAACTGAGCCACCCAGGTGCCTTAACATTATTTTAAATGTCTGCATAGTGTGCCATAATAAGGATATACTTTTTTTTTTAATTTTTTTTTTTAATGTTTATTTTTGAGACAGAGAGAGACAGAGCATGAACAGGGGAGGGTCAGAGAGAGAGGGAGACACAGAATTAGAAGCAGGCTCCAGGCTCTGAGCTGTCAGCACAGAGCCTGACGCGGGGCTCGAACTCACGGACCGTGAGATCATGACCTGAGCCAAAATCGGACGCTTAACCGACTGAGCCACCCAGGCGCCCCAAGGATATACTTTTTTTTAATTTAATACTTTGTGGGTTTTTTTAATGTTTTTATTTTTATTTATTTTTGAGACAGAGAGAGACAGAGCATGAGAAGGGGAGGGACAGAGAGAGAGGGAGACACAGAATACAAAGCAGGCTCCAGGCTCTGAGCTGTCAGCACAGAGCCTGACGCGGGACTCAAACCCACGAGCTGTGAGATCATGACCCGAGCCAAAGTTGGACGCTCAACTGACTGAGCCACCCAGGCGCCCCTAAATTTAATACTTTGAATAGTTAATATACTCCATGCTTCAAAAGCCAGAGGAAAAAAAAATGACACACAGTGAAAAGTCTTTCTTTGCACCTTAGTTCTCACCTACTCCAGGATGTAACCTCTTTTCTTAGTATCTTTTATATCTTTCCAGAGTTTATTTAGGTAGATGCAAGCAAATACAAACGTCATTTCTTATTTATTTGTTTGTTTGTTTGTTTATTGGCAGAATGTAACATACTATCCCCGTCATTCCTCGCTTTGCCTTTTTCACTTAATAATTTATCTTGGAGATTGTTCCAACTGAGTACATGTAGAATTTCTATATTCTTTGTTCTACAGCTGCATGGCTTCCTACTGTACAGGCACTACCCTCACTTCCATCCTGTCCGTCCTTGGACACGGTGGTCATCCCATTGATTGCTGATCCCATCTCTACACATTAACTCCAAAACCGCCCCATCCTTTACCACTTCAGTCTCTTTTTACTGGCTTGTTTTGACTATACACGTCAGGTCTCTTGAATGCTGAAAGAGAACTGGCCCTTCATTCTAAGGTTCCTCAAAGCTCCTATAATTTTTAAAGTTCCAGACTGAGGTGTCTACAGTCTTTATCCACTTTACCCCCCTCCCCCCATTTCCTCCTTGACCCTTTGGGATCTGCCTTCATCTACCTGTCTGTACTAAAACTGATCTCTGAACCGTCATCTACTAGAAACTTCCAGCAGCTTGGTCTTTCTTCTCAGTTCTCACCCCTGTAACGTCTGAAGAAAGGTACCTGTCCTTGCTTACCCATTCAGTTCTAACTTCTTGTAAAATGGCTTCTGAACCCCCCCCCCCATACTAAAATGACTCTCCAAGTGGTCATCTGTTAATGGCCCATGTCTCAGTAACCTGGCCTCTGTTCACTTTTTTTTTTTTATAAATTTTTCTTTAATGTTTATTTATTTTTTGAGAGAGAGATTGACAGAGTGTGAGCAGGGGACAGGCAGAGAGAGAAAGACACAGAATCCGAAGCAGGCTCCAGGCTCTGAGCTGTCAGCACAGAACCTGATGCGGGGCTCGAGCCCACTAACTGTGAGATCATGACCTGAGCCCAAGTCGGACGCTCAACCGACTGAGCCATCCAGGCGCCCCCGTTCACTTCTCTGAACCCCATCCCTAGAGCTCCTGTCAACCTTACCCCCCACCATAGAGATTCTGTCTTCCCAATGGCTTCACTACAACCCTTTTCTATCAACTCTGACCATCGCCTTGAAATCAGATCCCAAGTTCTGATTACCTAGACTACTAATTGTAGTCTCTCAACAAACCTTCCACACTGCAGCCTCTTTGCCACTCTACATTAAAAACAAAAACAAAAGCAAACAAACAAAAAGCACATCTTACATCATTCCCTTCTTCAAAACTTTTATTTCCAGGGGTTCCTGGTTGGCTCAGTCGGTAGAACATGTGACTCTTGATCTCGGGGTTATAAGTCTGAGCCCCACGTTTGTAGAGATTACTTAAAAATAAAATCTTTAGGGGCGCCTGGGTGGCGTAGTCTGTTAAGCGTCCGACTTCAGCCAGGTCACGATCTCGCGGTCCGTGAGTTCGAGCCCCGCGTCGGGCTCTGGGCTGATGGCTCAGAGCCTGGAGCCTGTTTCCGATTCTGTGCCTCCCTCTCTCTCTGCCCCTCCCCCGTTCATGCTCCGTCTCTCTCTGTCCCAAAAATAAATAAAAACGTTGAAAAAAAAATTAAAAAAAAAAATAAAATAAAATCTTTAAAAAACCACAAATTTTATTTCCAAACCAATGAAGCACTAACTCTCCAATCTAGCATTCAAACCCTTCCACGACTTTAACTCAACATGTATTGGCATCAGTCAGCATTTTCTTCTTCCACTATACTAGGCATACTATGCTCTAGCCAAACCAGTCTGCTTATTTTTCTCTAAACACACAGTGTGCTTTTGTGCCTCTGGGATGTGGTTCATCCTTTTGTCCACCTGGATTACCTTTCCCATTCATCTCTGCTATTCTAAGTCTCTTCCTCCCTTAGTTTCACTTGTCATGATATCTTCGCTCACCCTCCACTAAATAAATGTGTTATAGTTATTTGTGCAGTTATCGTATTTCCCTACCGGATTCTAAATTCTGCTCAAACAAAATACTGCCTTTAGTGAACTGTCCAATTTGCCATTCTGTGCCAAGTGATTTGCATGCACTGTCTCATTTAATCCTTACATCAACATTATAGGACAGGACTCCCCCCATTTAACATCGAAGAAACTGAGTCTCAGGGGCATTAACTAGCTTGCCCAGGTCACACAACTGATGAGGGTGGAATCCCTTTCTTAGTTTATCTAGGCTGCTGAAACACAAATACCATAGCTTGGGGGGTTTATAAACAACAGAAACTTATTTCTCACAGTTCTGGAGGTCTAAGATCAAGACTCAGGCAGATTTAATGTCTGGTGAAAGCCACTTCCTGGTTCTTAGGTGGCTGTCTGTTTCCTGTGTCCTCACACGGTGGAAGGGGTGAAGGGGCTCTCTGGGGTCTCTTTTATGAGGACATTAATCCCTTTCATGAGGGCTCCATTCTCATGACCTAAGCACCTCCCAAAGGCCCCATCTCCGAATACCATCACCTTGAGAGGGAGGGTTAGGATTTCAACACATGAATGGGGGGGGGGGGGAGATACGACATTCAATCTATATTCGTGTTTGCATTACTTATGGTAGTCAGCACAGTATCCACCACCTGCACTGTTCTCAACCTGTTAGTGTCAGATCAACATGTTAAAAAAGATTCTAAGGAAATAGGGAGGAGGATTGAAACAGTAACGAATTAGGATGGCAGAATTGTTGGTGATGTTTCCAAATTTCAGCCAGTGGGTCACAGAGCTTCTGAAGTAAGCATTTAAAATATGTAGTTACTAAACAGGGTTGCCGCTACTCTTAAATATTTTCTAATTGTTACATGTAGGTTAGTTTTGTCTCCCCGATTTTATTGTCATCCCCCGGGAATTATCTCTACTCTCTTGCATTCCCCCAGCTTTCGGCGCATTGCTCAACACGCGGTGTACGTACTTGTTGATTTTAACGTAGGTGTCTTTCCATATGTGTACGGCAACCGGGTAGGGGACGTGGGTGTGTGATGCAGTAGGCATTCCTTCCCATCCCTTTTCCCTTGAGCGGCTGCTGCCTGGATGCTTCCCTTCTCGGGGGAGGAGGCAGAACCACTGACCCTTTAACAAGTTGTCCCTCACAGAACAGGTGTCTCCCCCGCCTTTCGGAGGAGAGGGATGGCTGGACACTTAGTGACATCAGCGACCGACCAATGAGAAGTCAGGCTTCGGCAGCCGCGCCAATGAGCAACCAGGGGCGGGCCCGGTTTCCTGGGAGCCGGGCGGACCAGGCTGGTCCACCCGCCGCCGCGGAGTCTCCGCCGCTCACGCTGCGCGCCGCGGCTCCAGCGACTCCCGACGGCTCCGGTGGCGGCGCAGTTCCCCTGCCCGCGCTCCTACCAGACGCACGGCTCGGGCACTTCCCACCGCGGCGCAGCTCCCCCGCCTCTCGGGCTCCCGCGGAGGCGCGGCTCATGCCCCCGGGCGCAGGGCGCGCAGGTGGGCCGGCCGCCGCGGGGAGATAGGCCCCCGGGGGGACGGCGGCGGGACCATGGCCCGGAGACCCGGGGCGCCGGCCGCCTATGGGGAGGAGTTCACCTTCGTCAGCCCGCTGGTGAAATACCTGCTCTTCTTCTTCAACATGCTCTTCTGGGTGAGTCTTGGGGGTCTTGGGGGGGGGGCACCTGGGATGCAGGGCACCCCTCGAGCGTGGAGTGGGTCGCCCACGTTCTGAGGAGGGGGCGTCCCGGGATGCCTGCTTAGTTTTCTGGGCTGATGACACTTTGGGGTAATTCATCCTGGGGAGGGACACCACGGTGGCGCCGCGTCTGGAGGGGGCGAGGGGGCGAGGGGGCGTTGGGTGGGGAGGTGGGGGGAGGGAGGGTAATGCAAGAGATTCAGTAAAGACTTAGGGGTATCCTCTGGGCATCTGTGGCAGGCCAGAAAATGGGTTTGCGAGCGAGACGCGGGTTTTCCTGTTGGCCCAAAGCAGACCCACTGGTACATTCATGATTGGGGACTTCCAGGCCTGGGGGCTGGGAGGCCCAGCAGCAAAGAAAAAAGAGAAAGCCGGGGGAACCCGGACCGTTCCTCCCCCTAACATCAGAGAGGATGGGTTACAGGGCTTCTTCACCTTTTCCTTTTGGAGGCCTCTGGTGCCCCCCTCCCCACAAAGGCTGAGAAGGGGCAGGAATGTCCTCCAGATGTGGATGTCTTTCCCATCACTGTCCCAAACTTTGCCCCACCTTTCTCAGGATCAAACTCCATCCCCTGGAGCCTGACAGTCTTCATCTTCTCTACATTGGACCAACCCTGTGTTGGGCTGGAAGGCCAGCAGTCCTTTCAGAATCTTCTGATGAGGGTGGAAAAGTGAAAAAAACTCTTGGACAGGGGCTATCGAGATTCCCATCTCCAGCCTGCAGTTGATCGTTGATTTAACCTGGGCAATATGTTCACCTCTGTAGGCCCTAGTTCCCTCCTCCCCAAAATTGAACCCAGTATAATCAGAGATAGCAGAAGTACTCTGCTGGAGTTAAGAATCTAGCTGGACCAGCTCATGAAATGCTAGCTCAATCCTGTTTCACATCTATGGAGTCCCTGAGCTCCTCTGGGTTTGGGAACATAGAGAGGTCCCTCCCCCAACCCCCATATCTGTTCCAGCTCCAGCCAAGCCAGAGCTGCTGCTCTAGGTGCCCATTATCCCTGCCCATATTTCCACCTGAGACCTAAAGTTCAGACGTGCAGGCGGGAGAAAGCATGAGTTTAAAATATGTTTCCTAGGAGAGGGAGCAGACCCAGCATCTAAGCCAGTTGCCAGAAAGGTTCACAGGGGCCGTGGTTTGAAGAACAGACACAAAGTGCATAAGTGCTAGCCTGTTGGGACAAATGAGAGAAATCCCAGAGGGTGGTGATAAGAGCTCAGCCATTGTACCATTTCACTCAAAATGAAGTTTGAGTCCCTAACAAATTCTCAGTTTTAGCACTGGGAAAAAAAAAAAAAAGAAAAATCTGGAAGACATCTTGTCCAGCACCCACATTTTATATATGAGAAAACTAAAGCACAGAGATATTAATTATTTTTATCCAACAAGGTCCAACAGCTGGTTAGTAAGTTTGATCTTGTGGTTTTTCTATTGAACTACTGTGCCTCTAGGGGAAGTCCTTGGCCCAGATGGCTGCTACTGTAGTCAGCAGTATTAGCAGTTAGCCCAACTTCCCATGGTCTAGGTTCTGCCTCAGCTGGAGGTTAGGGAAGAACAGAAGAAAAAAAAAAAATCACCACTACTCTGCCAGGCTGGGGGATGTTCTAAGGGAAACTCCCTACTTAAGGGCAAGTCCCAGTGAACCCTCCTACCTGCTCACAGAATCCCAGGGACCTAGCATCCCAGGGACCTCAGATCCACCTTCTGACTTTCTTTATCAGCCAAGACTCTGCTTCTTTTTTGGAACCTGTGGCACCCCACCCTTATCTGGGTTCCCCAGCGACAACAGCTGGGTGCATCTGTTACACTTGCATTCATGGTCATTTTCTTGGACTTCCCCACCCCGCTCCACCCCTCCTTTTACCAGACAAATGACTTTGAGAGGTCGCAGCCAGGGAGAGAGTTTGGCTCCATGGACCCATTTGCCTTGGTAAAAATGATTCATTCAAGGTCAGAGGACCTTGCTAACCAAGTTGGCACTACCCCAAATTAGAGAAGAGCCCCTTCTTGGCCCTACTTTAGACTCACAAAAAGTCAGAGGCTCTAGAAATAGCACAACGAAGGACAAGAGGCCCAGTTTCTTTCTGGCATCAACTTACTGTGTGACCCTAAGCCAATATATCTGTCTCTCTGTCCTTAATCTTCCTCCTCTAAAGGAGAAAATTTTTCTGCCTCTGTGAACTATTTAAAGATGAATACATCACTTTAGGGACTGTTTTCTTTCCTCAGGACCTGGGGCTTGATCTAAGGATGCATCTCTCTGTGTCCTGGTGTCCCTGGGACATCGACCTTCTCAGAGGACAGTACTTTTTGGGTGTTACTGAGTGTCACTTTCCCCCCAGGCCCAGAGCCTCGGAGCTACATTCCACAGGAGTGCGGTTGGAGATGAAGGGCTGCTTCCCCAGCTCAGGGGTCATCTTTCTTCCCACCCTCCTCAGGGACTGGTTACAGTGCTTTCTTTTTTGTTGGCTTTCACCATCCTAATCAAATTCCAGACACCCATGGATGGGACTGTGGGTGGGCCCTTCCCTTTTCCAGGCAGAGTGCATGTTCTGGCCAGCTGCTGGGGGAGCCGCGTATGGGTGCTGTTTGTTTCTGTGCTGGAACACAATGGGAAGGTAGCCAGTGTCGTCTGGGCTCACACTCAGTGGTGGCGGCAGCACTGGCTATCTCTGCTGCTGCTCTGGAACCCTGACACTTGGGTCATTTAGTCTGACTCAGAAAGCTGCTGGCTTCTTTGGGAGCAGGACCAATTCCTCCTGTTCGTGTTTCAGATCTCACTTCCCCTTTTACCTAGGAGTTCTGGTTTTCTCCCCAGAATCGTGCTGCTGGGTTACTGACTGTTGGGATCCCATGACCTGGAGTAGTTGCCCCACGATTCCAAAAGTTGTATTACAATCTTTCAGTTAAGAAGTAGCTGACTTTCCTCCCCTCCCTGTGTTGGACAGCTCTGTGCAGAGAGAAGACCAGTGCCATAGTACATGCTTTATCAGCCTTGGGCATACATTGGCAGGAACATTATCAGTGCTGCCCATAGCAGTCACCTCCTTCCTTACTGGTCCTTGTCCCATCCAGGGCAGCAGTTGGGGTGGCTTTTGAGTCAGGCAGAACTGAGACTTCCAGTCCCTGTGTCTCACTCCATGCTTCCTTGGTGGCTATGCCTCAGGGCTTATATACATACACCTTATATATACCTTGATTGCCACATCCCTTACCTGTGCTGCAATTAGGTGTTTATTTATGTCTCGTCTTCTAGACTTCGGGCCCCTGAGGGTAGACTGCCTTATTCACTTCCTGCTTCTCAGTGCCCAGCAGAGTTTGGCAGAGTGGGTACTTGCTGAATGTTTATTGAATGGCAGCTGGGGGAGCAGCCCCTATAGGGTGAAGGCAAGATGCCCTTCCTTCCTCTCTTATGAACACTAGTCTTTCGAGATGCAGCACAACCTAAAGTCCTTGAGCATTCTTGGTTGGGAAGAGGGGATCCAGCTGTGTTCGTTCTCTTCTGCACTGGGTCCCGTGGCCTAGCACCCTCCTTCAAGGCAGGTCAGCCATCCGCCCCCAGCATGTCCCTCAGGGCCATACGTAATTACTATCTACGGCACCCAGATTTTTCCACTTCCACTGCAGCACAGGTGGACCCCCATCCAGGTCATTCCTAGACTGATCCAGGCCTCTGGTGAGGTATCTTCTTTAAAAAAAAATTTTTTTTTACATTTATTTATTTTTGAGAGACAGAGAGAGTCAGAGCGCAAGTGGAGGAGGGGCAGAGAGAGAAGGAGACACAGGATCCGAAGCAAGCTCCTGGCTCTGAGCCGTCAGCACAGAGCCTGACATGGGGCTCGAGCTCATGAACCATGAGATCGTGACCTGAGCCAAAGTTGGACACTTAACCGACTGAGCCCCCCAGGCGCCCCAGGTGAGGTGTCTTCTTTAAGAAATTCACACCCCCCTCCAGGACCACTGTCTTGGAGTCCTCAGTGCACTCAGAATGTCCCATGTCACCTGCAGTACCATCTGTTGTAACCTGGCTCAGAAGCCTTGAGGAAATGACCAGGCATCAAACCTGGAAAAATCCCTCCTGAATGGCAGAGACCTTTTTATCACCCAACATAACCCCCAACACACACACACACACACACACACACACACACACACACACACACACACGCTCACACCTGAATACCTTAGGAAGCGGAGCCCATCCCCCTCCCCCAACTCTCCTCCTTCCCCTGTAGACTAGGCAGGCTTAATAAATGAAATAGTCACATTACAAAAAAAAAAAAAAAACACTAAAAAGGAAGACAAGAAGGATATCCTATGCTGTCAAGTCACACACATGCCTTCTTATCTCAACAGCTCTGTTTGCCTTGTACCAAGTAGGAAATCATAAACTTCAAGCAGCCTTTAAAAGAATAAAAGAAAACATGTAGCACCTCTTAGAGTCTTGATAGCAGATTCTGTGTCAGGCTGGGAACTCCAGGGCGATAGTTCAAGTGTTTACATTACTGTGAGTCCTTGTGGACTTCTCTCCCTTGTTTATAACCTTGGGGAACCAAAACCAGCCACGGCCTAAGGAGAAGCTAAGGGGTTGGCTCCAGAGCCGCCCGGATGGCTCAGTAGGTTGAGCGTCCAACTCTCTTGATATCGGCTCAGGGCACGATCTCACAGTCATGGGATCAAGCCCCAAGTGAAGTCGGGCTCCATGCTGAGCATGGAGCCTGCTTAGGAGTCTCTCTCTCTCTCTCTCTCTCTCTCTCTCTCTCTCTCTCTGTCTCCCCCTCTGCCCCTTCCCCACTTGCCCTCTCATTCTCTCTCTCAAAATAAATAAATAAACGTAAAAAAAATTCAAGGGTTGGCCCCAGACGTTGGAAAGGAAAGAGCTCTGTGGACTCCTCCACTCCAGGAGGACAATTCCATCCAATGCAGAGGGAGAAAGCCAAGAGCCAGTCTCACAGAGAGAGTCTACACCTCAGAAACCCAGGAACAAATGGTGCTGGGATGGCCCCAGAAGTGTGTGCAGACCCTGGGCAGTGAGAGAGGGGGCCCTGCTTTAGGTCTAGCAGGCTTATCTGAAAATGAGGACGGAGAGGACTTTGAAACTGAAGGTGCAGACCCCTCTCTCCCAGTGTCCCTCTGGATAGGGGAAGGATTTTTGATTCCCACGCAAAGAATGTGTGTCCTCCCCCACCCCCCTTCAACAGAAGAGGAGAAGAGATTCCAAGGAAGAGGAGAGGACTTTGAGACAGATGCACCCACTTCGCACAGACTGGACTTTACAATGTGGAGACAAAGAAGGCCCAGGGCTTTGTCTCGGGGGCTGGTGGGCCCTGTGTGGTGATGCCGTCTTCTCCTTTCAGGGTGCTGTTCCAGGGACTTCCCTCTGGGCCCTGCTGGCATCATCACCTCCCAGTGCTATCTTACTTCCCCTTGAGCCCTGCCCAGTTTGGAGATTACCAGCTGCTCCCCCAAGAGAATTGCAGGCAGCTTCTTCCCACCTCTCGTGATGCCCCTGGGTGAATGCACATGCCCTGGTGTTGCTGTGAGCCTCTGAGGTGGAGAGAGGAAGGCAGCCAGGTGGCTGAGGTCACAAGGCTCAGGAGACAGAAAGACAGGTTCCTGTCCTACTTCAGCGGCTCACTTGTTGAGTGAGTCAGGGAGAGTTTCTTGAATTCTCCCAACGTCAGTTCTGTAAAATAGAGATGCTAACACCCTCTTGGGACTGTGGTCAGAATTCAATGAAATAGCGTGTATAAAGTGTTTATTTAGCCCAGTGCCTGACCCTTAGCGCTTGACAAAAGACAGCTGTTACTGTTGCTAGAAATAGCTCCTGGAGGTCACCTGTTAGGGATGGCCTTAGAGAGCTGGGATGAGTGCTCCTTCTGGCAAAAGGCAGATAGATAAGGATTGAGTCTAGGTGAAGGCTAGCTAACCTTGGGCCTGACTTCCTTCTGCCTCACACCCCCTTTGCTCACATTTCTTTCTTTCTTTTTTTTTTTTTTTAATAATTTATTTATTTTTTAATTTACATCCAAGTTAGTTAGCATACGGTGCAACAGTGATTTCAGGAGTAGATTCCTTAGTGCCCCTTTACCCATTTAGCCCATCCCCCCTCCCACAACCCCTCCAGCAACCCTCTGTTTGTTCTCCATATTTAAGAGTCTCTTCTGTTTTGTCCCTCTCCTTTTTATGTTATTTTTGCTTCCCTTCCCTTATGCTCATCTGTTTTGTCTCTTAAAGTCCTCATATGAGTGAAGTCATAGGATCTTTGTCTTTCTCTGACTGACTAATCTCACTTAGCATAATACCCTCCAGTTCCATCCACGTAGTTGCAAATGGCAAGATTTCATTCTTTTTGATTGCCGAGTAATACTCCATTGTATATATATATACACCACGTCTTCTGTATCCATTCATCTGTCGATGGACATTTGGGATCTTTCTATACTTTGGCTATTGTTGATAGTGCTGCTATTAACATGGGGGTGCGTGTGCCCCTTCAAAACAGCATACCTGTATCCCTTGGATAAATACCTAGTAGTGTAATTGCTGGGTCGTAGGGTAGTTCTATTTTTAGTTTTTTTTTTTTAATTTTTTTTTTTAACGTTTATTTATTTTTGAGACAGAGCATGAACGGGGGAGGGTCACAGAGAGAGGGAGACACAGAATCTGAAACAGGCTCCAGGCTCTGAGCTTTCAGCACAGAGCCCGACGCGGGGCTTGAACCCACCGACTGCGAGATCGTGACCTGAGCCGAAGTCGGACGCTTAACCAACCAAGCCACCCAGGCGCCCCTATTTTTAGTTTTTTGAGGAACCTCCATACTGTTTTCCAGAGTGGCTGCACCAGCTTGCATTCCCACCACCTTTGCCCACATTTCTACTGTTAGCCAGAGAGAAGTGTTAATTAATGATGTCTTTGTATTTTATATTTTACAGAGCTGTTTTATATCTGTCATGGGAACAGAGACCCCACTGTTGTCTCCAAGGACCTTTCCTAGGTCCACTTATAAGGGCTCGTCCCACCGCCTTGGTCTTAAGGTACAATCCAGTGGAAGTCCATGCCTGTAATTGTTGGCATTTGGGCACTAGATCCAGAAGAACTCTTGTTTAGAGTTTCATCTTGGGGCCCTGTAACTTTTCCTCTCTTATCACTGATGGTTCTGAAGTAGTATCCTGGGACTAGAATAAGGGTTTTTCTTAAAAACCTCAAATCATGGACGTCTTTTTGCAATTTGCAAGAAAAGAAGTCAAACAAGGCAGAGAATTTTCTCCATTTTCTATTTTCTCCCATGAACATTAGCATCTGTGGCTGCTTATCTGCCAGCAAACCCTAGCAGAAGGCAAAGGGAAGAGGACAAGTAGCACCAAATATTATGGAAAACTAGGAAACTAGAGTAGTGACTGTATTATTGTTTTATGAGATGTAGAGACATATGCCTAACAGCCTTGTCATCACTTAGTACATTTTTCCTTATTTCTAGGATAGAAATTTATGTTGTGCTTCCTCACATGACACACTGAGAAGGACACAAAACTATCTGTGTGGTATTTCTGTCAAAAATGTGTCATCTGAGGGGTGCCCGGGTGGCTCGGTTTAAGCATCTGACTTCGGCTCGGGGTATGGTCTCTTGGTTCTTGAGTTCAAGCCCTGCATTGGGCTCTTTGCTGTCAGTGCGGAGCCTACTTTGGATCCTCTGTCTGTCTGTCTGTCTGTCTCTCTCTCTCTGCCCCACCCCCAATCTCTCTCTTTCTCTCAAAAATTAATAACCACTTTCTAAAATGTGTCATCTGAATCTAATTGTGAGGAAACAATCAGACAAATCCAAATTGAGGGGTGTTCTGCAAAACAACTGGCCTAGACTTCTAAAAAAATGCCAGTGTTGGGACACCTGGCTGGCTCTGTCAGTAGAGCATGTGACTCTTGATCTTGGGGTCGTGAGTTCAAGCCCCGCGTTGGGCATAGAAAAAAAAAAATGCCAGTGTCAAAAAAAAAAATGTCAGAACAAGTGTTGGCAAGGATGTGGAGAAACTGGAGCCCTTGCACATTGTCGGGGGGGAATGTGAAATGTTGAAGCCACTATGGAAGAGTCTGGTAACTCCTCAAAACATTAAACACAGAATTACCGTGTGACCCAGCAATTCCATCCCTGGATATATATCCAAGAGAATTGAATATAGGTATTCAAATAAAAAGTTGTCCACCGGCATTCACAGCAACCACGGTAGCCAAAAGGTGGGAACAATTCAAATGTCCATCAATGGATGAATGGATAAACACATTTTGTTATATCCATATAATGGAATGTTATTAGGCCATAAAAATAATGAAGTACACGCCAAAGGAGGGATGAACCTTGAAACATTATGCTCGGTGAACGAGACCAAACACAAAGAGCCACATACTGTATGATTCCATTTACGGGAAATGTGCAGACTAGGCAAGACCTTAGAGATAGAAAGCAGATTTGTGGTTGCCAGGGGCTGGAGGAGTGGAGGGGATGATGTCCCTTTGCATACCCACATCAGTGTGAGGGAGGTTTTTTTTGTTTGTTATTTAGCATTTCCTTACTTTCTGGCGGTACGTGTTTAATGGGTAAGAGATTTCCATCCGGGGTGATGAAAAAGTCCCGGACCATGATAGCCGTGATGGTTGCACGGCAATGTGAATGTACTCAAGACCACTGGACTGTAACACGGTTAATTTTGTGGTGTACATACTTTACCACATTTTTTTTTCAAAGTCGGTATCTTGAAAGACCAAAAACAAAGAAAAAAGAAGCCAAGCTGCAAAGGAGGCCAAAGGAGACTTGATCTTAAATGCATGATCCTTGATGGGATCCTGGATCAGGAAAAAAGAAAAAAAAGGTTATAAAGGACATTATTGGGAGAATTGGGGAAAGGGAAGTATGAGCTGTAAATTAGAGAGCAGCGATAGCATATTAAAGTTGACGAGAAGAATTTAATATGTCCAAATTGTATGGGGTATGCCAACAGAGCATTGTAGCTTCCTGGGGCTCTGACACCTGAACAGTTTTAACATTGCCTTACACTTTGGTGTGAGGAGAAAATCTCCCTGATTATTTGGTTTCGGTTTTGTTGTGTTTTTTTAGAAATCCCCTTGATTAAAGTTTGTGACATTGCATGCCTATGAATCCTAATTTAAGAAAGTCTGATATTTTTTAAAAAATGTGGGTTGGGGCGCCTGGGCGGCTCAGTCGGTTAAGCGTCCGACTTCGGCTCAGGTCATGATCTGACCCACGGTTTGTGGGTTCAGGCCCCACAGCAGACTCTGTGCTGACAGCTCAGAGCCTGGAGCCTGCTTCGGATTCAGTATCTCCCTCTCTCTCTGCCCCTCCCCTGCTTGCACTCTGTCTCTCTTTCTCTCTCAAACATAAATAAACATCAAAAAAAAAAAATTTAAACAAAAAAAAATTTTTTTTTTTTTAATTTTAGAAAGGGGGAGGGAGGGGCAGAGGGAGAGAGAGAGAATCTTAAGCAGGCTCCATGCTCAGCGCAGAGCCCAACGAAGGGCTCCATCTCATGACCCTGGGATCGTGACCTGAGCCAAAGTCAAGAGTAAGACGCTTCTCCGACTGAGCCACCCAGGCGCCCCAGAGTGTCATTTTCATCATATCACATCGTATACCTGTGATTTACCTCTGTTGATGTTGATCTCACTCCCCTGGCCGAGGTAGTGTCTGTCAGATGTCTCCACCCTCTTTCCCCCCCTCTTCCGTACTGTGCTCTTTGGAAGGAAGTCACTATGAGCATCCACACTTAGGAGCGGGGAGTTGTGCTCTACCTCCTTGAGAGTACACTGTCGACACAAACCATTTGCAATTCTTCTGCATGGGAGATTTTCTTTTCTCCCTCGTTTATTTATTTCAGTCCTTTTTTTTTTTTTTTTTTTTTAATTTAAGTCCTTTCTATCAGTATGGACTCATAGATACTTATTTTATGTTTGGGGTAATAATTTCATTCTTCCTTATTTTGATGTCCCTTTGGCATACCCACCTCAGTGTGAGGGAGGGTCTTTTTGTTTGTGTCTTAGCATTTCCTTACTTTCTGGCACTGTGAGATACTCCAGGCTTATCTTCTATATCTCCTGCTCCAGTAGGAGATTCAGCCATTTTCCCAAGGAGCCCAGGGGTTGGTTATTTTCATTATAAGGTGATTACTCACCTTATATAAGGATAAAGGTATTGGTGCACGCAAGTTATTTTATATAATTTGATTGACAACTCTTCAGGAACATGCCTTTTGCTAGACTCAGCTATTTTAAAAACTGTGTCTAGCTCTTAAAAATTTCCAGTGAGGCTTCATTCTAGTCAGAATATGAAAAGCCATTCTAAGAAGTATCTTTATCTCTATCCTCATCGTGAAAGGAGGTCATTGGTGGTATTGTGGGGTGTTCTAAGGGTTTTGTGGCAAAGCCTGATAGAGTGGAAAGAGTACCAGACTGAGATTGGAAACTGGGTTTAGTCCAGATGTTTCCTCTGCACCCATGTGCACTTGGCCAAGTATCACTTTGCTCTTTGGGCCTCATCTATAAAAAGGTGAGCGGCTGAGCTCATTTCTAAGGTTCTATTCAGCTCTAAAATGCTATGCTATTAACGGCAGCAGCATTAACTTTGGGAGGGCAGTAGCTTTGAGGAATTCAGGGTGGGAGATGTGGGCAGGAATAGGAGTGTGAAAGGGCAAGCAAGCTGTGACTCGGGGATGAAGAGGGAGATCAGTGATAGAAATACCAATTCTTAGTTAGCTAGTGAGCCCCAGGAAAGCAGTATCATTAGTGATCATATTAAATATTAACAATAATATTAAAGTCTTCATCTTGACTTTAATGTAACCCGTACCTGCTGCTCTAGATCCCTGGCTGAGTGTGCTTTAGGCTTGTGGTTCTCAAAGTTGGCTGCACATTGGAATCACCTGGAACACATTCAGAACTACTGTTGCCTCAGGGCACCTGGGTGACTCAGCCAGTTAAGCGTCTGGCTCCCGATGTTGGCACAGGTCATGATCTCACGGTTCATAGGATCGAGCCCTGCATCGGGCTCTGCACTGACAGCGAGAAGCCCGCTCGGGATTCTCTCTCTCCCTCTCTCTGTCCCTCCCCTGCTCGTGCGCTCTCCTCCCCCACCCCCCCTCAAAAGTAAATAAATAAACACTAAAAAAAAAAAAAAGAAAGAAAGAAATACTGTTGCCTGGATTACAATATGTGGCTTGGGTGCAGCTAAGGCATCAGCAGTTTTCAGTTCTTCCCTCCCTGCTCTTCCTCCCATTCTAATGACACTCAAGTTGGGGAAGCATAGGCTGTAGATGCTCTTGCTCCTCTCCCACATAGCGTGCAGTCTCCTTAAGGACAAGACTACGTCTCACTCATTTTTGCAGTCCTCAGAGTACCTTGTACATAGCAGCTGATGACTTGAATTTGCATAGTGTGTTAGTTTCCTAATGCAGCTGTAACTAATTACCACAAACTTCATAGCTTAATACAACACAATGTTCTTACATTCTAGAGGTCAGAATTCCAAAATGGGTCTCACTGGGTAAAATGAAGGTATCCCCAGGGATGGTCCCTTCTGGCGGCTCTAGAGGAGAATCTATTTCCTGCCTTCTTCAGCTTTTAAAGGCCGCCCATCTTCTTTGGCTCATGGCACCACACCCCTCCAATCTCTGCTTCCATTGTCATACCTATCTCCTTCTCGGACTCTGACCTTTCTGCCTCCCTCTTCTAAGGCCCAATAGGATAATTACTCTCCATTTCCAGACATATTTACAGATTCTAGGAATTGGGACAGGACACCTTTTGGGGGAACACTATTCTGTGCTACCCACCACAGATAGAGACAGAACAACTGCTGTCATTACAGGCCCACACAGGGAATTAAGTTACCGTGATACGTGGCATCTCTTTACTTTGTTGTTTTAGCCGCGTTAGGATTTAATCGGAGGCCATCTTTGTGGCAAGTTATACATCCTAGCAAAAGTGTAACATGTGTAAAACAGTGAGGAGTCTGGGAAGAACAGAAATAAAGAGCAGGTTCATATCTTTAAATGATTCAGTAAAGGGATATTCAGAACTGTTAAGTGGCTATGGGGAGTTTTAAAGGGCAGGCCGGGCTGCTCAATCACTCTGGCAAAGGGCTGTGCCTACAGGCTGAGGGATGACTGAGATCTCTGTTGTGTGGTTGCCTTGCCTCCCACCCACTCCCCCTTGCTCCCTCAGCCTGGTTGTCCTGGGGGACAGCAAGCCAGCTGGCACCTCCAGCCCCACTCACAGCTCTGCAAGCAGCTCCCTCTCTCCCGGACAAAGAGCATGAGGGCCAGTAGGTAACACACCTAGTCCTGAGTCAGAAGCAGTGTCAAATGATTGGGGGCAAGGCTGTGTATATAGCCAGGGAAGAGTCCTGAAAGATCCGGTTTTAGATAAGGGTTTCCATTTACTGCTAAACGCACCAGAAAGCAGAGGCCACTGAGGAAAAATATCTTTCTGCTGAGTAACCTGAGTAACTACTTTGACCCTATTAGCTCTATAGGGGCCCTATTCCCTTCTCCCACCGAAGCCCCAAGATGGCTTTTTCCAGCTGGTCTCTGTCTTGTAGGACAGTGGAGTCTAGCCAGCTATCTCCTTCCCCACTGAGTTGGTCAAGTCCCTGCTGCTGAGAACTCCCTCTAGCCAGAGTGTGGCCCCAGCAATTGCCATGGTGACAGCCAGCTGCTGCTTAGCACCAGCCTGGGGACTGGGCACAAAGAAAGAGTGGCCGAGAGATGTGCACATTGGGCTGCCCGGCACTCCTGGAGGCCTGCGGTGGGGGTGGAGGGCAGAAAAGGCCCCTTTGGGGATTGTTGGTAGTCTCTGATGGGTTTGATCTCTCAGGGAGAAGCCAGGAAGTTTGAAGCATTTAAACTCTTATTGTGCTCCACACTGGAATCCAGGTTTATAAAGATAAAGGCTCCCTTGCCAAGCCAGTTTGCATTTTACACACCTGTGTTCATGGATGCATTCTTTCCATTGCTATGTGCTTGCATTCTTGCATTGGACACCATTTTGACCTCCAAGAGATTTAGACACTCGGGAGTGTTCGTCGACTCAGGCCTGCTTCAGCTTTAAAACCTGCCCTTTGAGGTAGTTGGATTCAAATTCAAAATTTCAGAGTTTCTGTGTCACCCTGGAAAAGTTAACTATTAGTAATGACAGATAATATTTATTGTCAGGCACTGTGTTAAATGCTTTCCATACATTATCTTATCTAATTTCACAGTGGTTTTTATTTTTTTAGATGTAGTTGTTTAAATTCTCATCTTCAGATACAGAAACTGAGGTTCAGAGATTTGTCTAGCATAGGCCCAGGTTTGACTGGTTCCAAAGCCCAATTCTTAGCTACGGTCTGTAACCTCGTATTGCCTTGATTTCCTCATCTGTAAAATGAGGAGAACAGCCGCCTCACAAGATAACTGTGTTGTGAGGATCAATTGAGATCATCTTGGTAAAAGCTTTTCTTGAAAGCAAAACAGATGCCATCAACTATATCTCTTGGGAGGACAGAGATGGTCATCTCTGGGTCCTGGGAAAGTCATCTTCCTGCTTCTCTTAAGGTTACTTACAGCACTCAAGGCCCCCTGGTTTCCAAAATCTCAGAGTCTGCCTCATTCCTGTGTCCACAGGTGATTTCCATGGTGATGGTGGCTGTGGGAGTCTACGCTCGGCTGATGAAGCATGCAGGTGAGCTATAGGTCCCCCTCTATCTCCCTATGACTCTTGCCAAGCCCCTTCCTCCTCTGCCTCCGTGGCCCTCTAACATGCTTTCCTCAGCCGCCCTCTAGCCTGATTTGAGCACCCTACCGCAGGGTATTAGGCCACCCAGGCCAGTTCACCTGGATTTCCCTGAACTCCCACGAATCTTCCAGGATATGCTTACATTTTAGGCTTAAGAAGTGTCTAGGAAAGTAGGTAGGCCTCTGGGAGCAGAGAGTAATCAGAGGCCTTACCCCCTCCCTCACTCTGTCCTGGAGTAACTCAACCTCCATTCCAGTTCCACTGCACAAAGTCTCCAGGAAACGGAATCTGCAAAACGGGGAGCCTAATGCCATTCTAATTCATTTCTGGAGCGCAAGTGGTTCGTCCTCTCTTAAGCCTGGGAATAAAAGCTCTCACTTTGTTATTTGTTAGTTCCTCAAATTAAATGCCACAAACCTTTCTCGGTCCTTTTTATTCTCCCCATCGGAGGAGAGTACTGCCTCCCCATACCTTCATCCAACCAACACCAGAGGGGAACAGTTTTGGAGGGCATCCCCCACCTCGTCCCTGGGTATCACTCTCAGACAGCACCAGGCTCAGACTGAGACAGCCTCTCCCCCAGAAGCAGCCTTGGCCTGCCTGGCAGTGGACCCTGCCATCCTGCTGATCGTGGTGGGCGTTCTCATGTTCCTACTCACCTTCTGTGGCTGCATTGGATCCCTCCGTGAGAACATCTGCCTCCTACAGACGGTGAGTGGTCAGGGACCCCACCAGAAAGACCCTGGCCCCCTCCATATGCCTCCCAGCCTCCTGATGCCGTTCCTACTACCATTTCAGTTTCATCTGTCCCACCTACTCTCCAAGGCCTGTGCTGTCCACTCCCCGCTGTAGAGCTCAGCCCAGATGAGTCAGCACAGGGTGGCCACCCTCAAGACAGCATGTGAGAGGCAGCGGCGGCCTTATGTGCGGGGCCTCTGGGAGAAGTGCCTGTAGCCCCCAGTACCCAGTACTCCCCATGGCCCTGGGAGGGGCTACACCCAAGCATGGTAATTGACTGTCTTCTTTCCCTGCCCACTCCCTACAGTTCTCACTCTGCCTCACCATCGTGTTCCTGCTACAGCTGGCTGCAGGGATCCTGGGCTTTGTCTTCTCAGACAAGGTAGCACTGGGGCCCCAGGGGCTTCTTAGGTGTGAACCGGAGGGAGGAAGAGAAGGTTCCTGCCCATGCTTAGCCTGATTAATTAACCAGCACTCCTTCCCCTGAGAAGCATCAGCCTTGGAAAGATTCTCCTTAGGGATGAACAAATGGCCTTTAAAGTCACCATATTTAGAGAGGATTTCCAGATTGTAAGGTGTTTTCCCTCTGACAGTTACAGAGGCCAACAGGAAAATAAACTCTATGAACACAAAGTTAAAGCAATCTACAAACTTTAATGGCAAATTATTGGGTAAAATATAATTATCAAGTGGACTGTAGACAATACGAAGAAACTTTTATTTCTTCTGAAAGTTGCTTACTGGGATACACAGAAGGAAAGAAGGGGGAAACTAAACAAGATTTTGAGCAGTGTTCACCATATCTGGAAGTGGTCTGTTTAGTGATCGTCCTTTTAATTAAGAACCAGAATTCATTTCTCAAAGGGCAAATGACTGCCAGGAGTCGTATTGAACTATAGAAACTTTGAGAAAAATAGTGGAGCAAGAAGGAAGAAGGAATGGTGTAAACTATGAAATGGGGAGTCACTGAGTTCATTCTGAAGAATGTCCTAGTCCTTCTGGCTTAGTAAAATCCTAAAATGATACAGATCTGTTTGGAGTCTAAAGAGATGCAGTTTCCTTATGTCCACTAGAGGTCAGTGTCTCAGCTTTGTAAGCCCTTTTCTACTAAAATCTATATATTGGATTCTCTGCTTTGCATCAACAAGTATTTTGTGGTTAATAGTGTTCCCAGATAGATAAATCTTGGATTATCTTGAAATGTGGCCTTGAGAAGTGGCAACAGCAGGTCCTGCATTTCTCTTACCTACTGGTACCTGAGGGCCCAGGGATGGATAGGCTTTTTGGAACTGGCCATCAACCTAGGACTTGGTTCCGATTTCAAGGTTGACTTCAATGAAGAAGGATGGCTACTGTCATGGTTATTCCTGAAGGGAGGAGCAGGTTAGGGGTTAGTCCTGTGTTCTGATCCCCTACTCATGTCTCTGGCAGGCACGAGGGAAAGTGAGTGAGATCATCAATAATGCCATTGTGCACTACCGAGATGACTTGGACCTACAGAACCTCATTGATTTTGGCCAGAAGAAGGTATGGGCTAAGAGTGGGGGGAGGTCAGCTGTGGTCTGAGAGGCTGTAGGCAAAAATTAATGCCATCCCAAGAGGCACCTCACCCTTCAGGTCTGTGGGCTTCTTCATTACCTGTCAGGTAATGGATTCTGGAAGGAGGTTTGGCAAAAAACCATGCACAGTAGAGTACTTTAAAAGTACTTTTAAGAGAACAGAACAGTAGTATATATAGTAATCTGCCATTTGTATAAAAAGAGGGAGGAAAAAATATGTATTAATATTTATGAAAGGAATCTGGAAGGATATGTAGAAACAATTCTAAGTGGTTACTTTTAGGGGAATAAGGAAATGGGCAGATTTTTACATATTACCTATTTAAAAGTTAAAATTTTAAAATCATGATAAAATATACACAACGTAAAAATTTACCATTTTAACCTTTTTAAGTATATGAAACTGTGGCACTAAGTACATTCACATTGTTTACAACCATCACCACCATCCATCTCCAGAACTTTTTCACCTGTCCCAGAGAAACCCTCCCCATTAAACACTAACTCCCCACTTCCCCTTCCCCCAACTCCTAACAACAACTATCTACTTTCTATGATTTGGCTACTCTAGAGACCTCATATAAGTGGAATCATATAGTATTTGTCCTTCCGTGACTGGTTTAGTTACTTAGCAGTTCTTCAAGATTCATCCATGTTGTAGGATATGCCAAAATTTCCTTCTTTTTTAAGGCTGAATAATATTCCATTGTATTACAGACCACATTTTGTTAATTCATTCATCTTGCAATGCACACTTGGGTCACTTCTAAATGGAAGTGATGCTGCTAGGGGCGCCTGGGTGGCTCAGTCGGTTGAGCGTCCGACTTCAGCCCAGGTCATGATCTCACGGTCCATGGGTTCGAGCCCCGCATCAGGCTCTGTGCTGACAGCTCAGAGTCCGGAGCCTGTTTCGGATTCTGTGTCTCCCTCTCTCTCTGACCCTCCCCTGTTCATGCTCTGTCTCTCTCTGTCTCAAAAATAAATAAACATAAAAAAAAAAAATTAAAAAAAAAAAGGAAGTGATGCTGCTATGAATCAGAAGTTGAATTTTATTTTATTAAAAAAATGTTTAATGTTTACTTATTCTTGAGAGAGAGAGAACATGAGTGGGGGAGGAACAGGGAGAGAGGGAGACACAGAATCCAAAGGAGGCTCCAGGCTCTGAGCTGTCAGCACAGAGCCCGATGTGGGGCTCAAACCCACTAACTACAAGACATGACCTGAGCTGAAGCCGGATGCTTAACCGACTGAGCCACCCGGGCACCCCTAAAGTTGAATTTTAAATAAAAGTGCTTTTGAGACCAGTACTGAGTTCCTCTTCCCTTGGTGCAACTTGACTTGGATCCTCCTTACTTTTATGGAGTAATTAGGGGCCCACAATATTGAAGATTCTCTTCTGTTTCCTCTGTATTAAGACAGATATTTTCAACACCAATCCTTTAAGTATTTCAGCCAGTGTTTTTGAACACCTCCTTTTGCCAGCCTCTATATTATGCAGGACCGCAAAACCAGAACCTGCCTTCAAGGAGCTCATAATTGAATGTATAAAAAACAAAATATATAACTTTGGTTGTTATAACAAGATATATAAAGGTAAAGGCCACTGAGAAATGTGAACTCAAGGTTTAAGGTTGTGTTTAAACACAACCTGAACTTACAACTGGAAGCTGGCCACAGACTTTTGGCCGCTGTGAGAATTCCCCTGGTCATCTCAATGTGAGGGGTGGGTGATTCTTAACCTCTGTGGTGGGCTTTGTTACAGTTCAGTTGCTGTGGAGGGAATTCCTATAAGGACTGGTCGCAGAACATGTACTTCAACTGTTCAGAAGACAACCCCAGCCGTGAGCGCTGCTCTGTGCCTTACTCCTGTTGCTTGCCTACCCCCAACCAGGTGAGCCTACATCCCACCTCATCTCCTCCTGGGCAGCAATCTCAGTTACTTTCCAATTAGGGTAGCCGCTGTTGGGAATCCCCATGCAGTAGCTTAACCGGTCAGTTTTGTAGGACAGCTGTCAGATGTTTTTCTTCACCCCAATCTAATGGCTCTGTTAACTTTTCATTCCCACAGTCCACATGGGGATTCAGAAGGTGCAGGTCTCTAAAACAAGGAGAACTGAACTCAGACCTCCCAGAGGAAAGGAAGCTTGCGTTTAGCAACTTCCAAGCTAGGATCCTCCACATGTATTCCCTAACATTTTAGGAGTTTAAGAAGGGTGGGAAGCCCATCAGCTAGGGCCCAAAAGAGAAAGTTTGAAAATAGGAGTCCCATTTAGCTTTTCAACTCTTTCCCCAGGCAGTGATCAACACCATGTGTGGCCAAGGTATGCAGGCCCTTGACTACTTGGAAGCTAGTAAAGTCATCTATACCAATGGCTGTATTGACAAATTAGTCAACTGGATACACAGCAACCTCTTCCTTCTTGGTGGTGTAGCACTGGGCCTGGCCATCCCCCAGGTAACTTACCCTGTAAGCCTTGTGGGTCGTATAATTCTGCAAAGACTCCTTTGTTTTGGGGAGGGCCCCTGGGGATCAGCTAGGGTGTCAGGCACAGCTATTGCTAAGAAGCAGGGGATCGGATGGTGCTGACCACACTGGGAAGACTGAGTCAGGGAAAACAAAGACATCACTCATTGCTGAGGGCCCAATCCATCTCGCCTCTCCCAGCTGGTAGGAATCCTGCTGTCTCAGATCCTTGTGAATCAGATCAAAGATCAGATCAAGCTACAGCTCTACAATCAGCAGCACCGGGCCGACCCATGGTACTGAGAATCCATCCTGCACCTCCTCACATTGGCAACAGGCGAGCCTCATCGACCAACAGCAGTGGGCATAGCTCTCATCACCAAATGGAGACTTGGACTCCAGTCCCCCAGCAGCAGTCCAGTGGGGAGAAACCAACTCCAGCTGGGCAGAAGGCAGGGTGCATAGGTGGCTCAAGTCTAGGAAGGATGACCCTCCTCCTTTCCCCATCCTAGCCCTCACCATTGTTAGAGTTACTTTGTATTCTTTTTAACCTTACACATTTGGGTTTATGTTTTTTTGTTTTTGAGTTTTGTCTGGGCAGAGGTGTTTGGGAAACAGCAGTTGCACAGAGTCTTGGGGGTACTAGGTGCTGCTTTACACGGAGGCACTACAACCTACAGCTCCACTAGGGCTGCTACTGAGCCTGCTGGATGTTTTCTGATTCCATCTGTTGACAGCAAGACCTGGCTGGAGAGTGGGCACTAGCAGCCCTACCTGGAGTCCAGTTAGCATGATACCAGCTCCAGAAGGGAATGGAACAGGCAGTGAGCTTGGGGTCAGCTGGGGACAGTCGAATGTGTTGGGTAGGAGCGGAAGGCGATATGTTTACCAAATGCCGCCCTGCCATCCTCCCAGGTAGTGAGAGTGAGCTGCATCCTGCCCCTCCCTCATTTCCATGGAAACATGGCAGCAGGGGCAAGGGGTACAACAGCAGCCAAATTCATCCGTCTCCCCCACTCCACCCTTTTTAAAAGGTTTGGAACCATGGTCTTTATATTCTGCAGCCAGCAGAGGTGGGACTGAGCCATTTGTGCCCTTGAATTCCTCTCATCTGGCCCTCCCTCTCCAGCAAGTGGGGTTTCTTTAACTTTGGCAGTGCTGAGGGAGGCTAGGTAATCCCTCCCCACCCCCCACCCTTCCCCCGCCCCGCCATTCCCCTACACCATAGCTCAGTATTTCTACAGTGTGAAAAGCAGGGACCTTGCTGGGGCAGGGGGAGCCAGAAGTGGCAATAAAAGTTTGTTGACCTGGGCTAAACTTGACTCCATGAATTTTCCATTCTGGCAACTAGAAGGGGGCGGGGGGGGGGGGGTAGAAGGGCCCAGTGGGTGGGCCCTCCTTCCAGGTGGGGACTGGAGACTCCCCTAAACACAGCACCTTGTGGGCCCCATCCTTCGCTCCATCTCTCCCGCAACTAGATGCACTAGTCCCCTCCCACAACCCCGCCCTCTCTAGTCTAAATTAGGTCGAAAGGTTCCCAATACTGATCTGGGAACAGGGTAATTTTATCTCAAAACCTGACGTTAATTTTTTCCCAAACTAAAGTGAATTCAAATTTGCTGCCCAAAACTTTTAGGATGGGGGTAGGTAAGAGTACAGCTGGAAATCAGAATCTAGTATTCTCTGTTACAGCGGGGAGGGGAACGAGGAGGAAGGGCATCTCTTCATCCCCAGTCTGGACTCTCCAGCCGCCTACTCCATCTTTACCTGAAGGAGCCCGTACTGCGGCCCACCTTAGTTTTCAGGGAGGACTCAAAAAAAATTTCGAAATTTCGAGCGGAGAGAGCTGCTGGCTTCCTCGCGCGGGGAGGAGCGTGCGAGGGCAGCAAGCTGGGAGGCCAGGCGGGCGCGTCGGGGGCGGGGCTGGGGCGGGGCCGCGCGGCGCTGTGGGTGGTCTCCGCCCCCGCGGCGGCCGAAGCAGGCGCCTCCGCCTCCTGCCCTGGAGGAGGTGGGAGCCGGGTAACTAGGGAGCTGTTGGGGGTTGCGTGGCCCAGCTCTCCGGTTAGTGTTCCCCAAAAGGTCCTCGCCGCCCTCTGCTGTCGGGGGTCTCAGACTAGGAGCTTTGGCACAGCGGGGGCCGGGGAAAGACTCGAAAGAGTCCCTACAGCGCTGGAGAGACAGTCTCGAGTTCTCTCCCCGCCCCCAGTTTCTTCCAAACGAGCCTTCTGCGCCTGGGAGGGCGTCTTTCCAGCAGCCGCCTGGGGCCCCAGCCAATATTTAGCTCCAGCTGGTAACACAACGGAAAGAAAAAATCATCACAAATAAAAAATTAAAAGTAAGGGCATTTTATTCTGAGAGAAGAGTTAAAAAGCGCGCTTTCTCTGTGTCGAAGGTAGATTTTATAAAGCATTTTATATTTCTTTTGGTGACGGGGACCTTTTGGGTTAGGAGTTGGGGTGACGCACTTTCCTGGTTCACTGGCTTTGAGGAACTCACCTGGCAAGGGGCTTGTTTGGGGAACTCTCGGAATAAGAGAACAGAACGGTGGTCCGCAGACCCAGGATTCCAACCCAGACTTCTTAAACTACAAGCTACACTTTTACTTAGGTCTCTGCTTTCTGCCCAAGTCCCAGGTCTTTTTTTTTTTTTAATTTTTTTATATGTTTATTTTTGAGAGAGAGGAGAGACCGAGTAGGAGCAGGGGAGGGGCAGAGAGAGATGGAGACAGAATCTGAAGCAAGTTCTAGACTCTGAGCTGTCAGCACAGAGCCCAAAGATGAAACTCACGGACTGCCAGATCATGACCTGAACGGAAGTCTGATGCTTAACAACTGAGCCATCCAGGTGCCCCCAAGTCCTAGGTCTTAAAGGGCCGTTAGCAAACGTTTAGAAGCTTATAGTGCAGCTCAGTGTTCTTAGCTAGATTCATTTCTCAGTGTCTCTGGTTCTCAGTCTCTCCTCTAGCTTTCTTTCTCTTTGGCCCGATGCTGGGAGAGAAAATGCCCCAGTTTTTAAAAAGTGTTCTCATTGTTAGTTCATGTTTTAATTTAATTTGCTCCCTGAATTTCTGTTTCTAATAACTTTAGTCTCAAACAAGCGGTGGGGTTAACACCAGTATCTTAGAATAGCTATCAAATCTAGGCCTCAAAGGTGGGTGAATGGAAGAAAATTCTTACGGCAGCAAAATTCAGGCCAGATGGGCAGATGTGGAGGGAACCTGGCAAGAAAGGTACTGCTAGGTTTTATGGGCCTCAAACCCTGAAATTTAAGCAAGGACTTGAGTCCAAGAGTGCAAATTTTGCAGAATGTTCAATGAAATTCTGATTCCCTCTGAATTTGTTTCCTGTTGCTGCTGTAACAAATTGCTACAAATTTAAAACAACACAAATTTGTTATCTAACAGTTCTGGAAGTCAGAACTCTGAAATGGGTCTCACCGGGCTAAAATCAAGGTGTGATCAGAGCTGAGTTCCATCTGAGGGCTGTAGAGGATCAATTCTCCAACTTCTAGAGACTACTTGTTTGCTTGGCCCCTGTTTCCATCTTCAGAATACATCAATCTCTGCTTCTGTGGTCACATCTACTCTTTCTCTGTCTCTCCTATGTCCCTCGTATGGGACTCTTGTGATTATATTGAGCCCACCCACGTTATCTAGAATAATCTTCCAATTTTAAGAGTCTTAATTTAACCACATCTGGAAGGTCCCCTTTACCCTGTAAGATAATAAACACACAGGTTCCAGGAATTAGGACATGGATATTTTGGGGTGACCATTATCAGCCTACTATACCCCCTTCCCACTCTCATGTATGATTTAAGGTGGGGGAAAGGTAGGAATGAGCTATTGTTGGTTACTGGCAAAAGCTTGAGGTGGGTGTTGTCTGGCCTTCATTCGAGAAATTACCTAACACTTATTGAGTGCTTACGGTATGACAGACACATATTTATGACACAGTTTAATATGGAGGTCCTTTAATATGCTATTTTCTGACATGCCCTCATCCTAAAGAACAGATATGTTAATAGGGTCAGGGACCAGTTTCTTTTTTTTTTTTTTTTTTTTTTTATTTATTATTTTTGGGACAGAGAGAGACAGAGCATGAACGGGGGAGGGGCAGAGAGAGAGGGAGACACAGAATCGGAAACAGGCTCCAGGCTCTGAGCCATCAGCCCAGAGCCCGACGCGGGGCTCGAACTCACGGACCGCGAGATCGTGACCTGGCTGAAGTCGGATGCTTAACCGACTGCGCCACCCAGGCGCCCCAAGGGACCAGTTTCAAAAAGGGGACACAGAAAGCTTCTACCAGAAGAGTTCCTCTGGGCCATTACTCTAAAGAGGTCAGGAACATTTTGTAAACTGCACCCTCTCCCCACAAAATATAAGAGTAATTAGATATTCCAGATTACCGTGGATAAAATACTTAGAGGAGGGAATAAAGTGAGGAATAGTGATGCTCTAGAATTTAGATTGGAAGTTAGCCTCTAGAGTCTTCTCACTACCATGCCAGGAATTTAGCAAATCAATCAGGTGAATGCAATAGCATAGAGACTCCAGAAACATTTTCAACCATCAGTACTCACTGGCTAATAAACACAGTGATGAAAGGAAGGGGTAATCACTAATAATGTTAGGACAAATGGATTACAGTATGAGAAAGAAGCAACTGAGATTCACCTGTCATATACACTGGATTGCATTCTAGGGGGTAAAATAATTATTTTCAAGAAAAACAAAAAAATTAAAATTGGAATATCATATTGATCCTAGCTGTAGGGATCTATAGTGGACAGCTTTTCAATGTACCTGCCCAACTCACGATAATTCTTCCTTCTTTGGAAACAGACTCCCTACCCCTCAAGCCGTAGGGGTGAATTTTTTTTTTTTTAAACATTTATTTATTTTGAGAGACAGCGCAAGCAGGTGAGGGGCAGAGAGAGAGAGACATACAGAATCTGAAGCAGGCTCCAGACCCTGAACACAGAGCCTGACGTGGGGCTTGAACCCACCAACTGCGAGATCATGACCTGAGCCAAAGTCTGACATTTACCCGACAGAGCCACCCAGGAACCCCTAGGGGTGAGTCTTAAGGAGCCATATTTGTACTGTAAGACATGGTCTCCTAGATAGAGCTAACTGGATCAGTCTTGGGCACTGTATTATCTTCCTAGGTCTACTGTAACAAAGTACCACAAACTGGGTGGCTTAAAACTACAGATACTTATCGTCTCACAGTTCTGGAGGCCAGAAGTTCAAAATCAAGGTGTCGGTAGGGCCATGCTCCTGGTGCCTCTAGGGGAGGATCCTTTCTTGACTCTTCCAGCTTCTGGTTAAGCCTCCAGAGCCTTACCCTTAGTTGGCATTCCTTGGTTTACGGCAGTTTAACTGCGACCTCTTCTTCTCTCTTCACGTGGCAATCTGTGTCCCAATTCCCTCTTATAAAGACACCAATCATATTGGAATAAGGGCCCATCCTATTCCAGTATGACCTCATCTTAACTAATTACATCTGCAATGACCTTATTCCCAAATAAAGTCACATTCTGAGGTACTGAGAGGGTTGGGGTTCAATATATATACATTTAGAGAGGAGCAATGAGAAACTGTATTCATCCAATAACAGGCACCTAGCCCAAACTGTGTCAGAGTTCCTTCCCTTCAAAACTGAGAATGAGATTCTAGTCTCAGCCTGGGCTGACTGGTCTGGTGCAGAAAGAGAAGCAAAGGGAAACTGAGGCTCGGGCTTCTTATACTTTATGGACTAAGTAGCAGAGAAAGTATTTACAGAAAGAGCAGAATGAAACAGATGGGGAGTGGGGAAGCAGAGAAAAAAGGGGCAGAGGAAGGATGCTCCCAGTGGCCGCTTTCACTATGATCCTATAACCTTTCTGCAGCTCCGCGGCTGTCCTGCTTTGGGTTCCCTGAGACACTGTAGGCTTCCCGAGAAGCCTGGTTGGTTCGCCCTAAGGAAGCTCAACTTGGTTTCTATTGCTTACAAGCAAAGCTAATAGAAAAGCTATAATCAGATGAAGATACCCTATTGGTTTTCCTCGCTGCTAGAATAAGGTACCACAATCTTAGTGCGTAAAACAACACAAACTTATTATCATCCAGCTCTGTAAATCAGAAATCTGACTGACATACATGGGTCTCACTGGGCCAACACCGAAGTGTTGGCAGGACTGCATTCCTTTCTGGAGGTTCCAGGGGAGAATCTCTTGACTTTTCCAGCTTCTTGAAGCCCCTTCTTCCACCTTTAAAGTCAGCAACACTATTTCTCTGGTTCTCTACAGTTGGAAAAATTTTCTTCCTTTTAAGGACTCAAGTGATTGGATTGGACCCACCTGCATAACTCAAGCTAATCTCCCCACTTCAGAGTCCTTAACCTTAATCACATCCATCTGCAAAGTCCCTTTTGCCAGGCGAGGCGTCATATTCACAAGTTTAGGGATTAGAATGTTAACATTTTTAGGACCCATTATTTTGCCTTCCACAGATGCATACCAAAAGGTATCGTGACCATTTGTAATTAGATAGCCGGCTAACGGGCACTTGGGTGGTTCAGTGGGTTGAGCTTCCCCTCTTGGTTTCAGCTCAGGTCATGATCTCAAGATTTGTGGGGTCAGGCTCTGCACTCACAATCAGTGGGGAGCCTGCTTGGGATTCTCTCTCCTCTCTCTCTGCTCTTTCCCCCTGCACATGGGCTCCCTCTCTCTCTCCAAATAAATAAACCTTAAAAAAAAAAAAAAAAAGATAGAAGGCTGAGAGTTTAATGGACTTTCTTTGTACTGTTTCTTTCTCTTGTAAAAAAAATTTCATTTTATTTGAACAACTCATTCTGAAGCTTTGCCCTCCTAAAGCTCTTTTTGAGGAACACGGGGTCAACTCTGTCAGATTCAAGGACCTTTATTTAGCTGCCTTCTCATAGCTGAAGGTTTAACTATCCCGGAAACACACTAAAGGAGGACATATTCCCAAAAGGCCTGATTGGAGCCAGGAAGGAATAAACAGAGTGGAGTCAAATTGCTTATTCCCCATTAGAGAATTGCATGTATTAAAATATTATTGCTTAAAAAAAAGGAAATTGAAATTTCTCTGAACAGAGAGTTTGGGGTGGATACCTTGATAAAGGTGATTCTGGCAGGAGGCTGTAAAGGCCAATTTATTTATAGACACAATAAATGAAATGTACATCTACAGGAAGGCAGGTAAACTCACGCAGTCAACAAAGACAAATGTGCCAAGTACCATTCTAGGACAGAGTTACAGTGGAGAACACAAGGTCCTGCCTTCCTAATTCTACTGAAGGAGATTTATACAAAATGTTCTATCTTATATCTTACATATACCATAATGCCGGGAAGAGATATAGGCTACGAAGAAATATAAAGCAGGACGTAAGGGTAGAGAGGGACAGAAGAGTGCTCTTTTGGGTGAGGCAGTTTTAAAATGCCTTAAATTGAAAAAGTACATTTTATTTTGAAATAATTAGAGAACCACAGGAGGTTGCAAAGAAAGGTACAGAGAAGTCTCATGTGCTTTTCCCTAATCTCCCCCAATGTTACCATTTTCTGCAATATTAGTCTAGTATCAAAACCAAGAAAGTGACATTAGTACAATCCATAGAGCTTCTTCAGATTTCACCTGTTATACATGTGCTTATTTGAATATGTGTGCATAATTCTAGGTAATTTTAACATATGTGTAGTCTTGTGTCATCATCACTACGATCAAGGTACTGACCTACATGTATGAATTATGCTCAATAAAACTATTACAAAGAAATAATTGTGCCATCATCACAAGACACATCAGTGTTACCTCTCTGTAGCCACACTGATCCCTCCCCACCATCACTCACCCCTCGCAACCACTAATCTGGTCTCCATCTCTATAATTATGTTGTTTCATGAATGCTACATAAATGGAATCATCCACTAGGTATCCTTTTGAAACTGTTTTTTTTTTTCTTCACCCAGTATAACTCCCTTGAGATACATCCGAGTGACCTGTATCAATAGTTCTTTCCTTTTCGTTGCTGAGTAGTATTCCATGGTATGGATGTACCACCGTTTGTTTAACCATTCACCCATTAAAAGATGTTTGGTTAGTTTCCAGTTTGGGGCTATTACAAATAAAACTGCTATGAACATTTGTGTACAAGTTTCTGTGTGAAAATAAGTCTTTGTTTCTCTCAGCTAAATGCCTAGGAGTGTATGGTGCCATTGTATGGTAAGTGTATGTATGGTCTT
Source organism: Puma concolor (assembly GCF_028749965.1). Lineage (NCBI taxonomy): Eukaryota > Metazoa > Chordata > Mammalia > Carnivora > Felidae > Puma > Puma concolor. The sequence goes on along the minus strand of NC_141668.1, from coordinate 24,352,562 downwards.
TCCAGAAACTGGCGGAAGCTGTATCGTTTTACGTTCCCCTGCAGTGTATGAGTGATCCAGTTTCTGCACAGCCTTGCCAACATTTGGTGCTAATCACTGTTTTTCATTTTAGCCATTTTGATAAGTATGTTGTGATCACTCATTGTGACTTAATTCGCATTTCTCTAGCGACTAATGATGTTGAGTATCTTTTCATGTACTTATTTGCCACCATTATATTCTCTTGGGGAAGTGACTGTGCACGTCTTGCCCATTTTCTAAATGGATTATTTGGTTTTTTAATGCTGAGTATGGAGAATTTTTTAAAATATATTCGAGACATTAGACCTTTGTCAGATATGTGATTTGCAGTTATTTTCTCCTGGTCTGTAATTTGTCTTTTCATTTTCTTAACAGTGTCTTCTGCAGCACAAAGTTTTAAATTCTGATGAGGTCCAACTTATCAATCTCTTCTCTTATTAGTTATTGGTCATTCTTTTGGTGTTAAGTCTAAGAACTCTACCCAGTCATGCGTCCTGAAAATGTGCTTCTATGTTATTTCCTAGAAGTTTTATAGTTTTATGCTTATATTTTAGTCAGTGACTCCTTTTGAATTAATTTTTGTATAATGTGTGAAGTGTACATTGACTTTCATATTCTTTCTTATGGATGTCTAATTGCTTGGGTACCATTTATCGAAAATCATCCATTGAATTTCTTTGCTACTTTAACAAAAATTAATTGAGCATATTTGTAGGCTTGTTTCTGAGATCTCTGTCTGTTCCATTGGTGTATGTGTCTACCTTTCCACCAATATCACCTGTTGTGATTACTGTAGTCCTATAGTAAACCATCAAGAAATGATTTCTCCCACTTCATTCTTTGTTTTCCAAAAATTATTTTGGCTAATCTAGAGTCTTTTCCTTTCCACATAAATTTTAGAATAAGTTTGTCTATGTCTAATAAAGAAACTCACTGAGATTTTGATTAAAATTATGTTAAACCTAGGGACGACTGGGTGGCTCAGTCAGTTGAGCATCCAATTTCGGCTCAGGTTATGATCTCATGGTTCTTCGAGCCCCATGTCAGGTTCTGTGCTAACAGCTCAGAGCCTGGTGCTTCAGATTCTGTGTCTCCCTCTCTCTCTGCCCCTCCCCGACTTGTGCTCGCTCTCTCTCTCTCTCTCTCAAAAATAAACATTAAAAAAATTTTTTTTAATTATGTTAAACCTAGAGGTTTAGGGCATCAGTGTAGGGGAAATTGACATCTTTACTACGTTGAAACTTCCCATCCCTAAAACATGTGTCTCTCCAAGAATTTAGGCTTTTATTTCTTTCATCAGCATTTTATAATTTTCATCATACAGATCATGTACCTACTTTTGTTAGATTTATACTTAAGTCTTTTATTTTCTTTGGAGCAACTTATAAGAATGCCTTCTTCAGGGGAATATTTGAAGAGAGACCTGAGTGAAGCAGGAACATGGAGTGAGCATGGGTGCAAAGATCCCGAGGCAGGTGTTTGCTTGGTGTGTGTTTGAGATGGGGTGAGCTAGAAAGAGAGTAGCAGCAAATGAGGTCCAGGTCGTCACGATGTCGACAGGACCTTGGTGAAGTCACGATGAGACTGTGGAATTTTACTCTAAATGTGATGAGACGCCATCAGAGAGTTTTGAGCACAGAGATGATACGGCCTGATTTATATTTTAGAAGGACAGTCCTGGCACTTGACTGGAAAATAGGCTGTAGGAAGGTAAGGGGAAGTAGGAAGCTGTATTAGGAAGCTCTTGGAGTGGCCCAGGTGACACTGGCTGATAGCTCAGGCCAGGCTGGCAGCTGTGGAGGTGATGAGGAATAGCTGGAGTCTAGACATATTTTTAAGGTGTAGCTGAGAGGACTGGGGGTGAGATGTTAGAGAAAGACTTGAGAATGACTCTCAAGCTCTTGGCCAGTGCAGCTGGGCAAATGGTGGTACCATGTACTGAGAAGAGGAAAACTTTGTTCTTTAGCATAAAAACAAAAACTATCATTTTCCAGAAAAGACCTAAAACCTGATATCACAGCGTACAGTCCCAAACCAGCCACAGTTTTGAAATGTTGGCTACTAGTTGGACTTTTAGAAACTACTGACAAGGTCCCATAGGAAGGATGTTGGCGATGAAAGAAGGGAAATGAAACCAATAGCTATTAAGCATGTAAGGACCAAGATTTGCCATGTTACTTCATATTAATCGTTATTAATTCCCTTATAGCTAAGTAGTAATATGCTTTTTTTCTCTTTTCTTTTTCCTCTCTTTGTTTTTTTTTTTCTTTTTTTATTTTAGAGAGAGAGAGAGCATGAGTGGGGGAGAGGGGCGGAGGGAGAAGGAGAGAGAGAATCCCAAGCAGGCTCCATGCTGGACATGGCCTCAACCCGGGGCTCAATCCCATGACCCTGGGATCATGACCAGAGCTGAAATCAAGAGTCGGGGGCCCAACCGACTGAACCACCCAGGCGCCCTTCTTTTCCTTTTTTTAATTGCTCTAAAATAAGGACATATAGTTTTCATTTTCGGTGGCATTAAATATATTTACAATGTTGTGTTACCATTACCACTATCTACATCCTAAACTTCTGCATCAGCCCCAACAAAAATTCTGTACCCATTAAACAATAACTTCCCTTTCCTGCCTCTCCAGTCCCTAGTAAACCATATTCTATTTTCTGTCTCTATGAATTTGCCTATTCTGGCCAGGGGTTAGGGGGGGGTTCGTATAAGCGGAGTTATTCACTCTTTGTCCTTTTGTGTCTGGCTTATTTCACGCAGCATAATGTTTTCAAGTTTCATCCATGTTCTACCACATCTCAAAATTTTATTCATTTTTATAGCAGAATAATATTCCGTTGTGCGTATATACCACATTTTGTTTATCCATTCATCTGTTACTGGACACTTGGGTTGTTTCCACCTTTTGGCTGTTGTGAATAGTGCTGCTGTGAATATTCATGTAAAAGTGTCTGTCTGCCTTCTGCTGTCGGTTCTTTTGGACACATACCTAGAAGTGGAATTGCTGGGTCATATGGCAATTCTGTGTTTAGCCTTTGAGAAACCATGAAACTTTTCCACAGCAGCCAAACCATTTTCCGTTCCCACCAACAACGCACAAGGGTTCCCATTTCTCCCTGTTCTTGCCAACACTTGTTATCTTCTGTGTGTGTATGTGTGTTCTAATAGCCATCCTAGTATAGTAGCTGTGAGGTAATATCTCAGTGTGGTTTGCATTTCTCTAATTACTCATAATGTTGAGCATCTTTCCATGTGCTTTTTGGCCATCTATAGATCTTCTTTGGAGAAATGTCTATTCAAGTCTTTGCCCTTTTAAACTTGGGTTGCTTTGTTGTTGTTGTTGAGATTTAGGAGTGCTTTATATATCCTGGATATTAATTCCTTATTAGATACATTATTTGCAAATATTTTCTCCCATCCTGTGGGTTGGATTTTGCTTTCCTGATAGTATCCCTTAATGCACAAAAGTTCTTCCTTTTGATGAAGTCCAATTTATCTATGTTTTCTTTTATTGGCTGTGCTGTTGGTCATACCCATGAAACTGGCACCAAATCCAATGTCATGCAGATTTTCTCCAATACGTTCTTCCTGAGAATTTAATAGTTTTGGCTCTTAAATTTAGGCTTTGATCTATTTTGAGTTCATTTTTATACATTGTGTATGGTAAGTATACAACTTCATTTTTTTTGCATATAAATATCCAGTTTTCTCATTACTGTTTATTGATAAAACTGTCCTTTCCCCTTCGAATAGTTTTGGCATCCTTGTAGAAAATCAATTGGTCATATATGTGAGGGTTTGTTTTTAGGCTCTCTATTCTATTCTATTGGCTGTCTTTATGCCAGTACCATACTGTTTTAATTACTGCAGCTTTGTAGTAAGTTTCAAAGTTGGGAAGTGTAAGTCTTCCCATTTTATTAATCCTTTTCAAGATTGTTTTGAGACCCTTGAAATCCTGGATGTGTTTGAAGATTGGCTTTTCTATTTCTGTGAAAAAGACTGTTAGAATTTTGATAGGGATTGCATTGAATCTGTAGGTTGCTTTGGGTACTATTGGCATCTTAACATTAAGTCTTCCTATCCATGAACACTGAGTGTCTTTCCATTTATCTAGGTCTTTAATTTCTTCAAGCAATGTTGTGTCGTTTTCAGTGTACAAGTCTCTTACCTCCTTGGTTAGATTTATTCCTATGTATTCAATTCTTTTAGCTGCTCTATAAATGGAATTGCCATCTTAACTTCCTTTTCAGGCTGTTTACTGCTTATGTATAGAAACACAATTGATAATGTATCATTTTTTGTGAACGAGGAAATAGGGGCTTAGAATAAGTTGTTCAAAAATGTCCTTGGCTAGTAAGGTCCAACTCAGGTCTCTAACTCCATATCTGTTGTGCTGCCTCTCTGAGGAGGTAGCTTACCTAGCCCCTTTCCCAGATTGTCCTTTCTCTCTGACTTGACCCCTAGTTACAAAATAAGAAACACTAGAAGGAGAAGAAAATGGAGCGCTGCAAAATTACGCCCTAAATTCTGGCCGGTGTGACAATTGAACCATAAGAAGGCAACCAAGTTCTCAAAGATACCATCGATATTCCATAGACAGCTTCAGGTTCATTCTTTGTAGTGGAGGGCACAGAGGCAAATGACAAAGAGTCAACGTTGAACGTGTAACTTTAAAATGCCAAAATATTTGGTGAGCATAACTCAGAAATCAAGAAGCTACTTGTAGCAAATCAAATACCGTAATGCATTTTCAACACAGGGCAGTTTCTCATGGCCCTGACAGAAGGACTGTGTCACGGCATGTAGATGGGGTTCCGACTCTTGAGGAACTGAGGGTGGGGGAGACTCAGGCTCAGGAGAGATACACTCTGCAGCCCTGCCACCAGGTTGGAGACCAGAAGTGTGTCAAGTAACCCTGAAGAGCCTCTAACGGAGATGGCAGGTCTTGGTATGCTAACAAGAGGGGATGGATGAGTTTGTCCAAGACCCTGGATGCCATTCAGGAACCACTAGGGTCTCTTCCCCAGTCCCCACTGAGCACTTGTCTTCCTCTCCCAAACCCGCTGTCTGACTCCACTTTCTGCTGTTTCTGCACGAGAGCACCGGCACTTTAAATGTGGAGCCGTGACTATTGTTGCAGCTGCCACTGTTGGGAACCTGGCCCAGTAGCTGTGCGCAGTGCTGTGAGAATTGTCTCAGTCTGCTTTCCTGCTGCCCTTTGCCTAGGCCAGCAAGATATCCAGAAAGGAATGCGGAAGCCTGGTAAACAGAAGTATACTTCTATGTGTACTTCTGTTATGCATACATACACACATGTGCGCACACACACACACACACACACACACACACACACAGAGAGTTGAGGAATTAGAATATCTTCTCTCTCCTCCCGAAGGGAAGAACATTCTGGCCAGAAGAGAACTCCTTAGGATCTTCTCCATTTACCTTCTTCTATCTCCAGTGTAAAAGTAACTATATTGCAGTGATGTATTCTTCCTCACACCTGCCAAGAAACACCAGACGAGGAATGGTAGCGTCTTCGCACTTAATGAATTACTAACATTTTTAGATAGAGAGGTAAGGAGTTGCCCGAGCATGTCCATAGGCTCCTTCTAATACGTGGAATATCGCACAGAGCTTCAAAACGGCCGCACTAACAGCCAGTTAAAAAATAAGTGGAGAAAGTTCACAAAGCAAAAAGTCAACATGGTATCATGTGAATTTCTCTGTGGCTCAGACTTTGGACAGGTTATAGCAGCATTTCATTTATATCACAGAAGAATTCATCAAGGAGGTAACAATGTTTAAGTGACTTTCCAGCGGGAATCTTATGCTCTAATGACACAGTCTATTCCCACTTCTTCCATAAATCACTAGCGACTTCCCTTAGAATGGTCGCTTGCCTCCAGCATCTTGCCCTTCATACAATCCTCACATTGCCTGATTAATGTTCTTAAGCATATCACTCCTCCGATCAAAAATCTGCACTGTTTCCTTGTTGCCAATAGAATTAAACCTTAATGCCTCCATGTGGCATTTGAGTCTTCTTACCAATCATTTCCCCTCCTTATCCTCTACCACGTCCTGATTGCCAGGCCAGTCGTGCTCTGGGGTATAGTTACAGTTTCCTCCATGTGTAACGCCAGCTCTGCTCCTCTCTACTTTCCTAACTCCTCCTTTTCATGCTTCAGGGCTGGCTTCAAATCCCACTTCCTCCCCTTCTACCCACACCAACCTCTCCCTGCTATAAATTCCTATTGCACGCTCATTGTATGCCTCACTTTGGCAGTTTACTTGTTAAGTGATTAATATGCCTGTCTGGATGCCTTGTGACTACAGAAAATAGAATAAGGTCCCTGCCCTGGTGGAGAAGGCTTTGCTACTTTATCATGATATATTACTATCTCCTGAGGGCAAGACTCTCTCCACAGTGAAATGCAAGTTCTCAAGTTCTGCAAGGATACCATGCTTATTATGGTGCTATCTATGTACATCTAGGATTTCAGAAAGATTTGCTAAATTGAATTAAATCCTCTTTCGGTATCTCTGTCTCTGGGGCTTGCCTACAAATAGAGGCTGTTGCTGAAGTGCACTAGCTAATTTGCTCTTAAACGGCCAAACCTAACAAAACTAGTCTACATCAGCTATGCTGAAGGGGTTAGGGTAGGGGTGAGGAAGGAGAAACCATCCTAGCGTGTTGCAACGTGGGAAAGTTGCTCAGTGTAAGTCCACTCTCCTGGCTGGACCCCTGGCTATAGGTGTCAATTGTCGCACGGTGACTCAAAGCACCACAAGTAAAGGAGTGAGGAAAGGCAAAACGAGCAGAACAGGGAAAGGGAGCAGCAGAAACTTCCTCAGCCAGCATATGAGCAACAAGGGCCATCAAAATGGGATGGCTTCCTTCGACCATAACCAAAGACATGCCAGGGTCAATCGTTGGAAACCACAGTTCACACTTCACACATTTGTAGCAATAAAGGCTGATGTTGGCACGTCTGGTTTCCTTCCAGACACCTGCTCTCACAGGTAACAGCAGCGGGGCAGCTGCCCTGAGTGACTCTGAGTTCCTCTCTCCCACAGGTCCCGAGTTGGAAGGATTGAGTAAGTGAGTCCCCCAAACCCTGGTTCTCATCCATGGGGCCCCGGGACAAGTTGAAAGATCTAACCGAAACCAGAAAAAACTGGCGGGGTTGGGGGACTGGGCAAGGATGTAGAAGAGTCTTCCGCTGACTTCAGACACCACCCCACCCCACCCCACCCCACCCCCACCCCGTCCGTGTCTCCCACTGTAAACCAGAAGAGTCTATCTATTCCCTGCAGACTGCCAAGTCGAAAGATCCTCAGGCCGATCAGGTGCCCGCTGAGTCTGGTTGCGGCTCCCAGCCACCATTTCCTCGCATCTCTTGCGCCAGGGCGGCGAACAGGGTCCCCAGAGCCCCCAGGTCCCGGCCCCTCCGGGCGCCCGGGACACTGAAGCTAGCGCTCCTCCTCTCTCGCATCCCCTCCCCTCCTCTTCCCTCCCTCTGCCAGTCCCTCCCCAAGCCGTGGCGGAGGTGGGGCCGGGCTTGGCTCCGCGAGGCCCGTGCATTCCAGAGAGCCGAGCGAGCTAGAGCAACAAAGGAGCCGGGGAGTCGGTGGGGAGAAGTCGGGGGTCTGCGGCGCGCTCGGGCGAAGGTGGCGGCTGGGCCGCGGGGCTGGCGCAGAGGCGAAGCCGGGGAGCTATCCCCCACCGCCTGCCCGCGCCTGGCCTCCATCGCGGGGCTGGAAGATAGTTTTAAGAGGGAATGGGGCTGGAGATTGGGGGCCCAGGGGGCTCCCGGGGCTGAAGACAACTTGGATTGCCCGGAGAAAGAGTAGGGAGTTGTGCATCCCGGCCGGGGCCTCCGCCGCCCAACATGGGCCCCGGGTTCCAAAGTTTGCGAAGTTGGGCGCCGAGGGCCCGCGGCTCGCGGAGCGTGCGAGGGGGCCCGGCACCGGATTCGCCGGGCGCACAGGTCGCCTGAGCCACATCCGCGGCCCCAAGGGTTGCGTGTGTGGCCGGGGGGCTCCGGGGAGCGGGCGGGGGCGCCGGGGCTTCTGCTGAGTTGGCGGGTTTGGCCATGGCCGCTGCCCGCCTCGCACTGGGGCCAGGGATCCTGCTCCTGGGGCTGCTGCTGCTGCTGCTGCTGCTGGGGGGCCCAGGCCGGGGGGCGGCCTTGAGCGGGAACGCGACTGGGCCTGGGCCGCGGAGCGCGGGCGGGAGCGCGAGAAGGAGCGCGGCCGTGACCGGCCCTCCGCCGCTGCTGAGCCACTGCGGCCGGGCAGCCTCCTGCGAGCCGCTACGCTACAACGTGTGCCTGGGCTCGGCGCTGCCCTACGGGGCCACCTCCACTCTGCTGGCCGGGGACTCGGACTCCCAGGAAGAAGCGCACGGCAAGCTCGTGCTCTGGTCGGGTAAGCGCGCGGAAGCCGGAGCCGGGGTTGCGGTGGTGGGATGCGGGACTCTGGGCAAGAATAGGCTCAGGCCTGAACGTTGGCGAGGGCAAGGGCTGCACCCGGGAGAGGTGGAGGAACACAGTCTGAAACTGGGTGCCGGCTGTAAGCACGTTGGGACCCTCGGTGATGAGGCGAGACGGTTGAGGGAGCCGGTCACAAAAGGCCTGAGCAGGGTGGGTGCGCAAAGGATGCGGGGGAATGAGGGGCCCATGAGGCAGGGGCTCTGAGCCTCGGGAAAGGATGTTTCTTAAGAAGTGGAGCTGCTCCTCGTAAGCGCTGCTCTGAGAGCGGAGCCCCTGAGGATTCAAGGAGGTGTTTAGATCTTGGAAGAGAAACCGGGAAGTGGAGTTGAAGAGGAAAGATGGGCTAGAAGGTTTAGGCATTGAGGGACAGGATGGGGGGGGAAAGAGTTGAGTGAAATTTGAGATGGATAAGAAACCCCCTGGTGTTGAGTAATTAAAAGTTAACCAGAAATTTCCAGAAATCTTGTTTGGGGAGACAGGAAGTCCAGAAAACGGTGATCTTGTCTTGCTATTACAGATTTCACCCTTTCCTCGTCTGAAAAATGGGGACTCTGATCCTTTTCTGAGGTCGTGAAGCAATGAGACTATTCTAAGGATTATTTGTGTATTCTTTGGAAATTTGGATCCTCAGGCTGGTCAGGGCTGCAGAAGGACACTTAAGCCCGGGATATTGAGAGCCTGTGGATACTTCCATAGTGGCCTGAAGTCCCAAAGCCCTCAACCTTAGGTTAGGATTATGGCCAGGCCTAAAAAACCCAAATAAATCCTTCCTTAGCAGTGTGGAGTGGATGATCTCCCCACTTGTCACTCTTCTGGGTTAGGGCCCTGAAGGGGGGTTGGGGAAGGCAACTGGTTTTGTCAGCCCTTGCTTCTAGTCAGTGTGATTTCAAAGCTGTCCATGAAAAAGAAAATCAAAAGTCAGGAGCCAACTTGGCAAGCTCCTTCTAATGTGGCAGGCCTTGGGTGCCCTACATCTCGGTTCCACCCTGGGGGCTGGTGATGATCCTGAAGCGGGGAGCCGAGATATAGGCTGCCTGTCATTGTCAACTTGGCCACTAGAGTTCTGAGTCTTTGCTGAATGTTGGACAAAGCCCTATCATTCCTGGCCTGGTATCATTCTGGCAGATGGCAGAGGAACGTGGAAGATGGTACCCTTGGTGGACCTACATCCTTAGTGGGTATCGGGTTCTAAAGGCAGCATGTAGGCAGAAACCATGTGGAATCAACAGCAGCTTTGAAAAGTTCATAAGCTACCATAACCTAAGGTGTAGGTAATTTTTGCATATATATTCTTTTTATGGTAATATGTTTGTATAAATGTGTAACACATAGTATAGTGTATAAGAAGGGTAATACGTAGAAACTATAATTTTAGTCCTTAAAGTTACATAAATGCAAAAAAGCAGAAGACTGAAAGAATTAAAAAAAGGAACACAAAAGAAAGGTGGAAACAGATTTCTCTGAGAAGGTTTGTGTTTAGGAGCCAGTCGTGTGGAAAATACAAATCTCAGCACGAGAATCTCACCCAGTTCTAAGTTGCTCACACTGAGAGGATATCCCCCCGCCCCTCCTCTCTCTACTTAGTTATTTTGCAGGGGCCCATGGTTGAATTCTCCTAAGTTAAAAGCATGTGTGATGCTGCCCTTCTGTAGTTACCATCAAATCAAGGAGGAAGGGTCTGGACCTCTTTCCAGTCCGTATTCCTGATAGCAGCCGCTGAGCAAGGCAGAAGTGTTTTAGCAGGGAAGTTTAGGAGTTAGAACCATCTGCTGGCTGTGTGGTTTTGATCCTTACTAGCTGTGCCTCCAGTGGAGTAGGGTCCTGTAGAGGTGCCAGCCTGGGGCTCAGGTTTTTAGTTCATTCGGAATTTTTTCTCTGCTGCCATCATCCCTCAGCTCAGTTACGTTCCCAAGTGTATTCTAGCTGTTCTTTCTGCTTTGGGTCTTTCTGCTAGATGTTCTGGGCGGTGGGGTCGGTGGCGGGTGGAGTAGATCGGAGCCAAGTGTAAGAATCACAGACAGGCCTTTAGCCGGGAGCCTCTGGTGAGTGACTTTTCCCGTCCCGAGTTAGTGGTCTTGATTTGACCATGTCTAGGTGGTCAGTGTCACCTGGCTCTTGGAGGTATTTTTGTGGGTAAAGGATGAAAATGATCTAGGTTGTCTTCATCTGTGACCTCTTGAAGGTAGAGACTTGTTCTTCGCTTTTTTTTTTTAAAGCCTCGGAGTTCTGAGTACACAGCCATCCACTCATTCATTAAATTAGGCATTGGGTGCTTGCTGCGTGTCAGCCTGGATCAGGTTCTGGGGCACGTAAAGACGAGGAATACAGACGTGATTCCTGCCATCAAGGGGAAGACACACAAACAGCTTTAGCATTTCCTAAATGCTAAAACAGGGTAGGGTGCTGAAGGAACACAAAGGGCAAGGGAAGACCCCCCAGAAGAATTGACATTTAACCTATGATCTGAGAAACAAGTAGGAATTCTTTGGGCCAAGGAAAGGTAGGATAGGAAGGAATAGGAAGAGGAGACGGCATGCAAAGGTGAGGTGAGAGGGCTTACTACTTTAGGAGTATACGATTTTAGTAGAGCTGGATCAAAGTAGGTGAGGGATAGAATTATAAGAGATAAGACCTAGGCAGTTAGAAAATAAAGGGATTCATACCCCATATTAAGAAGTTTGGATGTTATCCAGAAGATAATAAGGAGCCACTAAAAGCTTTTGAGCAAGGGAGAGATGTAATCACCGTTGCATTTTAGAAAGATCTCTTTGAGTATTGTGTGAAGAAGCCACGGGAGGAGGGGAGGCATGGAGCCTGGTTGCTTGTTTAGGGGATGGTATTCCGGGTAAGAGATGGTGGTGGCCATGATGGAGGTGGAGATCCAGGTGAGAGAGGATGGGGCAGCAGGCTGGAGGAAGTGGACAGATCCCAGAATTTTAGAGCTAGACCCATGGGATTGCTGATGAGTTAGGTGGAAGGCAAGAGTGAGCAGGAGGATGTAGGTTTTTCAGGCTCGCGGGGAAAGTGATATCGTTCTCTTCCACTAAGCTGGGAATGCTGGAGGAGGAGTAGACCTAGGAAGAAAGCCTGGGTTCAGTTCGGCCATGTGAATTAGAGGTGCTCAGTGGACGTGTATGTGGAGATTACCAGCAGATCTGGAATAGGAGTTGCTGAAGAGAGCGGCCACTGTGTTATTCCTCGGCCCAGACTGCTGAGCCTTTTGGAAGTATGCCATTGAGTGAGGAAGTGTATAGCCCAGGCTGGACTACTTTCTGGATCTGTAAAGAGCTCAGGTCCCTCCTGTATCTTTCAACCCTTTGGACTTGGGCTCGTTCAGGCACTCAGCATCTTTCCCCATTACAGCTTGAAATGTCTCTTCTCAGGCATTCCAAGCTGACCAGACAAATATAATATCCAGGCCACAGTCCACCTTGGGCCAAATCTGGTTTGGTAAATGGGGCAAGAAAGCAGAGACCTGTGGCTGCGGAGGGAAATAGGCCCCTGACAGCCAGCACGTAGCCTCCTTGACCACCGCTGTGCTCTGTGTGTGCACAGGGGTGTGTGGCCTTGTCATTCAGCCGGGGGCAGCCAGGAGAAAAGAGCCAGAGAATTCTGGGAGGAATCTCTCTTTTCCTCTCAAGACAATCTGATTGAGCGATGAGAGGAGGGATGTTGTTGGTGACGCTGGGTTGTTTGCAGGGGCAGACCGGAAAGAATTTCCTTAGAGCTTTTCCCAAATCTGGCTGGTGATCAGAATCAGTTAAGATATGTACATTTGGAAAGGATGAAAATACAGGAAAGCACCTACTGGCTCGAGTTTTACTTTTCCTTTAGATTTTTAATATTTATTTATTTATTTATTTATTTATTTATTTATTTATAAAGATTTTCTTTTTCTTTTTTTGTTTAAAGTTTATTTTTGAGAGAGAGAGAGAGAGAGAGAGGGAGAGGGACAGAGAGAGAGGAGACAGAGAATCTGCTGTCAGTGCAGAGCCCGATGTGGGGCTGGAACTTACGATGCTCGAGATCATGACCCAAGCTGAAGTCAAGAGTCAGACGCTCAACTGACTGAGCCGCCCAGGTGCCTCAATAAAGATTGTATTTTTTAAGTAATCTCTACAACCAAGGTGGGACTTGAACCCATAACCTTGAGATCAAGAGTTGTACACTTCACCGACTGAGCCAGCCAAGGGCCACGAGATTTTTAACTTTTCAACTGTGAAATGCTGCATGTATGCAGAAGGTGCATAAAACACAGGGGCACTTAATATCAAATAATTATAAAGTGACACCTGAGTCAAGAACCAGATCATGGTGGGGCCCCCCCAAAAGCTCCCCTTTGTCCCTCTCTTTTCTTCTAGAAGTAACCACTACCCTAATGTTTTGGATTATCATTTCCTTTTCCCTCTATAGTTTTGTCACCTAGTTTTGGAATCCTTAAACAGTATCTTTTAGTTTTGAGTGTTTTTGAACTTTAGACACATCGTGATATGTGTATTCTTCTGTCTTTTGTCTTGCTTCTTTTGCTATACCTTGTTTTGTAAGATTCATCCATGTTAGTGCAGGTCGTTTTTTTTCTTTGCCGAATAGCGTTCCATTGTAGAATACATCACAATTTATTAATCCATCTTATTATTGTTAAACATTTAAGTTGTCTCCGGTTTTTGGCCACTGTGAACAACATGGCGGTGAGTATTCTTCTAAGTATATCCTGGTTCACCCGCCTCAAGTTTCCCTAGGTACATATTCAGAGGAATGGAATAACTAGATAATTGCATACCTTCAACTTTACTAGGTAATATGGAACAGTTTTCCAAAGTGCTTCCACCAATGTGGTCCCCACTAATCGTGTAGAAGAGTCACCAGTGCCCACATGATTCCTGATGCTTGGTATTGTCACCATGTAAAATTCTTGCCAGTCTGGTGGCTATATTGTGGTATGTATTTGTGGTTTTAATTTGCATTTCCCTGATTACTAGTGAGGTTAAGCACCATGTCAAATGTTTACTGCCCACTTGGATTCTTCCTTTTATAAAATGTCCGTTCAAATCTCTGCCCCATTTTTCTTTTTTTTAAATAGATTTTTATTTATTTATTTTTGAAAGAGAGAGTGTGAGGGGGGGAGGGGCAGAAAGAGAGGGGGACAGAGGGTCCAAAGCGGGTTCCGCGTGGACAGCACGGAGCCCAATGCGGGGCTCGAACCCATGAACCGTGAGATCATGACCTGAGCTGAAGGGAGACGTTTAACCAACTGAGCTCCCCGTGCGCCCCCGTTTTCCTTTGGGCGCTCATTTTCAGAAGATTTGTAGGACTTCTTTATTTATGCTAGAGTTGAGTCCTTTATTGATTTTATGCATCGAAACTGTTTTCTTTTCTTTGGCTTGCCTCTTTATTTTCTTTGTGCCTTCTGCTAAAAGAAGTTCTGTGCTTTAAGGTAGTCATTTATAAAACTTTTTATGATTAGTTCTTATTGTGTCTTCTTTTATCTTTTATTGTTTTTTACTGTTTATTTATTTTTGAGAGAGAGAGAATGAATGTGAGCAGGGGAGGTGCAGAGAGAGGGGGGCAGAGGATCTGAAGTGGACTCTGCACTGACAGCAGAGAGCACGATGCGGGGCTTGAACTCACGAGCTGTGAGATCATGACCCAAGCCGAAGTCAGAAGCCCAACCAACTGAGGCACCCAGGAGTCCCTGTTGGGCCTTATTTTAAAAAGTCCTTTTATACCACAAAGTCATGAACTTACTCTCTTATGTTATCTTCTCCAAACGTTTTAAGGGTGCCTGGGTGGCTTAGAACAGCATCTGACTTTTGACACCAGCTCGGGTCTTGATCTCAGTGTCGCTTGAGTTCGAGCCCAGCATTGGGCTCCATGCTGGGTGCGGAGCCTACTCAAAAACGAAACAGCACTTTTTAGATTTTACTTTCAATTTATAGACATATAATTCACTAGTTTCATACATATTGCCTCAGCATCATTTTTTTTTTTTTTTAAAGGAATATCCTTTCTCCACCGTTCTGCCATAAATCAAGTGTCCAGATATCTTTAGTTTCTGGGATCTTTTCTTTTTTTAATATTTTTTTATGTTTATTTAGTTTTTGAGAGAGAGAGAGAGAGAGAGTGCAAGCAGGGGAGGGGCAGAGAGAGAGGGAGACACAGAATCCGAAGCAGGCTCCAGGCTCCGAGCTGTCAGCACAGAGCCCGATGCAGGGCTCGAACTCACAAACTGCGAGACCAAGACCTGAGCCAAAGTTGGATCCTTAACAGACTGAGCTACCCAGGCGCCCCTAGTTTCTGGGATCTTTATTCTGTTCCATAGCTCTATTTTGTCTATTCTTTGCCAGTATGCACCATCTTAATTATAGCATGGTTCTTCATCTTCTTTGTGCTATAAACCTCTGGCAGTCTGGTAAAACCTATGGACCCCTTCTCAGTATAATATTTTTTTTTTTTAATTTTTTTTTTCAACGTTTATTTATTTTTGGGACAGAGAGAGACAGAGCATGAACGGGGGAGGGGCAGAGAAAGAGGAAGACACAGAATCGGAAACAGGCTCCAGGCTCTGAGCCATCAGCCCAGAGCCTGACGCGGGGCTCGAACTCACGGACCGCGAGATCGTGACCTGGCTGAAGTCGGACGCTTAACCGACTGCGCCACCCAGGCGCCCCTCAGTATAATATTTTTAAGTTTATAAGGTAAAACACATAGGATTGAAAAGGACCATATAAGATTTCAAAGGAAATGAACTATATTGAACTATAGTTATCAAATACATTAAAACAAATTTGTGATCTAATACATATGTGCTTCTTTATTAATACACTAAGTAAGATATAGTATGTGTTTGATAACCACCATAATGTCAAGGCTGTGATGAACAGTAACAGTGTTTTGAGATTATCTGTAACAAAATATCTGTGACAAAAACACAAGTATTGATAACGTCACTGTGGTATGTGGCTTACATTCATAATTGAAGGAAAGGCCAAATTTCTGTTAGATGTAATTTTTTTTCCGGTGCAGGTTCATGGGCCCCTAAATTCTCTACAAGAATGTTTGTGAGTTCCAGGGGCACCTGGGTGGCTCAGTCGGTTAAGCGTCCAACTCTTGGTTTCAGCTCAGGTCATGATCTCACGACTTTGTGGGTTCGAACCCCACATCAGGCTCCGCGCTGGCGGTGTGGAGACTGCTTGGGATTCTCTCTCTCCCTCCCTCTCTCTCTCTGCCCCTCCCCCACTCGTGCCATCTCTGTCACGATGAAAATAAATAAATAAACTTAAAAAAAACAAAAGAATCGTTTGTGGGGGCGCCTGGGTGGCTCAGTTGGTTGAGCGGCCGACTTCGGCTCAGGTCACGATCTCACGGTCCGTGAGTTCGAGCCCCGCGTCGGGCTCTGTGCTGACAGCTCAGCCTTGAGCCTGTTTCAGATTCTGTGTCTCCCTCTCTCTGACCCTCCCCTGTTCATGCTCTGTCTCTCCCTGTCTCAAAAATAAATAAAACGTCAAAAAAAAAAAAAAAAAAAGAATCGTTTGTGAGTTCCAAGACAAGAACCTCCCCTGTTCTTATTAATACTTATAGTATAGTATAGTATAGTATAGTATTTATAATACAGCAGTATCTCATAGAGTCTGAGCTCTCCCTGACCTTTGTATTTTAATATAAAAATAGGTGTTGGTGGTTTTGATCGAGATTACACTGAGGATACAGACTAATTTGAAGAAAAAAAAAAGACATCTTTATGGTATTGAGTCTTCCTATCATTTCACTATATATTTCCATCTATTTAGATATTCTTTCATTTTCTCAATTGTTTTGCAGTTTTGTGCAGAGTTTAAATGTCATTTGTCAGATGTAGTCCTAGGTACTTGATTTTTAAAATACTATTATGAATAGTCCCTGTACCATTTCATTTTCTGTTTGTTGCTGGTGTATAGGAATGCAATTGATTGTGAATCCAGTAAACTAGGTAAATTGATTATTTATTATATACACAGTCATCTCATTTGTGAATAATGAGTTTGAGGTCTCCCTTTTCAAGCCATGTATCTTTTCGAAGCCTTTATTTATGTACCTTTATCGCCTTATGCACTACTTAAGACATCCAGTACATTGTTAAATAGAAGTGGTAATTGTAGCAGCAACCCTCATCTTTGACTTTTTCTGTATTCTAAAGTTTTTCAACCCTTCACCATTACATATGCGGTTTGGTGTAGGTTTCTTGTAGTTACATTTTATCAGATTAAGAAACTGTTCTTTTGGGGCGCCTGGGTGGCTCAGTCGGTTGGGCGGCCGACTTCGGCTCAGGTCATGATCTCGCGGTCGGTGAGTTCGAGCCCCGCATCGGGCTCTGTGCTGACAGCTCGGAGTCTGGAGCCTACTTCAGATTCTGTGTCTCCCTCTCTCTGACCCTCCCCCGTTCATGCTCTGTTTCTCTCTGTCTCAAAAATGAATAAACGTTAAAAAAATTAAAAAAAAAAAAAAAAAGAAACTGTTCTTTTATTCTTAATTTGCCTATTGTTCTTTTTATCATGGTTGCATGTTGGATTCTATTAACTACTTCTATATCTATTGATATCATATGATTTTATTCTTCTTTAATCTGTTAATGTGGTAAATTGCATTGATTGAATTTCCTAATGTTAAACCAATCTCAGAACAATGGTTTTCAACTTGACTGATCACCAGAAGCACATAAAGAGTCATTTTAGTGGCTCAGTTGGTTAAGCATCGGACTTCGGCTCAGGTCATGAACTCGCGGTATGTGAGTTCGAGCCCCGCGTCGGGTTCTGTGCTGACAGCTCAGAGCCTGGAGCCTGCTTTGGATTCTGTGTCTCCCTCTCTGCCCCTCCTCTGCTCATGGTCTGTCTTTCTCTCTCTCTCTTTCAAGAACAAGTAAACATTAAAAAAATAGAAAAATAAAAAATAAGTCATTTTCAGAGCTTAAATTGTAGCAAATATTGAAGAAGTCTATGAATATAGAAAAATGCAAAGACTAACATAACACCTGTGTCTTTTGTCCCCCTCCGTTTCGTATTTTAATAAAACAAAAGGAATAAAATAATACAGATAAAGTTGATGTCCCTTTTCTTCTGGTCTACAATTTTGTTCCCTTCTCTTCTCTACGGAGCTTCCCCCATCTCAGTAACTTGCATATTTATTTTTCTAAGCTTAATTACTTCTAAAAATAGGCAGTATGTGCACATAGTATAAAACTCAAAAGTAACAAAAGTTAAATCCTTTCACTTCTGCTTCCGGCTCCCCGTTTCCCCTGCCTACAGGCAACCATCAGCACTGGTTTTTGTGTGTTCTTTCGGAGACATCCCACATGTGTACAAATGTAGATGTGTCCTTAGTTTTTTTTCCTCCCACAACCATTAGTGGCCTACTCTTCAGGCTGTTCCCACCCAACTGAATCCATTGAATAAGATGCGTTGGAGATAGTTCCATTTCAGTGCAAATAGTTCAACCTGGTGTGGTGTCCTATTATATTGATTTATGATATTTTATGCAGCCGGTCTCCTGTTGATGGCTGCGGATTCATGCAGTTTCTACTCTTCTGCTGTTACAAACAATGCTGCAACGAATAGTCTTGTGTATTGGCTTTGTAAACATGTGGAGTGGGATCACTAGTATAAAATGTTGACAGATAATGCCAAATAGTCTCCCCAAGTGTTTACTAATTTCTGTTTTACTCGAAATGTACAAAAGTGCCAGTTTCACTGACATTCTTGTCAATAGGCCATTTTCAAATGTGTTGATCTGTATCCCTCTAAAAGTTTAAAAAATTATGTCTCGTAGTTTTATTTCACATTCAGTTTATTTATTTATTTTTTAATGCTTTCATTTATTTTTGAGAGAGACAGAGACAGAATGCGACTGGGTTAGGGGCAGAGAGAGAGGGAGACACAGAATCCGAAACAGGCTCCAGGCTCCGAGCTGTCAGCACAGAACCTGACTCGGGGCTCGAACTCACAAGACGCGAGATCATGACCTGAGCTGAAGTCGGACACTTAACCGACTGAGCCACCCAGGCGCCCCCACATTTCAGTTTATTAACAGTGAGATTGGATATTTCTTAATGTGTTTAAAAGCCATTTGGATTAGATCTGTCTTCTGCCCATTTTTCTATAGGATCATGAATTTCTTACTGATGTGGAGGAGCTAAGGCATATAAGGAGATGAGCTCTTTCTTTTTAATTTTTTTTTTAATATTTATTTATTTTTGAGAGAGAGAAAGACAGACCATGAACAGGGAAGGGGCAGAGAGAGAGGGAGACACAGAATCCAAAGCAGTTCCAGGTTCTGAGCTGTCAGCACAAAGCCCGACGTGCGGCTCGAACTCACGGACCACAAGATCATGACCTGAGCGAAAGTTGGACGCTTACCCAACCGAGCCACCCAGGCGCCCCATTTTTAAAAAAATTTTTTTTTAATGTAAGGAGATTAACTCTTTACCAGTGATATGTATTGGAAATATATTTTCTCAGTATGTTGCGTTTCTCATGGTTTTTGTTTTTACCCTATTTTTTTCTGAAGTCTTTTTAAAATCTTTTATTTCGTAGCTTCTGAGTTTTGTGTCATACTTCGAAAGGCCTTCTCTACTTAAGATTTAAAAACCACATCCCATCTTTTCTTCTGGTACTTTAATTTTTAAAACTCATGCAGTCATTTGAATTTATCTGGAACTTATTTTTATGTAAGAAATGGGGTAAGGATCCAAATCATTTTTTCCCTAGATGGTTCTTCAATTGTCTTTTAAGATTTATTTAATAGTCTTTCTTTTCCTCATTTTTAAGGTACAATATAATACTTAAAACGAGAAAAAGAAAAACAATGAAATTCCACATTTTAAAAAGTTGATCACTGCAAATATCACAAAACCCAGAAAAATAGCATAATATTTTTGTTAATCAGCTGCTTGCTGCTCCTCTAGAATACATTTTACTCTGGTGAGCTCCCCCCTTTTTAAGTATAGTGTTCAGTAAACATCCAGTAAATTTAACTTTTTCTTTGTTGTACCTCGCTATGAATTTAGACAAATATATAGAGTTATGTAGTCAGCCACTGCATTCAAGATAGTGAAAAGCCCATCAGACCCCAAAATTCCCTCTTACTGCCCCTTTGTAGGCAAATTCTCCTCCTACCCAGACCCTGGCAACCACTGGTGCATTCTCTGCCCCTGCCCACTCAGTCAGAATTTCTGAGAGTGGGTTTCTCCCTCTAGAATGATAAAGGTTCCCTAGGTGATTCTGATTTGAGTGGAGGCTCAGGAAAGTTGCCTGAGGACACTGCTTCTTCTTTTTATTTTTTTATTTTTATTTTATTTTTAATGTTTATTTATTTCTGAGACAGAGAGAGACAGAGCATGAGTGGGGGAGGGGCGGAGAGAGAGGGAGACACGGAATCCGAAGCAGGCTCCAGGCTCTGAGCCGTCAGCCCAGAGCCCGACGCGGGGCTCGAACTCACAAACGGTGAGATCATGACCTGAGCCGAAGTCGGTCGCTCCACCGACTGAGCCACCCAGGGACCCCAGGACACTGCTTCTTGACCGGAACTTGCTCTGTGCCCCTGGAATAGGCTTTGTGGTAGTGAGAGCTGTGAGCTGTCAGAGGTCTCAGATAAGTGATGACAGCTGATATTTCCCGAGTGCTTACTATCTGACGGGTACCATGCTAAACACATCAAGTGAGTTATCAAACTCTTCACAACATTCCCCGGAGGTAAATCCCCATTTTGCAGATGAGGAAACTGAAGCTAGAGATAGAGTAATTTGCCGGAGATCACACAGCCAGGAAATGGGAGAGCCAAGGCTCGGACCCAGGCAGGCTAATTGTAGTGTCCGTGCCCCTCATCCCTCTGCTGTATTGCCTCCCTCCTAAAAAGAGCAGCTATCTGCCCCTACCGCCCCCAGCCTGGCAGTGTGGCAGTCGCCAGTTTGTCTCTCACGTCCTTAGACGCTTCTCCTAACACAACTTCTTGTGTGGGACCCCGGTATTCCTGAAGCAGGGGTGATTCGGGAGGGGCAATGGGGGCGGAATGCTGAGTGAGCCCCGCCCCTGGGATAGCAGGGTAGGTGCCTGGGTTGGGGCAGGGGTGCTGTTTCTGTCTTGCTGACAACATGTTTCCTCCCTCTGCACTGGACAGAGCCTCCTCTGTTTCTCTCCATCTGATTTCCTGTTTCCTCCTCTGGCTTTGGAGTACCTGGGCTCCCCTGACTACCTCTTCTTAAGCTCCTACCTGTTCTCTATTTCACCTCAGCTTGGTAAGAGGAACAGGGATCCTGGGGTCTGGGCAAGGGGCAACATCTCGTTCTAGTGCATGGGCCCTGGAAGGGGTGGGTCCCACAACCTCCCTTTCCCCTGGAAGAGGCCTGTAGAAGGTTTTAAGGATGCCCCTGAAAAGGTACAAGGCAAGTCGAGCTGGGGTCCTCAGCCAGAGGCACTAACGCTCCCTAGCAGGGCTTTTGGAAATGGGGGCTGTTTTTTTAAAAACTTGAATTGCATTATAACATACACACAGACCAGCGCGTGAGTCATGAGCTCGATTCTTCACATGGTGAATACACACATTTAACCACTACCGGATCAAGAAATAGAACATGACCAGCATCCCAGAAACTCCCCTTCAGGCCCTCTTGCAGTCACCAACCCTGGAGTAGGGGCAAGGGGAGTGTTTTTTAATTGTCGTGATGACTTAACGGGTTCTGGGATTTAGTGGGCGGAGTCCAGGGCTGCTAAATGTCTTGCAATACATCGGACAGTCCTGCAGCACAAAGGATCCTCCTGCCCAAATGCTCTGTTGAGAAACACTGTGCCCGACAGCTCCCGCATTATGGCAAAGAGACCTGCCCTAGGCCTGGGAAACAGCTGTGGGTCAGAGTGAGGAGGGGTGTCACCACAATGTATCCACACTGTTGCCTCTCTCCAGGCCTCCGGAACGCCCCCCGCTGCTGGGCAGTGATCCAGCCCCTGCTGTGTGCTGTGTACATGCCCAAATGCGAGAATGACCGGGTGGAGCTGCCCAGCCGCACCCTGTGCCAGGCTACCCGAGGCCCCTGTGCCATTGTGGAGAGGGAGCGTGGCTGGCCTGACTTCCTGCGCTGTACCCCTGACCACTTCCCCGAGGGCTGCCCGGTGAGTGCTGTGACAGGCAAGCCGCAAGCCTAGGGCAGGGCCCAACAGGAAGCAGGGGCAGGGGAGCCCCGCAGCCTTCTCTCCCGGGAGACCCCAAATCTGCAGCCGTGGGGTCAATGAGCCACAAACCCAAACTGAAGCTCACTGGCGGGGCCAGTCTATCAGGGATTGTCTGTTGATTTGTAGACGATAACTTGTGTTCAACAAATATTTTTTGAGCACCTACTCCGCTAGGTGTTGGGGAGTTTCGGGGGTCGATGACGACAGGAACTCACTCTCCAAGAAGTTTATTGTGTATTTAGGGAGTCCAGGCGCGCACATGTAAAACAGCTATAGACCCCAAGACGGATGTGATCTCGTTCTGGTGGTAAAGGAGGGCTCATAAGTAATAATAATACTAATGGCAGTAATGTTGGTAATAAAACTAATTATTATTATTTACTATCTGCCAAATACCATAAGAGCCTCTTACAGCCATTGATTCACTTACCCCTTAAACCACACCATGAAGTAGGTACTGCTGTCTTATACGTGGGGAAACCGAGAGGTCCAATAATTTGTCCCAGCCTTTTGATATAGTTTGTCATTGAGTGGCAGGGCGGGGTTTCAAAAGCTGGAAAGCTATCTCCAGCCTGTGCTCGTAGGCACTCTACCAAGCTGCCCTTATGCCTCGTATTAAGCCAAAGGGTGCCCCTGGGCCTCCTGCTCCCTTTTGCACTGCCTTTTCCCCTTCCCTCGTGCCAGAATGAGGTGCAGAACATCAAGTTCAACAGTTCGGGCCAGTGTGAGGCTCCCTTGGTTCGGACCGACAACCCCAAGAGCTGGTATGAGGACGTGGAGGGATGTGGGATCCAGTGCCAGAACCCGCTGTTCACTGAGGCCGAGCACCAGGACATGCACAGCTACATCGCGGCCTTCGGCGCAGTCACAGGCCTCTGCACACTCTTCACCTTGGTCAGCTGAGGGCAGGCCTGCGGGTGGAGGGGTTAGGGGAACGGGGGTCCAGAACACACAGCCTATAAAGTGGGAAGTGGATCGACAGTTGTCTGCGTTGTGAGGGCAGAGGGAATGGGGAGAGGATGCCTTGGGGGGTGTCCCTGGGGGAAGGGTCTGGATAAGAGGGTTCGGGGGCTCAGACAAAGGTGTCTGTGGCAGCAGAATCACCCTAACCTCATAGAGCGGATCCCACTTCTCTCTTCTAGGCCACATTTGTGGCTGACTGGCGGAATTCGAATCGCTACCCTGCTGTTATTCTCTTCTACGTCAATGCGTGTTTCTTTGTGGGGAGCATCGGCTGGTTGGCCCAGTTCATGGACGGCGCCCGCCGGGAGATCGTCTGCCGTGCAGATGGAACCATGAGGCTCGGGGAGCCCACGTAGGTGTTTTGAGGACCCAGAAGGCTGAAATGAAAAGGGACAGGGTGGGCTTGAAACTGAAGATTTCAGTGTAGGGTTCAGCTCTGCCTTGTTGAGCCTACGGTATCCAGCGTTGGGGATGTGATTGTTTGCATCTGCTCAGAGGGGCATCTTCCATAACCTCTTCGAATGTGACCTGAGTCCCACCTCCAAGCTCTGACTCCTAGGGAACCTCCAGATGTTAGAGGCCAAGGCTCTGGGGACAGGGTGGAGAGAGCTGATAAAGGGAATATGGAATGCCCTCCCCAAGTGCCCCTCCACATGTCTGCACAGCTCCAATGAGACCCTGTCCTGCGTCATCATCTTTGTCATCGTGTACTACGCCCTTATGGCTGGTGTCGTCTGGTTTGTGGTCCTCACCTATGCCTGGCACACCTCCTTCAAAGCCCTGGGCACCACCTATCAGCCTCTGTCCGGCAAGACCTCCTACTTCCACCTGCTCACGTGGTCACTCCCGTTTGTCCTCACTGTGGCAATCCTTGCCGTCGCCCAGGTATGGTGACCGGTAGGAGGCTGGGGACCTGAGTGGAGTGGGCTTGGGTAGGGGGGCCCGTGACCCACTCTGTCCCTCCCACCCCCCCCCCGCCTTTGTGCCGCAGGTGGATGGGGACTCTGTGAGCGGCATCTGTTTTGTGGGTTACAAGAACTACCGATACCGTGCAGGCTTCGTGCTGGCCCCGATTGGCCTAGTGCTCATTGTGGGAGGCTACTTCCTCATCCGAGGTGAGTAGGCACCAAGCGGGCACCAGTCGGGCAGCAAAAAGCGCTGAGCACCCGCTCTGTGTAAGTAGGAGCTAGGAGCTGCCGGTTCTGCTACCTTTGCAGCAACCTTTGTGCTGGCCCGAGCAAGGCAGCCCCTTTCTCCAGAGCCTTGAGCCGGGGCTCACAGCTTGTGGAGTAGAGCCTGAGCTGTGTTCCAGCCCCCGCTCAGCCCTTGGCCCGGTGCACTTGTATGGTGAATAACCCGCCCTGTCCACGTGGACCAACTCAGGGCCTTTGGTCGTGTGTGTGCACCCTGAATTTATACATGCGCTCCATCTTCTGGCTCCTCATCCGCCTCCTACCCTCAGAACATAGTCACACACAGTTTTCACAACATGCACAGATTCTCTGTTCCCTAATTTCCCCGTCTGGATCCGCCGCCTCCGTCTCTTCCTAGCTCATTTGTGTTGCATTTTCTTTGTAAACTTCAGTTTCCTCTCCCTGTGCTGTCAGCCTTCTGTTCAGCCCACCTCTTTCTGCCAGTGTCTGGGCCTTCGATTTAGGTTTCGGGCCCGTGCTCTCCTGTACGGTAGCCACTGGCCACCTGTGTTGAAACTGGTCCAGATTGCGATGTATCGTAAGTACAAAATCCACACTGCATTGCAAAGACTCCGCACACACCAAAAGGTAAACTGTCTCATTAATAGTTTGTTGTGTGGATTACATATTGAAATGCTACTAAAACACAATGATGTATTGCTCGCGGAAGGTATGGAAATCAGCTTCGTTTGCATCTTTTTTACTTTTTTAACGAGGCTGCTAGAAAATGTGAGCTTATGGGTGTGGCTGACATATTTCTATCGCATAGCTCTGTTTTTACATCTCTTTTCTTGCCTTTTCCATCAGCACAGCTATGACCTGGCTGCCTTACTTACGGGGAGCCGGGGCCAGGACGAAGGCACCTTCTCTCTCTTCTCGACTGTTTGTCTGGGCTCTGCCCCCGTCTTTCCAAGTACATAGCACATCTGCCACCAGCTGTGCCCCATTTCTCAAGTGTCTCCAGTTTCCCCAAGCTTTACATCAGCAGAGGAGTAATCAGACCTGGGACTGCCTGCCACCTCCATCCCTCCCGGGAGAGTGGCCTCACCCCACTAATGTCTGAGATCTCTCTTCTGTTCAGGAGTCATGACTCTGTTTTCCATCAAGAGCAACCATCCCGGGTTGCTGAGTGAGAAGGCTGCCAGCAAGATCAACGAGACCATGCTGCGCCTCGGTGAGTGGGCCCCAGGGCCTTTGGCCCGAGGTACTGGTCAGTCCGACACTGCACACTTCTGTGGCTGAGGGACCTGCAGGATGGGATCTTGGAGGATGCCTTGTGAGTGGTGCAAGTTAGCAGCCATGGGAACAAGACAAGGCTGTGGGGCATGTGTGTGTATGGGGGGTGGGATGGGGTGAGAGGTCATGGTGGTAGCAACTCAAAAGAAGGGGACCTTCTTGGATGGAAGAATTCAGGCTCGTGCCCAGACTGCTTCCTCGTGCCCACTGGGGCCCTCCCACAGTTGGCTCAAGTGCCCTTCAAGTCTTATTCTGGAGAATACAGCAAACCGAGCCTAGCATGAATTTACCCCAGACTCAGCCATCTTTCAGGCCTGAATGGGGCAGACGCCTTGTCCCCACTGCTGCTCCCACACCGGGGATTGGTAATGTTCTGTCCCACCCTGGCCCTCCACAGGCATTTTTGGCTTCCTGGCCTTTGGCTTTGTGCTCATCACCTTCAGCTGTCACTTCTACGACTTCTTCAACCAGGCTGAGTGGGAGCGCAGCTTCCGGGACTATGTGCTGTGAGTGCAGTGCTGGGGGCTTGGGGGCGGCAGCCACAGGACTTCAGACAGCCCTAGCCCTCCTTGCTGTCCAGCAAGGGTCTGCTAGGCACCTGCCTCTGACGGGCAGGTGAAACTGTCCATCCTGCTCTGGGCACCCAAGATGTCAATTGCTCTGTAATTTGCAAACACGGCAAAGCACGTCTCCTGTCCCGGCTCAACTCTGCTCTCCTCTCTGCACGAGCCACTGTCTGGCTGGTGTGTTTAACTGTTCAGCCCTCTCATGTTTGGGCTTCTCTGACGACTCTGTGTTGGCCACAGAAGTCACTCTAATTCTCACGTACTCTTTTACAGAGCTTATTATAGAGCCCTGCACGGAGTAGTTACCTCTCCACGATACGTGTAACAACCTATTAATACTTGCTAGCCTTCCCTGTGCTTTTTTGTGTCACCATGAGGATGAATCTGAGAGTGAAGCATCTCATCCACTGAAAGAAGGGCTGCACTAGCTGATATCAGGAATAGCAGTTACAATGCTCATTAAAATGGACACCAGTCCACATCCTGACTGCCTCAGGCTCTTCCTTAACGGCTCCAGCTTCCAGTCTGGGAAGCAAGCTTTAAACCACACTAATACCTGGTCCTCCCCCAGAGATGTGATTTAATTGTCTGGGGTGTGACCCAGGCATTAGTAGTTATAAAAAGTAACTCTAATGTCCCAAGTGACTCTAGTGAGCACCCAGGGCTGTGAATCGTTGCCGTGGGCCTTAGCTCTTTCTAAAGTCTTTGGATTGATTGGGCACCCAGAGAGCCTCACCTGTCTACTAACCCCCCCACCACAGGTGCCAGGCCAACGTGACCATCGGGCTGCCCACCAAGAAGCCCATTCCTGACTGTGAAATCAAGAATCGCCCCAGCCTCCTGGTGGAGAAGATCAACTTGTTTGCCATGTTTGGAACCGGCATTGCCATGAGCACCTGGGTCTGGACCAAGGCCACGCTGCTCATCTGGAGGCGCACCTGGTGCAGGTGGGGCCAGCAGCCAGCCGGTTCTGACCTCGCCGCCTTACTCCCTCACTCTTGGTGTCCCCACCAATAAGGGTCGCCTGCTCCGTGGTCTCTCAACAGTCACCGGCAGACCAGTTTTCTAAGGGTCTGCATTGAGCTGCCTAAAGCTGCCTTCTGTGTGGCTCACCACTGCCCCCTGGTGACACCTCCTGTCCTCAGGAGGACCCTTCAAGTGCTGAGCCAGCCACCAGCATCTTTCTTCTAAGAAGGGAATGATTTGAGCGATTTGAGTACTGGGCATCCAGGAGCCCTGCATCCTAGGCCCACTTCTTTGCAGAGGTCTCTCCTCAGAGTCCTCGAGGGACTTGGGGCCCTCTGGAGGCTCCATCCCTGGAGGGAAAGGCTTCGCCGGTCTTCAACAGGATTTGATGGGAAGTGGCTGCTCCTCCACTTCCCCTCCCCCATCTCTTCTGCTCTCAGGTTGACTGGGCAGAGTGATGATGAGCCCAAACGCATCAAGAAGAGCAAGATGATCGCCAAGGCCTTCTCCAAGCGGCGTGAGCTGCTGCAGAACCCAGGCCAGGAACTCTCCTTCAGCATGCACACTGTCTCCCACGACGGGCCTGTGGGTGAGCCTCGGTCCCTTTCCTCCACTGGAGCCACCCGATCCCCGCAACGCCTGGGCCCCCTTCCCCACTAAGCTGCTACGGACACATGGACCGGCAGGAAGGCAGGAAGGAAGAAAGCAGCCCCTCCTTTCCTCCCACACTCCACCCTCTCTCATCCCCCTTCCGTCCCTCGCTACTCTGCCCGCTGTTTCTGCCCCTGGGTCTGCTTGCTGGTGCTTTGGTTTCAAAAGGAGTCATCTCCCTCTCACTTCTTCTGTCTTCTCCAGTGGTTCTCCCTGGGCTAGAGTAAGTCTGGGTTCTAGGAACTGGGTTTCTGGCCTCTAGTGATGGTAGATCACTGGGACTGGGTAGATCACTGTGATTCCCTGGGTGGGCTTTCTGGACTCCGTGGACTGGGAGGGAGCTACAGTCACCCAAGGAGTGGGGCAGTCATGATTCCTTAGCCCTTCCTTCTATCCCCACAGCGGGTTTGGCCTTTGACCTCAATGAGCCCTCTGCCGATGTGTCCTCTGCCTGGGCCCAGCATGTCACCAAGATGGTGGCTCGGAGAGGAGCCATACTGCCCCAGGACGTGTCTGTCACCCCTGTGGCAACTCCAGGTACGAGGAGTCAAGCTTCTGTAGGAAGTGGGGGGTGGGGGCATGGAGTCTGGGGGTTCTTGGGACTGGAGCACAAGCAGCTGCCAGAAGGGAGACCCTGGAGGATGTAGAGTGTGGGGCTGAGGCACTAGAGATCTAGAGTTGTGGGTCCCAGACCTCAAAAGTAGGGGTCCAAGGAAAGAACAGGTGATGTGGACAGACCAGCGTCCCAGGCTCACGTTCTCTCTCCTGCCATCAGTGCCCCCAGAGGAAAAAGCCAACCTGTGGCTGGTTGAGGCAGAGATCTCCCCAGAGCTGGAGAAGCGCCTGGGCCGGAAGAAGAAGCGGAGGAAGAGGAAGAAGGAGGTGTGCCCGCTGGTGCCACCTCCTGAGCTTCACCACCCTGCCCCTGCCCCTGCCCCTGCGGCCAGTGCTGTTCCTCGACTGCCTCAGCTGCCCCGGCAGAAGTGCCTGGTGGCCGCAGGTGCCTGGGGAGCTGGGGAATCCTGCCGACAGAGAGCCTGGACCCTGGTCTCCAGCCCCTTCTGCCCAGAACCCAGTCACCTGCAGGATCCATTTCTGCCCAGTGCCCCAGTTCCCACAGCGGCCTGGGCTCAGGGCTGCCGGCAGGGGCTGGGGCCCATCCACTCCCGCACCAACCTGATGGAGGCAGAGCTCATGGATGCAGATTCAGACTTCTGAGCCCGGAGAGTGGGACCTGGGATAGGAAAGAGCGGCAAATACCATTCTGAGGTTCTTCATCCTCCCTGAGAGTGCTTCCCCAGGATCTTGTCTTCCAGAGCACCTGAGGGTGCAGTGCCCTCCCAGAGGGCTCTATATGTCTGTCTCAGGGCAGCAGGACTGTGGGAAAGGGCCCTGACATCTCCACGGGCAGGCCTCATCCAGGGAAGGACCCTGGAGCTCAGGGTCCTTGTTTCTGCCCCACCAGCTGGAGTCTGGCTGGCAGTATCCATGTGCAGCAGGGTCATGAGATCTGCAGAGCTTGGGGGTGGGGGGGACAGTGACGGTCGAGGCAGGGGTGACAGTACCCAGAGTGGCCTGTGGTAGCCAATGAGGCAGCCAGGCCCATACCTGGCAGATGAGGGCTGGCTGCCCTTCTCTGTGCCAGTGGATGCCCTTTTCTGGCACTCTCAGACCAAATGTGTTTATTGTGTCATTAGTCCTTTGTCTAGGTGGGGACAGGGCTCCCTTCTCCCTCTTCCAGGTGGTTGTGGAGCTGGAAGTGCCTATTCCCGTAGGGGCTATAACCTCTCTTCACAGGTGCCCGGTTGGCCCGACCCCAGGCCAGTAGCCCGTCCTGTGTGCTCCTGTACCCTCCTTCCCCTTTCCCATTTCAGTGCAACCAGGCCAACCTCTTCCTGTTTCCCTGTTCGTTGATTAGGACCCAGAACTGCTGCATGCTCCATCCCTCCCCCATCCCCCACCCTTTTGATGCTGGCTGCATCTCCAGGTGAGAGACTGGTTCAGCTATAGAGCCTGGCGTGGTGTAGAAGCGTGTTATCTCTTCCTCCCGTCCATCCAGTGGGGGGTGGGTCCTCTGACTTGAGGGGCTAATCTGGGAGGCTGCTGGAGCTTCAGCCAGGCAGGAACGCTTCCTTCAACTTCCACAACTGCTGGGTGAGGAGATTCCCACCTCTCATAACCCCTAACTATGTCTCCAAGGCCCCAATTTCAAGAGCCAGACAGCAGGAAGCCTTAGGAGCTGGCTGGGTTCCAGATCGGGGGTAGGGATGGGGAGAAGAAATACAAACAGTAAATAAAAGGTTTTTGTATAAACTCTTGGTGTGGTTCTTTTCCATGGATCCTGACCTGGTCTTGTTTGGGGGGGGGGGGGGGGGTGGCTGGGGTGCCTGGCTAGCTGAGTCAGTAGATTATGTGACTCTTGACCTCAGGGTAGTGAGTTTGAGCCCCACCTTGGGCATAGAGATTACTTAATAAAAATAAGGTAAAGTAAAATAAAATCCACAGGCCCTGGTCTTGACCCGTTTACCTGGTCCTGACCACGTTTGTTTTCCACTTCCTTCTCGGGCTATTCTGAAAGGCCAATGGCTTGGCACTGTTGAGGTCATGACTGACAGTCAGATGTCAAGCTGTTATCAGCTTAACGTGCTGGCTGTCCTTCCCAGCTAGTCAGCTGCATATGGACAAAAACTCTTCTGTGGCCATAGCTGCCTCACTATGCACTGACCATAAGATGATTGAACAAGAACACGCAGCTGCCCCTGGAGTGACGACTGGGGGCAAGTAGCCCCCGCTAGTGTAGATGAGCATGGATCCTTGTGGCAATCCGGGGCCCCACCTCTGGGGGCCTCTTCCTTCTTCTTTTTTTTTTTTTATATATATGTTTATTTATTTTGAGAAGTGGGAGGGGCAGAGAGAGAGGGAGAGAGAATCCCAAACAGGCTCTGTGCTGTTGGCCTGGAGCCCAATGCCGGGCTCCATCTCACGAACCATGAGATGCTGACCTGAGCAGAAGTCCAGAGTTGGACGCTTAACCGATTGAGCCACCCAGGCGCCCTTGGGGGGCGTCTCCTAAAAGGGATGTCAGTAGGGCCAGCTTCCTCCTGTGGGCAAAGGAATTCATACTTCCTCCTGTGAGCCCCACTTCCTCCAAAAAGATGTCAGTAGAAGACTGCAAAGTAGGTTGCAAGGACTCAGGATCAGGTGGAAAGGATCTGTGGAGGAAAGGCGGTGATACCCACAGACTCGGAAGGTACTGACTCTGGAGTACTGACCAGATCTGTTCACGTGATGGGGACACAAGCATTTTGCCCAGAGCCAGATTCCAGGGGAAGGGAACTGATATACCGATCTGATCACGTTCCAGGTACTTTATATGTGAATGATTATAAGAATAGTTGACTCTTATTGAATGCTTGCCGGGCTCTTTTCCAAGCACTTTACATGCATTCATTCACTGAATCTCACCACAGATCTGTGAGGCACAGAAAGGTTTCATAGTTCACCCAAGGCCACACAGTAAGCGGTAATGCTGGGATACTGTCAGGGGATCTGGCTACAGAGTGGGCTCTTGGCCACTGCGTTTGACAGTCTCTTGGTTAATTCAGAAGGATCAGAGGAGCTGGTTTTTTGAAGAAATAAGCTCAGCAAAGCAAAATGACTTGCGCACAACCTCCTAGGTAGTAAGCGACAGATCCCCGCCCTGGGCCCAAGGTCTTCCCGACTACCAAGTCCAGACTCTCCAGTCTCAGCTCTGACTTTGGATTTTTCCTCCCATCCAGGTTTCCCGCGCTGTGTTCCCTCTGTACCCCTTCGTGGTTGCTTACCTCACTCACTCTTGCCATTACTGCTTCCCTCAGCAGTGATAGAGCTATTTTTTGACCTTTATCAACAAGAGCATTTAAAAGAGTAAAATGTATCAGTGTTGTCTAAGGATCTTTTCTAAAGTAAAGGAAAATGTCAACAGCTTTCTTTTCATCTCCATGGATGTTCCCTCCATTCCTTCTTTCTTTAGTGGGAATACTTACAATAAAATACTTATAAAAGGATGCGGAATGGGATGTAGGGGGAGTTGACTGTGGGCTTTAAAAGCTCAGAAACATTACCTTTCTACCTCTGGCCATGGAGGCTGACAGACTCTAACCACGAGAGGGCACTGTGAGCTCACTTTTTGTGAATGCTTCCGAGGGTGGCAGATAGAGTTCCAGGACCCGGACCACTCCCACAACCAAGAAATCCTGCAGTATTTTTATAGGAGCACCAGCTCTCATGACTGAGTCATAGTGGTCGCTTTTCTACCAAAGCCCCCTGAACTACATCCCTGGAAGAAATACCTCAGGGTCCAAAAGGAGCTTGGTTTGGGGGACCCCCTGTGATCTGGCTGCTGCCCTGAGAACAGAAGTCTCCAGGCATTCAGTGCTGCTGCAGCAGTTTCCTCCCTCACGGGTTCCATTGGGTCCCTTACCATCTCAGCTCAGTCGTGCATCTTCCTAGGTTGGGAGGCCTGCCTCTTTTGGTCCCGGCTTCTTTGAAGCAGTCTGGCCACTGACCCAACCCTTCCCTCTGCCTGCTGGAATTTCATTTTTGTTTTTTTTTTAACCTACAAAATTGAGAAGATACAGAAAAGCACAAAGAACAACCTAATAAACACCCATATTCCCACTACTCAGAAGATATAATTGGAAAAGTCAAATCGTTCTACAGGTCTTGTTGATTAAAACAGCTGTCTTGGGACCTGACTCCTACCGGATACCCCATCACTTCCTGTTCTTGGGAGCCAACCTATCTTATTTTATTTTATTTTATTTTATTTTATTAAAATGTTTATTCATTTTGATGGGGGTGCAGGGGCAGAGAGAGAGGAGAGAGAGAGAATATCCCAAGCAGGTTCCACACTGTCAGCACAAGAGAGCCCCATGCGGGGCTGGATCTCACAAATTGTGAGATCATGACCTGAGCCAAAATCAAGAGTTGGGCACTTAACCGACCGAACCACTCAGGTGTGGTTTATTTAACCAATTTATTTTAGATGCTTCTTATGTTACTTCCATATGTCTGAACAACATGATAATACTATCTCTCTCTTTTTTTTAATGTTTATTTTTGAGAGAAAGAGAGACTGCACAGGGGAGGGGCAGAGAGGGAGGGAGAGAGAGGATGCGAAGTGGGCTCCCTGCTGACAACAAAGAACCGATATGGGGCTCGAACTCACAAACCGTGAGATCATGACTTGAGCTGAAGTCAGTCGCTTAACCCACTGAGCCACCCAGACGCCTCAGTAATACCATCTCTTGAATGTTCATTTGAGGTGTTACCATTTGACTTTTCAACATAGAGGATCAGGATTTAGCTGTTTTTCAATCTTTGCCTATAGGCAGGGGGGAAAAAAGTAGAAGGGAGGAGGTAATAGTCACAGTTTTGAAAGCTGGAAAGCAAAGGATGATGGGTAACTTAGCAGATTTGAAAAAGCAGAGTCTTAGGCAGCAGTAGGGAAAGCTTCTATTGCAGCATGCCCAGAAGGCTCTGCATTGGAGGCAGTAAGTAGGTACTTCAGAAGGTAGAAATGAAAGCAGGAGGGTGGGTCCCTGGTCCCCTCCCAAACTCTGAATAGTCAGATGACTGCCTTTCTCCAACACTGGCTGACTGTTCAGTTCATTCTCTGGGGAAGGCAAACAGAGGGTCTGTGGTATTTAATGGAATTGTCTTCTAGCTTCTCAAACTCATTTTAAGAAGTTCAGTATCTTTCTGACTCTTGAGCTTTTGTAAAATTGTTATTCTTCGACCCACTCCAGACATTTGAAGGATTGTCTCTTTGTCCCCAGAATTTTGAAATTTTTTTCTTTTTTTTTTTAATTTTTTTTTTTTTAATATTTATTTATTTTTGAGACAGAGAGAGACAGAGCATGAACAGGGGAGGGGCAGAGAGAGAGGGAGACACAGAATCTGAAACAGGCTCCAGGCTCTGAGCTGTCAGCACAGAGCCTGATGCGGGGCTCGAACCCACGGACTGTGAGATCATGACCTGAGCCGAAGTCGGACGCTTAACCGACCGAGCCACCCAGGCGCCCCCCAGAATTTTGAAATTTTACAATGATGTATATTTACGTGAGTCTATTTTCATCTATTGGGCTGTGTACCTAATGACCCCTTTCATTGTGGAAATTCTTATGTTTTGGTTTTGGGAAATTTAAAAAATTATTTCATTGAATCACATTCCCCACCCCTCACCCCCAAACATACCATTGTCTTTGTTGCCTCTTTTTGGCACTCATATTATTCAGATGTTGGACTTCTCCAACTGGCCCTCGAAATGATTTTGTTTGTTTGTTTGTTTGTTTTTGAGTAAACTCTGCGCTCGCGTGGGACTCAAATTCATGACCCGGAGATCAAGAATCACACGCTTTTCAGACTGAGCCAGCCAGGTGCCCCTTCTTCTTCCCCTCCTCCTTCTCCTCCTCCTTTTTCTTCTTTTTAATTTAAAGAAAAAACTTATTGAAGATTGGAAAAACAATTCCTAAAAGACCAACTTTTCCAGAAAACTGTAGCTACACAATGCATTCCATCTGTCATGTTAAAACATGCATTAGACAGACACAAATTTAAAAACCATAAAACAAGACGCCATTCTTCAACAATCTGAGCAGAGAGAAAATGCATCTTTCCTATTTTTAATTTCTTTCTCTTTTTATTTCCTGAGTTTTTAAAAATTTCTGCTATGCGCTTTCATTTTAAAAGTCTTATGTTTGCTTTCCGAATGTTCACTTCTTAAAATAGCATGTTCTTTCACAAATATAATATCTGAAGTCTCTG
This sequence comes from Puma concolor, assembly GCF_028749965.1. Lineage (NCBI taxonomy): Eukaryota > Metazoa > Chordata > Mammalia > Carnivora > Felidae > Puma > Puma concolor. The sequence goes on along the minus strand of NC_141668.1, from coordinate 24,318,464 downwards.
AGGATATTAATGATTTTTTTTTTTGGTCTTGATTTCTCCTTGATGCATTGCTTCTGTTTCCTCTTTGTTATTTATTTTTTCTCCTTGCTTATGTTGGTTTCTGTCTTTTGCATCAAAGGTTTTCTTCATGTATCTGATGACTGTCTGTCTGCTCATACTTAAGAGTGTGATACTAAATGTTTTTCTAGAAACTCTGTGAACATGGGTATGGTCTTCACCAAGGGGGATCTGGCCGGCCTATTTCCTCCAGAGAATTCTCAATGTTAGTATCTTCCGGTTTTCTCTCTTGGGTTTGTCAGATACCTCAGAAGTTCTTCCAATGGAACATACATTCCTGCTTGCCAAGGTCTGGCAGCTGAAAGAGCCAAGTAGGGAAGAACTGAAATCTAAATATTTCATAAACTGCTGGCTGTAGCCTCTCCAGTCATGAGGGATAGACAATAGCTCAGCTGGCGGTGAGGGGCCTGCAGCACTTGCTTGTATTTGGGATGAGTTTGCCCCTGAATCACAAACCTTTCCTGAATGGATTAATAGGAAAGCCAGTAAAGGTGAAACTTAAGTGGGGAATGGAGTATAAAGGCCACCTGATATCTGTAGATAGCATGCAGCTTGCAAACGGAAGAATACATAGATGGAGCATTGTATGGACATTTGGATGAAGCTTTTCTTTAATGTTTATTTAGTTATTCAGAGAGAGAGAGAGAGAGAGAGAGAGCAAGTAAGGGGCAGAGAGAGAGAGAGAGAGAGGAAGAGAGAGAATCCTAAGCAGGCTCTGTTCCATTAGCACAGAGCCCATTGTGGGGCTCGATCCCACGAACCATGAGATCATGGCCTGAGCCAAAATCAAAAGTCAGATGTTTAACCAACTGAGCCATCCATGTGCCCCTGGGTGAAGTTTTAATAAGACCCTAACCCAGAGGAAGGAGATTGGTATATAGAAACACAAGGCCCCCCATATCGAGTAAGAAGTCATGGACTATATGTACTCAGTGACTGCCCAATTTCATACTTCTTACTGGACAGGTAATCTCACAATATAAAGAACTTTGACTTCTGGCCCTGAATCTGCTGCTAAATCTGAAGTGACTCTTGAGTGAATCTTTTTTTTTTTTTAAGTTTATTTATTTATTTTGAGACAGAGAGAGAGTAGGGGGGGGTAGTGAGAGAGAGAGAGAGGGAGAGAATCCCAAGCAGCCTCCACAATGTCAGCACAGAGCTGGACACAGGGCTTGAACTCATGAACCAGGAGACCGTGACCTGAGCCAAAGTTGGATGCTCAATTGACTGAGCCACCCAGTCGCCCCTCTGAGTAAATCATTTTTTCAACTATTAATCTCATTATTTTTTGCAATGTGAGGATTAGAAGAACCTTCCAATTATATGTAGTTCTCTGGGTTTGCTACCTTCATTGCTGAGTGAAAGAAGCAAGACTCATGGCCACTATTTGTAAGAAGGAGAATATATACATAAATACATAGAATATTTCCAGAAGGATGCAGATGAAACTTAAGTGGTTGCATCCAGAGAGAGGAACTGAGGATGACTTTCTTTTCAGTAAATACTCTTGTATCTTTTGAACTTTGAAAAAAAATAATTTCATAAACTTGTGCATAATCATCCTGTCTCCGGATGGTATTTCCCTCTTCTACAGTGCCTGGTGTCCCTCAGTAACAAAGATGGCAGAAGCAGCAAGTGCAGAGGACGGAGTTGAGAATGGTTGACGAATGTGCCCTGATGTTTGGCTCTAACTGGTGGATGGTGCCTAGATAAATAAAGGATGAATATCACTTTCTTTCCAGTGCTCCGACTCCTTAAGTTTTGTAACCACATCTCACTGAAGAATTAATTCCTCCCTTCAGTAATCAATTCTGGTGGCAGTCCAGGTAGGCAGCTGCTGTCCATGCACTCCGACACATGCCAGGTGGCTGTACCACAGGTCCCTTGTGTATTAGGGGGAAGAATGAAATCACTTATAGAGCTGTTAATCTCTGCTCCGACAGCTGGAGGATGAAGCTCTAGGCTGGTTCTTTAGAACAGGAAGGAAATTCTGAAAGCCACAGTGTGAAGAGAAATCTTAAGAAGCCCTTGGGTCTGGTGGACTTGTGGGCTTTGTAGAAATAGCAATCCTCAGATGCCTTCCAACACACAGCGTTAGGCATAAATGTGAAGACCAGGATACAAAAGACTCCACTCGGGGTAGAACAACTCCACAAATGAACAGATTTCCCAAGAGAGCAGTGGCACAGGGAAGTAGGGGGTCAAGGCTGATGATTTCTACCTCTTTGCCAGGGAAAATGTAGTTACTCTATAGATGTCCAGAGGTATTCTGGGATTATCAGGGCTATGGCTTGCTCTCTGAACAACCATAAAACTAGAAGATCCCCTTTGCCTCAGTTTCTCTGAGAATAGAGAAGAAATAACCTAACCCATAATCTGTCACTCAATTGCATTTGAATGTATTTTTTCCTAATATTATTTACATAGTAAAATCTTATGGAATGTGGAATTCTGTCTACTGCATATTGTTTTAGCATATGATCTTATCATAAGCATTTATTTCATATATTTTATATATTCCATAATCTTATGGAATGTGAAATTCTGTCTCCACATTACTTTAGCATGTTATTTTATTATACGCATTTATTTCACTTTATCATTAAAAAAAGTTCTTTGCAAACTTGATTGTATTTTTATTTATTTATTTTAAAACATTTCTTTAATGTTTATTATTTATTTTTGAGAGAGGTAGAGAGACAGAGTGCAAGCAGGAGAGGGGCAGGAGAGAGAGAGAGAGAGAAGAAGACACAGAGTCGGAAGCAGGCTCCAGGCTCTGAACTGTCAGCACAGAGCCCAATGTGGGGCTGGAATCCATGAAATGTGAGATCATGACCTGAGCCGAAGTAGAACGCTTAACCAACTGAGCCACCCAGGCACCCTGCAAACTTGATTTTATTTTATTTTTTTATTATTTTTTTAATTTTTTAACGTGTATTTATTATTGAGAGACACAGAGACACAGAGCATGAGCAGCGGAGGGGTAGAGAGAAGGGGAGACACAGAATCCGAAGCAGGCTCCAGGCTCTGAGCTGTCAGCACAGAGCCCGATGTGGGGCTCGAACCCACAAACTGTGAGATCATGACCTGAGCCGAAGTAGGTTGCCTAACCAACTGAGCCACTCAGGCGCCCCGCAAACTTTATTTTAAAGGCTGTAACTATTCCCCTATCGCTGGACATTAAAGCAGTTTCAGTATCTTTTTGTCACTAAAAATGAAACCAGTATACGTCTTTGTAGTTACACCTTTTAACATAAAAGTTTGATCTGGCAAACTTACCTTGGCATCAATAAACAATCTAAAACCTCGGAAAAAAACCCATAAAAGTACAAAGAAAGTTAAAAAAAATCATCTCAAAGCCCATCAGTTAAGGAAGTCACTGCTCACATTTATTTAATATTCCTCTCCGCTTATGTATTTATTCGAATTTCATATTATTTCTCTAGTAGAATCAATAGGTCAGAAGATTTGGCCTCGCTTAAAGCTACCTGTTATTCCTTAGTTTGGAAATTTCTTTTTTTTCTTTTTAGTTTTTAAATTTCGGCCTAGTGATACCTAACTACTTTTTTAGACTGATTTTAAACTTCCAAACTCAAAATGTACCAGAAATTGCCACATCAGGTAAGGTCCTATTTTTATTACTTCTATAAACATTCCCGTTTAAGTCCAGAAAGGTTTCAGGGTCCAGATTTCACAGAAATATAAAAACCAAGCTACTTTAAGCTGGAGGCCAGCGCTCTCTTCACGTGACGCCGCCGCTTTTCCTTTAAATGCCTGGTCACGTGATCGCAGACGTGTACAGACGGAGGAAATTTACGCTGTCAGGGTAGGGAGTCATTCCTCCCCCACCTTCCCAACCCTAGGGTTCTTGGCTTTCCCTTCCCGGAAGCCGCAACTCCTCAGGAGACTTTCTTCCCCATCCCCTTAGTCGTGTCACACCTACTCTCAGTCCTTTCCTTCCAGTTAGTCCCCGGTGCTAGAGCTCTGTCTTTCTCGCAGTATCCCACTAGCCAGAGGCAGGGCGACGGGGACTACGACTCCCAGGAGGCATTGCGGACCCCGCCCCTGGGGGCGCGCAGTGTAGGTTGGGGGCTGAGGTCCCACGGTCGTCTCGCCGCGTGCTGCCTGGAGCAAGCGCACTACAGGTTCCGTGGCGCCTCGCGCGCGAGGCGTGCAGGGCCAGGCCGGGGCGGGGCGGGGCCGGGCGGGGTGGGGCGGGACAGGCTGGGGCTGGCTGGCCGGCGGGCGGGCGGGCAGGCGGGCGGAGGAAGGGGGTGGGAGCGGAGGCGATGGAGGGGAGGAGTGGGGGAATGGGGGAGGGAAGGGGAAGGGAGGCGGGAGGCGGGGCCGAGCTGGAGCCCGAGCTGGAGTCAGAGCCGGCGGTTGCAGTGGAGGCGGTGATGTCGGTGCAGGTCGTGTCAGCAGCGGCTACCGCGAAGGTGCCTGAGGTGGAGCTGAAAGACCTGAGCCCCTCCGAGGCGGAGCCGCAACTGGGACTGAGCACGTCGGCTGTGAGCGCCATGGCCCCCCCGGCAGGCGGCGGGGATCCCGAGGCTCCAGCCCCCGCCGCGGAGCGGCCCCCGGCCCCTGGCCCGGGCTCGGGGCCCGCCGCCGCTCTCAGCCCAGCCGCCGGGAAAGTGCCTCAGGCGTCGGCCATGAAGCGGAGCGACCCTCATCACCAGCACCAGCGGCACCGAGACGGCGGCGAGGCCCTGGTCAGCCCCGACGGCACCGTCACCGAGGCGCCGCGCACAGTCAAGAAGGTACTGGGGCCGGGCTGCCTCTCGCGGAGAGAGGGAGGGAGGGGGAACCGCAGATGGTCGCGGCATGGCAGCACCACCCTCCACGCCCTCTCTTCCGATCATACAAGCCCGGAGAGCCCTTTTCCCCTGAAACCCACTCGCTGAGAGATGCCCCCACCTGCCCCCAGTTATGGGGAGCGAAGACTCCAGGTGGCACGGGAGTACTTCGCTATGAATAACATGGAGGTAGCGCTCTCCGCTACTACTTAGAATAGGCAGGGGAGGAGAGGCACCTAATAGTATCCTTCGCCTGAGCACCCAGCATGCTCCCATGTGTTATTTTCCAGACTATTCAGGGAAAAGACCCCGATGGTGTAGAAAAATCTTACCGCTTGTGAGAGTTCACCCAGCAGTAGGGTGGAAACATCTTTTCTGTTTGGAGGACGAGTAAGTAGTAGTTAACCTGCCCTGAAATCCTCAGTTGTCTGGTTTCTGCACAGATGAGGACTTTCTGCCTTTCTGTGGCCAACCGCTTCTTTAGAGCAGTACTGATGCTGTGCCCTTCATTCCAGATACTGCAGTATCCTTGCATCTTCTCTGAATGTAGAAGGGTAATGGAGAGAGTCTCTTCACTCTTTTCTCTTCAGAGGTTCCTCCCCTCTGCTTAGTAGTTGGCCACCAGAATTATTAGACTGTGCATGAAGAGAATGATTGTTTTGTTGGTTCCTTACGATCTGGAAGTGTTAGGAAGAGATGCTTCTACTTTGGGGAAAGGCGATCATGGTGAGGCTGGCTGTCTCAGCTGTCAGCTTCTTTCAGACATAGTTTTGAAGAGCCAGTAGTCTCAGAACACCAAGTGAGCTTAGATGTGTGATATTCCAGTATTACCCTTACAATGGCTATCCATGGTGTGCCTCACCTCTCATAAAGCTAAATCACAGGAAAACGGGCGAGTGTCGGAAAAGACAGAGATATGGATCACATAAAAAGGGATTTATGGTCTAATTTCCAAGGCATAATATGAACACAGTGATTTATGGTTTTTTTTTAAATTGTTGTGAATGATATTTAATTGCTTCATCAGAAGAAGAGCTGTAAAGTGATGTGAAGTCTGCGTTGGTATTACTGTGTAAAACTCAGCTGAATTGGAACCCTGGATCCAGCCTAACTTTTGTTGTAATAGTCTCATGATTAAGGTATGAAGCAGATAACCCTTTCATTCTAATTCCCTAGATATAGGTGATAGATGATGTCAGATGTAAGACTGAAGGAATTTGTTTAATTATGCTTTAGGACAGTGTCCAGGTCATTTGCAGTGTGAAACTCCTCTGGGAGGAATTGTAGGAGGCAGCACAGGTGCCAGGGCTGGTAGTACCTAGCATGAGTCTGGAAATCAGAAATATTTCTGACTGGTTGAGTTGCTTTCTCACTTTGGCCAAATTTTTTTCCTGTGATTAGGGATCTTTTTGTGTAAAATTCTGTAATTTGAATTCTAATAATTTGAATAGATCTCTTGACTGTAAAGATTGTTTAACAAATTACTTTTAGGGCATGGGATTTACAGACAGGCAAACCTGGGTTTCAATACTAGTATCCTCACTAACTAGCTTTTGGGTAATTTCTAAATTTTCCGAATCTCTTAGTTTCCTCTGTTATAAAATGTAAATACTAATATGATTGAAGATTAGAAATATTTGTAAAGGGCTTTAGCATAGAACTTGGCACAAGTACCAAGGGCTTAAGAGATGATGGCTATTATTATTAAGGACGATTTTATTTTATTCCTCCTCCAGCTGTGGATTAAGTGCATGCCACCATGACCTCGTCTGAAAGGTACACTCAGTTCAATAGACTTTATATAAAGAAGTTAAAAAATCACAGGTCAGCATGTCAGTCTATTTTTCTTAAATCTAGATGTGCTTCTTGACCATTTTCCTTGTTGTTGAACCACCTTCTTCCTGTTTTTTTCTAGCATCAAAATGTAGGTTCCATGATTCTAGATTTACTCAGCAGCCTCAAGGCTATGGAAGACAGGGCTGAGCTTGCCTTACAACGTTAATTGCAAACAAAAAACAACTTTTGCTGGAAGTTGAGCAGATGAAACTCTGGGCAAGGATACAGCTGTATGACACAACCAAAGGCATTGCTGAGCTCCTTTTGGGGGACAGAATTTTTAACTTTCTTGATATTGAATTGGCTAAATTAAGTGCACGAGACTGCCTGTTTTACCCCAGATTGAAAGTCACCTCGTTAAGAGACTGCAGTGTGACATTTTGATTTGTTGCCTCTTTCTTGATTCTTAGATTGTTTATTTAATCATTCTTACCTTGACACCTTTCTGCTTTTATTGTAGGGAGCGATTGGGGGTATTAGATCTTGAAATAGCTACTTTTGGCTATGTAATTGGTGACCGTGGCTTTTATTTTGTAACTGTCACATACAAGCTTATTTATCTTAAGTCACATTTTAGTTGATGGTTTCCCTTACTCTGTTCATGTATCTGTCATCAGTTTTCTCTGATCAGTTACTCTGCTCAGCCACATGAGGGAAATAAACTTTTTGTAAGAGCCAGAATTCCCAAGTACAGTAGTCAATAAGAATGAGCATATGGTATGCAGATTACTTAGTCACATCTTATCTTTGACTCCTACCTTCATCATGTAACTTGCGGTGCTGTGGGGACCAGATCTTGTTATTGTGGCTATTGTATATTTGTATTAACGTCTTTCTTCATAAGTTCACATTCGGTGAACCCGACAAACCAAAAATCTCTGTAAGAAGTGATTTGTGGAATCGGAAGATAAATTTCAAGTGAATGCAGTAGTAGTAGTTGAGAGGGTTTCTTCCCTGTGTTCTTGAAAATGGGGTAATAAGAATGTCATAGCACATTTCTCACGGCAGGGGAAACAAGGCAGGAGAGGATTTATTTCAGGAAAGTTAAAACTTTCTGACAGTAAGGCTGCAAGCCTCAGAACTGTAACTCGTTTGTGCTTACATCAGTATTGGTAATGACCATGTTCAAGCAGTCTTTTTTTTTTCTTCTTTTTCCTTTTTGGCAAACGTATCCACTTTGCACTGGATTTGTTGCTGTCAGCAGAGAATGAGTTGAGCCATGTTAGTTCTTTCTTGCCCTGAATTCTTTAAGCTCTTGATTTGGTTAATTATAGATCACTAAAACGGAACCTTTTGGATGCAGGCATGGTATTGTGGGAGCAGTAGGACTCTTTTTGCCAGTTAGGAAAGTACAGGCTTGCAAAATGTTCATTAAAACAATTGGCAGAATGATCCTAATATGGTTTACCATCAATTGACCTTTTATATTCCAGGAAATGTTAGAAGCATTTTTCTTTTTTTCTTTATTTTAGAGAAAGAGCTTGTGAGTGCAAGCAGGGGAAAGGGGCAGAGGGAGAGAGAGAGAGAGAAGTATCCTAAGCAGTGCAGAGCCTAACATGGGGCTTGATCCCTGGGATCGAGACCTGAGCTGAAATCAAGAGTCTGTCTCTTAGGGGTGCCTGGGTGGCTCAGTTGGTTAAGTGTCCGACCTCGACCTCGGCTCAGGTCATGATCTCATGGTGTGTGAGTTCAAGCCCCTCATGGGCTCTGTGCTGACAGCTCAGAGCCTGGAACCTGCTCTGGATTCTGTGTTTCTCTCTCTCTCTGCTCCTGCCCTGCTCACACTCTTTGTCTCTCAAAAAGTGAGTAAACGTTAAAAAAAAAAAAAAAAAAAGGTCTGTCCCTTAACCGACTGAGCCACCCAGGCACCCTTATAGGCATTTTTCTAATCCTGACAATAGCACATTGAGATATAGGTAGCATTATCTCCATTTTACAGATAAGGAAATGGGGTTCTGAGAGGTAAAGTGCCTTGCCCAAGATTATACATCCAGCAAGCTGCAGAGCTAGGACTTAAATCTGTTTTAAACCTTTGCTTGTTTCCAAAGCCTGTGTCCTTTTTATTATACCATACTGATTCTTTCTAAATTCTTAGATGCTGGATTCTGGCCTTCTCCCAGAAGTGTTTCAGAATACTTAGTGACCTCTAAGGTATGCCTGTCTGCCCTAAGGTTTAGGCCATTCAAAACCAAAGTTAAGGAGGGTCTGAGTCAGGGTTCTAGGAATAGGAGAGAAAATAAATGTACAAATGTAGAACCTCAAAAAATTGTAAAATTATAAGGAAGAAGCGCATCTTACATATATAAAAAGGTGTTTCAAGATCAATGATGCATTTTCACATTAGTAATCTGAGAAATTTATCCTTATTTTTAAAGTTATAGGGGCGCCTGGGTGGCTCAGTCGGTTAAGTGTCTGACTTCGGCTCAGGTCATGATGTCACGGTCCGTGAGTTCGAGCCCCGCGTCGGGCTCTGTGCTGACAGCTCAGAGCCTGGAGCCTGCTTCAGATTCTGTGTCTCCCTCTCTCTCTGACCCTCCCCCGTTCATGCTCTGTTTCTCTCTGTCTCAAAAATAAATAAACATTAAAAAAAAGTAATAAAGTTATAAGTAAATCTGGAGTACCTGAAGAATATGCTCTTCCTTTCTGTCCTACTAATAGTTTTCTCCCTGTTCTTTAACTCTCACTTTCTCTGTGAATCAGTCCCTAATTAGGCGTTTTGAAAATTAGAAGGAGAAGCATACTGTTATGTATTCCAGCTGTGTACCAGGTACTGTATCAGAGAGCCCTGCATACATTGTTTTAGTTAATCCTCCTATGAGCTCTCCTTGTTTTATTGAGGAAACAGAGCTGAAGAGATTAAGGAATTTGTCTCAAGGTTCCACATTTAGTAATGTGATGGAGCTAATAGAACTCTACTCTGATGCAAAAGCCCAGACTCTTGCTTTTCAGTTGAAGTTTCATTTCTCTGTTCAAAGCTCAGATTGAATATTTTATTTTATTTTATTTTATTTTATTTTATTTTATTTTATTTTATTTTATTTTATTATTTTATTTTGTTTTGTTTTGTTTTGTTTTAGAGAGCGCATGAGCAGGGGAGGGGCAGAGAGGGAGAGGGAGAGAGAGAGAATCCCAAGCAGGACTGACAGTGCGGAGCCTGACATGGGACTCGAACTCACAAACTGCGAGATCATGACCTGAGCCGAAACCAAGAGTTAGCCACTTAACCACCTGAGCCACCCAGGCGCCCCATCAGATCGAATCTTTTAAATTTTAGTTAATTTGTATATTTTTTTGTGGATGTTTTTGTTATTTCACCAACAGGCAATTTCTTTTTATTTATTGAGGTTGTTTCATGGTGTATATACCATATATTTATTTGAACACTTATGAGTTTTCTGAGAATGTAGCCCTTATTTTATATTAGTATGATTTGTGAATTCTATTCTCCTTGCTCCTGGGAAAGACTGAATATTAGGAATCTGGGAGGTTCCTCAGAGCTGAAGTAGCAGTTGTGTATTTGATGTCTTGTCCAGCTAATTGAAGAAATGGGTATAGTTCATGAAAAAGAGAGTTTCTTTATTACAGAAAATGTTTCTCTACCCCACAATGAAAGGGGGGAGAAAAGATTTATTGGAAACTTTATTTAGACTCTTTGTTGAGTTGAGTTTATAAAGAATATGCAGTTTCTCTCGTGGTACCTTTGTTTAAAAAATTGAGAGATGTACAACTGAGGTGGATGGGAGAACAGTCTTAACAGTTGCCTCGATCCATCACCCTGCTCTTGTGTTCAGGTGGTATGTACAATTAGAGGAGCTGAAATTCCATTTACCCACTAAGAGGTTAAGTAAGCTTGATCAGGTTTCTCGGGAATTTGTAGTAGCTTTTTATACTGTGAACGACCTATGGCCTGAGAGTGAGAGAGCAGAGCTGAGGAGAAAGTGGTGGATTGAAATTTTTTTTGGTAACGGTTCTGAGTCTAAAACTATTTTGATTAAACTAAATAATTTAAGACATGATGTGTATGATCTGCAGTCTCCTCTTTTCCAGCTATATTCTGCAACAGTTCAATTAGCCGTTTTCCTTCTTGGACGTTGGACACTTGGACGGCGTTAATAGCTGGTCATTTCGTATCCTTTTCTTTAAGGGTCTATCAATAGAAATGTATTGGTTTGGAGCCCAGGGTTTTTTGGGTTTTTTTTTTTTTTTTGGCTCAGAACCTATATTAAGGATGGAGACAGGTTCTAGAGCTGGTTGAGTTTCTCTGAGTATAAATCAGACTTTTCCTTAAAGCCTTTCTGAATACTGCAGAGCTGTCGTTGAGAGTTAAGTGACCTGAGGCTAAAACTGGCTTCATCTTCCCTATAAACTTAATCTCCCGCAGTGCTCCATGTGAACCCTTTTGATCACTCTAACAGAGTTGATGCTGTTGACTACCTTTTTTTGGAAACTCTTCCCTTGGCTTCAGTTATGACTCTTCACTTGTGGCTACCATTTACTGAATACTTTACTCTCTGCCCGGCAGCTATCTCATCTCATTTAATCCTCATCACAACTTTATCAGATGAATATTATTCTCTTTATTTTACAGATGAGAAAATACAGGCTCAAAGAGAATAATTAACTTGCTCAAGGCTTTGCCAATCTGTGATGCCTTTGGGGTTAGTGAGATGCCCGTAGCAACAGTGGGAGGCTTTGCCACACTGCCAGCCCCCTCCTTCTCTGACTGTTCTCCCATGTGAAATCTGCTTAAGTTATTGCTGCTGCTGTTAAGACCACTCTGCAACCTTCGGGATCTCAGAATCTGTTCTCAGAGAGAAGGCCTAAACCATCATGCCCCACGTCCCTGTTTACCTCAATCACTGTCTGACATCCAGTTACCCATTATTTTCTAATACTCATTCCCTACCACTCTCTTCATCCTCTCAGCTAATCCAGTTCCCCCAAATCTTTCCACCATGTCCTCTACAACTTCCCCCTCCATTGTCAGTAAATCCCCATGAAGTATCAGCCTCTAGCAGCAAGATCAAGCTACAGGGGCAACAATGGGGGCCCTGTTCGTGTGGCACCTGGTATCCAGAACTGTAATGGTATAGCTCAAGCTGCAGCATCTCCTGCTTGACATTAGCCATCACATCTTTGCCAAGCCCATTCTGTGTGTGATTTGGGGTGCTCTTTTTAGCTGTGTAGTCCCAAAGCAGCTTTTCCGCTCTGAGAGCTGAACCATGGAGCTGAGAGTTGTTAGAGGAAATCAGAAAACCAAGCAGATTGAGGTCACTGTGAATTCATAATTGTCAACCTCGTGTGCATAATCAGCATTGCCTAACAATATTACACATTTCTCTAGTAAGTTCGCTTTCCTACTCACTGCAAATGACTGTTTCAGGCCATCTCTATATCCCGTCTTTCATGTGTTCTTTTTAAATCAGTGATATGCCTTATACTTTAGTATAAAAACAGAAGCCCCCCCCCCCCCCCCAAAGGAAATGCCTTCATCTTTATACTTCTCAAATTGACAAACCTACCTGCAGTTGGGGCTCATCTTTTTCTCCTTACCTCCTGTTGGATAGAGGAAGCATCCTTCATTCTGCCAGAGACCTGTCTCTTTCAGGTGCTCTTCCCACATTCTCCTGTCTTCTTAAAGAACTTTTTCCTCTGATTATTTTCTCTTTCTACTAAAGCCTTTCCTACAGTCTTCCAATTTGTGCTAATCTCTCCCATTTTGAAAACCCTGTCCTCTACCCCCCATATCTCCTTTCTGCTTCTATCCTTTCTATTTCCTTTCACAGCTAAGCTGCTTAAAGGGGTTTTCGTCACATACTATATACAGTTTTTCTTTCCACAAACTCTTTAACCCACTCCTACCTTAATGCTCTGACCAGAATAAGATCTTCTTGCTAAAGTTGCTAATATCCATCAGATTGGGAAACATGGTGGTCTGATTTTTCAGTCCTCATCAAGACCTCTTGGTAGGTCTTACCCAAACACTTTCCTCTCTTGGCTTCCACAACACTGCCCTTTACTGTTTTCCTCTCACTTCTCTGGGCGCTCCTTCTCAGTCCCCTTTGTTGGCTTTCTCCTTTATCCTGAGCCCTCTGTTCTTTCCATTGTGTTTTCTTCCTAAATCATCCACATCATTCCTATGCCTTTAAGTATCATCTACATCCCAACAACTCCCCAAATTATTTCTTTAGCCAAGATCCCTCTCCTGAATGCCAATTTTGTGTGTGTCCAAATGCCTACTTGCGGTTGCACTTCAAAACTAACATGAACAAAGTGGGTATTTTTATCTTTCTAATTCCCAAAATATATTCTTGTTTTCTTACGTTAGTTAAGATGTTTACATTGTTTACATTGTTTTTTCTTTCTTTTAAAAAAATTGTGTTTAATTGCACAAGTAATGCCTAAGTATTTTCTTACAAAATAATTCAGTCTAATGAAGCAGAAGTCCTTCCTTGGCCCTCAGCAAGTCTCATTGCCCTCCTCAGAAGTGACTCCTGCTATCAATTTCTTTCTTGACTTTTTTTTTCTGACCTTACATTCAGAGTTGTGCATAGAGAAATTTGTAGTTTTATAATAATAACTTGTACATAAATAAAGCATACTATTATGTTTGTAGGTTGTTTTTTTTTTTTCACTTGGAGTTCTTTCCATATCAATATACACAGATCTATCTCAAGTCTTTTTAACCCTGAATTGACTTCCAAAGTCCATACCATTGTTCTTTATTAAATCATTCTTCTGTTGATGCACATTTAACTTAATATTTTTTCTTTATAGACAGTGCTGTTGTAATTACCTGTATGCATTTTTGTGTGTGTGCATGTGTAAATGTTTCTCTAAGGTAGATACCTAAAAGTAGAATTCTGATGTTGAAAGATATCTATGATTTATTTCTTTATTTCTTTCTTTATTTAAATTAAAAAAAAATTTTTTTTTTCAATTTATTTTTGAGAGAGAAGCAGAGCACGAACAGGGGAGGGGCAGAAGGAGGGACACAAAGAATGTGAAGCAGGTTCCAGGCTCTGAGCTGTCAGCATAGAGCCCGACGCAGGGCTTGAACTTGTGAACTGCGAGATCATGACCTGACAGAAAGTCGAACACTTAACCCACTGAGCCACCTGGGCACCCCGAAAGACATCTACATTTTAACAAAATTTTTTTTAATGTTTATTTATTTTTGAGAGAGAGAGAGAGAGAGAGCACAAGCAGAGGAGAGACAGAGAGAGAGGAGGACACAGAATCCGAGGCAGGCTCCAGGCCTTGAGCTGTCAGCACAGAACCTGATGCGGGGCTTGAACTCATGAGCTGTGAGATAATGACCTGACCCGAAGTCAGACACTCAACCAACTGAGCCACCCAGGTGCCCCTACATTTTAAACTTAATGCCGCCTTCAAAAATGTAGTACCATTTTACACATCAATTAACTATAAACAAGATAACCTTTCACCACATCTTTACCAACCACTGGATTTACATCTTTCATGAGGAAAATCATTTACTGTTTTTATTAGCATTTTTTCTGCTTAACAGTATTTATGAGTAACTACTATGTGCCAAGTGCTAGGGATACAGCAGTGAATAAATTAGAGGAAGATCTCTGCCATCTTCATGTTGGCTTGTAGGAATTCTTTATGTTTTGGATATTAATTATGTATATGTTGCAAGTATTTTTTTTCTGTTTTATTTCTTACTGACTTGTGACTTTATGAATTTAGAAGTTTTTCTAAGATTTAAAAGAAAGAAAGGAACACTTAGGTGGCTCAGTTGGTTGGGAGTCCAACTCTTGATTTCTGCTCAGATCATGATCCCAGGGTTGTGGGATTGAGCTCCAAACCCCACGTCGGGCTCCATGCTAAGCTTGAAGTCTGCTTAAGATTCTCTCTCTCTCTCTCTCTCTCTCTCTCTCTCTCTCTCTGTCTTTCTCCCCCCGCCCTTCTGCTCCTCACCCCCACTCACTCGTGCATGCTCAATCTCTTGCTCTCTAGAAAAAAAGTTTTTACATAGTCACATTGGGCATTGTTTTCCTCTATGGCTTAAACATTTTGTGTCTTAGAGTGGCATTTTCTACCCCAGGCTTATAAACAAATTATTTTATATTTTCTTCAACTGTTTTTATGGCTGTGTTTATTATATTTTGGTCCTCAGTCCATCTGGAATTCATTTTGTTTGTTATGTAAGATAGGGATTATTTTTTTTTTTTTGTTTGTTTGTTTGTCTTATTTTGAGAGAGAGAGAGAGAGGTAATCCAAAGCAGGCTCTGCACTTTCAATACAGAGCCCACTGTGAGGCTTGATCCCACGAACTGTGAGATCATGACCTGAGCTGAAGTTGGATGTCCAACTAACTGAGCCACCCAGGCACCTCGATATAGGGACTACTTTGTGATGTAAAATAGATCTATTTGTCCCCAAATAAAATTTAATATTTTACTTTTTGGGGTTTGTTTTCTGTGTTTTTCTCTTTAACTTGTCCTTCTTCACTGTTCTCATTTCTTTACTTTTACCTGGACACATAGAAGTAACTTCTGATTGAAGACTGTTTAACTCAAGAATGGCACTAAAAATTTGCCATCCTTGTACTAAGTGCTTGTAATGAGTAATTCATAGAAGCACTTGCTATTGTAGCAAATTTTACATATTTATAAGGATAATTATGTTTGTTCTTGTTTAGTGGATATAGATTTATGTTTTCATAGAATTTGGAGCCTCGATGATACCTCAGATACACATCCTATGCAGCAGTGGTCTACAGAGGAACTCCCCTTCTGCAGTTATACTAAGTTGGAAAAATGTGTGGTCCTTTTCCAATATGACACCTTATTTTTTTTAAGTCATTGCCAGGAACTGAATACATAATAGGGAGAAGGAGATTATAGGAAGAAGAAATTTTGCCCTCATTGCATAATTGTGTGCATTCACATTTCATTTTTTTTGTTTCTATCTTGCAAAGGTAGACATTACCTGCTCTAGGTTAAAGACAGACTTCTCTTCCTACCAGGTAAATAAAGTGTCTTCTTCAATAAAATTGTTGGATAAAGCTTGACTGAGTCTAGTCTTGGGTGACTCTGCTTTGGGAGACAGAAATAGAATAGGAATTTTTATTATATTCATACCTATTGTTTGTATAAGGAAGAAAAAAGATGATTGGTCTAATGCTAATTCCTTTTTAGGACCTTTGCTGGACTATATTATAGAAACAGGGAAGCACCTTTACTACTTCTGAATACTTCTCTAATAATCTCCCCTAATGTATTGTGAACTACTTTTGTGCAAAAAAACCTTTTATGTGCTGTGAGCTAAACACTGCTAAGTGGTAGGACTATTAAATCAGCAAAATATCATTCTTGCTCTCAAGGAGAGGGTAGGGAATCTAGATATGAAAATAAATAAATACAGTCTGATGTGATATGAGCAATACTGGAAGCAGGAATCATTGCAGTTTGAAGAGTTCAGTATTGAAATGGGGTGTATCACCTTGGGAAAAGTACTTGGCTGCCTACCCAACAGGTTTCACAGTGTAGCAGAACCTTTTTGAAATTTCCATGTTCTAGCTTTACAAGTTCTGAAATTCACATTTTTAGTACACTTAGAGGTCATTCACTTCTTAGGCTCATTCAAAACAAACTCACAAGAGACGCGTATGTAAAACAAAATGGTAATTTCTTAGATGTAGAATGCTCACGCTGATGTGATATACATGCCGGCAGAGGATACTCTGGAAAATCTACCTAGGAAGTGTAGTTAGAGGCAGTTTATTAAGTTTGGAATCCTTTAGGTCCTTGCTACTCAAACTGGTCCATGACCAGAAGCATTGACATCTCCTGGGAGCTTGTTAGGAATACACAATCTCAGGCAACTCTAGTTCTGTGTTAGTGTGTACCCACCAGAACCTTAGTTTTTTATTTGTTGTGTAATACTGGCTTGGCAGTTGGTCTTATTTCATGCTTCTTTTCTGAAACCTCAGAGTCGAGAGGCAGGAAAATCATTTTCCGTTTTTTTGGAAGGGTAGATATGTATAATAAAGCTTGTTACAAGACTTGTAATAAAATACTTGATAGACACAGAGTCCTAGAAACACAGATGAGCACAGATACACAAAAACAAACACATCCAGAGATCCCTTACATGAAACAGAACCCCTCACAACCCTCTACCCAGACCCTTCGTACACACAGACCCATACCCACACCCACAGAGAGACTCCATGTATCTCCATAGAGAGTCCCCAACAGTTACCCACAGAGATACCCCTCACAGAACCACGTACACCCCGGACCCACCCCCCAACAGAGATACACACATGCACATTGACACTCAACAAGTAATGCTAAGAACTCAAGATTTTCATGAGACTTGAGTAGTTTTTTCCATATTTTGAGGAGAAAGGACAAGTATACTCTTTAAGGTACTTTTAACTGAGGCAGAAATGTAGCAAAAAACAGACAGGCTGCCGTTGGGTCTGCACAACCATGAATGTTACAAAGTCATTTTTATTTGAATTCCTGTTTCTGGAACTGCTTGTTCCTGGGCATCATTTTCAGTTTGATGTACTTATCATGCTTGGATGGAAAAGTCATTCTCTTATTATCTCTTAGGAGTTTGCATCCTAGGTTGCTGGTTAAGCAGAATTCCATGTTCAGTTCCTCTTGGTACTAACGGACACACTCCTCGATGCGTGAATCTGCCCAGGATTGGAAGATCCAGAAATACTGCACCTACGTGGAGGACTCATACTGAGTCCTCTGTGGGTGTGTGGGTCTGAAGAATGTAGGGCAGAGAGGGAAAATTATGTTAAAACTAGAAAGAGGTGTAATTTTGGTCTTCTTATCTCTTGGCTCATTCAT
Source organism: Puma concolor (assembly GCF_028749965.1). Lineage (NCBI taxonomy): Eukaryota > Metazoa > Chordata > Mammalia > Carnivora > Felidae > Puma > Puma concolor. The sequence continues at coordinate 24,300,928 of NC_141668.1, read as the reverse complement.
AGTATGGATTTGCATAAGACCTGTGATAAAACTTAGGATGACTCAGGGGGATAATTTAGTTGTAAGTTAAAAGATTTTTAAACTATGCTGATATTGGCAGAGGATGGCACGTTGATTGTGTTGGTTGATAAAAGAGATGACTGGTATCAACATAGCCAGATTTTTTAGTTCCTTGGGCAGCATTCTGTAAGAAGAATCTTGTTAGGGAAAAGGAGACTCTGACACGTACAGCATGTTTCTGCCTAAATACTTGAAAGTTTCTATCACAATAAGGGAGTTAGGCACCAGAGAGACATTGCTAGAATAGTTTTACAAATGTAGGTTCCAAAAAGATAAATATTTTTCTCTTGCTGTCTGGTACATGTACATGTTTTCATTTGACCAAAAGCCTGTTAAATTTTTTTTCAAGCATATGGAAGAGTACCGAGAAGATTGAACACTGCCCAATTTAACAAATGTTAGATTTTGCAAAATTTTCTGTAAATACTTTTAAAGACCTAAAACATTGTAGATAAAATTGTAGAGCCTTTTGTACCCCTCCTCTATTCCCTTTCTTTTCTCTTCCTCCATCACAGTGGTAAATGCTGTCTAAACTTTGCTATTTATTATTACCCTTCGTGTTTTAACAGCTTTACTGTATATTATCAATATCAATTGTATGTCAATCATATATAGCACTGTTTTGTGTGTTTATAAACTTAACATAATGTGGTACTATAGAGTAGATACTATTCTGCAACCTACTTTTTCCACTCATCTTTATTTTGAGTTTTAACCAATCCAATACATGTAGATTTTCTAGTTGAGTCATATGTAGTGCTTCATTGTGTGACTGGATCACAGTTTACCCATTCCATATTAACGTTTTCTCTCTTTTTTTTTTTTGAACTGGGGTGAACATCCTTAAATCATGTTTTCTTACCATGTATAATAGTTTCTCTAGGGTATATATCCCATAAGCAGAATTGCCTAAGGTATACCAACTTTACCAGACTCTCCCAAATTGATTTCTAAAGTGTTTTTTTGGGGGCGCCTGGATGACTCAGTCGGTTAAGCGTCCAACTTGGGCTCAGGTCATAATCTCACTGTTTGTGGGTTTGAGCCCCATATCGGACTCTGTGCTGACAGCTCAGAGCCTGGAACCTGCTTTGGATTCTGTGTCTTCCTCTCTCTCTGCCCCTCCTTCGCTCATGCTCTATCTCTTGCTCAAGAATAAATAAACATCGGGGCACCTGGATAGCTCAGTCGGTTAAGTGGTTAAGCGTCTGACTTCAGCTTAGGTCATGACCTTGCAATCCATGAGTTTAAGCCCCACATTGGGCTGTGTGCTGACAGAGCCTGGAGCCTGCTTTGAATTCGGTGTTTCCCTCTCTCTTTCCCCCTCCATTGTTCACGCTCTGTCTCTTTTTCTCAAAAAAAAAAAAAATAAAATAAAATAAATAAATAAATAAATAAATAAATAAATAAATAAAGTGGTTCTATTAATACTTGTTTTCTGAATCCTTAATAATATGTGGTATTGTCAGATATTGAACTTGTGTCAGTCTGGTAGAGTTGTGAAATGATACCCCATTTAATTAACATTTCCTTGGATATTTAGTGGGACTGAACATCTTTTAATATGTCTGTAGTCCATTTGTATTTCCTTATTTGTGAAATGTCTATATTCATACATATCCTTTCTCATTTTTCTTCTTATTTTTTTAAAATGTTCTTGTTTATTTATTTTTGAGAGAGCGTGAGTGGGGGAGAGGCAAAGAGAGAAGGAGATAGAGAATCCTGAGCAGGCTCTGCTCCATGAGACCCTGGGATCATGACCTGAGCTGAAATCAAGACTCAGAAACGCAGCCGATTGAGCCACCCAGGTGCCCCTCTTTTCCTATTTTTCTTTTGGGGTCTCATTGGTTTTCTTACTGATTTAGAAAAGTTCTTTATATATATTTGTTCTAATCCTGTATCAGATATTTGTGTTGCAAATAACCTCAGGTCTGTGGCTTGTCTTTTTTACTTAATATGACTTTTATACAGAAGTTAAAATATGTAGGGGCTCCTGGGTGGCTCAGTAAGTTACGCTTCTGACTCTTGATTTCAGTTCGGGTCATGATTTCACAGTTTGTGGTTTCAAGCCCTGCGCTGCATTGGGCTCTGCACTGACAGGGCTCGGAGCCTGCTTGGGATATTCTCTCTTTGTCTCTGTCTCTGTCTCTCTCTCTCTTTTCCCCTTACCCCACTCATTCTCATGCTACTGTGTGTGCTTTCTCTCTGTTTTTCTCTTTCTCAAAATAAATAAATAAACCTAAAAATACATATATAAAAAAAGTTAAGGGGTGCTGGGTGGATCAGACAGTTAAGCATCTGACTTTGGCTCAGGTCATGATCTTGCAGTTGGTGGGTTCGGGCTCTGCGTCAGCCTCTCTGCTGTCCGCACAGAGCCACTTCAGATCCTCTGTGTCCCTCTTTCTCTGCACCTCTCCCGCTTGTGTGCATGCTCTCTCTCTCTCTCTCTCAAATAAGTTAATATTGAAAAAAAATTTTTAAGTTCAAATATGTAATGTAAAATCGATCATTTTTTTCCTCCATGTAGTTTGTCCTTTTTGATTCTTGTTTTAGAAACTTTTCTCTATCCTGATATGAAATGCCACTTTCACTGTCACACATCCTCTGTGTCCATTCTGTTTCTGGGTTGTGTATTATGTTCCATTAGTCTCTTCGTTGATTTCTTTACCAATATCACACTTTTTTTTAATTGCTAGAACTTTATAATAACTCTTACTTTCTTTGGATATGTTCCTCCTAATGTATTTAAAACTTTTTAACACCTTTATTGAGGTAAAATTTACATAAGATAAAGTTTACCCATTGTAAATTACAATTGAATGGCTGTTAATACATTTGTAGAGTTGTTTTTTTTCCCCCCACTATGGTAAAAAATAAACAGTAAAACCTTGGTTTGCGAGCAGAATTCGTTCCGGAAACATTCTTGTAATCCAAAGCACTTGTGTATCAAAGCTAATTTCAAGAACCATTGGCTCAGTTGTGATCATCTGATGTTTGGTGTCATGTACTGCTTCTATTGCAAGATATCGCTCATTCATCAAGTTAAAGTTTATTAGTAGTGTTTGCTCATCTTGCATAACACAGAATAAGTTACTTGCAGTCTGAGGTTTTACTGTATATAAAACATAAAATTTACCATTTTAAGGTATATAGGTCAGCAGTTATTAAGTATATTCCCATTGCTGTAGAACTATCACCACCACTCATTCCTAGCATTTTTTTAATCTTCCCGAATTGAAACTTCATCATACCCATTAAACTCCTCATTCTCCTGTCTCCCCAGCCCCCAGCAACCACTAGTCTACTTTGTCTCTATGAATTTGACTACCCCAGGTACCTTGTACAAGTGGAATTGGATAGTTTTGTCCTTTTGTCTCTGGCTAATTTCACTTAGCCTGTTATCTTCAAAGTCCATGCATGTTGTAGCGTGTGTCAGAGTTTCATTATTTTTTAAAATTGAGTAATATTTCAGTGTATGTATGTACAACATTTTGTTTTTCCGTGCATTCATTGATGAACACTTGGGTTGCTTCTCCTTTTGTCTGTTGTGCATAATGCTGTTATAAACACGAGTATACAACTACCTGTTTGAGTTGCTGCTTTTTTTTTTTCCAATTTTTTTTAATGTTTATTCATCTTTGAGACAGAGACAGAACATGTATGGGGAAGGGGCAGATAGAGAGGGAGACACAGAATCCGAAACACGCTCTAGTCTCGGAGCTGTCAGCACAGAGCCTGATGCGCGGCTCGAACTCACCAACCTGAGCTGAAGTAGGATACTCAACCGACTGAGCCACCCAGGTGCCCTGAGTTGCTGCTTTCAATTCTTTGGGTATATGCCCAGAAATGAAATTGCTGGATCATATGATAAGTCTATTTCTGATTTTTTGAGGAACTGCCATACTGTTTTCCAGAGCAGTTATATATTAAGTAATCTCTATACCCAACATGGGGCTCGAACTCACAACCCTAAGATCAAGAGTTGCATGCTCTTCTGACTGAGCCAGCCAGGCTCCCTCATCATTTTATATTTTTACTGACATCATACAAGCATTCTAATTTTTCTACATTCTCAACACTTGTTTATTTCTTTATTAGAATAACCATCCTAATGGGTATGAAGCAGGTAGAGTTTTAAAATCACACCATGGTCCAATTTAGGAATAGTTCTGTTTCCCCTAGAAGTCCCTTTTGCCCATTTGCAGTCAATCACTGCTCCCAACTTCTCCAGGTAGTCACTGATTTGCTTTCTTTATGTATTTGCCTTTTCTGGAAGTTTCCTATAAATGAATCATACAATATGTGTCTTTTGTGTCTGGCTGTTTCACTTAGGGTAATAATTTTTGAATAATTTATTCATGTATCAATAGTTTTTCCTTTTTTATTGCCAAATGGCATTCCATTGTATGGATATACAACATTTTATTTATCACTTTACTAGTTGATGGATGATTCTGGATTATTTTCAGCTTTTGGCTATTTTGAAGAATGCTGCTGTGAACATGGATAAGTCTTTGTATGGATGTATGTGTTAGTTTCTCTTGGACAGATATCTAGAAGTGAAATCGATGGGTCATGTGTTAAGTTTATGTTTAACTCTTTAAGAAAATGGCAAACTTTTCCAAAGTGATCATACAATATTACAATGCTACTAGCAGTTTATGAGTATTTCATTTTCTCTACATCCTTGTAACACTTGGCATTGTTTTTTTTTATTGTAACCATTTTAGTGGTTATGTAGTGCTATGTTATTATAGCACTATATCATATAGTATTTGTGTTTCTCCATGACTGGTAATGTTGAGCATCTTTTCTTGTGTTTATTAGCAATTTGTATATTTTCTTCTTTTTAAAAAAATTTTTTTAAGTTTATTTATTTTTGGGGGGGAGAGAGAGAGAGAGAGAAAGAAAACACAAGTGGGGGAAGGGCAAAGAGAGTTGAAGACAGAGAGAATCCCAAGCAGGTTCCACACTATCAACACAGAGCCCACCACAGGGCTCCAACTCACAAACCAAGAGTTGGATGCTCAACTGACTGAGCCACCTAGGTACCCCTGTATATCTGCTTTGGTGAAATGTCTGTTCAGATCGTTTGTCCATCTTTTTTTGTTGTTTGTTTTTGATTTTTTTTTTTTTAATTTATATCCAAATTGGTTAGCATATAGTGCAACAATGATTTCAGGAGTAGGTTCCTTAGTGACCCTCCCCCTCCCATAACCCCTCCAGTAACCCTCAGTTTGTTCTCCACATTTATGAGTCTCTTCTGTTTTGTCCCCCTCCCTGTTTTTATATTATTTTTGTTTCCCTTCCCTTATGTTCATCTGTTTTGTCTCTTAAAGTCCTCATATGAGTGAAGTCATATGATTTTTGTCTTTCTCTGACTAATTTCACTTAGCATAATACCCTCCAGTTCCATCCACATAGTTGCAAATGTCATTTGTCCATCTTTAAATTGGGTTGTTTTCTTCTTAACTGAATTGTGAGACTTCTTTCCATAGCCCGAATACAAGCCCTTTTTCAGATACATGATTTGCAAATATTTTTTCCTAGCCTGTCTTTTCATTTTCCTAATGATGCATTTTGAAAAGCTAATGGTTTTAATTTTGATAAAGTCCAATATATTACTTTTTAAATAGGTTGTACTTTTGGTGTTATGTCTAAGAAATTTTTTTAAATTTTTTTAAAATTTTATTTTAGAGAGAGAACGTGAACAGGGGAGTGGGACAGAAGGAGGGAGGGAGAGAGAGAGAGAGAAAGAGAGAGAGAGAGAGAGAGAGAGAGAGAGAGGAATATTAAGCAGGCTCCATGCTCAGTGCAGAGCCTGACACAGGTCTCCCTCCCATGACCCTGGGATCATGAGCTGAAATCAAGAGTCAGGGCTTCTCAACCAACTAAGCTGCCCTGGTGCCCCATGTCTGAGAAATCTTTAGTTCAAATTCACCAAAATGTTCTCCTATGTTTTCTTCTAGCAGTTTTATAGTTTCAGATTTTATATTTGGTCTGTGATCTATTGTGAGTTGACTTTTGTGTCTGGGGTAAGATATGGACCTAATATTTTTTCCTTTATATAGATATCCTGTTGTCCCAGCACTTTGTTTTTTTGAAAAGACTATTCTCTGCCTATTGAATTGGCTTGATACTATTGTTGCCTATCATTTGTCTGTAGATATGTGGGTGTATTTCTGGATGTTGTGTTCCAGTGGTCTGCTCGTTTATCTTGATGCCAGTACTATACTCTCTTGATTATTGTAGCTTTAGAGTAAGCATTGGAATTGGATAATATAAATGCTCCTATTTTATTATTCTTTTTCAAAATAATTTTGACTATCTTAGGCCTTTTTAAATTTCCATACAGGGCGCCTGGGTGGCTGAGCCTTCAGCTCAGGTATGATCTCACAGTTCATGAGTTTGAGCCCCACATTGGGTGAGCTCAAGCCCCACTTTGGGTAAACATGAGCCCTGCTTCTCTCTCTCTCTCTCTCTCTTTCTCTCTCTTTCTCTTTCTCTTTCTCTTTCTCTTTCTCTTTCTCTTTCTCTCTGCCCCTCCTGGGATTCTCTCTCTCTCTCTCTTTGCCCCTTGCTCACTTGCACTCCACCCCCCCAAAATAAATAAATAAATAAATAAATAAATAAATAAATTTCCATACAAATTTTAGGATAAGCTTGTCAATTTCTACAAAAAAACCTTGCCAAGATTTTGGTAAGGATTATGTCAAATCTATAAGTCATTTTGGGAGAATTCCCATTTAAGTGCTATTGAGACTTAAAGTCCATGAACATGGAACCAAACTTTTATTTATTTATTTATTTATTTAAAAATTTTTTTTTTTTTAATGTTTATTTTTGAAGGAGAGAGAGAGAGAGCGTGAGGGGCGGCGGGGACAGAAAGAAAGGGAGACACAGAATCTGAAACAGGCTTCAGGCTCTGAGCTGTCAGCACAAAGGCCGACTCGGGCTTGAACTCACGAACCGCGAGATCATGACCTGAGCTGAAGTCAAACACTTAACCGACTGAGCCACCCATGTGCCCCATGTGGAACCAAAATTTTAAACAAGCTTTTTTTTTTTTTTTAAAACAAAGATTAGTGTATATCATGTGAACTTAAAAAGAACATTTGGATTAATTTCTGTATATTTCTGAGAGTTTTAGGGATACTTAATTTGTATAAGCACTTCCTTGTCTTTAGGCCAACTTTAGTAGAACTGCTTTAAAAGATTTTATATATATATTTATATATTTATATATTCATTCATTCATTCATGTATTCATTCATGCATGCATTCATGCATGCTTTAGCTCATGACCCTGATATCAAGAGTCGCATACTCTTATCAACTGAGATAGCCAGGTGCCCCTAGAAATTCTTGTAGATAAAAGTCCAAATCTTCAAAGGTACACCTATTTCAGTGTGACTCCAAACCAGCAAGCCTTTTTATGGCTTAACTATGGACGCAAAAGGCATCCCCAAAGAGGATGCAAAAGATGCAGACCCCTTTAAGAGCCAGAGTTACTGCCAAAGATAGCCTAAGCATTTTTTGTTAAGAACCTCCTTATGACAAAGGACACGAAAGACAAAGATACAGGAAAACAATGACTTTTTCTGGAAGGCTAAGGATAACTAACTAATGGGTATCCGAAAGCAAATTCATGACAGTTACAATCCAAAGAGCTAATTCTTACAAATGTTTTTCTCCTGCTAATCTGAATTTGGAAAAGAAGGTACAAGGAGAAGTTCACCATCTTCTCCTGAACCGACAAAACCCCCAAATCCAGGAGACTGACTTTGGTAAGAATTCTTACCTTTTGCTGGCCTTTGTCAGTTGCTGGAGTATTTTTAGCTATAGTCTACAGGGCTTGTGGGGTGTCCCAGCTGTTCCTTCACGGTCACTAAAACTAAAATAAACTAAAACAGAAAAAAGTCCTTTTTCTACTATCCTCCTTGGCTTTCTGGCTGGGACCCTGTAAATTGGACTGACAAAAGACAGACTAATAAGAGCAAAGTACACAGGGTTATTTATTTAATACAAGTTTTACATGAGATGAGAGCCTTCATAAAAAAAATGAAAAAACAAAGAAATGGTTAAACGTGAATGTTTTTGTGTTAATTTTGATGAAGAGTGGAAAGTTGTGGCAAAATGTTCTAAGACAAAAGGGTCTGAGCTAAGGGTAATAAGCTGGGGAAATTTAGCAAGGCCTTAATATTCATTATGTCAAGGTGCCGTATTTTGGGTCAGCGTGTTCTAAACCTCATCAATAATGATGGTAAATCACATAGCTTGATAATGATGATATCCAAAAGTAATTATTTCCAGTTTGAGTATACCCATTAATGTACATAGCTAATTCTAGATTCTTTTTCTTTTCCACCTTCTGAATTATCATAGTTATTTATCAGTTTTATGGTCTTTATGAAGGGTCTTTTGGGTATTCCAGAAATTGATTCATTTTTTTACCACTTCCATCAGGGTAATGTCTTTAAAATTCTTCTGTTGGTTAGTGGGCCCACTTTTTGTTCATTAGGTATTTGGCTTGCTTTTGGTGGATTTTCACAATTTAATGCTAGCACATGATAGGTGCTTAATAAATGTTTGTGATAATAGAGCTGAACCGCATTGTGAACCATTGATTTGTAACATACTTCTCTCCCCTCACCAGCTCACCACCTCACCACCTCTGTCCCTTGAATGAATGTAACTCCTGATGCAGTCGCACACACGAAAGCTTAAGTATTTTCAGCTCTTGTATGTAATATTCTTGGTTAGATTCTCTGTCAGATGACACTAGTGATTAAGCCTTTGGAAAGAGCCCAAGAGTTTTCAGACTCTCTGGCTAGACAATAGCAACAACAGTGGGTCGTATACACTGACGTGATGATACTTGGCAATTCTAAAGCAACGCTGTTTTTATACAGGAGCATCAGGTTAAACCAGTTAAGACTCCTTAGGCTGAAAACCTACTTTGTAGATTTTATAGTTTTATTTACTTTTTTTTTTCTCCAGAATGGTTTCCTTAAATATGTAGCAGAGATCATGGTAGATACGTATTTGTACTCAAAGATTGAGATGCTCACCAAGAGGGCTGTTGGCTTAAAGGGAGCGAGGACAATGAGTATTTTGGGGTTCACAGTTAGACTCTTGAAGCCTCTGTCCCTATTTTGGGGAAAAAAGGAAGGGCACCCTAGGAAGGTTGGGACCTTGCCAAGATGTAGAGCAGTATCAAAGAATACTGTCTTTAGAGCACTTATAAATTTGAATTAGTTCTTACAATAGCACTGTGGTAAGCAATTATAGTTTACTAATGGAAAGGCCAAATAAAATGAAATTCAATTAATGTTTGTTAAATGTCATTAAGCACTCTACTTAGTGTTTGTCCAAAGCTCCAGAGCAGGCAACTGTAAATGCAAAATCCAAATGCTGCATTTTGCCAAGAGAGCATTTTGGTCTCTGTATCTGTAAATATAAATACTTCCTGAATTATAAGATTATAGTACAGAAATTTTCTTTAGTAGAAATTAGAATGCAAGTGTTTCAAAATATGCTTATTTAGGTCTTTATGTTTCATGAATTTTCAAGTAAAAAGTCAGAATTAGAAAAACAAGAAACAAACTTAACTTATAGTTGTATCTTTTTTAGTGACGTGTTATGATTTAGTCAAATCAAACACAAGGTAAAAAACTGAACTTGAGTTCTTGTTCTATAATACTTCAAACAAATGCTTATTTGACTGAATCATAATATGAGCACTTGGTTAAAAAGTATTACAGAATACGAAGTCAAGTTTCATTTTTTACCTTATGTTTGAAATGTTATAACATCTAAATGAAGGGTCTTAGCTGGTGTCCCCGTGGAAATTGAAGGAGGGAGTCAAGAAATAGCTTTGGAAATTATTATGAAGGTCCTAGTCATAACGGTAGCTATTCTTAGAACGATTGTAGGGGGTCAAATGAGATATACTTGGACACAAAGCACCATTAATAGGAAGAAGAAAATGTTGGTAAATTACGTTATTATCCTATAATTATTATTAATTATTAATATTACATATAATTATTATTATATTATCCTATAATAATATAATTTTACCTTTGTATAGCTCTTTATATTTTTTAATCCAGTTAAATCCATCATTTTATTTGGTACTGGAATAGAGTTTGAAATATACTAAGTGACTTCTTAACATGTTAATTTCAGGGATGCTATTACTTTTTTTTTTTTTTTCCTTAAACTATGATTAAAAATACTAGATACTTTAGGGGCACCCGGGTGGCACAGTTGATGGTTAAGCATCTGACTCTTGATTTCGGCTCAGGTCATGATCTTCCAGTTCGAGGGATTAAGCCCTGTATTGGGCTCTGTGCTGACAGTGCAGAGCCTGCTTGGGATTCTCTCTCTCCCCCCTTTCTCTCTGCCCCTTTCCTATTCTTTCTTTCTTTCTTTCTTTCTTTCTTTCTTTCTTTCTTTCTTTCTTTCTTTCCCTCTCTCTCTCTCTCTCTCTCTCAAAATAAATAAATAAATAAACTTTACCCCCCCCATACACACAAACAAAACCCAATACTTTACATTTAATTATTTTGTACTTGATTGGTACATTGCTAACATTTTTCAAAGGAATATCAATTTTGTTGAAACTAGAGCCCAAGTGTTTTAATTTTCTTATCCTGGTCTCTTTGTTGTACCATACTACTGTAAAACGATCAATCTTCATTAAGTCCTAGGTCACTTTTTATTTAACCTGGCCAAAACAATGTTCTCTAAGAGCCTTATTTCAAATATCTAATTTTGTAAAGAGATTTGAAGGCAACATTATAGCTACTCTTCTGTTTTCTCTGAGCTAGGTCATAGGTTAAGGAGGGGAAGAGAGAAAGAGTTCAGAAGTTTGAGTAAAATCGTAGAGGCACTTGGGTGGCTTAGTTGGCTAACTGACTTCAGCTCAGGTCATTATGTCACAGTTCATTAATTCGAGCTCCACATTGGGCTTTCTGCTGTCAGTGTGGGCCCCACTTTGGATCTTCTGTCTCCCACTCTCTCTCTGCCTCTCTCTCTTTCAAAAATAAATAAAGATTAAAAAAAGAAGATTAAAAAACCCACAAAAACTTTTTAAAAAAGTGAGTAAAATGGTGAAAATTTAAAGTAGTTTTTTGTGGAGTATGAGCAGGGTCTCAGAATTAATCAGACAGTGTAGAATGAAATTTTCTAGTAGTCACATTTTAATTAATTAGTTAATTGATTTTTAAGTAGGCTCCACACCCAATGTGGGGCTCAACCTCATGACCCTGAGATCTAGAGTCGCATACTCTACCAACTGAGCCAGCCAGGCATGCCCCATAGTAGTCACACTTTTAAAAGTAAAAAGAAGTAAAATTAATTTTAACAACATATTGTATGTAACCCAACAAATCCAAAATGTTATAATTTCAATATGTAATCAATATAAAAACTGAGATATTTTGCCCTTTTTTAGATTTAGTCTTCAAAATTTATTATGTTATGTTTTGGCAGCACATTTGATTTTGGACTAGCCACATTTCAAGTATCCATCAGCTACATGTGGCTAGTGGCTATCTGTTGAAAAGTGCAGTTCAAAAGTAAGTAAAAAGTAATACATTTTGAGCTGCATAGATACTGTCATCTATTATTTACATGAATATATTATTTTTTCTAACAGTTTTTGAGGATAAGGCAATTTATTTGCTAGACCTGGCTTGATGAACTCAAGGGAAGTTGATACATTAAAAAAAAAAAAAAAAGTGAGATCCAGTTAGAAGGAAGTTTATTCTACAGGAGGAGGCGGTGCCAATACTAAATTTAATACAGCATCCTATATAGATACATCCACCTTGTCATATGAAAGCTATGTACAACTGTATATATCCTTTAAAAGTATAGAAAAGGTAGTATATTACATACAGCATTCTGTATCTTGCTTTTTTCCCACTTAATATACCTTGGAGCTGCTTTGTTGTTTTTAAAGTCTATATTATATTCCATTGTATGAATGTACCATAATTTATGTAGCCAATTTGCTATTTATAGTTGTTTTCAATATTTTGCCCTTAGAAACAGTGCCATAATGAATATCTTTGTATATATGTGTTGAATACATATGTGAATACCTGTAGAATAAATTCTTACAAGTGAAATTTCTGGTTTAAAAGGTAGGTATATATTTCTTATTTTATAAATATTGCCAAATGCAATAGAAGTTATACTAGTTCACACTCTAGTAGTGTGAATAAACTTTTTCTTAAATAGAACTGATTCTCCGAACTGAGTCTTAGTAGCAAACAAAATTTATAGATTTAAAACATTTTAGGGGCGCTTGGGTGGCTTCAGTTGGTTAATCACAGGTCTTTGGCTCAGGTCATGATCTTGTAGTTTGTGAGTTCGAGACTTGCATCAGGCTGTCTGCTCTCAGCACAGAGCCTTCTTTGGATCCTCTCTCTCCCTCTCTCTCAGCTCCTCTCCAGCTTGTTCTCTCTATCTCTCAAAATAAATAAATAAACTTTAAAAAAGTGTTTTTATTGTGCTATTCTAATAGAAGAGGCATAGGTAACCACCCTTTATCTTGAGATGATCCTTTTTTTTTTTTTTTTTCCTTTTAATGTTTATTTTTGAGAGAGAGAGACAGTGTGAGCAGGGGAGGGGCAGAGAGCAAGGGAGACACAGAATCCCAAGCAGGCTCCAGGCTCTCAGCTGTCAGCACAGAGCCCGATGCGGGGCTCAAACCGACAAGCTGTGAGATCGTGACCTAAGCCGAAGTTGGAGGCTTAAATGACTGAGCCACCCAGGCTCCCCTTGAGGTGATCCTCTTGAGCTACCTCAGAGGAACCCCTCAGGTTCCAGAGTATAGATTGAAAACACTGATTGTAATCCAGCTCCTCTTACTTTATGTATGAAGAAAAGGGTTCCAAAGAGATGGAGCTATTCCTCCAAGACCTCCTAAAAGGAGAAAAATAGGAAAAATAGGAATGGCTCTGAAATGTCTATGAAAGGAATTTCTTAGTGTTCTCTGTAACAGACTGACCTCAATTAATGACTTTTAAAGAATCAGACCTCTTAAAAATAGCACTTGGTGTTTGATTTTGTTTTCATAAGCTTCATGGTTAGTGGAGACCTTGGCAGCTCCTGGCATTGGAGTAGAATAGGGAACTTGATTGATGATTGGGGGGGGGGGGCAAGGGAGAGAGTCCTTGCCTTCACGTTTCTTTTTTTTTTTTAATTATTTTTTTTTAGAGAGTGTGAGCATGAGAGAGGGGCAGAGGGAGAAGAGGGAGAGAGGAGAGTATGAGCAGGGGAGAGGGGCAGAGGGGGAGAGAGAGAGAGAGACAGACAGATAGACAGACAGACACAGACTGAATCTTAAGCACACTCCACAGAGCCCAAAACGGGGCTTGACCCTGCAACCTTGGGATCATAACCTGAGCTGAAATAGTCAAGACATTCGACCAGCTGAGCCACCCAGGTGCCCCTTTGCCTTCATATTTCTGATGTGGCAACAACTGATCTGAAAAGCAAAGGGGCAAAGACTCAGCTGAGGAGGATGAGGTGGTATAGGAGAAAAAAATCTAGAGTGCCTAGTCCAGTGCCTGGTCCATTGTAGCTGCTAGTTACGCTAGTTCTGTGTTAGTGGAAGTATAGATTGGTCTAGCCATTTTGGAAGGAAGTAATCAGATTATACATTATGTGTACTCCATGATCCAGAAGCTCTTTCCCTAGGTGTATATCTGAAAGAAATTCTCACAGTACATAACTGGTTGTTCATTACGGTGTTACATGTTTATGGAAAATGTAGTTGTTGTCCTTCTCTTTCCCCAATGATGGGTAAATTAGGATAGATTTCTACCACTAAGAATTATCTAGCAATTTGAAGCAGTGGACTACATGTGCACAGGCAATGTGATGTCTCTTAAAAACATGATGCTGAATAAAACAAAGAAACAGACTGGGATATGTAACATAATAGCATTTATATAAATTAAAAAATGCATTAAGTAAAACACTGCACAGTTTGTAAGAAAACATGTGAACATGTAAATATATTACAGTGACTGCCTAAATTGAGGGCTAATGGGAGTGGGATAAAGGAGAATAAATAAAATAAAAATATGTAAGTGTAAAATTTCATTTCTCTAGTGAAGTGATGTTGGAAGCATCTACTAGTTGACTAGGAGGATATCTACAGACCACTACCCTGTGTCTCCCATTGTTATTACCTTTGGGAATAATTCATTCTTTCTTTCTTTCTCTCTTTCTTTCTCTCTCTGTTTCTTTTTCTTCTCTTTTCTTTTTAAATGTTTATTTTTGAGAGGGAGAGAGAGAGAGAGAGAGAGACAGAGTGCAGGCTGGGGAGAGGCAGAGAGAGAGGGAGACACAGAATCCGAGGCAGGCTACAGGCTCTGAGCTGTCAGCACAGAGCCTGATGCGGGGCTTGAACTCGAGCTGTGAGATCGTGCGTGACCAGAGCCAAAGTTAGACGCTTAACCAACTGAGCCACCCAGGGGCCCCAGGATAATATTTTCTGATAATAAATTATCGTTGGAACATTTTTGTTGTTAATCTAGCTATACTTAAAGTGAGTGTTTGGTATTCGCGTTTCTGAAATCTTCCTCTTTTTTTAGCCTTTATTTCCTCTTCACTTTTTCTGTTACTATATGTTCTGTTTGGTTGTTACTTAAATACAGAATATACTAGCCTCATTGTTTATATCTCATTTAGATACTACGTATATTACCAGCACTATATGTTGTCATTCTTAGAAGATGATACTGATACTTAGTGATGAGTCATATGAGATCTTTTTCAGTGTCCTCTTAGATAATGGCTTTTTTTTTTTTTTTTTTAATTAAAGGAAGGGAAAAAATACTTGGAATAAAGAACTGACTAGTTTGATCCATTACCCTATATAAAACTTATGTTATTTATCTTGCTTTTCCTAAGAATCTCTGCTTAGGACAGATAAAAGTACTGACTCCTAGAGAGTTCCCTGAGGTAGCAGTAAGATCTTGGGTAGAATATCATATAAGAAACAACACCCCCTACCTTTTTGCAATTTTTGTTGCTAGAACTACTCTTCTTTTTGTAGGTCACGAGCTTTTGAGTAGCCTGAGTTTGGGGTTAGCCTTAATTGAGGTTTTGGTTGTTAATGTGTACCACCCAGTCCGGTGCTCCAGATTAGCAACTGGAGAAAGGAGCTGTGATGGAATTAAAGTAACCTTGGCAACCATTATAATGTAAATGAGCCTTCTTGGGAAGGAAGTTGAGAGCGTGGGCACTTGTTAGGGCATTCCTTTTAGCTTTTCAAGTAGAGCTGACTAGCATTTTGCTATTTTAAAATCCTGGTGTAGCTGCTCCTCAGACACCGTCAGATCAAGTTCTGTGCCATTCTAGCCTTTTTGAGTTTTCTGAGAAGCTAATACCATGTTTTAATAAGTATATAAAGCAAAATGAATCTCAAAATGATGTGCTTATGCTCTTCATACACGTGAAGACCTCTTTTTCCTTTGCTAACATTGCCTTTTTCTCATTGCCTTCTGCCACTAGCATTGCAGCAGCTCTGCCCCAAATCTCTGATGCACAAAGGAAGCCACTTAAGTTTCCGGAGAAACAGTGTGGTGTATACCTAACAGACCCTGTGGCCAAGATTTAGCTTATGATAGAACTGGTAATGCCAAGGCTACAACTTAAGCAGTATAAAAGAGACAAATCCTCGGTTTCAAATCTTAATTTTTTTGTTTTAGCCTTTAGGCTTTAAGAAAAAAAATTCTTATATGTTTGGAGTTTTAATGCAGGCTTACTCTTTGTGGATTTAGAGATTGGATGATGAGGGGAGTAACAAAAGTGAAACCAAAATTATGACCAAACTGGGGTTGAGTTGCTAAATTAAGTACTATACTTGTTTACCGCCTCCCTGATGAGTCCAGTGGTTTTAACAAAACTTGTGAGTGAAAAGCTTGGGTTTCTTATTGAAGGTTAACCATTGTTATGCTGTTGGTGCTGAGCAAATAGCTTCCATCAGCCTCGGTTTTCACTTTGTAAAGAGTGAAAACAAGGACTCTTTCCATTATGGGGAAATATTTACAAACGGAATAAAATAGAACTAGTGGTATGATCAAGGATATCATCTGATGTAAGGTAAATTCTAAAATTTAGGGTAATATGTCTCACATATCCTCCGTAGCTTCTTTCAGTTAAGGCTTTTAAAACATATTATTAGTTCGGGGCTCCTGGGTGGCTCAGTCAGTGGAGTGTCCAACTTCGGCTCAGGTCATGATCTCATGGTTTGTGGGTTTGAGCCCTGTGTTGGGCTTTGTGGTGACAGCTCAAAGCCTGGAGCCTGCTCAGGATTCTGTGTCTCCCTCTCTCTGCTCCTACCCTGCTCACACTGTCTCTCTCTCTTTCTCTAAAAAATAAACATTAAAAAATTTTTTTAAAGAAAGAAAAAAATGTTGTTATTTTGATTTTTAAGTCTTCTTCCTCCAACCTTACCTTTTTGTTGAGTTGTCATTCAGATCACCTCAGATAACCTTTTATAACAACTGTCTTTGTTGGCTTAGCCATCCATCAACAGGTAAGTTGATCTTGAAGTTCAAATATCTGAGCATTTATTATATGAAAAGCTTGAAACTGTGTGCATGGAGAATAAATTTAAAATATGTAAAAGCATAATTCCTACCCTTTAATAGTCATTCAAATACTTGGAAACAGCTCTAAATGTTCCTTTTCCTGCATCAGAGCTTCTCTGTGGAAATCATTCCTGATTGTCTTGGTCATTCTTCATATGATTTAGTTTGCCAGCCTTGTTACCACCTTCCTGGTTATCCTTTTCCAGATTTATTATATATGGTTAGTGTCACCTGTAAGAGGTCATATACTGAATCATGATTCTAGGATGTTGCTTGACCTGTTGCAGTTTTCTTCTTTGTACAGGTCACTGTACTGTTATTTTATTAATTGAGTTTGTGTAGGCTTTTTAAGCTGAAACCTCATAATGAAGGCTCATCTTGAACTTAACACTCAATTGTTAAAAAGTAACAACAGGACCAAAATGGAGTCACTTGTACTAGGCCCACCTCACCAAACCAAGATTTAATTAATATTTAACCTAATTGCAGTTTTGACCTTCCCTAGGAATGTAATCTTAACTGGTCAGTCTGGAATTTTCTAGCCAGCACCAGTAGGGTTATCCTGCTTCATAGACCCTGATTTTCTCCAAAGGAAGGTGACCTTGCCAGAAACAATTTTTTCACTAATGACTTCCTTTTCTCATTCCCTCTCTGCCTCTGAAAACCTTTCCTTTTCTGTAGCTCTTTGGAGCTTCTTTCTATTTGCTAGATGGGATACTGCTTAATTCATGAATTGTTAAATAAAGCCAATTTGATCTTTATTGATCTTGAATTTTTGTTATTTAACACAACTAAATTCTCAAGTAATGATCAACTAATGTTAAAATTAATTTCTTACCAGCATTATACTTTTTTTTAAATAACTATATTTACATTTATCCTTCATAAATTTCGTTTTGTATTTTCAGTCCATTGTTTTTATCTCTTCAGATATTTTTTATTTTGTTGATTGTGTCTTTCATGGCATTATCTAATCTTCCTAGCTTTGTATTACTAGCAAAATATATAAACTACCTCTTAAATCTTCAGCGTGTTGATAAACATCTACCACAGCAAGGCCAAATAAAGAGCCTTGCTAACATTAGAGCCTTCCATCCAGATTGATATTAAGCCATTGATTAATAATGTGAGGATGGTTGTTTAACCAATTTTAAAACCATTACCTGACTAGCATGAGAAATCTTATCTTGATTTCAACAAGATGTATTTGACCTACTCTATGTTATTTATCTTATCTTTCAGTCTAGTAATTTTGCCAAAAATAAAATTAGGTCAGCCTGATTTTTTTTCTTATTGAGCCAATTCTGGTTTCTGGTGCTATCTATACCCCTTCCCTACCCTGCAAAAATCTGGCATAGAATTTTGCTGGGACTCTTTGGTAAACTCTTAATCTGTAGTTCTGAGAATTTAGTCTCTCTCTTTTTTCCTTTGAAATTGAGGAAATTGAAATAGAATTTTGTTTTTAGTCTTCTAGCTTCTTTTCTATTTTCCATGAGCTATCATGGAGATCTCAATGTTTTAGGCTATAATTTATCTGGTTCTAGAGATTTGAATGTACTAAAAAGTTACTGGATGCTCTTTTATTATTTTTTCTTTTGTCTCAGACTTCAGTTTCCTCTTAAACATGTGTGTTCTGCTCTTTCCAATCTGGAAGATTATTCTTGAAGAAGAAATATAGAAGCAAAATAAGAGTGGAATAGGTTTGATTTTCTGTAGCATCTTTTAACATAATGTATGTTAAAAGGTCTGTATCATCTTTTTGTATCCAACTTTGCTGAAAAAAGACTCTATATTAGCACTGTATAAGCTTATATTGATCCTCTGTTATGTGCCAAGTACTGCATTAGATTCTTGGACTCAAATGTGAGTAAGACATGGTCTTGTCTCTTAAGGAATTCACAATATAGTTGAAGAGATACATATTTATATAAATAGCAAGATAATTGCTAATAGAGGATGTTTAAAATCCTGTGATGGAGCAATCAGTTGTATTTAAGGTAGTAGGTTTATATGAACCTCCACAGAGGAAGCTCTGTTTAAGTGTATTCTTTTTTTTTTTTTTTTTTTTTTAGAGATAGAGAGCTCAAGTGTGAGCAGAGGAGAGGGGCAGAGAAAGAGAGAGAGAGAGAGAGAGAGAGAGAGAGAGAGAGAGAGAGAATCTTAAGCAGGCTCCATGCCCAGTATGGAGCCCAACTCAGGGCCTAATACCATGCATGACACTGGGATCATGACCTGAACTGAAATCAAGAGTCGCATGCTCGACCGACTGAGCCACCCAGGTGCCCCAGTTTAAGTGGATTCTTAAAGGAAGTATGGACATTTTGGGTGGATTGGGATGTTACTGGAGGAAAAACTTTTTTTTAATGAAGAACAGCATGTATAAGTAGATGGAGGGTAAGGACCAACATGATGGAGAAATCTTAAAATAATCCTATAGTATGGTTGCAATATGGAATATAAAGGGGAGTCCCAGGAAATGAGGCTGGAGAGACAAGCAGGATCATATCAGAAAGAGCCTTTATACTGTGATAGAATTTGGACATCAGTAGGCACATGGGTGTCACTGAAGGGTTTTAAGCAAGGGATGTGATCAAAACTAGCATCGTCAGAGTCCTTTTTTATGCTATATAAGTCAGTTTAGGCTAGGTTATATTGTGCCAACAAACAATCCCCCAATTTTATTTTATTTATTTATTAAAAAAATTTTTTTTAATGTTTATTTTTGAGAGACATACAGCGCAAATGAGGGAAAGACAGAGAGAGGGGGACACACAGAATCCCAAGTAGGCTCCAGGCTCTGAGCTGTCAGCACAGAGCCTAACGCGGGGCTCCAACCCACAAGCCACAAGATCATGACCTCAGCCAAAGTCAGACGCTTAACTGACTGAGTCACAGGCGCACCAACAATCCCCCAATTTTAGTGGCTTATAATAATAAAGGTTTATTTTTTGCTAATGCTGCATTTTTATCTTGCAGCCCATTTCTAGGACCCAGGCAAGAGATGCACCTCTTGTCTAAGATATTAACTTTGTGATACAGGGAAATGAGACATTACTCTGAAAGCTGCTATTCAGACGTAAGATGTGTAATTTCCTCATATTTCTTGGTCTACAACAGGTCATATGGCCAAGCCTGACATCAGCTGTGCGGGAACCTGACATCAACTGGGCAGAACGTCTAATCCTCCAGGAGGGAGGGGAAATGAATATTTTGAATAATAATATCTACTTACATGCATCAAATTCTGTTTCTTTACTTTCTGAGATTAGTCGGAGCTGCTGGTAGCCATGTTCCTAGTGACTTAAAGTAACCTGAGGGAATGATGATAGTAGTGTGCAAAGAAATAGGAGACTAGAAAATGTCCTCACAGCTTTAGTCTCTGCATTTGCTGGGACTGCTGTGGTTCCTGAAAGTTTTCTAAGTATTTGTGAACTAATAGGAGAGTGCCACGATCAGACTTGTATTTTAGATTACTTCAGATGCAGTATGGAGAATGGGGAGAATGCATTAGAGTAGAAGCAGGAAGAACAGTTAGTACCTTACGCAGAAAGAATGGTTAATAATCTGTTTCAGATATGGAAGTATAAACTAGGGCCCTAATAGTGGGATTGGAAAGATGAAGATGAATTTTTTTAGAGTCACCCCAGAGGTAGAACCAGGTTCTGGTTATTGTAGGAAGAAGTGAAAGAGAAGAGCGTTATGGTCATTTAGGGCATTTGGATGGATAGGATATTTGGGTGGATGGTGGTGTCATTCACCAACATAGGAGGTAAAATAGTAGTGGGAGAAGCTACCTTAATTTTAAACATGTTGCGTTTGAGATATCTGTGGAACATCTAAGTGGGAGTGGCTAGTAGACAAACTGGACATGCTCTTATGGGGCTCAGAGGATGTAAAGAGTTATTACAATGGTGATTGTATTACAATGGTGATTCCTGGGATGTAAGGGTAAGAAATCATGGATAAGAAGGAAAGGGAATAGGGGCGCCTGGGTGGCTCAACCAGTCAAGTGTCCAACTTCGGCTCAGGTCATGATCTCACGGTTCATGAGTTTGAGCCACGTGTCAGGCTCTGTGCTGACAGCTCAGAGCCTGGAGCCTGCTTCAGATTCTGTGTTTCTCTCTCTTTCTCTGCCCCTCCCCTGCTTACACTCCATCTCTGTCTTTCAAAAATGAATAAACATTTTTTAAAAATTAAAAAAAAAAGAAGGAATGGGAATAAAGGAAATGGCCAAGAGGTTGAAAGGAAAAGGATCAGTGACCTGAAGTCAGTGTGAGAGAATAGTAGGAGTAATTGAACAAACAAGCTAAAAGGAGAGGCCAGAGAGCAAATTACCCAAATAAGGTCTTCTGGACATGGAACAATTTCTGGTGATGATAAGATCTGGAGTGTAATTTTGGTAGTGATTAGCTGAGGTAGAATGAAGGAGAACATCATTAGAGATAAGCTACAGGTGGCCAGATCTTCATGGGCCACCTACATGCATTGTTGAAATCACCTGATATTGCAGAACTTCTGGTTGTCTACTCAATATCCAGTTTTTGTTTTTGTTTTTAATATTTATTCATTTCTTGAGAGAGAGAGAGTGTGAGTGGGAGAGCGGCAGAGAGAGAGGGAGACACATAATCTGAAGTAGGCTCCACGCTCTGAGATGTCAGCACAGAGCCCAATGCGGAGCTTGAACTCACAAACTGCAAGAACATGACCTGAGTGGAAGTCAGACACTTAACTGACTTGAGCCACCCAGGTGCCCCATCAATATCCACTTTCTAACTGCTTCCTTCTAACAGATCTCTGTGCAATGTGCACTGGAAAAACTATACTTGGAATTAGATTCAGCTGCATTTGGCAGTAACCACCAAAAACAATGGTTTATATGCACATGAGTTTATTTTCTCATAAATACACTGTCTTCATGTAAAATCATCATCGTTTCATATCTTTTATAGCATTTATGGTATTTATTACATTCTGAATAAGTTATTTGGGTGATTTATTAATTCTGCTTACTTGTAACCTTAAGAATGTATGTATTGTATTTACAAAGAAATGCAGAGATAAGCATTACAAGGTTGGTATGGTAACTCCGCAAAGATTAGGGACTCTGTCCCCAGTGACTCCTGTCATTTTGCTTCATCATTCTGTTGCTTCTGTACTTTCATGGTCCAAGGTGACTTCTGGAGCTCAAGGCATTATTTCTGTATTATAACCATCAAGAAGGAGGAAGGGCAAAGGCAAAAAAAAGGCCTTCCCAGAAGCCCCATCCAACAATTTCCACCTACCTTTCATCTGCTAAGCCCAGGTTAATGATGGAATTTAGGATGACTAGAATCTGAGAGATGAATTTAATAGATGACAGCTAGGAGAGGAGGAAATGACATAATTGAATGGCATGACCTTAACAGAGTTGCTTTTTATAAGAGAGTGAAGAAATAGTGTACTGGCAGAGTGTTTGGCAAGTGCAGAGGTTCTGAGGGGGGTTATACTAGCGATTTTAAGGAATAGCAAAGAGGCCAGTGCAGCTGGAGTAGAGTAAGAGAGAGTTGTATAGATGAGGCCAGCTGGTAACAGGGAGACATATCATACATGGTCTCGATAGGTCATATTAAGGATTTTAGGCTTTGGCTTTTGGTCTGAATGAGATAGGAAACCATTAGAAAGTTTCAAGCAGAGTGTGGCATGCTCTGACCTAAGTTTTAACTAGATCATTGTGGCTGCAAAGTTGAGAATAGACTGAAAGGGATCAGTAAGGAGACCATTTAGGAGGTTACTCCAATGACCAGATGAGAGATGATGATACTTTGGATCTGAAAATAGCAGTGAAGATGAGAGGAGTGAGTTAGATTCTGCATATATTTGGAAAGTAGATTAAACCGGATATGCTAATGGATTCGACTTGTGTTTGAAAGAAAGAGAGGAATTAAGGATGACTTCAGAGCTTTTGGCCAGAACAACCATAAGGATGAGGACAATAGGGAAACATTGTTTAAAATGAAGATAATTGTTTTGGTACAGAGACTTACTGTAGGTGTAGTCAGTATCTTTCTGTTTCAATATATTCCCGTTGCTTGTCTGTATCCATTTCTTCCTTCTCAGTGTACATTTAACTGACTTTCAGTACATTCATTCACTATTTTGCTCAACAAATGTCTGTTGAACAATTATAAAGTGTTCCAGCCTTTATCAGTTCAGTTTTCTTTGGTTGCAAGTTGACTTAAGCAAAAAAGAAAGGGAGGGTGAGAGAAGGGGGATATTATAAGGATAATAGGAGTAACGCACAAAATCAAAGGAAATGCTGAAGAATCGTACCTGGGAAGAGCCCTGAACCATAGTGTCATCTCACAGAAGTTTAGGTAGCATAATGGACATAATGTTTTTATTAGGGTAACCTTATCTGGATAAATTGCTCGTATCAAGTATCTAATTTAATAATGATACTGAGCTAGATGCTGAGGTAGGAGTGGTGGTGGAGGAGGCATCCAAAGCTTGAATAAAATAGAATATCTACTCAGAAAGTTTATTTTTTTATTTTTTTATTTAAAAAAATTTTTTTTAACGTTTATTTATTTTTGAGACAGAGAGAGACAGAGCATGAACAGGGGAGGGGCAGAGAGGGAGGGAGACACAGAATCGGAAGCAGGCTCTAGGCTCTGAGCCATCAGCCCAGAGCCCAACGCAGGGCTCGAACTCACAGACCGCGAGATGGTGACCTGAGTTCAAGTCAGACGCTCAACCGACTGAGCCACCCAGGCGCCCCTATACTCAGAAAGTTTTAATAGCATAGAGTAATAAGTCATATAGTAACTTATTCAAATTAGAATGTAATAAATACAATAAAAGATGAAACAAAGATGATTTTATATTAACAAAGATAATGTAGTTTTAATTTTAGATATAAATAGGTTTTAAAGGAAAGATAAGCAAGAGAAAACATTGAAGAGAAACTTTTTTGTTCACTAATACAACATGAGTATATTATTTATGTTATAAAGACATAATAAAATACGATGCATCCATATTATGTAATAATATACAGCCATCAGAAATTATGTTGCCCAGGCATACTTAAGTGATCATTATATTTTAAGTGAAAACAAAACGGGTTATAAAATAACATGAACAGAAAATATCAATTTAATTAAAGAGTGTGTGTGTGTGTGTGTGTGTGTGTGTGTGTGTGTGTGTGCACGCATGCATGCATGTGCTCTCTAGTTTATAGAGTTTACATTATCCTTATTAGATTTGGAAATTTGTGTGGATTAGTGTGGATATGAGGTGGAGGTGAGGGTAGTATAGAAGGCAAAGAAAGCAGTCAGGCTGTTGTAATTATCCAAGTAGGACAAGATAAAGGCCTGTCCTAAGACAGGAAATAGAAGAAATCTAATAAGAGAGATATTAAGATGGGGGTAGAATTGATGGAATCTGGTGACAATTGTGTGTTGGGGTGGACGCACTGTGTGATAAGAGAGGAGGATGAGTTTCTAGTCTTGTATGATTGGATAAATGGTAGCACTACTTCTAGTTTATGTCGTAGTTCTTATAACACAAGAGTAAAAGCACTGAAAATGTCAAATTATCTGTTTTAAGAAAAAAATGGTGAGGGGAAATATCTAGAGAGACAGATGAAAGTGAGAAATAATTTCTTTTGAGGATTTTTTAGACTTGCTGTTTTGATCTACGTTTACTATTGTACTCTTGGTTCTAATTTAAACTAGTAATTTCTAAGTCTGAGTTTTAGAATTTATGGGATGATTTTTAAGTCCCTGTACTATCTTCAGGATCTTGTTTTTATCATATACACTAAACTCATTTTTATTGTAGACCCTAAAGAAGATCAGTTTGACAGAGTATTGTGATATAAGGAAGTAGAAAAATTTGAGTATTAAAAAGCTATAACTTTGAGGGAGGCATTAGGGAGCTTTAGTAGGGTTTATGCTTTTGGAGACAGCATCAATGCTGAGCTGAATCTTTTCCTTTGTTGAAACAAAAAAGATCTTGAAGCTTGTGTGGTGGGCTGAATTTCTCTTTTGGTAGAATGTTCTAGCTTTTGAAAATAAATAGATCTCTTGACTTTTTAAAATAGCTTTATTAAGATATATTTTCATACTGTGACGTTCATTCATTTAAGGTATACAGTTCAGTGTTTGGGCTCAGAGAGATGGGGAGACAGAGAATCCAAAGCAGGCTCAGAGCTGTCAGCACAGAGCCTGATGCGGGGCTCAAACTCACGAACTGTGAGATCATGACCTGAGCTGAAGTTGGATGCTTAACCGAATGAGCCACCCATGCACCCCTACAATTCAGTGTTTCTTTTATGTTTATAAAGTTGTGCGACCATCACTATAATCTAATCTTATTTTAGAACATATTCAGCATCCCCAAAAGAAACCTGTAGTAATCACTCCCCTATTCCTCCTCCTACTCCACTCTGCCCTCACCACCTCCAGGCAACCACGAATCTATTTTCTATCTCTGTAGATTTGCCTGTTCTGGATATTTCATATAAATGGGATCAAACAATACTTACAGACCTCTTGACTTTTAAAGTCTTTCCCTTCCTAAATTTATTATTTTTGAGCTTCATATTTTTAAAGGTCACCTGAAAGTTTATAGTATTTATAGCTCTATCTTGCCTGATAAATTTGTTTGATTCTACTTCATATTTGTGCCCCATTGTTTAATACAATACTTTGTACATAATATATATCAAGTGATTTGTAGTATTTATTTCATGTTTTTTTTTTTATGGACATTAAAAGGTATGCTGTGTTGATACTGTTCCAGTGTCTGAAATTCATTTACTGTTTTTTATTTCCATTTTCTCCCTAACTTCTTACTTTCTAGCTGAATAGTGTTTATACTTACACTACTGCTGGAAAGTTTTTTATTCCTGCAGATTTATGTAGTTACATAGTACCTTGTAGGAGAGAGGTCAGAAGTTTACTGAAAAGAACATGAAACCCATTAGGAAACTGTTAGTTTTATCTTTTATCTTATTGTTATTTTTTTTTATTTTGAAGTCATCTCTACACCCAATATAGGGCTCAGACTCACAACCCTGAGATCAAGAGTCACATGCTCTACCGACTGAGCAAGCCAAGCACCTTGAAACTGTTAGGTTTATCTTAATACTTCATTTCTCAGTTCCTTTAGATCTTACCTCATTTTTCTTCCTTTTTTTTTCCCCCTCTTTTTGAGTTTTGCCGCCTATGGCTTTTTGGATTGTTTTTCCTATCATATACTTTACATTTGACAAAAGCTGAAAAGTATACTTGGGATTCCTACGAATGCCACATAAAATATAACAAACACTATTTTATTTATTTATACTTTTAAGTTTATTTATTTTGAGAGAGAGAGAGCATGCATGCAAGTGGGCGAGGGGCAGAGAGAGAGGGAAAGAGAGAGAATCCCAAGCACACTTCGTGCTGTCAGCGTAGAGCCCTATGCAGGGCTTGATCCCATCAACTGCAACATCATGCCTGAGCTGAGATCAAGAGCTGGATGCTTAACTGACTGAGCCACCCAGGCACATTATTTTAAATTCCATAATTGAACTTGTTAAAAAAAAAAAAAAAGGAAAATCCTCAAGGGGAAATAATGAAGAGGGAATTAAAAAACAAAGTGGTAAATACATAAGTTAAAACTATGGCCTTGAATAATTAAGAGGCTTCAGTTTCAACAACCATACAGGAACAGGAGACTTTCCTGTCTCCCTCCATGAAGCTACATTCCTCAGAAGGTCACACTACTGAAAAGATGGTGATCTAGAAAAACATCTGTCTAGCAATATGATGTCAAGAAGTTTGTCCACACTGTATGAGTCCTAGGTAAAAAAATTTTTTCTGAGAATTGGTTGCCATGGGCTTGTTCTCCTGTATTTTGGTTTAGAATGTCCCTCTTTCTCTGCAGTTTCAGCAACCCAAAGCTGAGAAATTAACATAAAAGGTAGCCCCGAATCAGTCAGTGACGGTCACATGGCATCAGGCCGAAGCAAATGCAAAACTTCTCTATAGGAGTATCTTCAGTATAGGCCACACAGGATTCCTACAGCTAAAAGTACCCTAAAGATTTTTTTTTTTTAATAGAACTTTAAAAAAATACAGTCATCTACAGTCATCAAGAAGCACCTGGGTGGATCAGTCGGTTAAGCATCTGACTTTGGCTCAAGTCATGATCTTGCAGTTTGTAAGTTTGAGCCCCATGGTGGGCTCTGTGCTTACATCTCAGAACCTGGAGTCTGCTTTGGATTTTGTGTCTCCCTCTCTCTCTGCCCCTCCCTGCTCGCACGCTCTCTCTCAAAAATAAATAAACGTTAAAAAAAATAATAAGTGAAAAATACAGTCATCAAAATTTAAAACTCAGTGAACAACATCAATGATAGAATGGATAAATTGTGGCATGTTCATACAATGGAATACTCTAAAGCAATGGAAATGAATAAATTGTTGCTATGTACAAGATCATGGCTGAATAAAGACAATGCTGAATAAAGAAGGCCAGACACAAAAGCGTATGTACTATATGGTTTAATTTACATAAAGCTAAAAGCCCTAACATATGGTGTTAAAAGTTGTGATAGTGAGGGAGGGGACAGTGATTGGGAGGGAGGACGAGGGAGGTTTCTAGGGTGCTGGTAACATTGCATTTCTTGACCTGGGTGGTAGCTACATGGGTATTTCACTTTGTGATAATTCATTGAATTTATGCTTTGCTCAATATAATAGAGAGCAGGAAAGGAAAGTGTAATAAATATCATAGAAAAGAAAGGATAAATAGAAAGCACAGTAAAAGATGGCAGAAATAAATTCAAATCCATCAGTAATCATATTAAAGTGAATGAGTTACACTTACCACTTAAAAGACAGATTGTCTGTTGTAGCATGTTTCCAGGATGGCTGTTAGTTCATTTCCTTTACACATATGCTATCCTCCCACCCAAAGGTTGAGTTTATTTGTCTACACACCTTGAATCTGGGCTGGCTTTAGTGACTTGTTTGACCACTAGAAGGTACTAGAAGTGACATTTTGGGACTTTCAAGGCTAGGTCATGAGAAGTTTTTGCAGCTTCCATCTGGCTTCTTTGAACATTGTTTTTTGGAACGCTCTCCCATGGAACACAGTTTGGGAACCCAGCTGCCATGCTGTGAAAAGCTCAAGCCAGATGGAGAGGCCCAGCTGAGCTCCCAATCAGCAGCCAGCGTCAACTGCCAGCCATATGAATGAGTGAAGAAGTCATCTTGGACCTTCCAGTCTCAGCCGACATCATATGGAGAAAAACCCAGGCACCAGGCATATGGACCCGGTCTAGCCATCTTCAGCCATTAGAGCCACCCTATGTGAAGCCCCAGATGTCACGAAGCAGACACAGACCATCCCTGCTATACCCTGTCTGAATTCTTGACTCTCACAATCATGAGCATAATAAGATGATTGTAGTTTTATGATGTTAAGTTTTGGAGTATTTTGTTTATAGCAGTAGATAACTGAAACAGAATTTGGTACCTGGAAGTGAGGTGCAGCTATAACCTAAAATTTAGATTGGCTCTGGGACTTGGTGGTGAGTAGAAGCTGGAGGCACCTTGAGGAGACTGTTAGTCAAGGCTTGAAACACAGCAAGAAAAGTATTATTGGAGGCTGGGTAACAGGGAACCTTTGTTATATAAATGGTACAAGGTTTGTTAGCACTGTCATATCTGGTAATGTGGAAGATAGAAAATGTATCCAATGAATTGGATTTATCCAAAGAGATTTCTAGGCAGAATGTTGGCAAGTATTACCTAGCTTCTTCTAACTGCCTGTGATAAGGTTTAAGTATAGAGATGAATGAGGTAAAAAATGAGCTATATTCAGTTTTTAATCAGAACTTGCAGGGGGAAATGTTTCTAGCCCAGGATCTATTGTGTTATAAAATAAAACTTTTTTCTCATCTCCAGTTGTTCTAAATGACCAATGACTTAAAGAAATGGCTTCAGAACAAATAAAATTCAAGATGCTGCCAATAAAACATGGCCTCATAGTAAAGATCTCAAGCGTTCAAATATAAATTCCTTTGTTAAGACTTCAGAAAGATATGTCAGTGTTTCATAGAATGTTTTAGCTAGATAAAAAGATGCCCAAAGACCTTAAAGGAATACCTCTTAGACTCCTCTCTTTTACATAATAGGATCTTAAGGATGTTTTCTTACAGTAGCCTCAGAACACAGAACTTAAGATCGAGAAAGAAGGTTGGTGTGGCTCTGTCTCCTGGAGTGAACTCCTGTAAGAGTCATAGAAAATCTACAAGGTTTTTAAATAGTACTAATAGAAGCAGCTTCAGCTTGGATTAAGGAACAGAGACAGTAAAAACTGAAAATAAACCTTTGGATTTCTAATCATCTACAAGCGGGAAGCAGGCTGAGAAGGCTACTCTATTGCAAACATTAACCATCTCTTACGTAAAAGGAAAGATGACTCAGAGGTGGAGCCAAGAGTTTTGGAGAATCATTCACAGGGAGTAGGTTTGGGCTGTTATCAAGGAACTGGTGACATGTGTCTGATTAACTTTCAGAATTGCTATGGACCAGTAACTGCTATGTGTTTCTTGTTCCTTCCCCTTCTTCCTCATAGTTTGAATGAGAGTGTTAATTGTGGTTATCCTGAGTCAGTCTCACTGTTGTACGTTTGTATGTTGGGTGTGTGGGAGCAGATAATTTGTTTCTTTATTCAGATCAAGAGGAACTATACTCCAGTAGCTGTACCTGAGGAACTGCATCTGAGGAGCCTCAATCACACCTGGACCTGAATTAGATAATCAAGATTCTGGACATCAAGCTGATGCCATTATGAGATGAGACTTTTGAAGGTCTTAGAAGAGGGTGAGTGTGTTTGCATGTGGGAGGGACCTGCTGGGACCAGAGGGTGGAACGTGGTAGCTTTTCTCCAAAGTGGCCATTGTCAGTTTCTTCCTTGCCGTTCAGAGATGGAGTCTATTGTTCTTCTCTCTTTGAATCTAGACTGGCCTTAATGACTTACTTGACCAATTGAATGTCACTTTTTGGGCCTTCTGAGGCTATGTTATAAGAAACTTTGCAGTTTCTGCCTATGCCTTTTGGAATACGCACTCTCAGAACCCAGCCGCCATACTTTAAGAAGCCCAAGCCAGATGGAGAGGACACATGTAGGCACTGGTTGATAGCCCCAGTGAGCTACCAACAAATAGCATCAACTGTCAGCCAAGTGAGTGAGTGAAGGAAGCATGTTGGACAGTCCAGTCCTAGCAAACAACACCTGGAGAAGAACTGGGGTCTCACAAATAGCTCCTGTTGAGGCATCCTAGCCATCTTCATCTGTTCAAGTCATCCCACCTGAGGTCCCAGACATTGTGGATCAGAGACCTGCTGTCTCTGTTGTGCCCTGTTAGACTTTGTGGCCCACGGAATCGTGAGAATAATAAAATGATTGTTGATTACCACTAAGCTTTGGGGTAGTTTTTTATGTAGTAATAGATTACTGCAGCGTCTTTAGGTTGAATATAAAATAATCCAGCTCTATGCAGTTTGTTAAGAGGCATACCTAAGAAAACATAAGGAATCAGATTGAAAGTAAAGTATGGAAAAACATATTCTAAAAGAAAGCTGATATAGTAGGGCATCAGTAGGCAAAATTAACTTGAAGGCAAAAATCATTATTAGAATTTTAAAAGTCACAAAAAAATTATAAAAGGAATAATTAGCCAGGAAGCCATAATAGTTCCAAATCAATATGCATCCAATACAATGGCCTCAAAATAAATAGATAGAATATAGATGGAAAGAGTATATATACAGTTATAGGGAAAATTGATAAAATCTACAAACAATATTTTAACATATTTTTCTCGGTGTTTGGAGGTCAAACAGATAAAAAATTTGAGAAGATTGGAACAAATGACCACCAAGCTTGATTTGATAGGCCTGTACAGAATCCTGCACATAATAGATGAGAATATACTTTGTTTTTAAGCAGTTTTAAAAAAAATTGAAAAAATACTGAATTCATAAAGCAAGTCTCACCAAAACCAATGAATAGATAGTTAAACAGACTATTCATCCTAACAAAGATCGAAATTAAGCCAAAAGATGATCAAAATAACTATGTATTTGGAAATTTAGAAGCATACTTCTAAGTAACTCATAGGTCAAAGAAGAAATAGTACTACAAATCAGAAATAAAACTAACTTACCAAAACTAACTCAAGAAGAAATGAAGACCTGAATAGACCTATAATCGTTACATATATTGAATTTAGTAAGTAAAAATGTATTTAAGGTATGCAATTTGAAAAGTTTTGACGTAGGTACACAACTGTGAAACTGTCATCACAGTTAAAGAATGTATCTATCCCCTCTGAAGTCTTCTGCCCCTTCCCACTTAACCTTATCCCCAGGCAGTTACTAACTGCTTTATGTTACAATAGATGAGTTGGCATTTCAAAAATAATTTTATATAAATCATGTAGTGTGTACTCTTTTGGGGAGGGGGTTGTTACAGTTCTTCCACTTAGCATCATTATTTTGAGATTCATTCATGCTGTTGAGTGGTCAAAGTTTCATTCCTTTTACTTCTTAGTAGTATTACATTGTAATGGTTAGACCACACTTTGTTTTTTTACCTGCTGGCAGACATTTGGGTTATTTCCAGTTTGGGGCTCTTAGCTGCTATGAACATTTGTGTACAAGTACTTGTAGACATATGCTTTCATTTTTTTGTTATATATGTAGGAGTGTAATATTTAGATCATATAAGTATGTTTAACTTTAAAGAAACTGCCAAATTGTTTTCCAAAATGGTTTTGCCATTTTACATTCCCACCAAAAGTATGGGAGTTCCTCCACATCCTTGTCAACATTTGGTACGGGCCATCTTTATTTTTAGCCATTCTAATAAGTGTACAGGACTATACAGCATGTAGTTGAATTTTGCTTTATTAATGCAAATGATAATCTCTCTTTCAATTGACCATTTATATTTAAGGTGATTATTGATATGGTTAGGTTTAAATCTACCGTCTTGCTATTTTCTATTTGTCCCATCTGTTCTAGTTTTATTTTTCCTCTCCTTCTGTCTTATTTTGGTGTAATTTTTTTTATCATTCACTCTTAATTTCTTTGTTGGTTTGTTTTGTTTCAGTGGTTGCTTTAGGATTTGTAGTACACATCTCCAGCTTATCATAATTTGCCTTTTAATGATGTGATACCATTACACCTGTAGTATAAAATGTTCATAATAGACTGAAAAAAGTTTACAATAGTTTTAGACCATAGAAGAAATATTTCTCTCTCTCCCCTCAGACTTTGTGATATTTTTTGATACATTTTCTCCTGTTATTATGAACCCCACACCATTTTTGTATCAACAGTAAACTATCTTAGAGATTTACATAATAAGGACAAAAATTTATATAAATACTTGTAGTTATTCTTTCTGGTGTTGTTCATTCTTTTGTACAGATTCAGATTTTTCATCTGGTATTATTCTTCTCAAAAGGATAATTATTTCAGCATTCCTTCTCATACAGGCCTACTGGCAATGAATTCTCCAGCGTACCTGAAAATGTCTTTGTTTTTGAAAGATATTTTTTCCTGAGTATAGAATTCTAGGTTGACAATTTTCTGTTTTGCATCCCCTTAATGCTGTTGCTTCGCTGTTGACGTTCTCTGATGAGAAATCTGCTGTCATCCTTACCTTTGTTCCTCTATACATAATGTGTCTTTTTTTTCTGGCTGCTTTTAATATCAGTGCTTTTTTTTTTATCAGTGGTTTGAACAATTTGATTATTATATTATTGATGTAGTTTTTCTTGTGTTCTTTTGGGGGTGCATTGAACATCTTAAGCCTATGGGATTATTGTTATTGTTTTTTTTTTTTTATCAAATTTGGAAAAAAAGATTTTCCCACTTGTTTTTAAAAATATTTTTCTGTCTCTGTTCCTTCTCCTTTAAGAAAGTCGAAGTAACGGGGCGCCTGGGTGGCGCAGTCGGTTAAGCATCCGACTTCAGCCAGGTCACGATCTCGCGGTCCGTGAGTTCGAGCCCCGCGTCGGGCTCTGGGCTGATGGCTCAGAGCCTGGAGCCTGTTTCTGATTCTGTGTCTCCCTCTCTCTCTGCCCCTCCCCCGTTCATGCTCTGTCTCTGTCCCAAAAATAAATAAACGTTGAAAAAAAAATTAAAAAAAAAAAAAAGAAAGAAAGTCGAAGTAACAAATATATTAGGCAGCTTAAAGTATTCCCGCAATTCACTGATGATCTTTTTCTTCTTCTTTTTTCCTCTGTGGTTCATTTTTTTTTAAAGTTTTTATTCATTTATTTTGAAAGAGAGAGAGAGAGAGTGGGGAGTGAGGGGCAGAGAGAGAAGGAGAGAGAGAATCCCAAGCAGGCTCTGCACTGTCAGCAAGGAGCCTGATGCAGAGCTCAAACTCATGAACTGTAAGATCGTGATCAGAACTGAAACCAAGAGTCAGATGTTTAATGGACTGAGCCACCTAGGCACCCCTTCTCTGGTTCATTTTGGATGGTTTGTTTTGTTGTATCTTCCGGTTCACTTATCTCTTACTTGGTTTTATCTAGTTGCTATTAATCCTATCCAGTGTATTTTTCATCTAAGACAGTGTACATTTAATCTCTAGAAGTTTGATATAGGTCTTTTTTTTTAATATATTTTTTTAATTTTTGAGACAGAGAGAGACAGAGCATGAGCAGGGGAGGGGCAGAGAGAGAGGGAGACACAGAATCGGAAACAGTCTCCAGGCTCCGACCTGTCAGCACAGAGCCCGATATGGGGCTCGAACTACAGACTGTGAGATCATGACCTGAGCCGAAGTCATATGCTTAACCGACTGAGCCACCCAGGTGCCCCAATATAGGTCTTTTTTTTTAATATTTCCCATGTTTCCACTTAATTGCTTGAAAATGGAATACAAATATAATACCTGTTTTAATGCCCATGTCTGCTAATTGTAACATTTGTGTCAATTTTGTGTTGGTTTCAGCTGATTCTCCTTTATGGTTTATATTTTCCTGTTTCTTTGCATGTCTGTTAAATTTGGATTCTAAACATTGTGAATTTTACCTTGTTGGGTAGTGGATCTTTTTCTTTGTTCTCTATCACAGCCAAGTTATCATTATAGTTTGACCCTCTCTGGTCTCCCATTTAGGATTTGTTAGGTTGGGCCAGAGCGGTTTTCCCAAGACCCTTCTGAATACTCTACCCAATGCTCCATAAATTGGGGGCTTTTCCATTCTGGTTGGTATTCCTGAATGCCATTCGGGAATAGGAATTATTCCTGTTCTATTTGAGTGTGACAGTGTTCCCTCTAATCCTTTGAATGGTTTCTTACATGCATTCACTGGTCAGTACTCTGCTGAATCCTTAAGGGGTACTGACCACATATTTCCAGAGTGCTCTCTGTGCAGCCTTCTCTTCTCTAGCACTCTTTCCTGCAAACTGTATCTGCCTTGGGCTCCCCAACTCTCAGTTTTATCTCCTCAACTAAGATAGTCTGCTGGGCTCTACCTGGGTTCTTTCTCCCTGAGCTGCGCCTGGAAATGGTCTCAGGGTAGTAAGTCGAGGTATTCATAGAACCATTTCACTTGTTTACTGTCTCTCATGGATCACTGCCCTTCATTCACTGCCTGAGCAGTGTCTTCAAAACTATTGTTTCATATATTTTGTCCGTTTTTGTTTGTTTGATTCAGGCAGGTAGGTGTATATTATACCTGTTACTCCTTACTGGCTGGAAGTGGAAATCCCCTATTTTCTGTACTTTTTATGTAGTTAAAATGTATTGTGATAAATACATAAACCAAACAGGTATGTTTGTCAAAGATAAAGTAGTGATTAGTATTTTCCAGACTTAAGTTAAACTTTACCTTTTTTTCCTCAAACGTTTTGAGAGACTAAAATTTTATATTTCAGGTATTTTTTTAGGTAGTTTCTTTTGATTCCAGTAGGATTCAGTGATTATCTCTTTTTAAGATTTATTTTTTTTAAGTTTATTTATTTTTTTAGTAATCTCTACACCTGACATGGGCTCAAACTGATGACCCAGAGATCAAAAGTTGCATACTCTTCCGACTAAGCCAGCCAGGCGCCCCTAGTGATTATCTTTAAAACAAAGAGATTTATTATGTTCTATTATTGTATGAAGAGAGCAATACTTCTTGTACTACAGGCCCTGAGGCCTGAACTCAGTATCGCTATCTTGTTTCATATTAGCTTCCAAATACCATCAGGTGGTCATTTTTTACTTTAAAACCAGTCTACTAATCTGTTCTGATTTGATCCTGTGACCTCAGGGAAGAACCCTCATAGCAATAGAATAAAGAAACATTTCACATCTGAGGCTTTAAAAAACAAAATGAAGATCCAAATATTAAAATCATTTTAATATCTTTAAACCCTTCTACAATGGAGTCATTTTAAGAAAGAAAAGGAAAGCACTGTCTTCTAGTTAATGAATTAATTTGAATACTATTTTATTATAAATAATCAATTTCCAAGATTTCCTGAGGTAGGAAGACTGTGCTCTAGCTGAATAGTTTAAGGGAAGTGATAAGGACATGAATTTTGCTTCGTGGAAGTAATGAAGGAAAGAAGATACGGGGTTGGGCTTGATTTTGAATAGAGAGTGATTCTGAAGTTAAGTTGAGAGTTTGTCAGTCTTCTCAGAGGAGAAGTAGGGTCATCTAACAAGAGTGAGGAATAGGAGAGACAGAAGAATCTTGGAGTGGCTGTTTGGGGGCCATCTTGAGGCAATGTATTCTCACCTTTCTAGGGGTGAGGATGAGGAATTCTCTTGGAAGATTCTGGCTTGTTATTTTCACTCTTGCTTTCTCTTTTCTCTGTGTTCAGTATGTAATTGTTGATTAACTGAAAAGAGGTGGGAATGAAATTTTTTTAAGAGAATTTTTTTTCAAAGCAGGAAAGTATAGCAAGAAATAAAAAATTTTCAAATGATTAGTTTCTGGAGCTTTATTTTTCGCCAAATGGAATAGTGCTG
This sequence comes from Puma concolor, assembly GCF_028749965.1. Classification (NCBI taxonomy): domain Eukaryota; kingdom Metazoa; phylum Chordata; class Mammalia; order Carnivora; family Felidae; genus Puma; species Puma concolor. Next base: position 24,265,232 of record NC_141668.1, on the reverse strand, counting down.
TTTTTATTGTATCAATTTATAGCTCTAGGAAGGTAGACAAATGCCAGATTTTTTTCTACAGTATTTTTATAAAAGTGAAACCTAGTTCAAATGCCTTGGAGTATAAAAGATTAGAAGACATGATACAGAGGTGCCTGGGTGGCTCAGTTGGTTGAGTGTCCGACTCTTGATTTCAGCTCAGGTCATGATCTCATGGTTTGTGGGTTCAATCCCTGCATTGGTCTCTGTGTTGACAGTGCAGAGCCTGCTTGGGATTCTCTCTCTCTCTCCCTCTGTCTCTGCTCCTCCCCTGCTAGTGCCCTCTCTCTTTCTCAAGAATAAATAAATGAATTAAAAAAAAAAAAAAAAAGACGACATAATACAGAAGGGTCCAATGCTGCTAAGGAGTTCGTGAGGATGGGATAGTCAACTCTAGGTGTTTGCATTTGTATGTATGTTTTTGTAAGGATGTATTTATAGCTAGCATCAACTGCTACATTTAGAGTTACAGTCTTCTTTTTCTCTCCCATCTTTGGCCTCCCTGATGTACTTTTGTATATAGCCTCCCTGATGTATGTATTGTATGTATGTATCTACAGCTAGCATCCACTGTGTTCTTTTATTTCTCTCCTATCTGTGGCCTCCTTGAGTCAGTCTTTCAAGAGTACCCACATTTGTTGAACTGACTTTAACTTCTAAGTTTTTGTCAGGGAACTAGGCAGAGATCAGTGTGTGGAAATTTCTAATGGAGAATCCATAAGGTGAGAAAATGTAGGGCTCTGTGTATTCTGAGATGACCAGCTTTCCTACCTTGACCAGGAAGGTTTATTTTGCCAGTCTTCTCCCGTGGTGTCAGGGAATTGGAATTGAGGACCCTAACGTCCAGCCTTGGCAAGTCTTAACGAAAAGGAAAAATGATTACACAAAAAAGAACTTGGGTCCTTAGGCTTAGTGCCAACTTCCCGCCAAGACACATGTTCTCCCTGACCTTCTAGAATTCATGTGACTAAAATTCTTCATATCTTTTTATAATTGTGAGCAGTCATACTCTTTCTCTTTAAACGAGGAGACCCCCTTACCCCAATAATTTTTAGGTGTATCAGACTAGTTTTAGAGCAGATACCCTTTGTTGGTCTGAAAAATGAAAGAATTGTGTCTCCATTACGTAAAATGTAGTGGTAATATGAGGTAATGTAGTGACAGACATAATTAGATGGAGTTGTGTGTGTTCTAAAGCAGTAGTTCTCAAACTTTTCAGTCTCAGGACTCCTTTAACATGCTTACAATTTGAGGATCTCAAAGAGTTTTTGTGTGTGTGGGTTATAGCTATCAATATTTACTGTATTAGGAATTAAAACTGAGAAATTTATTTTCAGTAACAATAATAAATACATTATATGTTGCTATTTCTTTGAAAGTGAGAGATTTATAAAATATCTTATTTGAAAATAATAAGCTTAGGGGCGCCTGGGTGGCTCAGTCAGTTAAGTGTCTGACTTTGGCTCAGGTCATGATCTCACGGTTTATGGGTTCAAGCCCTGCATTTGGCTCATGGTGACGGAGTGGAGCCAGCTTGGGATTCTCTCTCTCTCTCTCTCTCTCTCTCTCTCTCTGCCCCTCCCCCCCACACTTTCTTTCTCTTTCAAAAATAAATACATAAACTTAATAAGCTCAGTACATGTCAACAGAAATAATTCTATGAAAAATAACTATATTTTTCAAAACAGAACATTGAGTGGGAAGAATGGCATTGTTTTGTGTTTTTGCCAATCTCTCATATCTGGCTTTATTAAAAACAGCTTGAATTTCTTATCTGCTTTTGCATTCAGTCTGGTGCATTGCCACACATCATGTATCCTGTGGAAAACTCCACTGTGCACTTAGGAGCTAACGAGAGTAAAAAAGACAAATATCATCTTAGTATGATCACAAAAATACTTGTGATCTCAAGCACCTCCTGAAAGTGCCGTATTACATTCAGGAGTTTTTGGAACACTGTTCTCAAACTGTTTATGTGTTGGGGAAAAAGAAACACAAGAGTTTTCCCCATTGGGTAAGGCAAAATTTTCCATGTGTTTAATCAGTACTGAATGTTTAACCTAGTTAATTAAACAGTATAACATTCAGACGCCAGAATTGAAGTGGGTGTTACAGTAGAAACCTCCAAACACTGAACTGGGAGTCAATCCCAGTTCATGTGCTTTTTAAAAGTAGTTGTTTAGTGTTTTTGCAGGCTTTTGTTAACCAGTGGGAGAAGAAAATTGAGCCAGATCCCTGGGGCAGAACCAAAGAATTTTAGAGATTAAAAGTGACCTTTAAATATATGTAATCTAGTCATAGAATTTTAGACTTTCAGTTTTGAAAAATATCTGAGAGGTCATCTAATCCAATCCTTAAGCTCTTGAATAATTATAACCAGTACTTATGATGTACAGGCTGAGTGCTTTATCTGCACTGTCTCTCTTTCTCATCATTTTGAGCTATACTGTTTCTTTTTAATGTTTTTATAATAGAAAATGTCAAACTTGAACCCACCTTGAACAATTGTTAATTCATGGCCAAATATTTCACCTCCTTCCCTGGATTACTGAATACAACTTCTAGACTTTTATAATTTTACCTATATTCTTTAGATAAGGACTTTAAATGAATAACCACAGTTCCATTATCACGCTAAAAAACTTAACAGTAATTCTTTAATAGCATCAAAAACCCATGGTTTGCATTTCCCTGATTGTGTCATTCATACATATATATACTTTTCAGTGTGTTTAAATTGGGATGCAAATAAATTTTGTGCAGTGCAGTTGGTTGATTTGTCTCTTAAGACACTTCCATCTCTTTCTCTTTCTCTTTTTCTTCTCTAATTTTTTTGTTGTAGAAACTGGGTCATTTGTCATGTAAAGTTTCCTTGAGTCGGAATTTTGCTGTTGTATTTCTCTGATGTCTTTTAACATGTTCCTTTGTCCTCTGCATTTCCTGTAAATTGGTACTTAGATTTAGAGGTTTGCTCAGGCTTCTTCAGAGTGGTGAGTGCTTTCATCAGGGGGTGCATAATGTCTCTTTTTGTGATGTTAGTAGCTATTGACGATTTTTATTTAGATCTACTAAATCATTAAGAGCTCCAAAATGATGAGATTCCAACCTATCATTATTTATTTATGACATGTAATACTTCTATAAAGAGAAACTTCCCCTTATCTATTTGATTGCCCTGTAGTTTTTATAGGACATCAAGATGAATGCTTGATTCTTTTATATATCAATTTTTTTATTTTTTTTTATTTTTTTTAAATTTTTTTTTTTTCAACGTTTATTTATTTCTGGGACAGAGAGAGACAGAGCATGAACGGGGGAGGGGCAGAGAGAGAGGGAGACACAGAATCAGAAACAGGCTCCAGGCTCTGAGCCATTAGCCCAGAGCCTGACGCGGGGCTCGAACTCACGGACCGCGAGATCGTGACCTGGCTGAAGTCGGACGCTTAACCGACTGCGCCACCCAGGCGCCCCTATATATCAATTTTCAAAATAATGACTTGGTTCACTAGCATTATCCAATGGTGCCTGATTGGGGTCTTTTTTGCTTTGTTTTGTTTTTGGTATCATTATGAACTCCTAGATTTTAAATTATTATTTTTCTTAACTTTTTTTTTTTTTTTTAATTTTTTTTTTTCAACATTTATTTATTTTTGGGACAGAGAGAGACAGAGCATGAACGGGGAAGGGGCAGAGAGAGAGGGAGACACAGAATCGGAAACAGGCTCCAGGCTCTGAGCCATCAGCCCAGAGCCCGACGCGGGGCTCGAACTCACGGACCGCGAGATCGTGACCTGGCTGAAGTCGGACGCTCAACCGACTGCGCCACCCAGGCGCCCCTATTTTTCTTAACTTTAAGTAAACTACTCCACACATGATTGTGGCTCGAATTCATGACTGAGCCAGCCAGGCATCCACAATATTTTTTAATATGTTTCAATCCATTGCTGTTATTATTACACATAATTATTACACATTATTCCTCTTCTAGAATAATGTAATGATTTTACATATTTGTTTCTTCTAAAAGACAAAGGTTGAAGATGAGGACATGTCTTAGTCATCTTTGTGTCCCTGATACCTAGTGCATGGCTTTCAATAAATACTTGTCAAGTGAATGTTGTGAGCAGCACTTAAAAATAATGAGTTTATTTTAGAGGCATGACAGAGGAACGATGTCCAAGTATGGCTTCCCTGCTTGATCTGAAAAAAGGTGATGTAACAATGAAAAATATTTTGGGTGAATGTGAAAGAAAAAGGTGTTTTTTATTTTCATTTTTAATTTAGCTCTTTTTTCTTTTAATGTTTATTCATTTATTTACAGAGTGTGCCTGTGTGAGAGGGAGATGGGCAGAGAGAGAGAGAATCCCAAGCAGGCTCCTCACTGTTAGTGTGGAGCCCGACACAGGGCTCGAACCCACAAACCGCCAGATCGTGACCTGAGCTGAAATCAAGTCAGATGCTTAAGCGACTGAGCCAGCCAGGCACCCTAGATAAAGGTGTTTTTAAAAAGTGAATGTTAGGGGTTCCTGCCTGGCTCAGTTGGTTAAGCGTCTGACTTCGGCTCAGGTCACGATCCCATGGTTGGTGGGTTCGAGTCCCACATTAGGCTCTATGCTGACAGCTAAGAGTCTGGAGCCTGCTTCAGATTCTGTGTCTCCCTCTCTGTCTGCTCCTTCCCCACTCATGCTCACTCACTCACTCGCTTGCTTTCTCTCTCAAAAAATAAGCATTAAAATTTTTTCTTAAAGTGAATGTTATTTAATTGCTATTTGTTAGCAGATCTAGAGTTTTTTAATCCATTGTTTCCAGTGAATTTTTTCATTATATTTTTGTTCAAGGGATAAATAAGAATCTTTGTTTTTACTTTTTTTGCTAGAAGTAACATTTAAAAGCATCCTCTCTCTTCCCCATTCTTTTTTCCCTTAGTATAAATGGCAAAGAATATTCACATCATCACAAACATGTTCTCCAAGAGTTTATCCATTTATTTTACATCTTCCCCCACAAAATTATAGGAAAGTGAAGTAGAATTAACTTTAATTACCCACAGTATGTTATAGATATCATTTATTCTTACCACAACCTTATTAAGTAGGTAGGATTATTATCATCCTCCCCATTTTATAGGTGAAGTAATTGAGGCACAGACATTAAGTAACTTGCCCAAGGTCACACAACTAGTGAGTGTTAGAGCCAGGATTCGAATTATGCATTCTTTCTCCAGAGGCTTTGCTGTTAAATTGCCTTTAGTGACTTTACCACAGACTCTTTTGCAGTATGGGATGGTGTTCATAAAAGGATTTTATGGTCATGTAATAAAATTCCTCACAAAATCTGCCATTTTATAACAATAAGTAATTATGGCTAAGCCGGTTTTTTCTTTTTTTGAAACTTTATTCCCAGAAGAAATGAATCCTATTTTTTTCCCCAGGTCACTGTTTTATAGGTAATATTAAGGCAAGTAAGTACGAACTGTTAAAGAATAAGTTATTATTATCGTCTGTGAAAAAATTAGAATTCACAGAATTTGCAAATCTTAAACATTTTAAGTAGGAACAGTGCTTATTAACATAATGTGTTTGCCGTCACTTTCCCTGTGATTAGGAGATTATAACTTGCTTTGTGTCGGTACAAACATGTTCATACCATTCTCATGCATGAGCCCCAAAGAGGCACTTGTTCTAGTTTCTTCTCTCTCCTTGCTTCCTTCATTATCATGAAGTTATGCAAGATAAAGAGAAAATAACTCATAAGCACTATAATAACCTGTAATTGTCACAGCTGAGGCTGTAGCATATATAATAGAGTTTACTGGTTGTGCAAAATTTCTTGCTGACTGCTATATGTCACTTCCTTCCTCCCACTCAGTAAGACTGATATAATACGAGAATGACAGTGACATCAGTAGGGAAAACTTTGCATCTAATTTAATTTCGTCATAAAAAGGTACTTAAGTATTTTTAGAAATAAGTGTATTTGGGACACAGTGTTACAACTTGGCTTCTAGATTGAGAAACATTCCTCTTAAAGCATATTGCTTAGCTACTTTTCTTCAAGTCGATATAGCAATAACATCTAGTAGCATTCTTTTTTCATTTTTTCCTATCTTGGAAACTTTAGTTTTGGGAAGCTCAGCTTTAATGGTTGAAGAAAAGGAATTTTTAAAAAAGGATACCAAGAAATAACAGAATACTACCTTTATTATAAGTAATATTGTGCTGATTTGCCAAGACTGAGAAGTAAAAAAATATTCTTGCAACACCCGAAAGTTATATGTGAATATGTATGTGTGTCCCTTCGAAGAATATCACTGTGTGGATATGGCTTTGCAAATATTCTAGTAGAAGCCATGAATTGGTTATAACCACATAATAAAATTTATCTGAGGGAATCTAACACACAAAACTTTTTTCAAACAGAAAAACAAAAATAGCAACAACAAATTAAGTTCTTATAGGTTAGGGCTTAATGTGTTGAAGTCATTCAAATATTTATAGCAGTTGTGTCTTAACTATTGAAATGTAGTGTAATCCCAGGAAGGAGGTGGCTTAGTGTGAATTTATATGTGGTATTGGGAATAAGGCTCGGGTATGATTTGTTCTAATCTAAGAAATTTGTTTTAGGGACTGTTAATTCACTTTTAGGAACTTCATAGTCACGTTATTATTCATTTATTGGTTATGAAAAGTGCTTTATCCCATTTGGCTTGTTTGGTAGTAGAGTAGAGAAGGATTGTTTGGATTAATGTTCATATTATTTCTTTTTGTATGGATCTATCCATTACAAAGATATATAATGTGTAGGGAATCACAAGACTGTTAACAACATAAATTATTATCTGTGGGAAAAGTAACATTATTTCACCTCTTCTTTATTGAGAGACTGAGTGGTATATTCTAGCTGGCATTTCAATATATGTTTAATTGTTAGAACAATTAATTACTTCGTGTGCCCATGATAAATGTTATTTATTTAGACACGTGCCATTTTCTATTTTTTTCTTAATTGGTTTGACTGCATTTCTAAAATCTGCTCATTAGACTGACAGCCAAAAAAATCCCACATGTCTGAGAGAAGTGCCAGGTAAGTGTTAACACTCCAATTTCCCTAATCCTTATCCCTTAGTTTTTAGGAGTCACTGAAATGAGATGAGTTAAACCCTCTCAAAGAGGCTGGCAATCTGTTTAGGACTATTCTAGGGAAAGGAATTAACATTTGAGTGTCTTTTATGTATCAGGTGCTTGACACCTGTTAACTCATTTAATTCTTAGAATTCTGTGAGGTAGATGGTACACCAATTTTATAGATAAAGAAATTGAGGTAGTTGTCAATTTACCCTAAGTCATATGCCTTAAGGAGAAGAACTGTCATTTGAACCCATCTCAGTCTCCAAATATCTCTTTCTACTACATCACGTGAATCTGTGTCTACTGCACCACTGTATCGTCAATACATGCTGTGTTCTCTTAGTAAATATTTCAGTAAGTTGGGGCAGATAATGGGATTAGTAGACATACTAAGAAGATTATAACGATATATAATGTATAGGAAATCACAAGACTGTTACGATAACAATATAAATTATTTTATTCTTTTAAAGTAGGCTTCATGCAGTGCAGAGCCCAGTGTGAGGCTTGAACTCATGTCTCTGAGATCAAGACCTGAGCTGAGATCAAGAGTCGGACTTAGGGACGTCTGGGTGGCTCAGTGGGTTAAGTATCCAACTCTTGATTTCGGCTCAGGTCATGATCTCATGGTTCATGAGGTCAAGCCCTGATTCTCTCTCTTCCTCTGTCTTTGCCCCTCCTCTGCCCACACTCCCTCCTTCCCTGCCTCCCCCGTCTCTCAAAATAAATAAATAAACTTTAAAAGAAAAGTTGGACTTAACCAACTGAGCCACCAGGTGCCCCAAGATAACAACATAAATTACAGTTTTAGATCTACCACCTATTATGTATCCTTGGGCAAGTGATAAATTGCCTTTATTGCAGTTTCCCTGTGTGTAAAACAAGGGTAGTATCTGTTCCACCTTCCCAATGAGGTGTTGAGAGAGAGAAAGGGAGACGGGTGTGTGTGTGTGTGTGTAAAGCCTCAATGATCATAAAACTTGACAAATGTAAAGTATTCTATATTATGATTAATAGAGTCCTGTAGCTTGGTCGATTGGTATCATTCTTTTAACTAAGGAACAATTAGTTGATCTTGGCCATTGGAACTCAAAGAAATAGCATCTGTCAGTCAGTCATTTCTTGGAAGGAAGAATTGAAAAATGGCACAGCAGTTATTCTCCTTGACCTCTTTCTCTGAAAGGGAATTTGATTAGGCAAGCTGGTTTCATAATAGAGTAGAGCTTCTCTCTTCTCTCCAGGGAATTGAAGCTGAGCAGCCAGACTTGTTCTGTGAAGCTAGAGCAATCCGGTTTTAAAGGATTTAACTAAATTTATTGTGATTAAGGTTTTATGAGGGATGTACATTGCAGAGCAGCAGCTTTAAAAATGTTATGTATGAGTCAGTCTATATCCTTGGTTGAGAACAGAAAACAACTAGTTTAATTAAGCTCAGGGAATAGTTCTCAGCAATTCAATAGCATCTTGAAGAGAAACTTAGATTCTGGAAACAGAAAAAGAGGCGGTAGGGGGACCAGTTGTATGGAGTATAGAATTGAGTCCTCATCCACGTGTTATTTGGTATTTCTCCAGACCTTTGTTAGTAAGCAGCCTTATCGACTTTTCCCATTATATAGAGAAATAAAAACACAACACTCAGCGCAATGGGCATACAGTAAATATATGAATGTTTAGTAAAAAGAACTATAGAATGACACGGATTATGTCTTTAAGATGAAGGCAGTGAATAGCCAGAGGAATGAGTTTCAGTAAGTATAGGCATCCCTGGAGGGTTATTGCATGCCCTGGTAGAACCCAAGTTGTCTTTAACTAGGAGTATCTAGCTCATTCCTTTCTCCCAACAAGGCCTTGCTGGGGGTTTGTACGTATATATGCAGAGTTAAAGCCACTGGTTGAAGTAATTAGGCCAAAGTAAGGACAAAAGTAGATCGGTTAGTTTTTCTAAAAAAGGCTATCTACATTCACACTGTTGCCTTTAATTGTTAAATTGATGCTGGATAAATATATAGCTGATTTAAGACCTTAAGCCAGCTTCTTGGCTGTGCTGCCTCAATCTTACCTCTTCCAGTATGTGTTACTTAAAGAATCTGACTGGAGATTTGGAAATGTGTTTACAAGAGTCTCACTTTGGGGAAATCATTTAGTATTTCTCAAAACAGATACCTGGTTGAAAGTAGAAAATCAAGGAAATATTAGGAAGAGGAGAGGCTGCATAAAGGGAGCCAGTGAAGAACCATTGTACCTCTTAATATACCATCAACCACAGACTTTCCTGGCAAGTAAGTACTTTCTCAAAAAATCAGAAACATTTCAGGAAGAAAGATAAAATTATCTTTGGTGCCATGTTGGCTTTCATTGGATTTAAGTACTTTGGCTTTCTAGGGTGATCTGTGCAATTGATAGAGAGTAAATGACTGGGGTTTATTCAAATGGAAAGGTTAGGGTGCTTATACCTATATTTCACACAATCTGAAAGGTAAAATAAAAATTTCAGCATCTTCTATACTAGACGGTTTAGAACAATACTTAAAAGAAATCATCTCTGGGGCACCTGGCTGGCTCAGTTAGTTGGTAGAGCATGTGACTCATGATCTTGGGGTCATGAGTTCGAGCCCCATGTTGGGTATGGAGCCTACTTTAAAAAATAAATTTAAAAAGTGTTTCTGAATTGGGGCGCTTGGGTGCCTCAGTTGGTAAGTGTCCGACTCCAGCTCAGGTCATGATCTCACGGTTCGTGGGTTCGAGGCCCGCATTGGGCTCTGTGCTGACAGCTCAGAGCCTGGAGCCTGCTTCAGACAGATTCTGTGTCTCCCTCTCTCTCTGCTCCTCCCCCACTCACTCTATCTCTCTCTCAAAAGTAAACATTAAAAAAAGAAAGGGTTTCTGAAAATAGCCTTGTAAAGATGAATATGTAATTTCATATTAAATTAAATTTGCTAAGTTAGTCTTTACTCTTTCCTGGTGAGTTAAAGGTTTTAGAGGCTTTAGTTTATGTTTTTCTTTCTAAGATTTATTGTAAGATATGTCAGCCTTGCTGAAGTAGGTAGCCAATTTGTTAAGACTGTAAATGTATTGTAACCTTGTACAATGCGTGACTATAAGGTAGCTGGGGACATGACAGGAAAGGATTATAGAGAGGTGTCTGCTTCAAAGAGAGGGAGCTTCTGGAAGATATCACTATTCATTTATTCTAACTAGAAATTCTTTGTACTGAGTATATCCTTTGGGTAGTGATGGTGGCAGAGGTTGCCTATGAGTCCTTTGCACTTAGTATGCTTTACTTTGAAAGTAAGTTTCATCTTAAAACCTGGCAGAGGGGGCACCTGGGTGGTGCAGTGGGTTAAGCATCTAACTCTTTTTTTTTTTTTTTTTTTAATTTTTAAAATGTTTATTTATTTTTGAGAGAGACAGAGAAAGAACACGAGATGGGGAGGGTCAGAGAAGAATCCAAAGCAGGCTCCAGGCTCTGAGCTGTCAGTACGGAGCCCGACACGGGGCTCGAACTCACGAACCGTTAGATCATAACCTGAGCTGAGGCCAGAGACTCGACCCGACTGAGCCACCTGGGCACCCCAAGCATCTAACTCTTGATCTCGTCTCAGGCCATGACCTCATGGTTTGTGAGTTCAAGCTCTGAATCGGGCTCTGCACTGATGGTGTGGAGCCTGCCTGGGATTCTCCCTTCTCTGCCTCTCCCCGACTTGGTCACTTCTCTCTCTCAAAATAAATAAGTAAATACAATTTTTAAAAAAATGGGCAGAGTTGTATATGCTACTGAAATTGGAGATGCTGAAAAAGTGTATGTAGGACAGAGCAACCCCAAAGAGAAAGTCTTGTGGGGAGCTTTGGAAAGCTAGTGAATACTGGGCACTGCGTGCTTTGGGTAGCAGAAGTGTCGGAATTGAGACAGAAAGCTTAGAATGCCTTTGCCTGAAGCCTAATAGAAATAGCCTTCTTTGTCTGGCATACTGCTAGAAATCGCCTTGTAGCTCTGGACTAGTGGCCCAGAAATTAGAACCGCCCTTCTGTTTCTATATTTTGCAGTACATAAAAGAAACTTTTTTTCAAAAAATCATTGAGAAGGATACTTTTTTTGTGAGTTTAGGTAAATAGTGTTTGATAAGGCGATTTGGAGCTGTCATCAAAACCATTACCTGCTTAATAGTCACTTATTCCCAATTTATATAATCAAGTAGCAGGAGAGTAGTAGAGAAGAAGGCCTGAGGTTTGATTTGAGAAGAAAGATGCTAACCTCACTGAGAGTAGATGATCAGAAAATATTCCTGTTCTATTGGCCAGAGAAGAGAACCCTTGATTTATTCTAGTCGATAAAGTAGGTTCATATTCTATAGGAAATGGAATATCCAACAACGAGTGTTCCTATTTCTGATCCCTTAGTGAAACCTGATTTAGCAAGTAGGAGGTAGCCTGGTTATTACTACTGAACTAGGGGGAAAAATCACTTTGTCCTATCTAAGTCAAGTAAACATTTCAAGGTAAAGATCTGAAGATAGTTTAAATTTTCACTGCAACTCAATCAAATGTTGCTCCTCTAGTTTTGGCTAGAAACTGTCTCCACCTACTGGCCACAATTCACTTGGCATTTCATGAAGACATTTGTCTTTTGTTTTGTTTTCCTGGAACATGGAAATATGACAGCTATGGAGGTACCTAGGTAGGGTTGCCATGACTAAATACTGTACCTTTAGGTAGCTTTTCCTAAAACTCTTGCCGAATTTTGGAGAGTTCTTATGCAAGGTCCTTGGGGGATGATTGAAGAGAAGCAGGGTTGAAGACTTAACAAGAACCAAATTAGAGATGAACTCTTGTAAGTGTCACATTTGCCACAGTGTGTTTGATATCTGCCGTTCTGCCAATGTAATTAAGACTGATTTACTTGTTAAAACTGTTTAAGCTTTGTTAATTCTGATTGACTAAGGTCATCGTTTTCAAAGTTGCTGTTGGTTCAAGCTCTTTGCCCATTTGGAAATAATTGTCAATGTCATCACTGAATTACACAATAAAATAACACTCTTGGGGGGTCAAGGGTCAGCAAATTTTTTTTGTAAAGTGTCAAAGAGTAAGTATGTAAAGCTTTGCAGGCCACACAGTCTTGTTGTAACTGCTCAGCTCTGCTGTTGTACAAAAAAGTAGCCATAGACAATATATAAACAAATCAGTGAGTGATTGGTTTTGTTTGTTTGTTCCAGAAAGAAAAGTTTATGGAAACTGAAATTTGAATTTTATGTAATTTCCATGTGCCATGATATATTATTAATTTTTTTAACCATTTAAAAATGTAGAAACCATTCTTAGTTCGTGAGCTCTATAAAAATAGGCAGTGTGCCAAATTTGGTCTACGGGGCTGTAGTTTGCTGACCCATGCTTTATATTCAGAAACATTTTTTAAAAAGCCACTAATAAGTTCTCATATCTCATCAAGGTGATAGTATAGAAGAGAATTTCCCAATCTTTAGGGGGACTTTTATGCTCTTATGACTTGTCAGGAGGGTGTTAGACCTGTTATCACCAACCACATAGTATAGAAATACACAACTTTGTTTATATAGGACACGATTCTTTATCCACATGTATGGATCTGACCTGGTTTTGTTGTATTTCTACGGTTTAGATAATTTAAATGATTTAAAGTATGTTTTAGCATCATTGCATATGCAGGAGAAGATTATTTATGTGAGTTTAAAAACCAGAATCCTTCAGATTATTGGAGTTATTCTAAAAAATAAACCATTACTATAATAAAGAATAATTTACTGTAATGAGGGGCATGTGGTATATGGGTTGCACAATGTGGGCAGGCTGGTGTGGATTATTACAGACAGTTTCAGCGATGTTCTATGGTCATGTAATGGTTCTCAGTCTGTTACATTTTGGGAGATAAGAATTTTAAAGCACTGAGTTACAAATACTGTTCATTAAAAATGGTTGATTATTGGGGCACCTGGGTGGCTCAGTCAGTTAAGCGTATGTCTTCAGCTCAGGTCATGGTCTCACAGTTTGTGGGTTCAAGCCCTGTGTCGGGCTCTCTGCTTTCAGCGCAGAGCCTGGAGCCTGCTTCAGATTCTGTGTCTCCCTCTCTGTCTCTGCCCTTCCCCTGCGCTCGCTCGCATTCTCTCTCTCTCTTTCTCTCTCTCTCTCTCTTTCTCTCTCTCTCTGTCTCTCAAAAATAAATAAATAAACTTAAAAAAAATTCCTCCTCTTCTTAAAAATAATAGTTGGTCATTTTAGTTAATCATCTGTAAATACTTCCAACCCCCTTGGCTCTTACCCTCTACTAGTTCCCAAATTCCTAGATTACTCTTATAGTCAGTCTGCCTTCTCTCTTTGTCTGCCTATGCGACTGAGTGCTTTGAAGTTACAGAATTGCTGCCTCTCTAAATTCATGTGTCTAAACTCCAACCTCATTTTTTTTTTTTTACTAACAGGCAGGAGTTAACAGGTTAGGATAGTATAGAGAGGTCAAGTTTCCAGAAGTATAGTTGAAGTCAAAGATAATGTAAGGTAAGATGAGGTAAATATAATGGAAAAAAAATACAGCCAGAGACTGCTAAATAGATTAGCAGTTGTCATCAGAGTTAAGATACCATATAGTTCATTGATTTTAGGAGTGGTTGGAAGTATTTTTTCCATTTTGACATCTCTGAAGTTGAGATGTCAGTTTAATTGGTAACACTTTTTCTTATTGGTATGTGAAGTTATGGTGAGTCTTTCAATTGATGGCATCTTAGATTTGATGCAATCTAATATTTAAAATGTAGGTTCCAAAAGTGTAGCAGTTATAGGTCTTGACAAGGTTACCAGGGTATGGCCACTGGAGAAGGTAAAAAGGAATTCAGGTCAAGATTTGATTAGATATGTATGCTTAAGAACTTTGAAGACCCGGAGTCACAAGCTAGTTTTGAGAGTTTCCAGCCAATGAGATGCCTGGAGGTAACTACCAGGTGACAGCACAGAGAGAAGTAGATAAGAACAGCTTTACCTGTAGGTCATTCTTCTTACTCATCCTACCTTCAAGTCTCAAATGCCAGTTTCTCAAGAGACCTTCCATTGTATCCACTTCCCCCAAGCCCAAATTAAGCTCTTTCATTGCACTGTCTCATAATACCCTGTACTTTTTCTTTTATGATTCTTTATTTGTGGGATTATATTGTGCCTCTTTTCCATTTGATTGTAAACTCATTAACTGTAGTTTATTATTATTTTTTAAGTTTTTTTTTAATTAAAAAAATTTTTTTAAACATTTATTAATTATTGAGAGACAGAGAGAGACAGAGCACGGGCATGGGAGGGGCAGAGAGAGGGGGAGACCCAGAATCTGAAGCAGGCTCCAGACTCCGAGCTGTCAGCACAGAGCCCGAGGCGGGGCTCAAACCCACGAGCAGCGAGATCATAACCTGAGCCGAAGTCGGACGCCTAACTGACTGAGGCACCCAGATGCCCCTAAGTTTATTTATTTATTTTTTTAGTAATCTCTATACCCAACATGAGGCTTGAACTCATGACCCTGAGATCAAGAGTGGCTTGCTCTTCTGACAGAACCAGCCAGACACCCCTCATAATGACTGTGGTTATTATGTACAGTGCTAGCACATTCTAGGTACTAGTTTGTATTTGCTGAATAAATGACTTGAAGTAGAGAAAATGAGGCTGCCTGTGACTAAATTAAGAGCATACTCTGCAGTAGTGTTCTAGAAGCCATTGTGACAGTGCTGAAGACATTTTACTAAATTTGACTTTTTTTGGTAGTTTATTTGTTGCTTTTTGAGCTTTGTTTGTTTTCTCTGAACCTCAGGTTCCTTATTATGTTACATTAAGATACTAGTATCTAGGGGTGCCTGGGTGGCTCAGTCGGGTAAGTGTCCCACTTTGGCTCAGGTCACGATCTCACTGTTCATGGGTTCGAGCCCTGCATCGGGTTCTGTGCTGACAGCTCAAAGCCTGGAGCCTGCTTCAGATTCTGTCTCCCTCTCTCTCTCTGCCCCTCCCCTACTGCGCTCTGTCTGTCTGTCTGTCTCTCTCTCAAAAAGAAATAAAACATTAAAAAAAAAAGATACTAATATCTTCCTGAAAGGGTTATGGTGACTATTAAATGAGATACAATATGGAAAGCACAAAATATATATCTTCCACATAGTAGGTGCTTAGTAAGTGACAGACTGAAAATAGCCATCTTGATTTTTTTCCTTCTGAAAGTTTTTAAATGTAATTTAAGATGTAAATTTAGGCCCCTTACATCTCACTTAGCCTGTTGCAACTGACACTGGACTGATTTTCTTGCTTCTGCCATCCCCTTCTTCCATTTTCTTTTCTACAGTTATGTTGAATGATTTTTCTAACATAATGGTCATGTATCTCTTTTTAAAAAATGTCTTAAATGTTTATTCTTGAGAAGAGTGCGTGCGTGCATGTGCACAAGTGGGGGAAGGGCAGAGAGAGAGAGAGACAGAGACAGGGACAGAATCCAAAACAGGTTCCAGGCTCCAAGATGTCAGCACAACAGGTTCCAGGCTCCAAGATGTCAGCCCCGACATGGGGCTCGAAGTCGGAAATGGTGAGATCATGACCTGAGCTGAAGTCAGATGGTTAACTGGCTGAGCCACCCAGGCACCCCTCTATCTTTCTTTTTTATATTTCTTTGGCTGTTGCTCATTGCTTTCATGATTGGGTCCAAAGTCCTTAGCTTAGGATTCAGGGTACTTCAGGGTGCAGTACTTTGGTTCTTTTCTAATTCCCTATTTTCATATCCTGCCATTTCTCCCTTGCCTGCCCTTTATGCTCCAGCAACATCATGCCACGCGTTTCCCAAGCATTCCACGCTGTTCAACATTCTTTGCCCTTGTTCTGGAATTTCTCTCTGACTGGAATGTCCTCCTCCTCCTTCTGGGTCTGATAGATTCTTATGCATTTTTAGAATTATCACCTTTCCTGACCTATGTGGGCTGTATGATTTTTTTCATTGTTGCATTATTACACTGTATTATAAATATATCTACATGTTTTTTTTTTTCATCTTTGAAACAAGATTGTGGTGCTGTGAGCTGCTTGAAGGCAAAAGCAATATATTAATGTTTATCACAACACCTTCATATAGTAGGTGCTAGTCAAAGATTATTGAATTAAAGGAGCTGTGGAGGGGCACCTGGGTGGCTCGGTTGGTTAAGCGTCTGACTCTTGATTTTGGTTCAGGTCATGATCTCATGGTTCATGAGTTCGAGCCCCACATTGGGCTCTTCACTGACAGTGCAAAGCCTGATTGGGATATTCTCTCTGTCTCTCTCTCCCACCCTCCCTCCCCCTCTCTGCCCCTCCCCTGCTTGTTTTCTCTCTCTCTCTTTCTCTCCCTCTCAAAATAAACAAACTTAAATAAAGGAACTATGGAGAGTATACAACCTATTTTGTTTTAACTAAAAGTTACTAGAAGGAGGATGTAGGTTTGAGTGAAATTTTAACAAGGAAAGATCTTAGGAATCCAACAGAGGGGAAAAAAAACTTAGTTATGGAAGTTATCAATAAGCAGTTTCTAGTATTAATATTGGGCCAAAATATGAACAATATTCATTTGTCTGGGAAATTAGCATTAGGGCACAATTCTACTCTTGTTTCTGAGGCTGAAGAGATATAAGAGATCTGACGGGGGGAAAAATGCAACTCAAGGGCAAGAGAGACTTGACAGTAATGGCAGATAAAAAACTTGGTTTGGGCTTGAAATATGATCTGGCAGTCAAAGGAAAGCCAGTGCTATTCTAGGCAGTGAACAAAGAAGAATTGTGCCACGGCATAGGGAGTTGGCAAGAGCCCACCGGGAGTATTACATTTAGCACAGTGTCAGCACGATGGGAACAGAGGGTGGTGAGCTCTGAGTGCTGAAAAGAATAAATAGATAAATTTAGGAAGATCAGTTAAAGATTTTAAGCATAAGAGGCAAGTACAAGATCCAGGAGAGAGAGACACTCCCAGATATCTGAAGGGTGTTCACTTTAGAGCAAGAAAGGAATTATTTAGCCTGGACTAGGGAACTGTGTAAGAAGGTGAAACTAAGGGCAGGCAAATTTATACCTCTCTAAGAAGAACGTCCTGAGGTAGTTTTGGGGTAAAGATGTACCTTTATCCCTCAGAACTTTTACAGTAGAAAGCTGTAAGGACAAAATATAAGATTTAAGAAGCTCTCCTTTGCAAAATTTCTGAGGAATCTTTTGGTCTTACGAATAGAGTTTTTGCCCTAGAAGGCAGCTTATGGAAGATAACATGATAACATGTAGGTTTAGTATTTATTAGCCACTCACAGTATACGGAACACTATACATGGCAGCAAGGCAACATGATTCTTGAGGTTCTGATCTAAAACCACTGGTCATTATAGGCTTTGTACATTCTCATTTTGTTTCAATAATGAAAACATTTGGCAGATTTCTTAAGACTGTCCCTTTGGAACAGAATTTTAGTAAAAGTAAGCCAAATGTAAACTTCAAAAAAAAAAAAAAAAAGAAATACAGATGAAATCTTATTTAAATGAATGCTGCCTATCACAAGATGGCATAGCATCTGTCCTTGGGTGGAGATTTACCTTGGCGATAGGAATGAAGAAGACAGGCTTGATAACATGTTTGTCCTTCAGGACATTTTAAATGCCAGAGAATGGTGCTCTTGCCTTCAGTGTTGGCCAGATCTCTCAGTTCAAGACAGAACAAGGAAAAATACCGTGATTCACTTACAGACTGCTCTGTTTCCTGAGGCAAAGTAATTGAGTGTTCAAGTGAAGTAGCTAAAAGAGCCCACAGTATACTGAGATAAAACACAATTTGTATCTCTTCCCTCATGTCTGGCTCCCTGGCTTCCAACTGCTTGTCTAGAGAAGTCCTCCATTAGACAGCTTAAACATACTGCTAGGTAGGAAAAATGTGGAGTCAAGTCCCATTTAAACAGGTAGCTGAATTTTTCCACAGTTAACTAAATTATCTTAGCTCCCTATGTCAGTGTGGATCCTCCAAGAGGCAGATGTCAAGGCAAGCTTAGAGTATACGCTTTATTGGAGGGGAAGGCACTTATAAAGGCACTTCCTTTATAAAGGGAAGGGAGACAGGAGTAGGCAGGGAGAGCTTTCAGAATGTGATGCAGGTGTGTTAACCTGTGAAGGAAGACAGGGAAGGAAAGATGGGGGGTAGGAAGAGTCTCAAACCATAGTACAATTGAGAAAACCTCAGCCAGGCAGAGGTGGAGTCCCCAGGCAAAAGTTCCCTGTAAGGGTAATCCTTTATGGGGAAGAATCACACTCCTAGAAATCCACTCAAGAAAAGCAAAGCCATACGTGCATGTAAAGACTTGGATGTAAATGCTTTTTCTGCACCCATTGAGATGATAATGTGATTTTTTTTTCAGTTTATTAATATGGTAAATTACATCGATTGATTTTTAAATGCTACGCCAAACTTCCATTATGGGATAAACCCCACTTGGTTGTGATTCGTTACTCTTTTCATTGTTGGAATCAATTTCTAAAATTGTGTTAAGAAATTTTGGATCTGTGTGAGAAATATTTATGTGTAGTTTTCTTCTCTTACTGTGTTTTTGTAGAGTTTGTGTAGAATTTGTATTATTTCTTCTTAAATATTTGGTGGAATTTACCAGATAAGCCATCTGGACATGGTTTCTTTCGTATGGGAAGGTTTCTAACCACAAATTCAATTTCTCTAATCCAGATTTATTTGTTTTTTCTTGAGTAAACTTTGTGTCTTTCAAGGAATTTGTTGAATTTATTAGAACAAATCGTTAATATTTTGTTTTCCTTTTAAGATCTGAAGGATTGAAACGATGTCACCTCTCTCATTCCTGTTATTGTTAATTTGGATCCATGTTTTTTTGTTCCTTATCAGTCTGACTAAAGGATTATCTGTTCCATTCGTCTTCTCAAAGTACCACCAGCTTTTGGTTTCACTGAAACTACTTTTCTAGTTTCTATTTTATTGAGTTCTAGTCTGATCTTTACTATTCCTCTCTTCTGTTTACTTTGGGTTTTACTAGGTCTTCTTTTTCTAGTTTCTTAAGGAGGAAGCTGAGGTTTTTGACTTGAGACCTTTTTTTGGTATAGAGTGTTTAGTGTTCCACATTTCTAAGTGCTGCTTTACCTGCATCCCACAAATTTTGATGATGTGTTTTCAGTCTGTTTAAAATGTGTTATGGGGGCGCCTGGGTGGCGCAGTCGGTTGAGCGTCCGACTTCAGCCAGGTCACGATCTCGCGGTCCGTGAGTTCGAGCCCCGCGTCAGGCTCTGGGCTGATGGCTCAGAGCCTGGAGCCTGTTTCCGATTCTGTGTCTCCCTCTCTCTCTGCCCCTCCCCCGTTCATGCTCTGTCTCTCTCTGTCCCAAAAATAAATAAATGTTGAAAAAAAAAATTTTTTTTAAAAATTAAAAAAAAAAAAATAAAAAAAAATAAAATAAAATGTGTTATGACTTTTTGTTTTTTTCTTTTACTAATGGGTTATTTAGAAGTGTTGTATTTAATTTTTAAATGTTTGGGGGGATTATCCAGACACTTTCTGTTAATATTTTCTAGTTTAATTTCACTGTGTCAGAGAATGTACTTTGTAGGACTTGAATTCTTTTAAATTTATTTAGATTTGTTTTATGGCCCAGAATATGTCTTATCTTGTTAAATGTTCTGTGTGCACTTGAATATATTTTGGGGGGCGCCTGGGTGGCTTAGTCGGTTAAGCGTCCGACTTTGGCTCAGGTCATGATGTTGCAGTCCATGAGTTTAAGCCCCACATTGGGCTCTGTGCTGACAGCTCAGAGCCTGGAGCCTGCTTGGGATTCTGTGTCTCCCTCTGTCTCTGCCCCTCCCTCACTGTGCTCTCTCTCTCAAAAATAAATAAACATTAAAAAAAGAAAAAGAAAAGAATGTATTTTTTGCTTTTGTTGGATTTGAGTGTTTGATAAATATTAGTTAGCTGAAGGTGGTTGATAGTGTTATTCAAGTCTTCTGTAATCCTTTCTGATCTTCTGTTTGCTCTATCAGTTAATAAGAGGGGTTTTGAAATCTCTGGCTAGAATTGTAGATTTGTCTGTTTTTCTTGGCTGTTCTATCAGTGTTTGTTTCATGTATTTTAAAGCTTAGTTATCAGACACAGAACCACTTAGGATTATGTCTTCTTGAATTGATACCTTTATTTAAGAAATGATACCCTTTATTTCGGGTCATATTCTTTGCTCTGAAATGTACTTTACTTGGTATAAATATAGTCATTTCAACTTTTCTTTTAAAGAAATCATTTTAATTAAAAAAATAAGCACACCTTTTTTTTTAAGCAGCAAAATGGAGAGTATTTTGAAACAATGATTTGGTTAAATTTACTGAGGGAGGGGTATTCTAGTTTCTGTATTTAATGAAAGTAGGTTAAAATACATAGGCTCACAAAAGGAATTTACAACTCTGGGATTTTTTTTCCCCAAGAATAATTGCCTGAGGATGGGGTTGGGGGCATTGTGCAGGGTTGACTTTATTTTTAGGTTTGCTGTTTTCAGGAATTAGGCACTACTAGGGTGTGAGGCTAAGAGGCATCTAGTTATATACTAGGTTTAAATTTTGGTAAGTCATAAAAAATGACATAATTTACATAGGGGACATGAGTTCAGCATTTTTCCCTGAGTAAAATATGCAGCAAATCTTCTTAAATGGGGCACATAATTTTTAATGACTTAGGCCTTTCATCTTCAGAAATGAACTAAGTATCATAAGTAAGATGGAGGCTGATGAATATTGAGTGTCTTAACATCACATCATCAGATCTGAAATCACCTGAGGATGTGTATGAAAATCATTTCAGCTTTCTTTTGATTAGTAATAGCATTGTATATTTTTTCCATCCTTTTTCTTTTGTATCTTTGTGTTTATACAAGCATATTCCTTATAGGCAGCACATAGGTGGGTCCTGATTTTATCCAGTCTGACAATCTCTGCCTTTTAATTGGGGTGTTTAGGCCATCAACATTTGATGTGATTATTTATATGGATAGGTGGAAGTCTGGCATGTTGCAGTTTGCTTTCTGTTTTTCTCATCTGTCCTTTGTTCCCCGTTTCCTGTTTCTTATGTATGAGTTAAGTATATTTTAATCATTCAGTTTTATCTCCCAATTGGCTTATTAGCTATAACTCTTAGTTTTTTAGAGGTTGTTTTAGGGTTTATAGTGTACACCTTTAATTTATCAGAGACCGTGTTCATGTCATATGGTACTTCACATATAGTATGTTAGTCTTATAACAGCTTATTTCTACTTCTCCTCTCCTATCCTTTGTGTTATTATTTCTGTATATATTATAATTCCATGGCACCTTTTTATTTGTTTATTTAAATAGACTATAAACTTTTTTATTATAAACATCTTTATTATATGTCTTTGGTTTTCTTTTTTTTATGTGTTTGGTTTTCTATTGAAATATATATGATGTATGCAATTAGTAAGTTTAAGGTGTACAATGTGTTGATTTAATACATTTTCGTATTATAGTATTGCCATTGTAGCTTAGCTAGGACCTCTATACTGTCACATAATTATTATTTCTTTTTTGTGGTGGGAATAATTCACATCTACTCTCCTAGCAAGTATGATGTTTGTGATGCAATCTTGTTGTCTATAATTACTGTACTATATGTTAGAGCTCCAGGTCTTAGTTATCTATTGGTCGCAAGCTTGTACCTTTAAACAACCTTTCTCATATTCCCCCACCATCCTACCTCCAGCCTCTAGTAATCACCATTTATTCTGTTTTTAAGAGTTTGCCTTATTTTAGATTCCACATAAAAGTGATATCATACACCATTTGTCTTTCTCTGACTTATCTCACTTAGCATAATGTCTTAAGGTTAATCCATTTTGTTGTAAATGGCAGTATTTTTTTCTTTCTTATGGCTGAATAATGTTCCACTGTGTGTGTGTGTGTGTGTGTGTGTGTGTGTGTGTGTGTGTGTGTATACCATATCTTCATTATCTTCATTATCTTCATTTTCCATTCATCCATTGATGGGCACTGAGGTTGTTTCTACATCTTGAATATTGTGAATAATGCTGCAGTAAACATGGGAGTGCATATGTCTCTTTGATATCCTGTTTTCATTTCCTTTTGGATATATACCTAGAAGTGGAATTGCTGAAGCACATGGTAGTTTTATTTTTAATTTTTTTTTTTTGAGAGATCTCTCTCCTCATGAGTGCAGAAGGGGCAGAGGGAGGAAATGAAGGAGGAAGGGAAGAGAGAGACAGAGAGAGAGAGAGAGAGAGAATGAGAATCTTAAGCAGGCTCCACACCCAGCATGGAACCCAACGCCCAACTTGGGGCTCAAACTCACCGTGAGATCATGACCTGAGCTGAAATCAAGAGTCAGATGCTTAACTGACTGAGCCACTTGGGTGCCCCCTATTTTTAACTTTATGAGGACCCTCCATCTTGTTTTCCATAGTAGCTGGACCAATTTGCATTCCCACCAACAGTGTTTAAGACTTGTTGAAAGAAATTGAAGAAAACACAAGTGAAGTGAAAGACATCCATGTTCATAATATATGAACTATATATATATAAACTATATAAACTATATATATATATAAACTATATATATAACTATATATATATAACTATATATATAACTATATATATATAAACTATATATATAGTTTATATATATAACTATATATATAACTATATATGTATATAAACTATATATATATATATATTTATATAAACTATATATAAACTATAAAATTGCTGAAAGAAACCATCAGTGATTATTTTCTAAAAATGGCATAAAACCCAGAATTCAGGGGTGCCTGGGTGGCTCAGTTAAGTGTTAGGTATCCATCTCTCAATTTCAGCCCAGGTCATGGTCTTGTGGTTTGTGGGTTTGAGCCCTGTGTGGGGCTCTGTGATGATAGTGCATGGAGCCTGCTTGGGATTCTCTCTCTGCATGCCTCCCTCTCTTTCTGCCCCTCCTCTGCTTGTGCTCTGTCTCTCTCTCTCAAAACACAATTCACTAAAAAAAAAAAAAGAATTATTAAGAATGATACATTTAACTACATAAAAATTAACCTCTAAATAGGGAAAAACCTGAAGCAAGGGAAATTTTCACTTCTAACAGTATTAAAATTATGGAATTTTCTATTAGAATCCTATATTTTATAATTTTGAAACATTGATTATAAAAAGCTATGCATGATATTTTAAAAATATTTTTAAATTTTGGTGTGAATGAACATTTATATATGCAGAGAGGAGTATACATTGGTATAACTTGTTTGGAGGGCAGTTTGGCAATAGAGGGAGATCATGTTATTCCTTTTGACTTAGAATTCTACTCAAGGAATATTGTTTAAAGAAAAACAATTACAGGGCACCTGGGTGGCTCTGTCGGTTAAGCATCCGACTTCAGTTCAGGTCATGATCTCACGGTTTGTGAGTTCAAGCCCCACATACAGCTAGCTCTGTGCTGACAGCTCAGAGCCTGGAGCCCACTTCAGAGTCTGTGTTTCCCTCTCTCTCTGCCTCTCCCTTGCTCTTGCTCTCTATCTGTCTCAAAAATGAATTAAAAAAAAAAAACAATCACAAACATGTACAGATTAAGATTTAGTGTTTGTTGCATGCTATTTATAATAGTATAAATTTAGAAGCAACTTTATTTTGACAGTAGGGGATTTTTAATAAACTAGGATACATTTTTTTCCAGTGGAATAGTAGCCACTTAATAAAACGTTGTAGAAGTACAGAATTTATGCAATGTATGTTATGTTGTAGAGTGTTTACAAAGTACTAGATTTGTTCTATCATCATTATTTAATCCTTAGAATAAGCCTGTGAGGCAGGCACTTTCTATTTTCCTTTTATACATAAGGAAACTCAGACATTAAGAGAGGTTAAATAACTTGTCTAAAACACACAGTAGGGTGGACCTGGGTGGCTTTGCCAGTTAGGTGCCCAGCTCTTGATTTCAGCTTTGGTCACCGTCCCAGGGTCATAAGATTGGGCCCCATGTGGGGCTCTGTGCTGAACATAGAGTCTGCTTTAGATTGTCTCTCTGTCTCCCTTTGCCCCTCTCCCCCACTTGCTCTCTCTCTAAAATAAAAAATAAAATAACAAATAAAACAGTAAGTGGGAGAGCTGGGTGGGACACAGTTATGTCTGTCTGACTTCAAAATCCATGCTCTCAGTTATAGTGTTTTGATTTTATGGACATGAAATATGTAAAATGTTATATGAAAAAGAGGTTATAACATGATCTGCCTTTTTTGCATATAAAAATTTACTGGGAGGATACATGCTAAAGTGTCAACAGTGATAATAGGTTGAGTGTTGAGATTATGGTTGATTTTTGTCTCCTTTTTTGTTTTCCACAGTGAATATGAATGGTTTTTACAATTAAAGTTTTAAAAAAGATATTAATTTCATAGAGGGTGGGGTGGATTAAAAAAAATCATTGCCTCTTTCCTTTTGTTACTGAAGAGTGATATGTTTCTGAGTTTGGGTGTATCCACCCTTGATGTTGTCTGTAATTTCCTCTTGGCACTAGTTTATAAAAACTGGAAGGTTGAAACAGCAGTGTTATTCTGAGAGCCAAAGATTTGAACAGATGAAAGATCTTTAAATAATAACATTGTAAGCATTATTCAGTTTGGGGCCATGGCCACTAGTAACACAATTCAGAAACCAGAAGCACAGTACCTTAGAAATTTACAGTTTGCAATTCCCCAGGCCCATCTTTTTTAGCTTTTCACTAGAAATTTTTCCTTCACCTCTCCTTTCTCTCAATTCTTTTTTATTAGTTTAAGGGCCTTTTTACCTGGGAGAAAAGAATTTGAACCAATCATAAACAAACAGCTCTCTTTTGTACCTGACTTTTTGTGCCCTTCTGTTGCCATGTAAACCAAATAAAGCTAGCTGTGAGTAAACCAGCTGCTGCCTGCAGTCTCTCTCTCCTAGAGGAAGAGAAGGGGTGGCGAATGTAATTGGGGAGGACTAGAAGAAGGGGTAGAAATTGAGGGAAGAGTTAAGTATTGTGTTTACATTCCTGGTCTTAAATCTCACTGTCTCCTTAAGTATGAGATTAGAGTATGTTACCTATAGCTGTTTGTGTTGGTTCTTAGTCATTTTTCCCAGCAGCTAAGAGATATAACTAATAACTTTTTCTCCATTTGTTTGCAAGTGAAATTCATAGATTCTAAACTGCCTTTCAGGACTGGAAAACCTAGGAAATGAAAGTTTGTGGGGTATGGTGTAGGATTTATGATTTTTGGTTGTAAAGGATTACATTTTGGGGATTGGCATAAAAAAGTAGTTCCAGGGTGTCTGATTAACTGCATCTGAAACATTATGCAAAGACTACGATAGCTAGCTGGTTAGAAACTTATAAGCCTTTAGAATTATAATTGGATGGGTATTAAGGAGGCCACTTGTGATGAGCACTGGGTGTTGTATGTAAGTGATAAATCACTAAATTCTGTATCTGAAACTGATATTATACTGTATGTTAACTGATTGGAATTTAAGTAAAAACTTGAAAAAAAAAATCACTGGAAGGACAATAACAGCTAAAGCCTAAAACACATGGCACAGAAACTGGTGAAGTACTTGGAATCAGATAGTGAGGTGTTTATTTAAGTTGTAAATATTGATAAAGGGTTAGTGGAGGTTAAGCACAGGGTGATACGTTATTGTGGAAAGAGAAAGAGGGAGGGTGGCAGTTACTCACTTAGTCCAGACATGGAGAAAAAGTCACCGCTGATCTGAGGGAGACTTTGGAAATCAATCAAAATCGTATAATCAATGCTCAGACCCTATTGTGCCATCCAGTGCCAAATTAAACAGTCTCATCCCGATAGTCCAGTTCATCCTTAAGTTAGGAAAGAGCAAAAGTTAAATAACAAGTACCATTGTAGGGCGCCCGGATGGCTCAGTCATTTAAGCATCCAACTCTTGATCTCAGCTCAGGTCTTTTTTTTTTTTTTTTTACAATTATGTATATTATTTTAAATTAGAGAGTGTGGAGGAGAGGAGCAGAGGGGGAGAGAGTCCTAAGCAGTCTTCATGCCTGATGTGGAGTCTGATGTGGGGCTCCATGCAGGACTTGATTCTATGACCCTGGAGTCATGACCTGAACCAAAATGAAAAGTCTGGTGCTCAACCAACTGAGCCACCCAGGTGCCCCTCTCAGCTCAGGTCTTGATCTCAGGGTGGTGAATTCAAGCCCTGTATTGGGCTCCACGCTGGGCATGAAACCTACTTTAAAAAAAAAGAAGAAGAAGAAAGAAGAAGAGGAGGGGGAGGAGGAAGAAGAGGAAGAAGAGGAGGAGGGGGAGGGGGAGGACCATTGTAACAACCTTAAGTTATTACTGGGTAGTGAAGTTGATATTGAACTTGCTCATAAATAACCCAAAACATTTTTTTCATGGCCTGGTCTTCATTTCTTATTGTTTCTTTATGCAAATATAAGTAATACATGTATTTTTCCCCTCCTTCTTATGCAAAAAGGTCACATAATATGAACCTCCTGTATATGTAAAAAAGCGTTCTCTTTTTACAGATGTATAATATTCTAGCATTTGTTATCACTGTTGATGTAATCAAAACCCAGTTGATGGACATTTGAGAGGTTTCAAATTGTTTTAAACTGGAATTTTAGTAACTTTAAGACCTTTTTATTAGCAATCTTACTTTGAGGCCAGGCTACAAAAGTCAATATACAGAAACCAGTTGAATACAAATGAAAAACTATGACTCCAGCTGTAGTTCTAACCTAGGATATGGGAAGATGACTGCATAATGTCATAGTTCTGCTACCCTCATGCGACCTCCCTCTGTTTTTTCTTTCTTTATTAGCATCTTTATTAGTTTCCCTGGTGCCCTTTGGTTTATTTGTTGTCTTGTCTTGGTTTCTTCCTGACCCCATCTAATACACCAATGGCCCCCTTAACTACTAGTTAGACCTTTGTTAGGAAGTTGTTAGACTTGCAGCTGACCCCCACCTCCACCTCCGTTGCATTTTTAGTCATCAAAGATTGCAGTTTTTACTCCAGGTAAGGATGAGATTCCTGCTGTCTTCCTTGCTGGAAGCTTTGTAAGTCTTATTACTCAGATAATGCCCTTCTACTGTCATTGTCCCCCTGTTACCATGGTACATTTGCATTCTATTGGTGATAATTCATATACACTTATCAACTGCCTCTGGAGGATGGCACCTTACATTGCTAGAGGCTCAGCAGGTGGAGAGAAGAGCAAGACTGGGAAATGCTCTTTAAATCCTTAAATTGTAAATAAGTATGGGCGATTTGAAGGGAGGAATAAAAAGGTAATTGACTTATATTATTTTGGCTGCCCTTCTGCTACAAGGATAAAGAATGGAACTAATGAAAGGAAGGAGAAGGGGCACCTGGTTGGTTCCGTCAGTAGAGCACGTGACTCTTGATCTCAGGGTTGTGAATTTAATCCCCATATTGGATGTAGAGATTACTTAAAAATAAAATCTTTAAAAAAAAAAAAAAAAAGGAGAAGATACAGAGAAGTTTTGGTTCGGGAAGAAAAGCACTACACTGAGAATCAAGAAGCATGGGTTTTCACTTTTCATGAGTTCGAGCACAGAGCTGACTTGGGATCCTCTGGCCCTCCCTCCCCCTGCACGCTAGTGCTCTCTCTCTCAAATGAATAAACATTAAAAAAAAAGAGGAAGAAAAATCTATGAAAAAGGAGAAACATAGGTTTTCATCTATTTTCTTTTATTAATTTGGTCTGTGATTTGTTCTGTGATTTCACTTATCTGGGCCTAAGTTTCTACACCTGTGAGATGAGTGGTTTGGAATAAAAAAAAAAAAATCTGAAATTCTAAGGCAAGAAGAAAAAAAGGAAGTGAATCTTTAAGATTTCATATTGACTTGAAATAGTATAAAGTGGAGGGCTTGTCCACAACTATGTAATAACTATTACAGTTAGTATTGTTGCATGACAAATTATTGCCAGAATTGAGAGGTTTAAAATAATCATTTTACTTTGCTCACAGTTTTGTGGTCAGGATTATGGGAATGGCTCAGATGGACAGTTTTCATTTGGGTCTCTCCTTTTTTTGGCCCTGCCAGGTCATATCTTTTGGCCAACTGAGTAATAAATTTAAGTAGGTGTTTATACTACATATTTAGTTGTTTGCAGTGGAAGGATAGTTCAGTGTATTTAGTACTTTGTTCTGTTGGAAATACAAGTCACATCTTCAAGTTAGAATGAGGATGGAAATGGAGGACTAGTAAGTTGTCGATAGTAGTAAAGGTGACTTGTCCTCAAAGTGCTTTTCTAGAATTCTATGAATTTCTAGGGTGGGAATGACGCACATGATTATCATACAAAATTTATTTTGGATAAGAAAGTGGAAATAGATATATAAAATCTGTCTATAATCTTGAGAATTTACCAGCAATTGGGAAGATTAAGCAAGTGCTTAAAGAGAAGAATGTCAACGTAAGGGAGCCTGGGCTACGAGCCAGGTCCCCAGTTGAGTGGTATAGGCAATAATAACAGCAGAAATTCGGAAGAATGGATTATCTCCAAGTATATAAAGGTAGTAGTTCAGATAGACTGAGGAACTTGCAAAAGTACAGTGAGTGCCTGACAGGTTTTCCTGGTCCTTGGTAATACTGTCGTTTGCCCTATCAGCAGGTAGCAGAGTGGTGGAAACCTGGGAGTGTTTTCAAAAGACTTCTCCCTGTTGTGTTAAAGGTAAGATCAAGAAGAAACAAAAGACATTTTTGGAAGGAGAGGAAGAGTAATGATGACTCAAGTTTTGAACCTATGACTAGACTGACAATAGATTAAAGAAAATTTTTTTTATTAATACATTAAAAAATACAAAATAAAGACTGGGAGGTAGTTTGAAAGAAAAGAAGAGGAGAGAGACCTCTTCCTTTAAACTAGGAGGAAAGAAGGAAAAGATAAATGAATATACCAAGAAATTTTTATTTGAATAATTTCTTCTAAGTAGAAGGCTCATTGGCTAAATGAGGCTGGGATTCTTCAAAGATGGAGGTACATGTAGAATTAGCAAAACACTTTGAGACTTGGCAGGAAATTCTTCAAGATTTACTGGAAAATTATGATATACCATTTAGAAAAATGACTTTATAACAGTAGCACGAGAGCCTACTGAAGAATGAGTTGTGAGAGAGCAGGCATTTTGAATTTCCTCCTTCAGATCCTGGAGGTTCTGTGGGGATATGAAAATATATAAAGGATTAAGTTGTTGAGCAAAATTGATTTTGAAAAGTACTATTCATTTATTGTTTCTCTCCTTGTGCAGTGTTTGAGAATGCTAGAGGTTAATGTCACTGTATACCCTGTGGGACATAATAAGAGTTAATTATAATCAACTGTTGGAACAGACTGTTCTGAACAAAGTACTGTTCACTGGCCACCTATTTGGGGGTTCATGTGTAAGCATATAAAATTCCGTTTCACTATTTCAAAAGAATCGACCTACATTTTAAAAGAGTATGTATTATGGATATTTAAAGTACGTAGATGTATAAATGTCCCTTTCTCCCTGCTCACCCCTGGTCCCCATAGGTAATCATTGTTGTTGACAGCCTCTTGTGCTTCATTCCAGAAAAATTTGTTGTGTGTGTCTAAATACTATACATTGTTATGTATTGCATTATATAGAATAGATATTAACATATATATCTTGACAGTGTTCAAACTGTTTCATTTACATACTTTTTCAGTTCATTATGTAAAATCCTGTCTCTTTTCCTCTGACCTGTGGTCCTCATTTCCTTTGACTAGGGAAATATCTTAGGGGAATACGAATTCCAAACATCTGTTTTGTTTTTCTTTTTTTTTTAATGTTTATTTATTTTTGAGAGAGAGAGAGAGAGAGAGAGACAGAGTGCGAGTGGGAGAGGGGCAGAGAGAGAGGGAGACACAGAATCTGAAGCAGGCTCCAGGCTCAGAGCTGCCAGCACAGAGACCTAAGCAGGGCTCAGACACATGAGCTGTGAGATCATGACCTGAGCCGAAGTCGGGCACTCAACTGACTGAGCCACCCAAGGCACCCCAACCTGTTTTGTTTTTCCAACTAATTTTCTATTTCACTGCATTTGCATTGGGCCCAAACAGTGCAAAATAGCAAAACATTTTCCTTTTTATTAAAAAGTTTTTTTGTTTTAAAGAGTGAGGAGAGGGGCGCCTGGGTGGCTCAGTCAGTTAAGTGGCCAACTTCGGCTCAGGTCATGATCTCGCGGTCTGTGAGTTCGAGTTCGAGCCCCGCGTCGGGCTCTGTGCTGATAGCTCAGAACCTGGAGCCTGCTTCTGTTTCTGTGTCTCCCTCTCTCTCTGCCCCTCCCCCATTCGCGCTCTGTCTCTTTCTGCCTTTCAAAAAATGAATAAATGTTAAAAAAATTTTTTTTAATAAAGAGTGAGGAGATAAAATGAAAATATTAAAGACATTTATTGGTATTCAGTATTCCTCTGAATGGTGTTGTATTAACCCATCTGTTTCGTTGGACATATCCCTACAGTTTCTCCCCACTAGAGGGCACTAGGATATTGTTTGTTTTTAGTGCACTGTTGATTATGAATTTAGAAATAAAACTTTTCATGTTTTTCTTATTTGTCCTGCATTGTTGTATGAGTAAAATCTTCCTCTTGAGATCACTGTTGTTGGCATATATGGAAAATTAGAGTACCTTTTGTGCTAGCACTTTTGACTTTGAAGACTATTTTGTGCTAAATGCTTAAAGGGGAAAAGGAGAAAAAGAGTTTAGAGAAATAAGAAAAAATTTGAAATTTTTTGGGCCCCAATTATCACCCTCTGCTCACTCCATAGAAGATACCCTAAAAGGAAAAGGGTAGGCATATGTGTGTCACTGGAACAAAATAGAAAGTCCAGAAATAGACCTACACGTATACAACGAATTGAGTTTTGACAAAGGAGCCAAAGTAATTCAGTGGGGAAAGGATATTCTTTTATTAACAAGTGGTACTGGAACAATTAGGTACTTATTTTGGGGGAAAGTGAAACTTTTACCTTTATCTAATTCCATGTATAACAGTTAACTCGAATCACGGACAATAGGAGAAAACAAAGGAGAAAATCTTCACGACGTTGGAATAGGCAAAAGTTTATTGGTATACATAAAACAAAAATCCTAAAAGAAAAAATCTTGATAGAGTTCTCCAAAATTAACTTATTTTCAAAAGACATAGTTGAGTAAATAAAAAGGCAAGCCACAGAATGGGAGAAAAGCATTCACAGTACATCTATCAGATAAAAGATTGGTACCTAGAATAGATAAAGAACCCTTACAACTCCATAAGGTACACAATCCTGTTTTTAAAATGGAGAAGTGATTTGAATAGACATGTCTCAGTAGATGCTATATGAATGCTAATAAGCACATAAATTACTCAACATCATGAATCATTAGGGAATTGCAAATTAAAACCACAGTGAGATACTGCACACCCACTAGAATGGCTAAAATGTGGAAGACTGACAATACCTAGTGTATTGATGTGGATATGGACCAGTTCGAATGCTCATACATCACCAATGGGTAACAGTTTTCCACTTTCTTGTAAATTTAATATAAACTTACCAAATGGCCCAGCAGTTCCAGTTCTACTCCATGTGTTTACCCAAGAAAATGAAATCCTGTGTTCACACAAAGACTTATACACTGATATTCATGACAGTTTAACTCATAATGGCCCCAAACTGGAAAAACACCAAGTATGTATCAACAGGGAAATGGATAAATAATGGTACATCCATGTAAAGGAATACTCCTTAGCAATAAAAAGAATGAACTACACATGGAACAATATGGATCAATCTCAAAAATGTTATGCCTATGTGAAAGAAGCTAGACATGAAAGACTATATTTTATGATTCCATTATATGAGATTCTATAAAGGGCAATTTTATATACAGGGTAGGCAGATCAGTGGTTGCTGAGGGACGTTGTGGTAGTGGTGGGGAGTAAACTATGCAGGGAAATAGACAAAGAGCTGAATTAACCAAAAACTGCAAAGGAAGGAAGGAAGGAAGGAAGGAAGGAAGGAAGGAAGGAAGGAAGGAAGGGGAAAGGGAGGAAGGAAGGAAGGAAAAGGAAGAGAAAGAAAAGAAAAGAAAAGGTATAGGCAGCATGTGCAAAGACCCTGAACTGGAAAAGAAGATTGGTTTTTAGTGGACTGTTGTGACAAAGAGGGTAAATGGTGAGTGATGGGGTTGGAGAGATAAGTAAGGGCCAGATCATGTGCAGAGTCGGGTCCTTAAGAACGAGAAAGAATGGACTCTAGAGCACAAGGTGAGACTTAGTTTAGTGATGAGGCAGAAGAAGGAAAAGCTCGGGCAAATGAAGTTGGCCTGGTTGTTGGAATGTGAGAGTTTGTATCAGATGTTTTACTGTTCTCTTAAATTTATTCTCTCTCTCTCTCTCTTTCTTTCTATAAGGTCAGGCTATCACTTAAGGGGTGGGGAGGGGGTTGCGGTAGAAGAAGTTTGAGGGCACAGACGTGAAAGAATTCTTCTGGGAGAGACAGAGGAGGGAATATCTACCACTAAAACTTAAGATGACTGAGGCACTATTGATGCTCATCTGAGATTTGGGAACGTGAATTTAAAGCGAAACCAGTTATGGGGCACCTGCGTGGCTTAGTTGATTAAGCATCTGACTTTAGCTCAGGTCATGATCTCACAGCTAGTGAGTTCAAGCCCCGAGTCAGGCTCTATGCTGACAGCTCAGATCCTGGAGTCTGCTTTGGATTCTGTGCCTCCCTCTCTTTCTGCACCTCCCCGGCTCACATTCTGTCTCTCTTTCTCAACCACAAACATTAAAAAAATTAAATAAAAATAAAGTGAAACCAGTTAGCGTGGTCATGTGGTTCTTTCTTTTGCAAAATTTAGTTGGAGTAGATAGATGGTAGGGGCCATCAGGATTGAGGTTTTGCCTGGCAAAGTGATGAAGGGAGAGATGGAGTGAAATTATTTGGGTGTCGTTTTCAAGATGGACCAAGAAATCTAGGCTAAAAAAAGAGGGAAATGGAATTAGGAAGGGGTTGATGAACTGTGAGAAAGTGATGCAGTCACTGAGTGGACAGAGAACACAGAATTTTTTGAGTTGGAGCTACTTTTGCAAATGAAATGGTAGGATAGGAAGAAGTGTGGTCTTGGGGTAACTTTGAGGTTTCTGAAATGGAGGCCCATTTGTTGAGAGAGAGAATTCAGGAGCAGGTTAGAGGGTAATATGATGAGTTCAGTTTTGGAAGGCTGTGTTTGAGGAACTCATGGGATGTATAACTGGAGATGTCCAATAGCATTTGGATATACAGATCTGAGAGATGTAGGCTATAAATAGAGATAGAGGCATTATCAGCACAGAAATGAAAATTGAAACATGGTGATGTAAGAGATTATCACAGGGAATTTGTGGGATAAGAGAAGGGGAGGCTGTTTAGTTTCCTTTGTTCAGAATCAGAATGGTTGTGGTGGCTGGTGGTGTTTTGTTTTGTTTTCTCCCTTTAGTATTCTGTCTTCTTTTCCAAATAAATCCTAGTAAATACAATGCAGAATCGTAAGGTTTTAAGTCCTGGTTTTGCCACTTCCTACTATGCCTTGAGCAGGTAAATTTCTGAACCTCAGTTTCTCATCTGTTAAAAATAGTTCATCAAGAGAATGAGAGGACAAGTCAGACTGGGAGAAAATACTTGCAAAAGACATATCTGATAAAGGACTATTATTCAAAATAAACAGAGAACTCTAGGGCGCCATGTGGCTCAGATTAAGCATCCGACTTAGGCTTGGGTCATGATTTCAGGGTTTGTGAGTTCGAGCCCAAGTCGGGCTTTGTGCTGACAGCTCAGAGCCTGGAGCCTGCTTCCAGTTCTGTGTTTCCCTCTCTCTCTGCCCCTCACCCACTCACTCTCTGTCTCTTTCTCTCAAAAATAAATAAACATTAAAAAATTAAAAATAAATTAAAAAAATAAGTAACTCTTAAGACTCAACAATAAAATGAACAATTTTGATTGAGAAATAGGCAAAGGCCTTAACAGACACCTCACCAGAGAAGATATGCAAATGGAAAATAAACATATACAAGATATCCCACATTATATGTCATCATGGAAATGCAAATTGATACAACCAGATACCCCTACATGCCTACTACAATGGCTAAAATCCGGAACACTGACAACACCAAATACTGGTGACAATGTGGAGAAACGGGAACTCTCATTTATTGCTGGTGGGAATGCAAAATGGTACAGCCATTTTGAAAGTTTCACAGTTTATTACAAAACTAGGTGTACTTTTTCCACACAAATAGCAATTGCACTGCTTGATATTTACCAAGTTTAGCATAAACTTCTGCACGTGGATGTTTATAGTAGCTTTACCTATAATTGCCAAAACTTGAAAGCAACCAAGAGGTCCTTCAGTAAATGAACGAATAAGCTATGGTATATCTAGTCAATGGAATATTACTCATCATTTAGAAGAAATGAGCTATCAAGCCATGAAAAGACATGGAAAAACCTTAAATACATATCACTAAGTGAAAGGAGCCAATCTGAAAAGGCTACATACTGTGTAGTTCCAACTATATAACAATCTGTAAAAGGCAAAAGTATGGAGACCGTAAAAAGATCAGTTGTTGCCACGGGTGGGGGAGTGGAGGAGATGAATAGGCAGAGCACAGAGGATTTTTTAGGGCAGTGAAACTACTCTGTATGCTAGTATAATGGTGGTGGATACATGTAATTAAGTTCTACATTTGTCAAATCCATAGAATACATAAAGCCAAGAATGAACCATAATGCACACTAGGGATGTTGGATGATAATGACGTGTCAATGTAGATCCATCCATTTTAAGAAATGTACCATTCTGCTGCAGGATGTTCATAGTGAGGGAAGCTATGTGTATTGGGCTAGGGGATATATGACAACGCTCTACTCAATTTTGCTGTGTATTTAAAACTGCTCTAAAAAATAAAGTCTATTTTTAAAAAAAGGCTGTAATAACAAACTGCATGGAGGCAGGTTAAGTAACTCAGGATTACTCATCCAAACTCGAAATCACTCAGTTAATATTCTTAAAATTCATAGGCCTTTATTTTCAGTTGTTTGCTGCTGCTTAGTGGGAAGGTTTTGCTTCCCTTCCTCACCTTCCTCACCTCCATCAAGGTTTTCTTTATAGTAATAGTGAACAATTACAGTCTTTGGAAAAATATAGTTATATCCTAATGAATGTATAATGTACATGTCTGGATTTTTGTATTACCAGGAAGAGAAATGATAAGGGAAAACACCCAGACCCAATAATTAAAAGAAATTTATTTCACTAAGCTAAAGAATATTTGAATCTCCTTTTAGTTGTATTCCTACCTTGTTTGCTTTTACACCCATGTATCATTTATTTTATACCTTGAAAGCTCTTCAAGTAGATACCAACCAAAGGCGTATTTCAGAGATATTGCAGATTTGGTTCCAGACCACCGCAGTATGAATTCAAATGAATTTTTAGGTTTCCTGGTGCTTGTAAAAGTTATGCTTACACTACACTGTAGTTTATTAAGTGTCCAATAGCACTATGTCTAAAAAATGTACATACCTTAATTTTAAAATAACTTACTGCTTTAAAAAATGCTAACCAGGGGCGGCTGGGTGGCTCAGTCGGTTAAGCGGCCAACTTCGGCTCAGGTCATGATCTCGCGGTCCGTGAGTTCGAGCCCCACGTCGGACTCTGTGCTGACAGCTCAGAGCCTGGAGCCTGTTTCAGATTCTGTGTCTCCCTCTCCCTGACCCTCCCCCGTTCATGCTTTGTCTCTCTCTGTCTCAAAAATAAATAAACGTTAAAAAAAAATTAAAAAATTAAAAAATAAATAAAAAATGCTAACCATCATCTGAGCTGTGAGCAAGTCATAATCTTTTTGAGGGTCGGGGGAGTGTAATGGCTGCTGACTGAACAGCATGACAGTTGCTGAAGGTTGGGGTGGCTGTGGGAATTTCTTAAAGTAACACAAGAATGAAGTTGCTGCATTGACTGACTTCCTTTCACGAATGATTTCTCTAGCATGTGATGCTGTTTTATAGCATTGCATCCGCAGTAGAACTTCTTTCAGAATTGGAGTCAATCCTTTCAAACCCTGCTGCTGCTTTATCGACCAAGCTTCTGTAATATGCTAAATCCTTTGTTGTCAATTCAAGAATCTTCACAGCGTCTCCATCAGGAGGAGATTCCATCTCAAGGAACCACTTTTATCATGAGAGACTGCAGCAATGCAGTCACATCTGCAGGCCCCACTTCTAGTTCTCTTGCTGTTTCCACCACATCTGCAATTGCTTTCTCTGATGAAGTCTTGAACCCCTCAAGGTCATTCATGAGGGTTGGAATCAACTTCTTCCAAACTCCTGTTCATGTTGGTATTCATGAATCTGAAGCATTCATGAATCTGAATGCTTTTCATGGCATCTGGAATGGTGAATCCTTTCCAGAAGATTTTCACTTTTCTTTGCCCAGATCCGTCAGAGAAATCACTATCTGTGGCAGCTTTAGCCTTATGATATGTATTTCTTTTCCTTTAAAAAATTTTTTTTAAACATTTATTTATTTTTGAGAGACAGAGAGACACAGAGCATGAGCAAAAGAGGGGGAGAGATAGAGAGGGAGACATAGAATCTGAAGCAGGCTCCAGGCTCTGAGCTGTTTGCTAGCACAGAGTCTGATGCGGGACTCGAACTCACAAACTGCAAGATCATGACCTGAGCCGAAGTCCGACGCTCAACCGACTGAGCCACCCAGGTGCCCCTGAAATGTATTTCTTGAGTAATAATAATTGAAAGTCAAAATTACCCTTTGATCCGTGGGCTGCAGAATGGACATTGTGTTAGCAGACATGAGAATAACTTAAAAAAATTTTTTTTAAATGTTTTCATTTATTTTTGACACAGAGAGAGACAAAGCACGAGTGGGGGAGAGGCAGAGAGAGGGAGACACAGAATCTGAAGCAGGCTCCAGGCTCTGAGCCTGACGTGGGGCTCAAAATCACGGACCGTGAGATCATGACCCGAGCTAAAGTCAGACACTTACACAACTGAGCCACCCAGGCGCCCCAGACATGAGAATAACTTTAATCGTATTGTACATCTCATTCAGAGCTCTTGGGTGACCAGATACATTGTCAGTGAGCCATAATATTTTCAAATGAATCTTTTTTTTCTAAGCGGTAGATCTCAGCAGTGGGTTTAAAATGTTCAGTAAGCCATGTTATAAACAGATGTGCTGTCATCCAGGCTTTCTTGTTTCATTTATAGAGCTCAAGCAGAGTAGATGTTGCATCATCATTAAAGGCCTAAGGATTTTCAGAATGGTAAATAAGCATTGGCTTCGGCTTAAAGTCACCAGCTGCATCTCTCCCTAACAGGAGAGTCAGCCTGTCCTTTGAAGCTTTGAAGCCCAGGCATTGACTTCTCTCTAGCTATGAAAGTCCTCAATGGGATCTTTTTCCAATATAAGCTTGTTTCGTCTACATTGAAAATCTGTTTAGTGCAGCCACCTTCATTAATTATTTTAGCTAGAGCTTCTGGATGACTCGTAGCTTCTATGTCAGCACTTGGATGTTATCAAGACAGCTTCTTTCCTTAAACCTCCTGAACCAACCTCTGCTAGCTTCAGAGTTTTCGTCCGCAGCTTCCTTAAGTCTCTCAGCCTTCATAGAATTGAAGAGAGTTAGGGCCTTGCTCTGGATTGGGCTTTGGCTTAAGGGAATATTGTGGCTGCTTTGAGATTCTCTCCAGACCACTAACACTTTCTCCGAATCAACAATAAGGCTCTTTCGCTTTCTTATCATTTGTGTGCTCACTGGGGTGGCACTTTTACTTTCCTTTAAGAACTTTTCCTTTGCAGTGACAAGTTGGCTGACCAGCACAGGAGGACTAGCTTTCCCCTATCTCAGCTTTGGACATGCCTTCCTCACTTCTAGCTTTTTTTTTTTTTTTTTAATTTTTTTTTTTCAACGTTTTTTATTTATTTTTGGGACAGAGAGAGACAGAGCATGAACGGGGGAGGGGCAGAGAGAGAGGGAGACACAGAATCGGAAACAGGCTCCAGGCTCCGAGCCATCAGCCCAGAGCCCGATGCGGGGCTCGAACTCCCGGACCGCGAGATCGTGACCTGGCTGAAGTCAGACGCTCAACCGACTGCGCCACCCAGGCGCCCCTCACTTCTAGCTTTTGAGTTAAAGGGACAGACGTGCCACTCTTCCTTTCACTTGAACACTTAGAGGCCATTGTAGGGTTGTTCACTGGCTTAGTTTCAATATTGTTGTATCTCGGGAAATAGGGAAGCCCAAGGAGAGGGAGAGAGACAGAAGAATAGCCAGTCAGTGGAACAGTCTGAACACATACATCTATCAATTAAGTTCACCACCTCATATGGGTGTAGTTCTTGGCACCCCAAAACAATTACAATGATAGCATCAAAGATCACTGATCACAGATCACCATTAACAAATATAATAATAATGAAAAGATTCGAAATATTCCAAGAATTACCAAAATGACACAGAGACACAAGTGAGCAAATGCTACTGGGAAAATGACACTGATAGACTTGGTTGCCACAAAGTTCCACAAGCAGCCACAAGGTTGCCACAAACCTTCAATCTGTAAAAAATGCAACGTGTGGCAAGGGCAATAAATCAAAGAGTAAAACAAGGTATACCTTGTACATTAATCTATTTTGAATACCAGGGCCTCCATCCTCTGTTGTTCCAAAACAATTTCTGAAAAGATGGGGAAGGGATATTGGGTTAAAACCATGTACACAAAAGAGGCTATAAAACTAAGGTGAAATGGGGAGCCTGGGTGGCTCAATCGGTTAAGCGTCTGACCTCGGCTCAGGTCATGATCTCACGGTTCATGAGTTCGAGCCCTACGTTGGGCTCTGTGCTGACAGCTCAGAGCCTGGAGCCTGTTTCGGATTCTGTGTCTCCCTATCTACCTTCCGTTCTCTCTCTCTCTCAAAAATAAATAAACATAAAAAAATTTTTAAACTAAGGTGAAGTAATTGGTTAGCTTCTCACTGGTGGATACTCTCACTTCATTTTTTGTTGTATGCACATGGCAGGGGTGGATATGACAAAAGTCATTTTTCCCCCCAAAAAGCATAATAACTTATACTTCTGGACATCCATAGATGTTCTCACACATGTTTGAAATGTCATATATAGAAGAATGATCAGTACAACATTATCGTGGTGATATACAAATAGTAAAAGATAGGGAATAATCTAAATATTCATTGGTAGGGGAATGATTTAAATAAATATTGATATATCCATAAAATGGAATAATATGCAGCAGTTAAAAAAGAATGCGGTAGCTCTATACATACTGATATGGAACAATCTTCAAGATAATGTTGAGAGAAGGAAAAGGTGTAGAGCTGTATGTATAATATGTTGTTTATATAGAAAAACAAAGAATACCCCCCCATACATATATGTGCGTGCGTGCATGTATGCTTTTATGCAAAGATGTTTCTGGCAGAATGCCCAAATAAGAGAATTTCCCCAAGGATAAGCAGGTGCTGAAGGAAAGGGTAGAGAGACTTCCTTTTCACAATATGCTTTTTATATCCCTTGGACTTTGTGCCATGAACCTTTGCTACCTAGTTAAGAACAAACGAACGATCCAGATCTTAAAAGCTATCTTATAAGATTGTCCTGAGGATTGAATGATTCATGTATGTAATTTATTGCAGTAATGCCAGCATATAGTAAATATATAATAAATAATAGCTTTTGTTCTTATTCTTTTCCCTCCAATTCCACAGATACTGTTTTGAAGATTCCCAGGGTTAATTTTCTTCACTTAGGCCAATTTGGAGTGTCAATTTAAATGGATCTATGAACCTTTGAAATTGTATACCAAATTTTGTGTAAATATATACAGGTACCAGACTCTCTAGATTGTAGATAGAGGGTCTGAGACTTTCATCAGATTTTTTAAAGTTTATTTTTTGAGAGAGAGAGAGAGAGAGACCGCGTGGGAACAGGGGAAGGGGCAGAGACAGAAGGGGACAGAGGATCCAAAGCAGACTGTGCTGACAGCAGAGAGCCCAATGTGGGGCTTGAACTTACAAACTGAGAGATCATGACC
Organism: Puma concolor; assembly: GCF_028749965.1. Lineage (NCBI taxonomy): Eukaryota > Metazoa > Chordata > Mammalia > Carnivora > Felidae > Puma > Puma concolor. The sequence continues at coordinate 24,224,887 of NC_141668.1, read as the reverse complement.
TGAACTGAAGTTGGACTTGAGCTGCCTAGGAGCCCCTCCATCCGATTTTCTAAGGAGGGTCTCGTGGCCCAAAAAAGTTAAGACACATTGGTTTAAGCTATTTTGTTACTTCATGTCTCTTTCTACTAGAAGGCTCTGTCAAATAGTTTCCTCTTTGTAACTAGGAAGAGGCTATGGCTGGTATTTTTTACTCATAACTTTGTCTTTTATGTCTCTCTTTTCTAATTATGTCATGTTTTGGGTAAGTAATTTAAATTCTGTGGATCCCTATCTTAGCTATAAAATGAAATGATTGATTTGGATAAACTCACAGGTACCCTTCATCCTGAAAATGTTATGATTCTATGTAGGTTTCTTATGTGTGGACTTTAAAAATTAGAAGTATTGTCATAAACCAAGAAAATCCCTTATGCTAGGAATAACCCTTAGGTGGAGACTGAAATCTGAAATAAGGGGTGAAATTGGAGGTTTTGTGTTCACATGTGTGAAAACACATGCAAGCCTGATCCCAAGCTGAAATGCCATGAAGATGCTCTTACAGCTCTGTGAGACAGAGATGACATCTCTGTAGAGCCTCTTCCTTCTTAAGAACTATTCTCTGCTTTATATTATGAGTAAGGGAGAAAAGTAGATACAACCCTGAGAGTTGTCATTCTGTGCTAATAAGAATTGCCTGGGACATTATTGATCATTATCTGTTACTGGCTGATTTTCATAAATTAGAATTATTCCCTCCTAGTTTGACTTTAGCCTGCACACTTTAATTCAGTTGTACTTTTGATTATGACGCTGTTACACAACCCAATTACTCAGAATCATTTATCCCACATTTATATGTAGTCAGTTGTGTTTACTTTTGTGTATTGCTTCAAAAGGCTTTATAGGGGATGGGATTCTTGACCTACAAGGTAGTTCAGGGTTAGTAAGAGTTTATTCAACAAGTATGGGAGGATACAAGCATTTCAGATAAGAGTATAAAGGTGTCTAGATTCGCGTCTTTGTTCTGCCTCTTACTAGTTGTGATCTCGTCAGTTATTTAGCCTATTCATACTTCAGTTTTTTCAGTTGCCAAGTGGTAATAAAAGCACCCACCTCATAAGTTATTGTAAGGGTTAAATGAGTTAATACATGCCAAAACTACATAGTATTTGGAGTGTAGAAAGCATTCAATAAATGTAGTCCTTTTTTTCTTAATGTTGTTCTTAAAGGCATGGAGATATGAAGCAAGCACCATGGCAGTTTTGGAGACTTAAGGAATTAGGTATAATTTATTATTTCTTCAAGACCCAAATCTTCTTTCCCAGTGAAGTCTTCCCAAATTCTGCAGGCGTTGAGCAGTGTTCCCGCAGCTCTTTCGTTGTTATTGTAATCTCTCTTGCTACTGAACTATTAAGCCTTCCATGGCAGAAGTTGTATACTTTCAACAAATATATATTGAATATCTGTATGTATCAGATATTATGGTAGGTGAACAATACAGATGAGGTCCCTGCCTTCTTGAAACTTAAATTCTAGAAGGTGAAAACAAAGAAAATAAAGAAGTAATTTCAGATAGTAATAAGTAATTGAAGAAAAGAAAATAAGATCATGGTTTAGAGTGGTGGGGCAGGGCCAGATAGGATAATCAGGGAAGGCCTTGAAGAGCTGAGACGTTGGAAAGTAAACTCCTTGCACTGTAACACTTTTTATACCTCAACTCCACCCACTTACAATCTTGATTGTCTTGATTGTGTTCTTGGTCATTTCCTTCAGGTTACCTTAAAATGGTAATTGCTAAATTTAGTTTGTACATAGATTCCATATTTATTGGTGTCCAGCTTTAGCTCTTCTGCTTTTCCTTTCTTTCTCCACAAGAGTGAGCTCTTGGGTTGACTGTTTTTAATCTAGCTAGACATTATTCTTTATCTGTCCATATTTTAATTTGATACACACAGTACTACCATCCCTAGACATTCATCTTAGGAATATGCGCTGTTCACTTCTTTGTTATACTCTCTCAGTAAGTAATAAGTTTGAAACAAGCTTCATTGTAAGCACTAGGGATTTGTTAGTTGCCATAATAGATGATCTGTAAGTTCTAGTCAATTCAGAGATTTCCTAATATTATTGACAATAAAAACTTTTGCTGGAGAGAATCTAGTGCTTCCAAAGCTGGGTTGTACCTGGTAATTGTCATGCTATCTTTTTGCCATGTGCTTAGTAGTGGCACAATGATGACTTTCAAATCACTCTTCGTTTGAGAGTTCATCTCTTCTGCTATCTCCCACAATCAGAATATACTTGATAATTTTGGTGACTGCTTTAAGGAGTCTCTGTTGCACTTAGAGAGGTAGGATTCAGTTTCTTCAATTGAAAGACCTCATCGGAGGAGTGTGTCAAAGTGTATCCTATAAAGAGACTAAGTTCCTTGGATTCTGCATTGAGGTGTGGAGCAAATAGATAAGGAATTGAATAGAATTGTTGATTTTCAGAATTAAGAGCCAGTTTTCTTCCAAGATTACTTTGCATAGATCCCATAGTGATGATCTTTTTCTTTTTTTTTTTAAATTATTTTTTTATAATGTTTTTATTTATTTTTGCGACAGAGAGAGACAGAGCATGAGCAGGGGAGGGGCAGAGAGAGAGGGAGACACAGAATCGGAAGCAGGCTCCAGGCTCTGAGCTGTCAGCACAGAGCCTGATGCAGGGCTCGAACCCACAGACTGTGAGATCATGATCTGAGCCGAAGTCGGACGCTTAACCGACTGAGCCACCCAGGCGCCCCGTGATGCTCTTTTTCTGAATGCCCATTCCTTCTATTGTTTTCTAGACAGTATAGAAAAAAAAAAAAAAAGAAGAGTAGAAGATCTCAGAATCAGATCTCAGCCATTGGATCTCTGGGCTTTCACATTGCAGTGGCCTTGTTTCTCTGTAGGTTTGGAATTCACACAGAAGGGTTACAAGGAATTTTTTCTTTTTCTTCTTCTTCTCAGTTACCTTTCTGAATTGGAATTAAAGGAGATTCTTACTATTTTTAGAACAATAGGCCCCTTTACTGTCTGTCTACTAATTATTTCAACAACACTTATAATTCCTAAGTAGACTCTACCTCTAGTCCTAAAGGTTTATCTTTCTGTTCTGTTCACTTTCTCATCTGTGGTTTTTCTGGAAAAGCTCAGGATAACTGTCATCTAAGTAGTGTTTGGGGGTCATTTCATGTTTATATTGGGTCAGTATTCACGTGCAACATTTCAAAGCATTCATCTTGTGTCTGTTGAAAATATTCAATTCCTTTTTCTTTAAATTATAAATAATTAGTTTCAAAATGATGGTGTAACTGGCACCATAATACTTCAAAAATATTCTGTTGTGTATATTTACCATGAATAGCACGGAATAATGTATAGAATTGTTGAATCACTATATTGTACACCTGAAACTAACATAATACTGTATGTTAACTATACTGGAATTAAAGTTTTTTTACAAAGTTTAAATTTCTCATGATCCTCTAGAGGGCACGGTAAAAAAAAAATTCTGTTTCATAAGACAAAATAAGATACATTATTACTATATATTATACTATAGATGGTATAGTATAGGTGATGGGTTGAAAATATGAGTCTTCTAATTTCCTTTTTGAAAGCAAACAATTCATCCTTAAATATAAAATATAAATAAATTTTCATTTATTTTACAGTATTATTAAATTATAAAATAGTAATGGTTTTAAATAAAATTTTCAAATTTAGAAAAGTTGAAAAAAGTTTTTTGAATATTATTTTGAAATAAGTCAGTAATATTTTCTTATTATTTGTGTTGGTACATAAGCACAAGGAAATCTTTGGGATTTAAAAAAAAAAAACAGTTTATTGGATGATAATGAAGTTACCAAGATTTATAGCAAGTATAACTGAAGATAGACAGTAGGAGCATAATAGAAGTAATGAGCTACAAATTGTCTTTACATTCCCTTAAACATGCCAAGGTCTTTCTTACATTGGAGTCTTTGCAATTACTATTTCTTTCCTTTCATATAGTAAACTTTCTCTCATTCTTCTGGTGCTAGCTCAAGTGTTATCATCTCAAAAATACTTTCCTTGATTATCCTATCAAAGGTAGTTTCTTCCTTTTATACTTTAGCCTCTTGGTCATTTCCTTGATAGTATTTACCATAAATGTAACTATTTCGTCTAGTTGTTTACTTATTTTTTGTCCATCTCCCTTATTAGGAAAAGCCAGTGAGTAAGTATAGATATGTTGTGCCTATGGGAACATCATAGAGTAAAGCCATCGGGTAGGTCATTGTCCATTTTGAACTAAAGATCAGAGAGATGTTAGATTTTTTGGAAGTTGCCTGCACATTATTTGTAAATGAAGCCATGGTTATGGGTAAGAGAATGTTTTGAATGAAGAGGAAACAGAGATTAGTATTTTCAAGAACTCCTACATTTAGGGGGCCCAACATGAAAGAATAAAAAAACTACAGAGGAAACTGAAAAGGAAGATATCTAGGAGATCAAAGAAAAGATGGGTATAATCGTATAATGTCACAAAAGCCAAGGGGAGAGAGTCTTTCAAGGAAAAGGTATTAACAGCATCCAGAGGTAAAATAAGCCGAGAAATCTCCATTAGATTTAGCAACAAGGACGTCGTGACCTCAGCACAAATAGTCTTAGTGGGTTGTCAGGAGCCAGACTTTAGCACATTGAGGAGTGAACTGAAAGTAAATTGGGTCTATGGTAAGCTTAGAAAGCCAAGGAGTTTGGCTCTGGAGGTAAGTAAGAGAGTAGTAGCTGAAAGGTAGAAAGTGAGATGATTTATTTATTTTTTGGGATAGGAGAAACCTAAACATATTTTGTGCTGATGAGAAGAAGTCATAGAGGGTGAAAGATCAAAGAAATAGGAATGAAAGGGGATGATTGATAGAGAACAGGCCCTGAGGAGGTGAGAGAGAACTTGATCCAGAGCACTGGTTTGAAAGATTAAATTTAGATGGTATATCAGTCTGTTCAGGTTGCCACAACAAAATACCACAGACTCGGTGGCTTGAACAACACAAATATATTTTCTCATGGTTCTGGGGCCTACAAATCCCAGATCAAGGGGCTGTCAGGGTTGGTTTGTGGTAAAGCCTCTCTTTCTGGTTTATAGACAGCTGCCTTCTCCCTGTGTCCTCACATTGCCTTTCCTCTGTGTGCTGCAGAGAGAGAGTGCTCTCTGGTGTCTTTTCCTCTTCTTATAAGGACAGTGATTCCATGAGATTCACACTCCACCTTTAGTGACCTCATTTAACTTTAATTACTTCCCTAAAAGCTTTATTTCCATAGAATCACAGTGGGAGTTAGGGCTTCGACATATGAATTTGGGGGGATACAATTTAGTCCATAACAGATGGGAAGAGAGAATTCTTTTCCAGTGAGACAGTAGGGAGGTAAGAAAAGACAGATGTGGGTGAGGTTGTCAAGAAGTTGAAAAAAGTGTTCCCCATCTAGTGGTTTTAGTTTTCCCTGTAAAACAGGAATATAAATAATGTACTGAGAGTGAGGGATAGATGTTATAATTGGACATTTGAGAAGAGTAGAGAACATTTGACAGCTGGTATGGAGATGTGAAGAAAGGGCTGAATAGTGGAACATGGCAGAATTACCAGGTTTTATTGACCTGTGTGCCTGAGTAGTTTTTAGCAGCAGAACAGCCCAGGCGTGGGCATAAATGTGTCGTAGCAAGAGTCTTGCATGTCTGAATATGGCCCCTTGTGAGTCTTCATTGCGTAAAACCTTCTCTTGCAACCAGGTATAGGCTCTTGTTAACACTACAAGGTCCGCATTGCTTTAAGAAGATTGAATTCTCTTCTACTTTCTCGGTCACTGCCACATTTGACAGAAGATTTTGACTAGAGTATCTTTATCTTGTAGAGGATTACAGTTAGAAGCAAAATCAAGGTGATTTGTGGACCTCATGAGTATTTACAGGCAAGCATTTGGAGGCAAGAATTGACTCATAACTTGTAAAATCAGAGCAAATTTGCCTTGGAATCATTTGGAGCAAGTGAAGGCAACAGCACAGTTGATCCCCATTATTCTCAGATACTGTATTTGCAAATTTGCCCCCTTGCTAAAATTTATTTGTAACCCCAGAGTCAATACTGTTGGTCCTTTCAGTGGTTATTCATGGGCATGTGTAGAGTGGAAAAAACTTTGAGTCACCTGACATGTATGTTCCCAGCTGAAGTCACACAAGGTAGTGCCCTGCCTTCTTGTTTAAGCTCTCATACTCAGATCCAAGGGTCCTTTTCATGGTCTACTTAGTGTGGTTTTTCAATTTCATGCTCTTCCTTGGTTATTTCACTGTTTAAAATGTCCACCAAATGTACTGGTGAAGTGCTATCTAGTGTTCTTAAGCACAAAAAAGGCTGTGATGTGCTTTGTAGAGAAAAAAAAATGTTCGGTTAGTTTCATGCAATCATGAGTTGGAGTGCTGTTGGCTGTGAGTTCAGTGTTAATGAATCAAGAATATATAAGGTTTCTTTTTTTTATTAATCAGTTAGTTTATTTGTTAGAGAGAGAGAGAGAAAATGAGGCAAGGGCAGAGAGAGAGAGGGAGAGGGAGAGAGAATTCTAACCAGGCTCCACACCACCAGCACAGAGCCCAACACGGGGCTCGAACTCATGAACCGTGAGATCATGACCTGAGCTGAAGTAGGACACGTAACCGACTGAGCAACACAGGTGCCTCTATAAGGTTTCTTTGAACAAAAACACACTCAAAACAGGGTTACCTATTAATCATTGATGAAAATGTCATGACCATAGGCTCACAGGAACCTAATCCTGTATTTCCCATAAAAGCAATGCTTCAACATTGGCTGCCTCAGTGTTTGCAGTGACTTTATAAAACAGAAGTACTGCAAATAGTGAGAATCTACTATATTTTATATATTCTTTTCTCCAAACTTTAAAGTACCTTATAGACATTAACTTATTCATCAGTACAACTTCAAAAATTGGCTGCTAGAAAGCAGGTTATTTGTTATATGGAGGATGGCAGTGGGGTTGGGAGGCAATCCACTTAGTAGGTTCTCTCTCTCTCTTTTTTTTAATATTTATATTTGAGACAGAAAGAGAGACAGAGCACAAGTGGGGGAGAGGCAGAGAGACGGAGACAATCTGAAGCAGGCTCCAGGCTCTGAGCTGTCAGCACAGGGCCTGATGCGAGGGCTTGAACCCATCTTGAGCCACAAGATCATGACCTGAGCCGAAGTCGGACGCCACCCAGGCACCCCAATAGGTTTTCTTTAATGTTCAGAAGAGTCTAGGACAATTTTTGCTTCTTATTAGGAATCTCTTAAATATTATAATACTCTGTCCTTGGATCTAAAAAGATCTGCTTCCTAATCGTGGTCATGTTTGATTGATTTGCTTTGGAACTCATTAGAATATTCCTTATTTGACTTTCATGAGGAAAGGTAAAAAGGCAAAATAATTTGTAAAGCAATTAGAACTTTTTGGCAGCAAAGTGCCAGGTAGGAAAAATAATCATAGTGGTTATTTTCACAGACATAAAGCAGTAATGATGTAAGTTGTTGAATGTATGGAATGTGCTATGTTGGCAATGACTGCCTCTGTGTGTGTGTGTGTGTGTGTGTGTGTGTGTGTGTGTGTGTGTGTGTGTAGAATATGAACTTTCCTCCCTTCAACTCTGCATCCAGATTGTCTAGATCCAGCTAGTTCTTTTATATACTTTCTTAAACTTGTCCTTTCATTTTCATGTAATTGTAGTCTAGAAATCCAGACTTTAACCGTCTTCAGGGTTGACCTTAAAGTTGTCCTCAATTCTTTCAGCCACATTCTCTCTTGAATGCATCTTCTCTAAGCATATTTTTATCATATGATTCTGCTGAGATATTACTGCCCTACTTAGAAACTTTCTGTGGCTGCTAGTTGTCTATTTTTAAATTACTATAAACCAGTTATCTCTTAATGCTTCACAATTCTCCTATAGCTCTTCTCCCCCACCCCCTTAATTGATGTTATTATGTCATAATTCATTGTTAGAGGGGACTTAGATGTGAATTCCCTCTTTCTGTAACAAAGAAAGAAGTATTCCTTACCCTAAGAACAGTTTCTCCACTTGTGCCCTGGGTCCCATTCTGTCTTCTTCTCTTCTCAGAGACTTTTTTTTCTCAATTTACCCATAAGATTGTCAGATTTGACAACAACAACAACACAAAACACACAGTTAAATTTTAAATTCTGATAACAAATAATTTTTAGTATAAGCATGTGCTGTGCAATACTTAGGACACATTTTTGTTGAAAAATTATTTATTGTTTATTTGAAATTCAAATATAACTGGTATCCTGAATTTTATGTGGCAACCTTATTTGTCTCTCTTTCCTTTTTTACACTTCTGAACACACACACACACACACACACACACACACACACACACTCATTTTCATCCTCCCCCTCTATTGGATCATTTCTTTCAGAGTTCACTCAAGCTCTAGTAACCATCTTGTTAAACAAAAGCGCACAGGCATGTGCGTGCACACACAAACACACAACACACACTCATACACACACAAAATCAATCACTTCCTTTGACTTATAATCCTTTAGTTATTTCCACATCTCTCTGCTCTGTTTCACAGCTCAGTTTTTCAAAATACTTGTCTGTTCAAACCGCCTCTCCTACTTAACTTCCTGGTCATTCTTCAATTCCCTAATCCTGCTTTCACCCCCTCCCCCCATCACTCCCCCAAATCACCAGAAACCTCCATGCTGCCTAATCCTAAAAACTGTTTTCAGTGTCATCTTACCAAAGTTCCCAGCAGTATTTGAAATAGCTGATCACTCTTTCCTTTTTGAAATAATCCCTTTTCTTAATTTCAGTGACACCATTTCTCTTTGGATTTTTCTCTTACTTTTCTAGTGACTGCTTTTCAAATTTCAGCTGCTGGCTTTTCTTATTCTACCCTGGTGGATCAGGGCTCAGATGTGGCTCCTGTTTGTTTGTTTGCCTTTTCCCCCTCTCTAGGCAATTTTATGCATTCCCATCGTTATATATATTTGTGTGTACATGGAATTTAAATTACACAAATGGAAGAAATCAGTAACTCTCAATTTTATGCTTCCAACCCAGACTTTCCTCTGAGTTCCAGACTCTATTCAATTGCTATTTCAATCCCACTCGTCTGTCTCATAGACATCTCAAACTTAACTTGACCAAGATTAAGTCTTTTTTTTTTTTTTTAAATACTTATTTATTTCTGAGACAGAGAGAGAGAGAGCATGAGCAGGGGAGGGGCAGAGAGAGAGGGAGACACAGAATCTGAAGCAGGCTCCAGGCTCTAAGCTGTCAGCAGAGAGCCGACGCGGGGCTCGAACTCACAGACTGTGAGATCATGACCTGAGCCGAAGTCGGACGCTCAACCGACTGAGCCACCCAGGCGCCCCAAGATTAAGTCTTGATATTCTTCTGATAAGTATTTCCCCTCATTCTTCTCCACTTTAATCAATAGCATCCCTATTTAACCAGTCGGTTGAGCCAGAAACCTGATGGTCATTCTTGATATCTTCCTCATCCTTTACATTCAGTCTGTTCTCAAGTCCTGTTGAATCAACCACCAACATATGTCTCAAATCCATTCACTACCATTCATCTAATCTAAGCCACCATCATCTCTCATATATTTTAATGACCTTCTTTTTTTTATTTTATTTTTTAAAATTTACATCCAAATTAGTTAGCATATAGTGAAACAATGATTTCAGGAGTAGATTTCTTAGTGCCCCTTACCCATTTAGCCCATCCCCCCCCCCCCCACAATCCCTCCAGTAACCCTCAGTTTGTTCTCCATATTTATGAGTCTCTTCTGTTTTGTCCCCCTCCCTGTTTTTATATTATTTTTGTTTCCCTTCCCTTATGTTCATCTGTTTTGTCTCTTAAAGTCCTCATATTAGTGAAGTCATATGATTTTTGTCTTTCTCTGACTCATTTCACTTAGCATAATACCCTCCAGTTCTATCCACGTAGTTGCAAATGACAAGATTTCATTCTTTTTGATTGCCGAGTAATACTCCATTGTGTGTGTGTGTGTGTGTGTGTGTGTGTGTGTGTGTGTGTGTGTGTGTATACACACACACATATACACATACATACCACATTTTCTTTAACCATTCATCCATCGATGGACGTTTGGGCTGTTTCCATACTTTGGCTATTGTTGATAATGCTGCTATAAACATGGGGGTGCATGTGTCCCTTCGAAACAGTACACCTGTATCCCGTGGATAAATGCCTAGTAGTGCCATTGCTGGGTCATAGGGTAGTTCTATTTTTAGTTTTTTGAGGAACCTCCATACTGTTTTCCAGAGTGGCTGCACCAGCTTGCATTTCCATATTTTAATGACCTTCTAACTAATCTTTCCACTCATGTTTATTCAGTTTCTTATCCTTATAGCAGCCATGGTGATCTTTTGAGAACAAAAATCCTTACCAGCTTCCTATTTTTAAAGATTTTATTTTTAGGCAATCTCTACACCCAACATGGGGCTCAAACTCACAGCCCTGAGATCAAGAGCTGAATGCTCCACTGACTGAGCCAGCCAGGCACCCCACTTATTATTATTATTACAATAAAATTAAAACCTTTCTGTGGCCTGCAAACCCTGCATGATCAGTCCCTGACTACATTTCCAGTTCCATCTCCCACCACTCTCGACAGTGTTCTAATCATACAAAGTAAGAATTTGGTAAAAATGCAGTCTTATTCCCAAGCACTTTAAAAATATTTGTCACTATAAAGTGCAGAATTTAAAAATTTATGAAAATATTGCCAACTAAACCTGAGTATGCATGAGTAGTTATCTGGAAATGATTGAGATATTTAAAACCAAACATCTAATCTCCCCTGCTCCTTGAAATCTCAGAGGCTTCTTGTTTAATTTTCTATGGCTTTAAACAATACCATTGTATTAACTTACAGTTTGAGAGGTCAGAAGTCCAAAATGGGTCTCAGTGGACTAAAATCGATATGTTAGGCATCTTACTCAGCTATAAAAATGAATGAAATCCTGCCATTGTGACAAAATGTATGGACTAGGGTGTTATACTAAGTGAAATAGACAGAGTAAGACAAATACCATATGATTTGTGGAATCTAAAAAACAAAACAAACAAAACAAAATGAAACAGAAACAGACTCTTAGATACAGGAAATAAACTGTTGGTTACCAGAAGGGGAAAGGGTTTGGGCAGGTGAAATAGGGGAAGCAGATTAAGAGGTACAAACTTCTTATAATAAACAGTTGTAAAATAAGTAAGTCATGGGGATATAATGTATAGTATGTAGGCAATATAGTCAATAACGTTGTAATAACTTCACATGGTGATAGATGGTAACTAGACTTATTATGGGATCATTTTAGTAATGTATAAAAGTATTGAATCACTATGATATACACCTGAAACTGATAGTGTATGTCAATCATACTTTAATAATTTTTCAGAAGGTATCAGTAGGGCTGTATTCCTTCTGAAGGCTTGAGAAGAGAATCTGTCTCCTTACCTTTTCCAGCTTCTAGAAGCAGCCAGCATTCCTTGGCTTGTGGCCCCTTCCCCCATCCTCACAGCCAGCATTGTACATCTTCAAATCTGTTTCTGGTTGCCTCCCTCTTCTACTTGTAAGGACTCTTTTGATTATATTGGGTCCACTTGGATTATTTGAGATAATCTCCCCATCTCAAGGTCAGCTAACTAGCACCCTTAATTCCATCTGCAGCCTTACCTTTGCTGTATATTCACAGGCTCTGGAAATTAGAACATGGACATCTTGGCAGGGAATGGGGAGGCATTGTTCTGTCTATGATACATTTTTTTTTCTTTTTCTTTTTCTCTTTTTATAAGAGCAATACATTCTCGTTCCTGAAAAATTAGAAAACAGACCAGAAATTCAGGAGCTGGTTAGGCTCTGATGATTTCTCTCTCTCTTTTAAAAAAAAAAATATTTTAATGTTTATTTATTTTTGAGAGGTGGGGGGAGGGGCAGAGAGAGAGAGAGGGAGACAGAGGATCCCGAGCAGGATCTGCACTGACAGCAGAGAGCCCGATGTGGGGCTCCAACTCACAAACCATGAGATCATGACCTGAGCTGAAGTCATATGCTTAACCAACTGAGACACCCAGGTACCCCTCTCTCTTTCTTTTTTAATTGAAGTATAGTTGACATACAATGTTAAGTTCAAGTGTACAACATAATGGCTGGACAATTTTATACGTTATGCAATGTTTACCAAGATAAGTGTTGGTGGTAGTTACCATCTGACACCATACAAAGTTATTACAATATTATTGACTATATTCCCTATGTTGTACTTTTCATCCCGTGACTTATTTATTTGTAACTGAAAGTTTAGGCTCTGTTGATCTCTTAATGGAAATAGAGATACTTAGTTCGTTTTGATTAAGAAGAGATGGTCTCTGAACAGTTAAGGTATTTGAAGCACTAGAAAAACTATTAAAAGTCACAAACAAGAAAACTATCTGTCAAGTAAAATAAGACTTTGGGTAGGTAATTTTTCTAGATCTTTGCTTCTTTATCTCTAAAATAAGGAAATCAAGTTAGCTGATCTTTAACATTACTATCTTTACTAATGTATAAAATTGGTATCTCCATTCTACTAAAAATTAATCAAAAGAGATGAATAGATAACATTACAAGAAAAAATATTGGTAACTACCTGAGGTGATAGATGTTAACTAAACTTACTCTGACAGTCATTTTGTAACCTATACATATGTCAAATCATTGTGTTGTATGCTTTATAATAATACAATATTATATCAATTATATCTCAATAAAACTGAGTGGGGAGCTAAAAAAATGAAATCAAAATAGGTGAAAAGATAATATACGGGGGTTTTGTTTCATGGTGTTTTTAAATCTGGTCAATGCATAGCTTTATTCCAGGATTCAGTCAACTACCATCTTCAGGGTCATGAAAGACAAGGAATAACTGAGGAACTACCATAGATTGGAAGAGACTAAGGAAACATGACAACTAAATGCAGTGTGGGATCCTGGATTGGATCCTGCAACTGAAAAAGGGCATTCATGGATGAACTTGTGAAATCCAAATAAAGTCTGTGGTTTAGTTAATAGTATCATACCAGTGTTAATTTCTTACTTTTTTATAATTGCCCTGGTTTTACAAGATGTTACATTAGAGGAACTTGGGCGAAGTGTATATGGGAATTCTCTGTACTGTTCTTGCTGATTGTTCTAAGTCTAAAATCATTTCAAAATGAAAAGTTTAAAAAAAGACAACAGTAAGAGAGGAAAAGCAAGCCACAGAGTGGGAAATGTTTGCAAAAGACCTAAAACCAGAATATATAAATAACTCATACAAATCAGTAAGGGAAAGACTGACAACCCAATGGAAAAATAGAAAAAAGATTTGAAAAGCCACTCCACATAAAAAAAATATCCAAATGGCCAATAAGTAGATAAAAATGTGTTTGACAGTACTCAAAATTTCCAGTTTCTCCAAGTTCGAACCCTGTGCTTTGCTGATGGGAATGTAAAATGGTGCAGCTTGTATAGAAAGCGCAATGTGGTTTTTGGTTCCTCAAAATAATAAACAGAAATATAAATATATGTGTATTTTTAATGTTTATTTATTATTATTTTTTAAATGTTTATTCATTTGTTTTGAGAGAGAGAGGTAGTGCAAGAGGCAGAGGGACAGAGAGAGAGAATCCCAAGCAGGCTCCATACTGTCAGCAGAGAGCCTGATGCAGGGCTTGATCCCGTGACCTGAGAAGAGATCAAGAGTTGGATGCTTAACTGACTGGGTCACCCAGGCACTTTTCTTTATTGTTTCTGAGAGAGGGAGAGAGAGAGAGAGAGAGAGAGAGAGAGAGAGCAGAGAAGGGGTAGAGAGAGGGGGACAGAGGATCCAAAGCAGGCTCTATGCTGACAGCAGAGAGCCTGATGCAAAGCTTGAAGTCATGAACCACAAGATCATGACCTGAACTGAAGTCAGAGGGTTAACCAACTGAGCCACTCAGGTGCCCCAAACAGAAATTATTATAATATGATCCAACAGTATACCCCCAAAGAACTGAAAGTAGGGGTTTGAACAAGTATTTGCACACCTGTGTTCATAGCAGCACTATTTATAATAGCCAAAATGTGGAGACAACCCAAAAGTCCATCAATGGATGGGAAACGGATAAACAAAATGTGGTATATACATACAATGGAATATTATTATTTGGCCCTAAAAAGGAGTGAAAGTCTTACACATGCTATAATATGGATGGACCTTAAAAACATTATACTAAGTGAAGTATACAAAAGGACAAATATTCTGTGATTCTACTTATATGAGACACCTATGATAATAAAATTCAAAGATACAGAAAATAGAATATTGGTTTCTAGGGGCTGGGGGAAGGAGGAAATGGGGAGTTATTATTTAATGGGTATGATAGTGAAAAAGTTCTGGGGATGAATGGTGGTTATGGTTGCATAACAATGTGAATGTGTTTAATGCCATTGAATTGTACACTTTAACATGGGTAAAATGCCAAATGTTATATATTTTTTACCACACATACAAAAACAATGTTACAGGCCAATATTCATAATGAACACAGATTCAGAAATCCTCAACGAAATATTAGCCAATCAAATTCCGCACTACATTAACAACATACATCGTGATCAAGTGGGAAGTATCCTAGAGATGTTAGGATGGTTCAACATCCACAACTCAGTCACTACAGTACATACACCGTATTAACAAAATGAAGGATAAAAATCATACGATCATCTCAATAGAGGCAGAAAAAGCATGTGACAAAATTAAACATCCATTCATGATAAAAACTGTCAACAAAGTGGATATAGAGGAATTGTACCTCAACATAATAAAGGCCATAAAAAAAAAACAAAACAAAACTGTGCTCAGTGGTGATGATAATGGTGGCTGTGAGATGCAGATTGAAATCACAGTGTGCCACCATTACATAGAATGCCTAAAATGTAAAAAGACCAACAATACTGGCAAGGATATGAAGCAACTGGAACACTATTCTCCTGCTGGTAAGAATGGAAATTAGTATACAAATTTTGGCAACTTGTTTGATGTCATCTACCTAGCTGAACATATGCATACCCTCTTACCCAACGATTACACTCCTAGATAAATACCCAACCAGAAATATCTTCATATGGGCACCATACAACATCTGCAAGAATGTTCATAGCAACATCATTTTTTATGGCCCTCAAACTGAAAACAACCTTCAACAGGAGAATGGATTCAATAAATTATGAGTATTCATGTGATGGGATACTTTCTGGTAATAAAAATAAATGAACTACTGCTAAATGCGACTAACTTGGGTAACTCTTAGAAACATTTTGAGCAGAAAATGATGATATTTGATGATCTTTGTATCCGGTACAAAAATAGGCAAAACTGATTGGTGTTGATAGGAATCGGGGTAGGGAGGAGGCTAACGACTGAGAGGGAACATGAGGGAAGGCTGTTGGGTGCTGGTAATGTTCTATTTTATTATCTAGGTAGTGGCTACATAGGTGTGTTGGCTTTTGAAATTTTATCGAACTGTAACCTTTTGATTTGTGTATTTTTTTGTAGGTTAGTTATGCTTTCATAAAAAATGTATTTAAAAGTTAAAAGAATGTAGTTAGAAGTCTGCATTTAATGGCATTATGTTTCAGTATTTTACCCTATACCCTTCCCATCCCCCTGTGCCCCATCCCCCTCCAGTCTGTGATAAATTCCTTCTCACTTTTATTCTGGTTGCGTTCAAGTTTTAGCTTGACCTCCCTTTGAGGACAGTTTTAGCTAGAGGTGCTAACTGTGCAGCAAACTGAACCTGCCTGGAGCTCTATTCGCTGTGTCAGGGAAATTGAGGATTTACATTCCACATTCCACTCCCAGAATGTAGAGGATTTAACAGGGAGTGGAAAAGGTGGCATGGTGCTGCTTTCGTGTACTGTAGTCTCTGTATTGCTTAATTGTTTATCTGAGAAGCAGTGATTGGATTAGTCAGTGACAGGGAGGTACAGAGTTTTGTTATAGTGATATTTCTATTTATAGTTTTGTCAGTTCTTAGTCATACCTGATTCCCTTTTCTTTCTTTTTACCTTTCAGGTGCTTATCCTGTATTTTATTCAGTTGGAGCTTTACTCTGACCTAGCTATTCTTCAAGTCATTGTTTCATTCAGCACGTATTCATTGGTTGTTTACTATGCGCTGGGTACTTGGAATACAGGAATAAGACACATAGTCTCTGCCCTCAGATTGCTTGCAGTTCTAATGTGGAAATAGACAAATGATCAGTCTGTCTGGGGGATTACTCAGTAACTCACAGAATTGATTCTTAACCTAGACCAAGAGCTGGAAATGTGTACTGAAAGAAGTTACAGCTAAGCTAAAATTTGAAAGACGTATGTGTGTGTGTGTGTGTGCGTGCGTGCGTGCGTGTGTGTGTGTGTGTGTGTGTGTTCACAGTGGGGATGTGGGGGAATTCAGAGAGCTGAGGCTTGGGAGGTATGCGCAAGTTTAAATTGTTGTGCAGGGTCTTGTGTGTCATGCTAAGGAGTTTGGGTTTTATTTTAAAGACAATGGGGAGCTATTGAGGCATTATGAACAAATAAGTGATGTGATCAGATTTTAACATGATTGAGCTGTTGATAATCACATATAAATGAGTCGATTTAACAAATTGAGGTAGGCTGTATCGGGATGGAATTATTTAGGCCCTTGTCAAAGTGTAGTCCCAGCAGTGGCATCATTGGAGAGCTGTTTAAAAAGTACAATCTTGGGGGGCGCCTGGGTGGCTCACTCGGTTAAGCATCCAACTTTGGCTCAGGTCCTGATTTCGAGATTCATGAGTTCGAGCCCTGCATTGGGCTCTGTGCTGATAGCTCAGAGCCTGGAACTTGCTTTGAATTCTGTGTCTCCCTTTCTCTGTCTGCCTCTCCCCTGCTCACGCTCTGTCTCTCTCTCTCAAAAATGAATAAACTTAAAAAAATTTTTTTAAAAAGTACAATCTTGGGACCTAAGTCAGCATTTCAACAAGATCTCCAGGCATGTTCAAGTTTATGAAGCACTGATTTCGATAGATGTGATGATGGTCAGGCTTTACACAGCTGGTATGAAGAAGAAAGGGCAGATTGTAAGAGATATTATGGAGTACTTTCTTCTTTCTGTTGGAATACTCTTCTCAATATTCTTCTTGCCAAATACACTCCAGGTACCCCCTAATCATCCTTTACCTTTCAGCTTAAATGGAACTTCTCACTCCCAATATACATGATTGGCACCCTTGCCATATACTTGCGTAGCCCTGTACTTACCTTGTCATTTTTCATATTTTTGTTGTAATTATTTATTTAATTGCCTGTTTCTCTCTCCTGACAGTAAGCACCATTGAGAGCAGGGGCTGTCTGTTTATGCTGGCTGACACATAATAGGCACCCAGTAAATATTTGTGGTTTGATTGAATGAATTCATCATGTATAGTAGAAGATGGATTTGGGTGTATTGGGGGATATATATATTAGTAATAATAGTAAATTTTAAATATCACTGACAAGTTTGAGGCACTGTTCTAAGTGGTGCGTGCGTGTATGTGTGTGTGTGTGTGTGTGTGTGTGTGTGTGATTTGATCCTCTCAGCAGTGCCATAAAGTAGATACTTTTAATGTCCTCATTTTACAGATGAGAAAACTGAGACACAGGGAGGATAAGTAATTTGTTTAAGGTTGCACAGTAAATGGGAATCAAGATTTAACATTTTTTTAACGTTTGTTTATTTTTGAGAGACAGAGAGAGAGACAGAGCACGAGCAGGAGAGGGGCGGAGAGAAAGGGAGACACAGAATCCGAAGCAGGCTCCAGGGTCTGAGCTGTCAGCACAGAGGCCAACGCGGGGCTCAAACTCACGAGCGGTGAGATCATGACCTGAGCTGAAGTCAGAGGCTTAACCAACTGAGCCACCCAGGTGCCCCAGTGGGAATCAAGATTTAAACCAGACAGTCTGGTACCACTCTCCTATGTCTAGTTTTGGGCAAAATAGCTTCCTGGCACTTTTTATGAATTTCTATGTATTACTTAATTTTGATAACACTAATGTGAGGAACAGCATTATTATCCTGTTTTACAGATGCAGAAGCAAGGGCTTAAAAAGTTATATTGCTTATGTAAAGACACACACAGATAGTAAGTGATGGAGCTAGGCTTTAAAGCCAAGCCTGTCTAGCTCCAAAGCCTGTAGTTTTACCAGTAATGATGATGCCTCCATGTGGAGTCTAAAATACCCGTGAGATAGGAGTCTCAACGTGCTGAGAGGTAGGGTGCCTACCATTTAGGTCCTGGGTAGGGAGAGGATTTAGCAATTCCATCTGCTGTGGTAGCATTAGCATTTCAAGTCTGAAGGGATAAGGGAGATCTGAGGCCTAGCAATTCCAGCCAGCCTCATGACTGACCAGATGGAACTTTGAACTCAGGAGGTTAAGAATCTTAGCTTCTACAATAAGCTGTAACTTAGGGGACTAAGGAATAGTTATTGCTTTTTCTTATAGCCTCAGAAACAGACAGCTTAGAAATACTGAATGTCAGTACTGGAAGGAACCAGTTCTAACTTTCCACAGTCCACTATTACCCACCTCCCTCATTTTATAATGAGGAAACCGAAGAAGAGAGTAATTAGGTAACTTGCCAACGCACAATAAAACTATTAGACACAGCCAGGAATAGAGGACAGGGTCACGTTCTTGTATTCTTTGCCCCGTGCCTTATGACTTTCTAGGTTCCAGGTTTATCACCTCTTGTTTAAAACTGTTCTGCCGTTGTAGTTACTTCTTCACCACCGTGTGGTTCCGTTTGACTTTGACCCCCTGGAAATATTAACTTGTTTTTCCTTCTGTAGCCAGGCATATAGTCACTCTGGCAAGTCGTCTGGCTTTACCTCCATTAACAGTACTGCTATCAAATCACCCCTGGCAGGAGCACAACTGGCACATAAACTTCAAGTTGTTCTTGGAGTGCAGATGAGATTCTTGTGAGCTATTCATACACCTGGTCCATTTTCGTAAAGCTTGAAGGCCATAGGCACAAATGTAGTTTGTCTAACTTTGTGTTTTTTTGTTTTTTTTTTTGTTTTTTTTGAAGTTGCAAACTTCTCACCTAAATGTTAAGAGTGCTTATTATAGATAATCATGTGCAGCGGTCTTACTGCAGCCCTTGCTATAGGTGTATCTCTTAAGGCACAGAATGGTAAAATGCAACTCGATTGTAAACAACTTTGTAACTAGTATTTACACCTATACCTCATGCCTTATACAGTCCTACTCAGTTAATAGATCTTCAGTTCCCAAATGTAGTAATAGCTACTGTTTTATTTTTGTTTCACAGTCATTGCAGAAAGGTGTAGTAAGGCTACAATTTACAAAGGAAGTCTACTTTAGTTAAAACCTACACTAAACAAACAAACAAACACAAAGTCACAGCTGGGCTCCTGGCTGGCTCATTTGGTGGAACACATGATTCTTTTTTTTTTTTTTTTTTTTTTAAATTTTTTTTTTTTTTTTCTCAACGTTTATTTATTTTTGGGACAGAGAGAGACAGAGCATGAACGGGCGAGGGGCAGAGAGAGAGGGAGACACAGAATCGGAAACAGGCTCCAGGCTCCGAGCCATCAGCCCAGAGCCCAACGCGGGGCTCGAACTCACGGACCGCGAGATCGTGACCTGGCTGAAGTCGGACGCTTAACCGACTGCGCCACCCAGGCGCCCCGAACACATGATTCTTGATCTCAGAGTCGTGAGTTTGAGCCCCACGTTGGGTGTAGAGAGTACTTAAATAAATCTTTAAAGAAAAAAGTTACAACTAAAGTAACACTTAGTTTAGCCTGCAAAAGCAATATATTTTACTTGTGCTTATTCTTTTATTCCCACCCTTTTTTTTAAATAATTTTTTTAATGTTTATTTATTTTTGAGAGAGAGTGTGAGTGAGGGAGTGGCAGAGAGAGAGGGAGACACAGGATCTGAAGCAGGCTCCAGACTCCTAGCTGTCAGCAGAGAGCTCCATGTGGAGCTTGAACCCACGAACTGCAAGATCATGACCTGAGCCGAGGTCGGGCACCCAACTGACTAAGCCACCTAGGTGCCCCCCAACCCCTGTCTTCCTTAAAAGACATTTTCTTCCATGTTTTAACACTACCATGAGGGCAGTCATCTTCTATTTGCTTAATAACTGATTATGTAGAAAACATGTACAGGACCACCAATAATCTAGTAATTTGCTGATCACTGAAATATTTTGTTTTATTTTTTAATGTTTATTTTTGAAAGAGAGACAGTACGAGTGGGGGAAAGGGAGAGAGAGAGGGAGACACAGAATCCGAAGTAGGTTCCAGGCTCTGAGTTGTCAGCACAGAGCCTGACGCGGGGCTCGAACTCACAAACGGTGAGATCATGACCTGAGCCAAGGGCTTAACCGACTGAGCCACCCAGGTGCCCCTGATCACTGAAATTTTAAGTGTTGGGCTCTACTCTTTTGGCCTTGATTTGTTCCTAAAAGCTTCATTATGATGCAGATCATAATGGATTAAGGTGGATGCAGATCAAGCAATGGAAAGTGGATTATATATTCCTACAGAGATAATTAAGGATTAAAACCCTATTAAGGACTCACCACAAATAAGTCAGAGCTGTGGGCAGTGGTATAACTAAGCCCCTGTGAATATAAAGTAATATTCTAAAAATATATTGAATTTTTATTGCACATTGATTATGCAGGTTACCCTCAGAGTGCTGTAAGGTATATATACAGTATATAAAATTTGACCATTTCTTAAGCCCTTAATGTGTGCCAGACACTGTGGGCAAATTGAAGCTGGCTAAGCCCTTGAAAAACGTGGACTCTAATGAGGGACAACACACGTACACAGTAACTTTAATGTGAGGAAGGCTGAAAATAGTGATGTGACCAAACAGTGATGTTACCCAACGCTAGAGGAAAGGGAGATTGCTTTTTCTAGGTTAGATTCCATGGCAGATCTATCATTTGAGCAGAACTTGAAGAATTTGCATATGTGAAGGTGATAGAAGTGAAGGCAGAATGAATGCATTTCAGTTTGAGAAAATGGCATGAGCAAAGGCATGAGGTGAGAAAGGACCTCATAATAATGACATAAGAGCTACTGTTTATTATGTATACTAAGTATACTAAGTATGTATGTATACTGTTTATTATGTATATTAAGTATTGTGCATACTTAGTGTATGCACACTTTTTAAATCCTTGCATCAATGGTGTGAGGTATTATTATTATTTGTGCTATACAGATTGGGAAACTAGAGGGAGAGGGAGGCTAACTAAGGGGTAGAGTCAGTATTCTCACCATGTCAGTTTAATTCCCAAACCAGTACTCGTAGTGCTGGTCTTCACATCCAGGAAACAGTGGGCAATACAGCTTTTGTAGGGATGGAGTATGTACAGGGATATGGAGTGGAAGACCATCCTGGAAAGGATTTATAGAGGGTTTTTAGGAGGCAATGAAAATGGATAGGGATGGACAGATGACAGGCTTGGAAGAATTGGCAATGGATTGTTCTGGGGACTAGGGAAAAGGGGAGAAATCAAAGATGACTGAGGTTTCTATTTGGTTGACTGAAGTAATAGAGGTGGAAAAGTGAGAAGAAACTTGTTTGGAGGGTTGAGGGAAGGAGGAACAATGGAGCAATCATTTTGATTTGGGATATGTTGCATCTGAAATACAGATGAGAGTGGCTCAATCGGTTAAGCGTCTGACTCGACTTCAGCTCAGGTCTCTCATGGTTTGTGGGTTTGGGCCCCACCTTGGGCTCTGCACTGACAGTGAGGAGCCTGCTTGGGATTCTCTTTTTCCTTCTCTGTCTCTCTACCCCTCCCCTGCTCGATCTCTCTCTCTCTCAAATTAATAAACTTTAAAAATTTTATTAAAAAAATAAATAAAATACAGATGAAAGATACCCTTGGAAATTTAGGCAGCAAATGTAACTTCTCATTCTGTTAAAAAGTTTGGATTGAAAGGAAAACCAGATGACAATGACTGGAGGTTGCTGAAAACTAAGGCTTTATCAGAATCAACACCCTGACCTCAGAGGGCCTGTCGCTCCTGCATGTCATCAACCTTCTATGTCGTGGCATCACTCATTGCTTCACTCCATATTCCCTCTGTGGCCGCACCTTCCTTTACTTCCCCCTCTGCTGTTCTCTCTTCTTGTTGCATCTGATCTCTACCTGCCCTGTGATCGCTAATCCTTTGACACCTCTGCGTTCACCTGGTCCAACAGTCCCCTTCTCTTTTCACTTGCCTTTCTCTCTAGCGTACACATCCAGGTCAGTATGTGAGTTCTGCCTTCGCTGGCATCTTACAATACCTCTTCCCCTAGACATTACCATCTTCTCCATTCCACATCCAAAAGATCATTCTCTTAACCGGTGAAGGTCCTAAGGGCCAATGAACCAATAATACTAATTTTAATATGAAAACCATCAGCTCTAGAAAAATTATCCTGTATGATGGGAATTAACACTGAAAGAGTCCCTGGTCCCTAAAGGGGACCAAAGCAGGCGTATCTCATTGGGCTTACTTTGTGCCTGAAATCTATGGTACTCTTACTGGGTAACCTACCCTAGGAGTGAGCAAAGCAGGTAAAATAAGTTAGGCCACCTTTATTCTCGTTTTATCTTATTTCCAAACTTCTGAAGTATGCAGAGAAGAGGGAGCTGGTAGAGGAACCTAAAGAGGGAGCAGCTTCTGAGGTCCCTTAAGGTGGCATCCTGTCTCTTCCCAAAACCAGATGCGTGAGTAAAAACCCACTTTAGATAGGAACTTGGAGGCAGCACTAGTCTTGATTGGAAACTTTGGCTCCCTCTAAACCTACACCGTGTAGCTCCTGACTAGCCTCAGGTAAGCAGCTCATTTACAATTGGCGCCTGTGTTGTTTCTGCAGCTGAAGGCCCTTGGACCTTCATGTACATAGCATAGGGAGCCAGCAGAGGGGGTTGTGGTCCCAGAACTTTCTTCAGAGATTCTAGTTTCTCATTTTGTAAGAGATCTTCCCTGGCACCATCCAAATCAAATCTCCCTTGCAATAAGAATTTAACTTGAGATATGCCTGAGTCTGGTGCCAGACCCCTGGTGTGAGCAGATGGGGAGGTTCTGCATAGCTGTTTAAACTTGAAAGCCATAAGGAACTCTTGATTTCAAGGAAACGCCTGTTTACAGATCCAAATCAAGCAACTCTTGAGAAATGGGAGTGCCTTCTTGACCTCGATCCTTATTGATCTTGGTATCAGCACCTCCAGTGACGTGTCCTCAGGGGCGGGAGAAAATTAACAAGTGCCTTACACACAGGGAAAGAGAGGAAGCCTGACTCTTGCCGTGGAAAGTGTCCACTGGGGAGGCGGGGGTTGAGTGTTTGGATAGCATTAAACAGTGAGTGTCCTGTGGGAAGTTCAGTGCCTGGGTGCAGAATTTTGCATCAGCTCTGATTTTGAATCAAAAGCAGAAGGTTTGAAGGGGGCCAGTAAGGGACTTGTCAGGCAGTTGACTAATGATCTTAATTTGAATAGAAAGCCTCTTTGAAAGAGGATGCAGCTTCTGCTAGATATTGTGAATTTCTGAATCACTAGGCTTGGTTCTGCTTTGGGGCACTCAAAAAACCCTGGCATTTCCAAACCAGCTTTCCCTTTTGCTTCAGGACATAGATTACCCAAGCCTGCACTATGGAGAAGTGGGACGGTAATGAGGGCACCTCAGCTTTTCACGTGCCTGAGTGGATGGTGAGTTCTTTGGTCGCTTTGCTTTTCCTTCTGTTTCTTGGTAATGAGGCAACCATTTCTGACAGGTGACAAGGATCACCTGTGACAAGTCCCTACCAAGATGTGTGGGTGGGAGAGCAATTATTACTCTAATTTCTGATTAGCTCCTGTGTCTTGGGTCCCCCCTGTTTCTTAATTGCAAGTGAAACTGGGAAGGGTCTGGGAGCTGCCTGGCCAGAGTCAGCTACTGCCTGGTTGTCTGTGCTGGGCTACTGCTCCTGGTATACTGCATGGATTGTGTTGCCCTGTGAGTGCTTTGCACTCTGTGTGCAAGCTAATGCTTAGTTTATTTCTCAAGGGGGTAGAGAAAAAGAATAGTGAGGGGGGAAAAACAGAACTTGTAGAAATGGTGGTCTCTCAAGTCTCTGAAAAGATGTAAGATATTTCTTCCCTAACTGCCCATTTTTTCCCTCCAGTCAAAACATTTCCCCAAACACTCTTTCTATGTATATTTCTGAAGGGCAGTCACTATAGCTCTCTTGGTACTGTTCCTCAAAATGCCATATTTGCCTGATGGATAATTTTAATGTAATTTAAATATAAGGACTTATTTTTTGATAAGAACTAGTACATAACACCTAGTATTTTAGGTCCAATTTCAACTTTTGATTTAAAAGCAGCAACCATCCTCATGTTCCTAACTGGTCTCTTCTAGGTTTAGCCTGATTTGTTACAGTCTATACCAGCAGTATGTTTGTTTATATCTATATCTATATCTATATCTATATCTATATCTATATCTATATCTATATCTATATCTATATCATCTATCTATATATATAATTTCCCTATGGAAAACTAGTTAGAATATATATATAACATACCCTAAGTTCTTTTCAGTGTTTATGGAATTATGGACTTAAAGAAATAACCATCAGTAATGAGACTGAGTATATAGTAAGCCTGACGAAGGCCCTGGAGAGCCTGCATTTCAACTCTCCTTGTCACAACTATTGTTTATTTTTTGTGTTGGGGTTATTGCTGTTGCGGTTCTTTTTCTTTTTTTTTTTTTAAGTTTATTTATTTTGAGGGTGGGAGGCAGAGAGAGAGGGAGAGAGAGAATATCAAGCAGGCTCAGCACTGCCAGCGTAGAGTCCAACATGGGGCTCTATCCCACGAACCATGAGATTGAACCTGAGCTGAAATCAAGAGTTGGACGCTTAACCGACTAAGCCACCCAGGCGCGCCTTGCTGTTGTTGTTCTTAATGTTGTTTCAGAACCTTGTGCTCGGTGTTAAAATGTTTAACGGAAAGAAATCCTACCCATTCACAGGCTTACATCAAATAATGCAGTGTTTTAACATTGATGGAAAGGATTCACATAATAATTCTAGTTGGATTTTAAGTTTGTATTTGAATCTCCAGCCACTTGCCAATAATAAGAAAGTGGAGCAAGAATTTTGGTTTTCTTTGGGGAGGGGCCACTTTAAGATATTAAACTTTGGTACTTCTATAAAGGAATATTACAGAAGAGTTCAATAAACATTAGTGCATCAACTCAGAATCAGTAAATGTTTTACAGAGTTACTATATTGAGGGTTAGTGTATAACTCTTATTCTCGTAATAGCCGTCACTCTTTTATCTGCTCAGTACATCCTCTCCAAAGGAGCTCCTACCAAACCTTTACTTCTTTTTATTTATGGGAACAAGAAAACTGTTCTAAAAGAGTTAGTGACTATTGCTTTAAGGGATTTGATCTAGGACTGTCCAACGTTTAGAAGACATTCTTTAATAAAGCACAACTCTGCTTTGTTTTCAATACAGCATTTCTCATTTCTTGGCCCTTCTCTCTCAAAAACCAGGAAAATACCTTTGATCAGCAAAAGTGTTTTAACAACAGCAAGAAAGAGTAAGGAGGGGCTTGTCAGTTTTTCATCTATCTTTTCCTTGCCAAAGATTAACCTCTTGAGGCTTTCTTTCAGATACCACATAAGTCATTAATTCCTGACCTAGTCTGGAAGTAGTACTTCATTAGGCTGCCACTGATAGCCACTTAGCCAGCAAGGTGAGCCACTGAGCATCCTCTAGTGTATATTGCCTATAGACCTTGCCTATGAAATATTAGAGTGCTTTTTAATCCCCAAGAGCAAACCCTGGAGCCATCTCCCATGCTGGGTCCAAATTTCAATTTAAGAAGGCTTTAACCAAATGTCTGACTCATGTTCCAGTTTATATATTAATGTAGTGAAATTTCCACTGAGACCGTCCTTGACTCCAAAGGAAACATTACAAGGCTCTCAAACCTTCTTTCAGGAGGAAAATTTAGCAGAGGAGGCGCATCATAACGTGTCCTCCTTTATTAATGATCACCAGCAATAAGGGACTCGCATACCCCTCAGAGAACAGGACTCCGACCACAGCCGCTGACAGTACTCACATCTCTGACTCCCAGCAGGGAAATAAGCCAGGATGAAGTTCGAAGGACCCCCATCTTGATAATTGATGAGGTAGACCTTCAAGTTAACATTGTATCAGTCCCTGGAAAACTTCTGGAGCCTTTGCTCCTCAGCTGCTTCCATGTGAAAGATTTTTTAGCCTTGTTCAGGAATTTTACTGCTAGAATGTTGGGGAACGTATCCTTTTAAAGACTCTTGTTAATGTTTTTACTTCCCCTGAGAAATCTTTATAGTCTCAGCTGGTAGGTGAAATACCTCCTTTTATGTGTATGGAGATCAGCAGTAACCTTTTTGTTAAGTTTTTACATTTTAATGTTTCCTCCTCCCATCTAAACTGTCTGTAGTACTTGGTACTTTTCCATGGGAAATCTGATTGACTTTCTTGAGTACCCAGCCAGCTGGTTACCCGATTTTCTTTGGGCTAGAAATATTCTCTGTTATAGGTGAAGAATCTGTTCATGCAGCTCATTTGGCTTGGAAGAGAGAGATGTGTCTAAGAATGCTTGAACCATGTGTACTTGGAAGTGGAACGAAAACCTCTAAGGCACCTGGTGGTAGAGGTAGCTTGACTGTAACTGTGGGTCAGGATTGAGACTTAAAGGCAGAGATCCATTTGAGAAACCGATGAAAATTATGTCCCTCTCCCCAGGAAAATATACACATACACAAAATTTTGCATTGTGTGTTGGGGGTGGTGGTCTAGACATCCATGGACTCTAGGTGAAGAGCTTTTGACCTAAAAGAATAGAGATGCTAATATTTTGTACCTATGTATCATTATGTGGTCTCCAAAACCCTCTTATGTACTTTTTTTTCCCTCAGTGCACATTTGATGTAGGCAAAGTAGACATTATTGTTCCCATTTTACAAATGAGGATTATTACCGCCAGTGTTAAGTGCTGAAATGGTAAGAAATGGAGATAGAACCACTGATGATCATCCTTTGTAATACTGCCTTATGTATTTGAAAAGGAATTGTTTTCCCTTGGCCTGATCCTCTTTAGGGTAAATAGATCTTCTGTCCTCCCCGTGAGTCCTATTTTTCCTAATGTATTAACCATCTATTCTTAATAGCCTTAAATTGTGAAAATCAGAATTAGACCCAGTTCTCTTTATATCCTGTGTTGGGTATAAAGAAAGGATCACCTCATACTATTCTGTGACCTTTCAAGTAACCTTTTCTTTTATGCCTATGAATATGCCTCCATGGTTTAGTCACAGAATAAAATGGTTGGCTAAGGAGAAAGTCAAGAACATTAGGGCTGCCTTATTCATGCTTGGAGAAAGTGTTAGGGCAATGGTTCTCGAAGTGTAGTCCCAGAGCAGCAGCATTAAATCACCTGGAAACTTGCTGGAAATGCAGAATCTTTGGCCCCACCCAGATTTACTAAATCAGAAACTCTGGGGATGGGGCTTAGCAATGCCTTTTAATAAGCCCTGTGGGTAATTGTGATGCACCTAACGTTTGAGAACTACTTTGTTAGATAAACTTGTTAAGTGGTAAGGCTTTTCCTGTCAGTAATAGTGTCCTAAAATGTCTTCTAGTTGGATTTAGTATAGATCTGCAGCTACCTCTGGCTCAGGTCTAGTCAGTTAAGTAATGGACCAACAAGTTCCCTTTCACCTGAGTGAGGAAAATCCAGAACCAGCTGAGAGTGTACTAGGAAGAGCAGAAGTTTAGGGATTCATCATGTAAGCAGAAAAAGACTAGTCTGTCTTATCTGGTGAAATTATGAGTGAGAGATCGGGATTGTCATGGGTGATGGTGAACATCATATTTGAGTTCAGTTAATTTCTCTTTCAACTTTTGGTAGTAACACTGGGCAAAGTTGTCAATTAAATAGCTGTTAGATTTCATATTCAATGGCTATGATTAGCCATTTCAGAACTGTGGTTTGATCAGAGCTCCCAAGATCATGTGGGATATAATTTCTGAGACCCAATCTAATAAGAAAGTAAATTTAAAGCGTAATTTGAAATAAAATAAATTTAAAGATAAATCAAGAGGAATGGGGTGGAGCTAGTACACCTAGGATTAGGACCAGGGGAATTTTTGATCTTCTGATTAATATCATAAGGTGTGGTGTAGTAGAAAGAACTTTGGCTCTGTCATAAACACAGGCTCCCGTTCCAGTCCCATCACTGACTTGCTGTGAGACCTCCAGCAGATCATTTGTTCTCTCAGAGCTGCGCTTCCCTAATTTGTCAAATGGGAATAATGATGTCGACTTTGTAAGATTCTTATGCTGCTTGATAGAAGTAACAAATACGCAGGGCTATGTATATTTTGTAGGAACTTAATAAATATATGCCCTTCTCTCTTTATTCCATTCTTCCAGAGACCTTTTCTCTCAAAATAAAGATTATCCTAAAAAAAGAATCTACCATTTTACGTTCTTTCTTGTGCTCAATAAGCAGTCTCTTTTTTTAAGGAAGAATTCAGATCACATTCCCACCCGTCTCTGTAACATATAGTTGAATGTGGCTTTCCTATTTAGTGGGTCCCTTTCAGAAATCAACAAATAAATAGTGTGATTCTTGCCCCTTTCATTTGACTCTTTATTTGGTATGTAACAAGGTCACTGTGATTCTGGGAACTCTGAGGAAATAGGAAATTCTCCTTTGTAGTCACACTTCCCATGAAACACACAGTTTTTTGAAAAACTGAAAAAAGCACCACCTAATCAGCAACAATCTTGAGTTGGGACTAGAAACCGTATGTCAAAACCTGTATAAAAGATGCACAATTAAGAGTAAAGCAACGGTCTGAGAAAGTTGATTTCCTTGGTGTCATAGCTGAAAGCAGTGTCCTCAGTCTGACAAACCCAAGGATACCGGGTGTAGAGTAGAGGCTGCCTCAGCATTTGGCCCCATTTCTTCCCTTACCTTCTTAATAAATTCCCTCATTGTTTTAGTGGCTCTGTAGTTAATTTTTTTCTAATGAGACTAGGTTAACCAAAATCATCTGACACGGAAAAGGAGGAGGTAAGGTTAAAAAGGAACCTAATTAGCAAGTTAATTATAGTAGGCAAAAAAAGTGCACTGGTTATATAAATAAGCTATTGTTATGCGCATGCAAGTTGGGCCTTGTCAGGGGACTTGTTAAGGTTTAGAGGTCAGAGGATCCGTGTAATTAGGTGTTTAGGAGAAAAATACAATAAAAGCAAAACAGCTCCGAGAATTAGGAATGGTTGATGAGCCACTAACAGAAATGCCTTATTAAATTGGGCTCTACTGCTGGAGGGGTTGTTGGAGCTGCCTCAGGGATTCCAGGGAAGGGTACCCCCCCCCAAAAAAAAAAAAGCTAGTTGGAACCAGAGCCAACAGAATTGCTGATGAGGAAAGTTTAAAGGCCTACCCACAAGGGTCCCTGGACCGGAGAGGTGGCAGTAGGGCTGGTAATGTCACTATGCTGAGCAACAAGAAGAAATACATTGTCAATGGCAACTCTGGGATTAAAGCCCAGGTGAGGCTAAGCTCCTATTTAGCAGGCTTGCTGCTGCCATAGCCATTATTGTAAAAGGCCAGCTGCTTTTTCCTTCCTTTGCTGCTTTCATCCCTGCTTCTGGCATAAGGTGAGCTGCTCCTCTCCCAACACTCTTTCCCTCCCTTGCTTATTGGAATTAGGCAGTTCTCTCTGAAATTGAAAAGGAGGGTTACCTTAAAGGACTCTGATTTCGGACAAGGTAGAAGAGTTAGGGGTCCAGAAGGTACCAGAGTCCTCTACCCGGGGTGGGTAGATTACTGTATCACAAGGCGAACTGTTGAGTGAAGAATGTAATGGCATTTACGGAGAATTGAGAATTGGGCACCGGGGATGACCTACTTAAGCCATGTGTTCTGGGTGTCAGAAAAAGATCTATTTCTTGGGAAAAGAATACATCTCATTCTGTATAAGTGGTTAGTCCCTTCCTAATATTCTTCTGTCTTAAAATTGAGGTCAGTGTCTAATGAGTAAACAAGACTGAGGACCCTTTCTGAGTGGAGAACGCCAGCGTAGCCTAGTCTTCTTTGGTGCCAAAAGACCTGGCGGGAAGAATTACTGTAAATGGAGAAGACTATAGAGAAGACAGCTCTGCTTAGGGAAACTGGATTGAGAAGATGAGCAGCCAGATAGCTACGTGGTTTAGTGTTATTGGGGTAACGTGGTGTGCATCCACCCCCCCCCCACCCGTGATCCTACAAATCTAGAGAAGCAGAGTGGCTGGCCCCCTCTAGTGGTGTGTGGGTGGGAGGGGGTTGTTAACATATCTGAGACAGGGTTCATCTGTTACTTTCTTAAAAGGAGGCACTGCTGAAGTTAGTGACTCATCCTGGCCTCTGGAAAGTCAATTACTGCTCCTTTTCCTAGATGGGCCTCTGGGAGAAAAAAAAAAAAAAAAAAAAAAGGAAAGAAAAAGAAAAATGACACCATAGTCTTGAACAAGGGTGGTGCAATGAAAGCCAGAGTTTTCAGCCTGACTGCTTGCTATCCCCCTCCCCATCTTTTCACCCACCTTCCCCTGCCCAGCTTTTTTTTGTGCTAAAAATTCTTTTACCTTTAGATTTGGCTTAGGCTTACATTTACTTAATATCTGTACTTAATACAAGTACAGACAGTGAAGTTAGAATAGGCTACTTCAGGTTCATTGTTTTAGCATGTGATTGCCTACCGTGTGTCAGGTATTTGTGCCTACAAATCTATATCCTCCAGGATACAGATCGATACTTCTATTCAGTGTGGTAAGTGCTGGACTAGGAGGAGTACATGGAAGTTCACGTATATCCCATGGGAGTGCATAGAAAGAGCACTTTATCTTTTTGCAATGAATTGCTACTTTAGCAAAATGATGAATTTTGCCATTTTTCACCTTGCAAAGAGCTTCTGATCCAATGAATTTTCCTATTACTAAAAACAATTTGCAAACTCTAAGGTACTAACACAAGCTTCATTTGTTGGTATAGCTATGAAAATGGTATGAATTTCCCTAAAATAGGCATGCTAAGCTAATTCAGTTTGGCATTAGTGTCCTTGTCTCACTATTCAAATAACCCAATAGTTGCCTCTAAGCGCAGGAAATACTAGCTGTCAGTCACTGCTTTCATTCTGGTATGCTGTGTCTGTGTCCTGCCCATCAAGGAACCATCTTTTTTTTTTTTTTTTTTAAGTTTATTTATTTATCTTGAGGGAGAGGGAGAGAGCAGGGGAGGCGCAGAGAGAGAGGGAGACAGAGAAAATCCCAAGCATGCTCCGCACTGCCAGCACAGACCTGACATGGAGCTCAAACTCACAAACCGAGAGATCATAAACTGAGCCGAAACCAAGAGTTGGACTCTCTACTGATGGAGCCATCCAGGTGCCCCAGGGAACCATCTTTTTATGATGAAAGGTAGTTGTGAGATTGTTGATCCTTCCTGCCTCTATGCCACCTTGGATCCAGAATAATCCATGTAGTTATACAAACATTCAACTAAGGATAAAGAAGACAAGTTATTTATTGAATAAATTATATGAACTTTCATTTGTAAGGTGTTATAAAGTGTCAGCTGAACCTCCAACAGTAGGAGAAAGGGATAAAATTGTAAGAAAATCATCAGTATTGGTCCAAAATGCAACCTCCAGAGTATTACTGTCTATATACATTCAGTCCAGTCATCTACCCGTCTTCTACATCTGTTATGTTATAATGAATAGATGATCAATCCTGTGGCTTGTAGGTATTCTATGATACCAAACATTAAAAATAATAAATTAATGTTTACTATACTTATTAGAATTGAAAAGCTAATTAATACATTTCTAGAAAGCTTTTAAAAAGCTAGAGTGCCTACCTGTAAGAGTTATAAGAACAGTGAACTACAGAGGTAGAAGTCAGGGGGTGGATTTATTGAATCTACTGCTGTGTTTAACAGCTTATGTGCATTGTTTCATTTAACCCTCTCTAAACCTTGTGAGGTAAGTACTTTTGTCTTTGCTGTACTTATGAGAAAATGAGTATCACAAAACACCTTGACCAACATCACATAGCTAATGATTGGTATATAATCAGGATTTGAATGCAGCTTCAGAAGTTCTTAGTGGAGAGCCTTTTTTTTTTTTTTTTGTATTATACCATCCCATTTCCTGACACTCTTAAAATCTGAAGTCACTTTGCCTTTCTGTACTTTGCAGTTTTCTCATCTAGATATATGAATATTAGGATAGATAGTCTCAAAGATTCTTTCCAGCTTTAATTTTCAGTGAAACTATAGAAAGGAATATGACTCAACTTTCTAAAAATTTATTTTAACCAGAACATTCCATTCTCTCTCTCTCTCTTTTTTTTTTTTTTTTGGTTACAATTTTATTTTAAAGGTATATGGCCAGAGAGTTGATCAAAGATTTAAATTTGATAGAAGCATAGTAGGTAAAGAATGAAAAATCATTCCAAAAAATCTTAACATTCCAAAAATGGGTTGGTACAATCAGATCAACTGCAAAGGAAGGTAAGATCCTGTAATGCAAGCCTTGAACTGCTATCTCAAAATGAAGGTTGTTTTCTTTTATATAACTAGAGTTCTTTTTCTTAGCAGATCCAATTTGCTGACCAGAAACAAGAATTCAACAAACGTCCCACCAAAATTGGACGTCGCTCTCTGTCTCGTTCCATTTCTCAGTCATCTACTGACAGCTACAGCTCAGGTGAGTACTGAGCTGCTATGGACCCACCCGTGGAGGCTAATTAAGTATGATCAATGGGCCCTCCTGTCCATCCAAACCTGTGCTTTGGAATAAACACTTTGACTCTCAGTCAACATTCAGACCAAAGTTCTGGACGGAATCTTGGGATTCCTCTTGAGGATTCAGGGTGGAGCCTAATGGAGGTCTCTTCTTCCAACAATGGCAGAAGAGGGTGAATAACAAAACTGAATTCTGATCTATTCAGAGGGTGGGCATAGGTAACTCATTGATGACCTTCATTGAACAGCATGTATAAAGACTTATGTTTTTTTCCGTTCTTTGAAAATAAGAGGAGTTCCCCATCCCTCCATCCAGTACTTGCAAATTAAGAGGGAAACCTTAATTGCCCTAAGAAACAATGAAAACATTCAAGTAAGCCCTAGTTCCAGTGAGCCCTTTGCCTTCTCTTCTAAGCTATGCCATTACATTGCTTGTCACTCCTTCCTTCCTTTGCAGTGGCATTAATTCAAATATACGGGCTGTGGAGCTGTAATATCATTTAATGCCAGATGAGTTATTACCACGTAGGACCCCTCGAAGGCATTGGCCATTTGTGCAACAATGCCTAGTGTGTATCTGATCTAATAAGGAGCTATTTTATTTTGCTCTTCTGTTGGAATATAGTAGGAAGCTGAATGTTTGCCCTAGTTATCTCTTCACATTATAAATAGTAATATTCTTTAAAAATTTTTCATCATGACCTGAAATTTTATTTGTTCTTCACACAAATAGGAAAGTAGTATTTGTTATGTAAAGTTGAAGAAAGCTTGTTTGGGAAACTTTTAGGTTGGGTAGATTGTTATTTACACTTGTTACATTTCTCTTTTTATTCCCTGCTGCCCCCTGTAATGGAATGATGTAAATCCCTATGGATTTTTGTGTAAAGATACCGAATTGTGTACCTATCTTATACTGCTGAAATAGCCAGTGTTGAAAATTCATGAACCAGTTATATATAATATAACTCTGGAAACCAGGGCGCCTAGGTGGCTCAGTTGGTTGGGCAGCCAACTTTGGCTCAGGTCATGATCTCACAGTTCATGAGTTCGAGCTCCACATCGGGCTCTGTGCTAACAGCTCAGAGCCTGGAGCCTGCTTCAGATTGTGTTTCCGTCTCTCTCTGCCCCTCCCCTGTTCACTCTCTGTCTCTCTGTCAAAAATAAATTAAAAAACATTAAAAAAATTTTTTTTTAAATATAACTCTGGAAACCAAAATAATTGTGAAATGTGAATTATAAAATGGTGGTTAAAATTTTAGACTGTGAGTTTATGCATATTGTTTAAAGATGGATACTAAACAACAACTGTACTAAACTTTAACACCAGCTCAGTCTTCTCCCTATACACTAGATCCACATTTCCAATTGTGTTCCTGCAGAGAAAACCAATGCCTGCCTTCCTACCGAACCCCTATATGTAAGGAGGGTACTTATAAAATAAATACTTACCTAGAAAGTGTGATTGATCTTCTCGGTTTCTAAGTGAACACATAGTTGCCTAGTATATCTCATTAGAGAGTGATACTGACTGATGTCACTCTGGAAAAATTGGACTTTTAAGTTGAACTACTCAAAAATTGCCAACCTTATATATCCATTTAAAGATATTAAATTCAGGAGCACGGAGTCAAAATATTCTGGTGATATAAAATAATTTAAGATTGGGTGCCTGGGTGGTTCAGTCAGTTAAGTGTCTGCCTTTGGCTCAGGTTGTGATCTCACAGTTTGTGGGTTTGAGCTACGTGTTGGGATCTCTGCTGTCAGCACAGAGCCCGCTTCAGATTCTCTGTCCCCCTCACCCCTTACCCCTCCCCCACTCTTGAGTGCTCTCTCTCTCTCTCTCTCTCAAAAATAGATAAAAATTTTTTAAAAATTTTAAAAAAAGAAAAGAAAAGAAGTTAAGATCAATTATTCAGCTTCCCACTGGATGCTAGAATTACCTTGATGGTATCCCTGACAAATGGCCATCTGGCTTCTTTGGGAGCATTTTAGATGATAGGGTGATTCCTGCTTTATCTAGTCATTTAGCTCTGATAAGCTCTTATATAATCCTTGGAATTTAATGATTTTACATAGAAATAAAAATCACCATTTTCAGGGCATCCCATTGTCGTGGCTATCCTCATCTGGATATATTCCAGATGAAGTATCCTTTTAAAAATATGCCTATGACTTTAATATTCCAGGTATGATCTGAAACAATCTATAGGAAGCATTATTTCCATAAACTTGGTGCTTTAAAAATGAAACCTAAGATGATGCTTGTTTCTTTTACAGCTGTTTCAGACACACGGTTACCTCGTTTTGGTTTTGTTTTTTGTTTTTTTACATGAACAATTGGCAAGCCCTGGACTGGCAGTTAGGAGAGACCAATTTTCTAGGCTTTGATCCCTATGTGATTTGTTTGTGTGATCCTGGAAAACTCTTGTAGTTTGTGATGTTCATAACAGAGGCAATGAGAAATTATATGAGGTGCTACAGAAAAAGCTCCTAATCTATCAATGAAAACCAGGAATAATGAAATTGACTCACAGCTTTCCAAATACAGGATGATATGCAAATGCATGTCAATAAAAACTTGGAACCATTTTCAGCATACATTATCATTGAAGTGACTACAGAAATTAACATTAGAGAGCCCCAAGGATCAGTCTCTGGATCACTTCTCTGTTTATACTCTCCCACATGAGCTCATGCAGTCTCATAGGTTTAAATATTATGTATTGACATTTGATTCTCAGATTTTATCTCCACTTCAAATCTCTCCCCTATACGCTAGATCCATGTATCCAACTGCCTGCCCAGTCCTTTCACTTGATGTTTTATAGGCATCTCAAACCTCCCATGTCTTGAAAACTGAGCTCCTGAGTTCTGATCTTGCCTCGCTTATGAATATAGTTTATTCACAGCACTAGAGCCAGATTCATTCTCTTGAAATAAATAAGTCAGGTCATATCAATTCTCTGCTCTAAACCCTCCAATGGCTTCCCAGTCTCACTCTGGGAAAGATCTTACAATGGCCTACAGAGCCCTCTACCCTCCCATTACATTTCTAGTCACATCACTAGATTCCCAAACCTCCCTCCTCTTCCAGCTATACATTTCACCCCAGCCATATTAGTGGCTCCTTACTACTATTGTGTTATTTCGAAATATGCCAGGCACTTCCCTGCTTTAAGTTCTTTGCACTTGCTATTTCCTTTGCCTGGGGGGCTCTAAGATATCCTAGCTGGGTATCCTACCTCCTTCAGTTCTTAACTAAACGTCACATTCTCATTGAGGCCTATTCTGGCTATTCTTAAAATTGTACAAACACCCCACCCAACATTTCCTATCAAAGTTTCTTCCTTAATTTTTCTCCACAGCACTTAATATACTTACTATGTATTTTACTAATTTATTATTGTCTTTCTCTCCTTCCTTGAATATGAGATCCATAAGAGTAGAGATTTTTGTCTTCTACTGCTCTATTCCTAGTATTTAGAAATGTTTAACCTAAGAGGTGTTTGATAAACAAATACTGATGAAAGGTGTCCCCAGACATATACTTTATATTCTTGTTGAGGTCTCTGATAACACCCTCATATACCCTCTGATATACCATATGGGTCTTGATATACCCACACTCTGTATGTGAACAGCCAGAAGACTTATGACACTTCAGAAAAAATGTACCTTCCTATCCAGAGTGCTTGTTTTGCTGAAGTTACCTGGAGGCTTGGGTAGTCTATGGCCTACTCTCCCTACCTAAAGATCCTAGTGCCAAGCTTTGCCATGCTTTCATTTAGAAGCCTCTACCAGCCTTTCTCAACCAAGGTTCCTCATCAGAATCACAGAACACAGAAGAGGACTGGAGAGACTGTTTTCTCAGTTATCCAAAGGATGGTTCACAACTAGTACACTTCTAGATGGATAGAAGTAAATTGATATATTTGATGGATGCTTCAAGGCATTAGGGCTTAATTCTGGTGGAACCCAGGTTGAAAAAGGCTACTTCAATTCCTGAAATTCCTGCGTTATTCCTGAAAGTGTTTATAAGAAACAGACTTCTAGAAACT
The DNA here is from genome assembly GCF_028749965.1 of Puma concolor. Taxonomy (NCBI): domain Eukaryota; kingdom Metazoa; phylum Chordata; class Mammalia; order Carnivora; family Felidae; genus Puma; species Puma concolor. Next base: position 24,187,836 of record NC_141668.1, on the reverse strand, counting down.
CTTTCCCTAAGCACAAAACCTCATAAAAACAGATGAATAGATGAGGCTTTTCTTCAAAATCAAACCATTCTCAGTGATCTATTTCTGAAAAAGCTGCCTTTACAGGGAGTTAATTGGTTAAAGATAAGAAAGGAAAGCTGAAGTCCCTTAGCTCATAATTGGTTCTTATAACACTTATAAAGCATTTTAAGATTTTTCCAAGTAACAAAGTTTTGTTTATTTGTTTGTATTTTGGTTGCTAACATAGCTTTTCACATATTTCTAGAGTGTTATTCATCAGTGAAATCTGCTGCACATTGACACACAGGTCCCTACTGTTATTTCCATTACCAAATGAATAGATTGGGCCTAAGAGGCATTGTCTGACTTAAAATAGTCTAATAGGACTAATTCATCCGGGAGTCTGACTGCTTCTTCTAGCAATAACCTACAATGTCACAGCTGCTAGGAGGTAAGGCTTAATCAGGCTTGAGCCATAGAACATATGTGTATGCATGTTCTATGGGATAGATTATGGATTAGTGATTCATCAAGTTATGTTTTGATTCTGGGTTATCATGAAACAAGAGAACACCCTGTGGTAAAGTTGTATTGTACTTTATTATAACGTTTTTATGTAGAAATTGAACCCTTTTTTGACTCTCATTTATTCATGAGGTTTTTCTGGTGGTAGTTAGGGGAAAGAGGGAGTATGGGAGAGAGAACATCTGTTATGCTCCCTGTTTACAGTTGGATAAATTGAGAATTGGTCACAACCAATTAGAGGTAAAGCTAGAGCTCAGGTCTTAGGCTGTGCTTCAGTTGATTATTGCCTTGATGATCAGTTGTTCATTGTTAATTGAATTATAGCTCTGGTCTTCAGAGTGTGACAATTACAAACACTTTACAAATTATGCAAGCATATGTATACATGTGTGTTGGCTTTCTCTAAATTTTCCTGGGAAGAAACCTTTAATACTGTCTCAAATATTAAAGTGAATGTGCTACTTTAAATATAGTGACAGAAATAAGTATGGATTCAAAAAACAAATGTCATGCTAGTTCAGACTAATCTTTCCACTGTGTTTGCAGAAGTAATACTCTCTTGATCTGGGTCTGTCAGCCATTTTGCGTTCACATATTAGTACCATCTAGACAACTGATATTTTTGGTTCTCACCTGATAACAGGTCTGTATAAAGGGCTCTTTGAAAACAAATCCATTGTGGCTGAAATAAAAACATTGATTGAGCTAACTATAACCAGTTGACTACTGTGAAGAAAATAAAATACGGTATTTGAGGATTTTTTTTTTAGAATAGGGAGGTGGCATAATAATTTCTTTTTGAGATAGAAGGCAAACTCAAGCCAAAAATTGGAGCGCTTCTCCTAAGGGGAAATTTTGGTGCTTATTTTTGTTGTTGTTTGTTTTGTTTTCTTTTGTTTTTTACCCTGACTCATCCTTAGAAGCTAGAGAGGCAAAGGAGAGGAATGCTATTCTGGGTAGAGTGAGGACTCTGTCTCAACCTTTTTCATCATTGCCAGCCAGCCACCTGCTGCTTGGTTGGATTAGTAGATGACAGAGGTAGAAAAAAAAAGGAACAATAAGTAATATTGTATGTATGTCATCCCTTTCCCATTCAAAATCCTGAAGCTGATGGGGCGCCTGGGTGGCTTAGTCGGTTAAGCATCCAACTCTTGGTTTCGGCTCAGGTCATGATCTCATGGTTTGTGAGTTTGAGCCCCACATCGGGCTCTGTGCTGACAGCGCAGAGCCTGCTTGGGATTCTCTCTCTCTCTGCCCCTCGCCCGCTCACTCTCTGTCTCTCTCAAAAATGAATAAATAAAACTTAAAAATCCTGAAGCTGAGTAAGAACCTTTAAAGATGTTATTTCTGGTATTGACTTAAAAATATATGCAAAAGCCAACACTAATATCGGGTATCATTTATTCAGTATTTAATTTATACCAAGCATTGCATTAGCACTTTACTTACATTATCTCATTTAATCTTCTCAACAACTTGACTCTGACAAGTCATGTCTTCCAATTTACAATCTGCTTCATAATACATATTACAACCATAGGAAAAGAAAAACTCTAATTAATTCTGAAATGAGTCATTTCATGTCTGACTCACCCATTAGACTGAAAACTCCATGAAGATGAAGACAGCCATATTTGTTCTATATACCCAGGAATTAGACTGTGCCTGGGACATAGTAGATAACGTGATAAAAATTTGTTGAATGAACAACTGAATGTGTGCATGATTGGATTCATGAATGAATTCTATTAATCTATTAACTAATTCTATTAATTCTGTTAATCAGGTTCTGGGACGCCTTTATTTTATATACCCAGAAACAGAGACTGAGGCTTCAAAGTCTGTCTGACCCCAAAACACGTAACCACTATATTTAAATGGCCATTGAGGAACATAGAAATCGTCATGCCTTTGGCAAAGGATTTGAAATTTCAGGATATTCTGAATGTCAACACTTTCTTCAAAAGTGATTATACTATAAATTATGATCGAGATTAGGGATGGCCACTGCCTTTCCTCTCTCAGGTCGTAGAAGCATGGCTCCCCTAAGCCTCTAACACATAAGCTATTTCGGAGTATCGATTAGTGAAACAGATGACTGCCCGGGAAGCTGTTTCTGGGCTCTGTTGCCAAAGGTACTTTGAACTCTTGCTCACCCGAGGAGGGAGAACCACAGACTTTTTGTACTGATTAGTTCCTTTCAAGAACAAAGTCTCTTTGGGGATTTACTAATTCCCTCACCTCCCTTGGCGCCCGTGTTCATTCTTGTTGCCTCGTGTTAGGACTTTGCTCTAGGGCAGTTTTCCAGTTCCAAGAGAGACACTCAGGCCCCTGCTGCCCAAACATCTTGTCGTGCCATGCCCGATTAGCTGGGCAAGGTCAGACTTGCCTTTTACAGCCTTCCCAGGTATAGATCCTTTGCTAAGAAATCCCAGAAATGCCATAATTCTCTGGATGTAAGTACATCAGAGCACCATAGACCTTAGGAGCTCTGAGCATTTGCAGCTTTCTCCCCTTACAAGTGATGGACATACTTCTTATCCCATTGAGAGATATGTAATGCTTTATAGATAGAGCTTTATATCCCCCAACCTCCCCTCCCCCTCAAAACACAAGGGGCATCTGGGTGGCTCAGTTGGTTAAGCCTATGGTTTTGGCTGAGGTCATGATCTCATGCTTTGTGTCAGCTCTGTGCTGACAGCTCAGAGCCTGGAGCCTGCTTCGGATTCTGTGTCTCCCACTCTTTCTGCCCCTCCACTGCTCTCTCTCTCTCTCTCTCTCTCTCTCTCAAAAACAAATAAACATTTAAAACAAACAAACAAACACCACCACAACAACCACAAGAAACCTTGAGGGCTACTTAGGAAGAAACTACCCTCAGAAACTTAAACATAAGTCATGGAATGAAATTAAATCATCTAGCAAATGATTAGCAACTACAGATTTGTTTAAAAACTGAAAAGACCTCAGCTAAACATGTGAGTAGCAGCAGCATCTGCCTGTTAGCCACAGTCAAAAGCCTTAGACTTTCCACCCTCTAGCGTATACTGCTAAATGGATTAATCATCAGAGCATTTTAGTATACCAAAAGAAGATTTATCCACTTCTTTGGGAACCTGAAATGCCTACTGCTGGATCCACTGAGGCCAGCAAGAAGGGAGAGCACACTGAATACTTCATTGTCAATATCTAATTGGGTCTGCAGGCATAGTTCAGCCTCATCAGAGCGAGTTCTGAAAAGAAAGCTCTGTTATGTCAGACAAACAGTTTTTGTGTGGTTCTTAATTACTTTCCCATGGGTTCCTTGTTTTCTAGGTCTTATCTGTTCAATTACTGTACTAAAACACAAATTACATCAGGCATCTAAGCAGCAGACAAAAAGGGCAGCTAGGATCCCAGAAACCCATAGGTTAATGACCATGATCTTGCATTAAGAACTTCAACCTATTGCTACGATGGTGTAACCTCTCTCGTTTTGCATATTCAAGGACCTCTCATGTTCTGAAGATCATTAGCCCTGGGTAGTTAATGGTATCCAAGGGGAATGTCTTTGGCAACCTCTCTCAGCTTCCTCTTTCTGACCTGTGGATAGCACTTTCCATAGGAGGTGGTGGACCCAGCTCCATGGTGCCATTTAGGTGCCTACCATTTAGGTATACATCTGTATGGTGCTGGATGACTAGAGAAGCCTCAGTTCACCCCATGGTGTAGAATTTCAGAGGAAGCCATTTGTTTCCCTGAGGGCTTTTTATCTGTCATTTCAGCGGCTTCATATACAGATAGCTCTGATGATGAGACATCTCCCAGGGACAAGCAGCAAAAGAACTCTAAGGGAAGCAGTGACTTCTGTGTCAAGAACATCAAACAGGCAGAGTTTGGACGAAGAGAAATTGAAATCGCTGAACAAGGTAAAGAAAGCAAGCACCTGTTCTTTTTCATGCTGCCCGTGTGTTTTTGTCCGTGTTAATCCCTTTTTATGTCCTGGGGTCTAGTTGCTTGTGAAATTTGAGTGGTTTTAAAGAGGGGTGCCTGGGTGGCTTAGTTGGTTAAGCGTCTGACTCTTGATTTCCACTTAGGTCATGATCTCACAGTTCGTGAGTTCGAGCCCCCGAGTCAGGCTCCTCACCGACAGTGCAGAGCCTGCTTGGGATTTTCTCTCTCTTACCCTCCCCCAATTGCCCCCTCTCTCAAAGTAAATAAATAAATCTAAAAAAAAAAAGGAATGGTTTTAAAAAATACTTAAAAGAAATCTGAACTTAGGGAACACTGTGGGGAAGGAGTGTACTCTGGTAGGTCTATAAGGAACCCCTATACCAGGAAAAGGCAGAGAGAATGGATGAGTAAGACTGGGAGATGGGGAGTCAGAACTCTGGAGCATTTGCCTTTGGAAGTCTCTTATAAAAGAAAAATCAGATTCAATGTCTTGATTCCTTAAGGAACCCAATCTAACAACCTGACCGGGGGAAGAATCTTACTTTAAGAGAATAAGTTCTTCCGTTTATTCTTTCTCTCTCATTCCCTCCTCTCTAATAGTGCTGTGTATGTATTGTGCCTTTTCAGAAATGCCTGCACTGATGGCTTTGAGGAAGAGAGCTCAAGGAGAAAAACCTTTGGCTGGAGCCAAAATTGTGGGTTGCACACACATCACTGCTCAGACTGCTGTGAGTCCTTTTTCTTTCTCCACATAATAATAGTTAATAATAGCCACCAGCTATTGAGTGCTTGCAAAATGCCAAGCAGTAGGTTAAGAGCTTAACAAGTATTAAGTCATTAATCCTTGTGATGGCCATGTAAAGCAGGTATTCTTGTTTCTACTTTACAAACGAGGAAAGTAAGGCTCAGGGTGTTTAAGTAATTTGTCTGAGGTTATACAGCAAGTAAAATCATAGAATCCAGGTTTGGACTTCAATTCGTCTGACTCCCAAGTTTATGCTTTCTCTGTGCTACACTGCTTCCCCTTGTCTTGCCTTCCAATGTCATTTCCATAAGGCAGCTCTCTTAGATTGCTTTCAGCTGCAAGTAAAAGAACCTGATTCAACCTGACTCATACCTAAAGGAACTGATTATATTACATAGCTAGGAGTTCAGAGGTAAGGTGGACTTCAAATTTAGGATCTCAAGGCTCCAGTGTCATCTATCTGTAATTTTCTTGGAGCTCCCTTTTCAGTTGCTTACTTCATTCTCAGGCTCATAGCAAGTTGATTACAGCTCTTTAAGCCATCACAGACTGACATGAAGAGTAGGAAGGACGATTTTTTCTTCTCCCCCAAAAGCAAGTAAATCTTTCCCAGAAGTCTTCCAGGATATTCCATCATGTGTCATTGAACAGAACAGGGTCACATACCCATGGCCCACCAGTCCTGGCAAGGGGACTGGGGTTACCATGATTGATTTAGACTAGTGATTCTTAACCCTATCAGATTCAGTGTCTCCTCTTTATAAAACATATTTTTGCAATGCCTCTGTATTATCTTAAAATGAAGTTCAAATATAACATACCTCAGTACATATAATTTTAAAAAAATTGATATAAAATCTTAACTGAAATATGAAGGAGGAATAGAGGAAAAGTAATTTGTAAAGAAATAATGTGTATTTCCGTATGTAAATGCTTGGGCACAAGTATAGTGGAATACTCAGATATTTGTACTTCCTCATAGCATTATTTGAATGAGAATGCCACAAATGTAGATAGAAATGTGTTACTGATTCTAAGGCATCAGAGTGACATTGCCAAATTATACGATTTTCTGAATCATATTACAATAAACTATAAACTTTTTATAAATCTCTGAACAGCAACAATAACAAGTGTGTGTTTGCTCTTAATTTACACGAGTGTTACATTCCTGGGAAAGCTATTACTATTTTGTATTAAAACTACAAGAGTATTTTTTGTTAGTGTGTAAGGTGGAATAAGGTTCTAAACTTAGATCATTATAAATAGGTTTCTCACCCTTGTGAACTTTCATTGGACCATTTGAAAACTGCACTAAATGTGGCATGGTTTTTGTTGTAAGAGACTGTCCTGCACTTTCAACATGTCAAAACCTCTGGTCCTGATCACTCAATGCCAGTAGCATTCCCCTCCCGACTATTGTGACAATCAAAAATGCCCCCGCAGTTTTCCAGAGCTCCTCTGTTGAGAATCACTGACTCAGAGCCATCGTCAAAGACGTAAGAGATTGAATTGCCAACCATAATGAAAACACTACAGGAAATTGGTGTATTGAGAAATGGTCTGAAATCATTTATATGATTTATAAGACTCAGGTCATCTGTATGGTTAGATCGACTTTCAACAGAGTGTCTCCTGAAGCATAACACTTATTTATATGGCCACATTCCTGATTAAGAACAGAAGAGAGTCCTTAAGACCCAGGCAGCTACTGTTATGATCTTTACCATGAGACTTTTCCATATTACATGTTCTCTAAGGAAAAAAATACCTTGATTACCCCAAATTAATATAATAAATTGAAAAGCTGTCTCTTTTTGGAGCTACAGACTAATAAATCAAGGCAGAAACACTCTTGGAATCTTTTTTGGGCTTCCCTAGTCAGTGACATGAGACTTCAGTGTGGTGGCTTAAAATAGTAAGTGCTTCTGTACTGTCTCATGTTGCTAAATTGTATCTAGTTTCTTTTTTACCCCCTAGGTCACCAAACATTACCACCTTTCAAGGCTCCCTTCTACTTTCTCTTGAATGGAATAATCAAAATTAGTTTACCAGTTTTAATATTATTTCACAGTTTCCTCCCCACATTTTTTTCTTTTTCCTTTAAACAAATAATCACACAGGGGTGCCTAAGTGGCTCCATCAGTTAAGCATGTGACTCTTGATTTCGGCTCAGGTCATGATCTCATGTTTGTGAGTTCGAAGCCTGAGTTGGGCTCTCCACTGACAGTGTGGAGCCTGCTTGGGATTCTCTGTCTCCCTCTCTCTCTGCCCCTCCCCTGCTCGCACACTCTGTCCCTCAAAACAAATAAATAAAAATAAAAATAAATAATAATAACAAAGGAATTTTTACCTTGTTTTGTTTTTAATCTCCGTTTTCTTTTTCTCATTACAAAAGGAGTTAATGTTCATTTTATAATGCTCAAACATTACCATACTCTGTAACGTAAAAAGAAAAGACAGTCTCCTATGATCCCATGTTCCAGAAATAACTATCATAGTTAGTTAATGGTTTCCTATCCATGTTTCCAATAGACTTGGATCTATTTATATTTTTTACGCATGTTTCCCTGGTTCCTTCTAATAACCAGATTCCTTTGCTACTGTCTCTAAACAGTCATGATTGAAAGTCAGGTTAAGCCAGCTTCTAAGCTCTGTCTTCCTTCCACTCCTACCTGCCTTCACTCCTGTTTGAGCCCTAACAGCTAGCACTCTTTACTTAGAATTCTTTTTTTAAATATTTATTTATTTTTGAGAGAGAGAAAGAGAGAGAGAGAGAGAGTGCATAAGCAGGTGAGGTGCAGAGAGAGAGGGGGACAGAGGATCTGAAGCAGGCTGCTCCCTGACACAAAGAGCCAGACACATGGGGCTTGAACTCAAACTTGACTGTGAGATCATGACCTGAGCTGAAGTCGGACACTCAACAGACCAAGCCACCCAGGCACCCAGCATGATTTTTTTTTTAATTTAATTTATTTATTAAAAAAATTTTTTTTAATGTTCATTTATTTTTGAGAGAGAGAGAGAGCACACGTACATGCACAAGTTGGGGAGGAGCGGAGAGAGAGGGACACACAGAATCCAAAGCAGGCTCCAGGCTCTGGGCTGTCAGCACAGAGCCCAACACGGGGCTGGAACTCACTGACTGTGAGATCTTGACCTCAGCCAAATTCGGACACCTAACCGACTGAGCCAACCAGGCGCCCCAAGTTTGTTTTTTTTAATTAGACCATAATTAGAATTTTTACTTAGCATTGAAATATGAGAAAATACAAGTTTTACAACATGAAAAGTACCAGTACTCAGAGTTAACTACTGTCAGGAAATTTTAAAACAGGTTTTTTAAAAGATTTTTTCCCCAAAGTTTATTTATTTTTGAGAGAGAGAAACGTAGAGAGCAAGCAGGGAAGGGGCAGCGAAAGAGAGGGAGATGGACTCCCAAGCAAGCTCCACGCCGTTGGCACAGAGCTTAATGCAGGGCTCAAACTCAGAAACCGTGAGATCATGATCTGAGCCAAAACCAAGAGTCTGATGCTTAACCAATTGAGCCACCCAGGCGCCAAAAACAAGTTTTTTTAACCAAAGCTTTATTCTTGTGAAAATAGTTAATAATCAAAGCAGTAGGTGGTATACTACTTTCTTTAAAAGAATCCTATGTCTATCTTATATATTGAAGTTAAAAGTAAATCAGGATCAAATTGGCAGAATAAATTTTTAAAATAATTTTTAAAAATAGTTTTTAATTTGAAATAAACACAGATTTATAAAGTTGTAAGTAGAGTACAGGTCACTTTTTTTCTTAGCCATTTGAGAGTAAGTTGCCAACCTGATGCTCCTTGACCCACAAATACTTTAATGTATATTTTCTACATACAAGGACATTCTCTCATATGACCAGTACAACTATTCAAAATTAGGAAATTAACATTGATTTATATTACCATCTAATCCTCAGACCTTGTATGAATTTTACTAGTTGTCCCAGTATTATATTTTATAACCCAAAGATCCAGTCCCTATTTACACATCTTGTTAAACGTCATCCCCTTTTAGTCTCCTTTAGTCTGGAACAGTTCATCAGTCTTTCTTTGACTTTCATGACCTTGACCCTTTTGAAAATTGTAGATGAATTATTCTATAGATTGTGCTCAATTCCAGTTTTCCTGATACTTTCTCATTATTAAATTCGGGATATGCATTTATAGTAGGAAATGATGTTCCATTTTTTTCATTGAATCTTATCAGGTGGCACATTGATTTAGATTTGATTTATCATTTGTCAAGATGATGTTCATTTTGATCCTTTGCTTGAGGTAGTGTCTGCTAGACTTTTCCACTGTAAAAGTTATTTTTCCCTCTTTGTAATTAAAAAGTATTTTGTGAAGTAGTAATATGAAACTATGTAGATATCCCATTCTTCATCAGGCTTTCAGTTTATTCATTTATTTACTTATTTTTATTTGTATGAATCATTATTTCCTATTTTATTTAATGCATTATGATCCATTACTATCACTATTTATTATGATGCTTAAATTGTTCCAAACATCCTGGTGGAGTCCCTTTAGTCTGGCTTCTGTGGCTTTTTGTCTTTTGACATATCCTTCTCATTCTTTGAGCACTTACTTGCTTCTAGTATAAGATTATCTAAGCTCATCTTGTACATTCTCTGCCCTAACCCCAGAATCAGCCATTTCTCCAAGGGGCCTGGTTCCTTTTAAAGGATCTGGACGCTATTGTATTTTTTGCCATTGGAATATCATTTTTCCTGGATCTTCTTTCATTTCGTATTTTGGAAAATAATTGCCCACTAATTCTTCATATATTTCTTTTGCCCTGTTCTCTCCTTCTCCTCATACTATTCCAGTTACATGTATGTTAGACATTTGATAATGGCCCATAGATCTTGGATGCTCTGTTCTTGGATGCTCTGATTTTTATTCCCTACTATTTTTTCTTTCTGTATTTCAATTTGGTGATTTTTATTGATCTATCTTCAAGTTCACTGATTCTATCCTCAGATATGCCTAGTCTGATGATGAGCCTGATGAAAGAATCCATAATGTCTAATACCTGTTAACATGTTTTCTGACATTTCTATTTGACATATTTTTATTGTTTCCATCTCTCTGCTGAAATTTCCTATCTGTTCATGGATGTCATCCATCTTTCACTAGACCACTTAATATAAACATGTTAATTACAGCTAATTTAAAGTTTTATTTATTATAGCTAATTTAAACATTTAGTTCATCTTAGAGGCTTGTTCTCTTGAATATTGTATTTCTTGACAATGGGGAGGATTCCACTTTTTTGTGTGTCTTGAAATTTGTTTTTTTAATTTATTTTCTAGTTAGTTAACATACAGTGTAGTCTTGGCTTCAGAAGTAGAACCCAGTGATTCATCTCTTCCATATGACACCCAGTGCTCATCCCGAAAAGTGCCCTCCTTAATGCCCATTTAATCGACCCCTGCCAGTGTGTCTTGAAATTTTATCTTGAATGGTAATTTGTTAGTTTCCATTATTGTCATGAACTTGGTTGGATTTCAATTATTGTTCTGCACCATAGACCTCAAATTGCTCCAGTAGTGGGCAGCTGTTACATTGTGATTTGAGGTTAACGGAAGGTTCTTCTCAGTGTTTTGGCTTCAGTCTCAGCTTTCAGTTGCCTCTACACATGCTTGCCACAGGGGTGGGGGAAAGGGGGTGTCATCTCCCTCTTCAGATACATGCTCCACCTGCTGCACTAGGCTGCTGCTCTTTGTTTCCTAGAGCTTGGCTCATGGTGAGGGCAGGTAGGGTTCTCGCATCTCCTGGTCCAGCCTCAGTCTTAGGTCTCTGTGAGGTGGGGCTTTTTCATTGTTCCTGCCTCTTCTTTCCATAGCAGCCAAATTTTGCCTTGTGTCTGTGATAGGTCTTGTGCAAAAGATATTTTCCTGCCTTTCCTGGAGAAGTAGCAGATCTTTAACAGTCATACCTTGTTTTATTGCACTTCACAGATAATGGCATTAAAAAACTTTTTTTTGTTAACATTTATTTATTGTTGAAAGACAGAGAGGGGCGCCTGGGTGGCGCAGTCGGTTAAGCGTCCGACTTCAGCCAGGTCACGATCTCGCGGTCCGTGAGTTCGAGCCCCGCGTCAGGCTCTGGGCTGATGGCTCAGAGCCTGGAGCCTGTTTCCGATTCTGTGTCTCCCTCTCTCTCTGCCCCTCCCCCGTTCATGCTCTGTCTCTCTCTGTCCCAAAAATAAATAAACGTTGAAAAAAAAAAAAAAAAGAAAGAGAGAGACAGAGTGCAAGCTGGGGAGGGGCAGAGAGAGAGGGAGACAGAATCTGAAGCAGGCTGTAGGCTCTGAGCTGTCAGCACAGAGCCCAATGCGGGGCTCGAACCCACGAACTGTGAGATCATGACCTGAGCCAAAGTTGGACACCCAACTGACTGAGGCACCCCAAAGTATTTTTTTTTTAATTTTTTTTTCAACGTTTATTTATTTTTGGGACAGAGAGAGACAGAGCATGAACGGGGGAGGGGCAGAGAGAGGGAGACACAGAATCGGAAACAGGCTCCAGGTTCTGAGCCATCAGCCCAGAGCCTGACGCGGGGCTCGAACTCACGGACCGCGAGATCGTGACCTGGCTGAAGTCGGACGCTTAACCGACTGCGCCACCCAGGCGCCCCCCCAAAGTATTTTTTAAATTAAGGTATGTACAGTGTGCTATCGCACACTCAATAGGTTGCAGTATAGTGTAAACATAACTTTTATATGCACTGGGAAACCAAAACATTCATTTGGCTTGCTTTATTGTGATATTCACTTTATTGTGGTAGTCTGGAACCTGCAGTTTCTCTGAGGTATGCCTGTACTTTGTGTCAGTGCAAGGTCCTGGGCCCAAGAAGGCTTACTTCTCTCCAAGGAGCAGGGAGTTTTTGCTTCCACTCTTCCCCAGAAGCAGTGGATCTTTCTCTGGTCCCTGATTGCAGGCATAATTTCTGCTCCTCTTCCTTTAGCTTAAGACTTTTGCTTCCTATGAGAGAAGAGCGTGGCAAAGTGCCTGTTTTTGAGCACAGCTGATCAGGTCCTTGCCCCCCAGTCTTTCTTGTGAGCGCTGGGTGGAAGCCCCTGGAAAAGAGCTTGCGTGTGAGTGTGAAATCTCCTTGTGCCTAGGGTTATTAGAAATTCCAAACTGACATACTTTCCCACACTCAGCCTTTACTATTCATTGAATTCTAGCTTTTTTTTTTTTTTTTTTTCTCCTCCTGTGTGGCACCCACATCTTCCTCCCATGCTCTGTCAGAGGTGAAACAGTGTGTTCCCTGTCTCCTTAAAGGGATTTGTCACTTTGGAGTTCAGTGCACTTGGTTGCTTTATAACAGCTCTTTGATGGGCTCAAGAAAAGTTAAGGTTTTATAGATTACTTGGCTGTTGTTAGGATTGGAGCTTTTCTTGCAGCTTCCTTACGGAGAAGCAGAACTGTAAAATTTGTGGTTTTTCAAAAACGTTTTGGCTCTAAAATCCTTGGTTTAATTAAGTCTTATAAGGAGGCCCAATATATTAAATAGGCAGAAGAGCATTGAGCTCAGCTGGAGCCTTCCCCCATGCCTACCCCAACCATTGCCCTCTACTCAAAACACGGTAGGATTTCTGTAGGGCACAGTTTGAAAATCACTGGCCTTAGCTATTCCTGATATATTTTCTCAATGTCAGATATATAAACTTAATTTCCCTGACCAGTGGTTTGGCCAGCCTTGCTCATCCCCTGCTTTCTCTTTAATACAGGTGCTTATGGAAACCCTGGGTGCACTGGGGGCACAGTGCCGATGGGCAGCCTGCAACATCTATTCCACTCTCAATGAAGTGGCTGCTGCTCTAGCAGAAAGTGGTAAGATTGGTTTTGCTTGTATTCTGTGTCTTTGGCTAAAGTAAGTCTCTGAAAAGTTCCACGGGTTCAATATAAACCTTAAAGGAAGTTAAACATTAAAGTTGCTGTCTTGGGGGAAATGGATGCCTATTCTTGATGAGTTTGCTCTCCTGGGCTTCTCTTGTTAAATATGATGAAGGTAACTCTGTTGTTTTACAGTTGGCAAATATCTTCTTATGTCTAATATTCCCTTATCAGTTAATTCTTTGCCTTGACTTGCTCATATTAGAACACTAGTGAACACTACTCGTCTGAAGCAGTATGGATTAGAAAAGAAAGTGCTTCAGGCATAGTTTTGTGGTCCTGCTGGTTTTTTCAGCAGTTTGCCCTGATTTAATGTTTGGTGTTTCTGCTTCAGAAGCAGTAAAAAGGACTTGACCTGGCAGATTAATATTTGATCACAGTGGCTCCTGACACAGGAAGGACGAAAGAAATGGAGAAATTTGGACTTTGCCAGTTTCTTGCCTTCGCTCTGTGACAGCATAGCACAGATCAGAGTACCAAATGCCTGTGGCTTCAGAGCTCTTGAGAAATGCTGGGAAAGCTCTGTAATGCATGCATGTCTCTCCTGCTAGCACTTAAGTATTTCATTTGTTCTTTCATTTATATTCATTCATTTATACAATTTTTACTAATGTACAAAATAGGTATATAAATGTGCAGAGATATTAAATATATAGCCCAATGATTTGTACATAAGCATTCTTTTTTTTCTGTTCAACAAATACTTAATGACCTACTCTAAGAGATATAAGGACAAATGAGACTATGTCTTTGCCCTAAGAATCTTATATTGTGGTTGAGAAGAAAAGACACATATACAAGTAATGATTATACAAGGGTATATATGGTAAATGCCACAACAGATCAGAAATCTACATTCAGTGCACAAGCAAGTGGCTTGTAAAAGTTCAGATTCCATGAGCAATCCCTTGGAGCTGAGTTAATCAGGCTTTGTTAGAAACGTGACACTTAACTGGGCTATGACAACATTTTAACAGACAGAGAAGAGTGTAAGGGTTTTCCTGATGAAGAAGATGGGATGACTAAAGTTTAGATGCAGGAAAGATCAAAGTGTGGTTGGGAAATGGTGAGACTTCCAGTTTGACTGGGTCAAGAAGTACTTACTTCTTGTCTCTTCTTTTTTCCCTTAAGTCATATTTTTAGCATCCATCATACTCTTGTCCCTCTTGTTTGTCCTCTTTTGTATATTAAAAGCAAAATGACCACCAGAGACAAAGGAGTGGATGAAGGGGCTGAAGACCATGTTAATCAGTGAAGAAAGTCAAGCCAAGGAGTAGAGCAGAATGAGAGAGTTTGGAAATGGGGAAAACCAGCATCTTGTCAAAATTTAGAGGCAGCCCTTTTTTCAGGCTTTAATAGTTTCTCTTTGTTCCCCTTTCTCAGGATTTCCTGTCTTTGCCTGGAAAGGAGAATCAGAAGATGACTTTTGGTGGTGCATTGATAGATGTGTGAATGTGGAGGGTTGGCAGCCAAACATGGTGAGTTAGATTTCTACTAGCACAATTTCTGAGGGATCTGGTGGGGACAGAGTAGGGGGCCCTGGCAGGGGAGAGGGTGTCTCAACAGGAAGGAAGCAAAATGCTTCCTTTTCTATCTGATGTACCTGTGCTTCCAGCACAACTGTGGGCTTATGTTTAGGGTACCCCGAGAATATTGAACTTAGCCTCAAAGTGCTATAATTGTTGGTGCTGATCTTAGAAGCATTTATATTCATCAGCAACATTAAAATACTGCTCAGGGTTCACACGTGGCTGTCTCAAAAGCAAGGTTAATGAGTTACCATCCCCTTCTACTGCTTACCTCCCGTCCAACAACAGTAAACCAAATGTGCACACACATACACACACACACACACACACACACACACACACACACACACACACAGCTCCTGTGGTGCTTAGCGTTTCTCTAGAGTCACATGCTGAATTTATAGTAAACCTGAAGAGATCCCAAGTTCAAATTTCTTCTCTTTATTCTGTACTTGAAGAAAGACGACTAGGCAAAGAGAAGCTTGGGGTTATTTCGCTTCATGTTATTTGTGTTTCATTTTTGAAAAAATCAGGTTCTTGAAGGCTTATAGCACATTAGATTTCACTGAGAAGCAAAAAGCTGCACAAAATATGAGGCACTCCTACTTCATAAGCATTTCTGTGTATGAAAGAGAGGAGAAATTAAGGACTCAACTGGAAAAAGAAGCCTTGATGCTCTACTCCAACTATTGCTTGCTAATTGCAGAGCAGGCCTCACTTGGTGCACAAGGAGAGAAGCATCCTCTTTCTGGATTCTGGATCCAGGTTACATTGCACCGTGTGCTGGTGTGAGGAAGCTGGGTTAATAGCCTGCTTAAAGGGAGGGAGGAATCAGCTGTGAGATGAGTCAGCTCATTCCCACAGAGTTAACTGGGACTGGAAGGAGTTTGATTGACAGACGGAAAGGAGATACGCCAGAGGGTTTCTATGGGGAATAAAGCATTAATTTTAGAGTGGAGAATTTAGGGAGGACACAGGATTGCAACCAGAGAGCATTTACAGACTATAGGGCCAGGACAAACTGCTGGAAAAACTGATGAAGAAACTAAACAAAGATAAAAACCATTGTCACTCCAGCAAGTAGAGCCCATTCCTCTAGGGATCCTATCGAGATCTAGTACTTTTACTTGCTTTCCAACCTCAGGAAGATTCCCTGGTGGCAAGAATTTTCTGCAATAGAATACCATGGTGAGAATTAGGGGCTACCTTCATTAAATAAATCTGAGGGATAGCAACCACCTGCCTGTATTAGATCCCTCTGTTAAAAGAAAAGTGGACCAGAATAGTGGGACTTAAGACACAGAGTTTCCAGTTGCTCAGGCTGTTATGCCTCTGGTCTTTTATGTGGGTAGGGGTCCGAAACCCTGTTCTGAGGGTTTCTACTGGGAGAAAATGGAGCATTAACTTTTAGAATGAAGCGAATGTATTTTAATGAGAGTCTTGCCTTGGATCCCTGCTCTCAAACAAACTTTAGTTAAGTCAGAGAAACAAGATGGGGAGCAAGCCTAGAAGCACAAAAAGAGCTTAGGTGCTCGACATGAGGTGGGGGAATTTGTGTACCCAGGAGTCCAGGGTGGCACTGGGGGCACTTGTGGTAGAGTTGATATTTGATGAGACTCCACAATGGGTGCATGCCAGTAGGGGGCAACGCAGTTCTGTGAGGACTTCACAGGGATAACGATTTGGAAAGTCCTGCTAAGCCTTTCTGACAGCTCGGTGAAGGGCTGAATGAAGTGCCACAGCCTAGGGCCTAAGAGCGTTCTAAGCTGGTCTTTCTTTAGCTTATTTATAATTCAAAAACTTTCCTCTGCCGATTAAAGCTCCAGTGGGCACGGCATTGTGTTTATCTTTAATCCCAACCTGAAATGGTGATGAGCTGTTCAGAGGCATGCTTGCACACCTACATGCTGCACAGTTCCCAAGTTATTTTTAATTTGGTTTATAAAGAGTGTGAGGTTTCGCTAGGCAAAACCCTTCCGTGCTGCCTGATATCTTGGGTAGGATAGTGCCTATGCTTTGGGAGAAGTGAAGGATTAACAAATACAGTTTTATAAGCCATTGTTCTGGGAGGGAGACTAATTATCTGGCTTTATTTAAACTAAGCTTTGACTGACTGTAATTGAAGTCCTGAATGTAACTGGTAGAAATATGCCGATATCAAGGTCAGGCTTTCTAAATATCTACAGTGCATTTAAGAACTAGTTGTCGGGGCGCATGGGTGGCTCAGTCGGTTAAGCATCCGACTTCGGCTCAGGTCATGATCTCGCGGTCCGTGAGTTCGAGCCCCGCATCAGGCTCTGTGCTGACAGCTCAGAACCTGGAGCCTGTTTCGGATTCTGTGTCTCCGTCTCTCTCTGACCCTCCCCTGTTCATGCTGTCTCTCCCTGTCTCAAAAGTAAACAAATGTTAAAAAAAAATTAAAAAAAAAAAAAAGAACTAGTTGTCTAGATAACCACTTCAGCTCTTAGTTCATAAGAAAATCCTCCTTGCGTTGCTGTGTATTTTGATACAGTAGCTGTATTGTGTGGGAAGGTCATTTGGCTGTGAGAATTACAGTGACCTTTCACCCTTTGTTGCCTTTTACTTCAGGGTAATGACTGGTCATTATATTGGTTTTAAGTTACTTTGCATAACCCTATAGGAAATTTGAAATATCTGTAAATTGGCAGAAATTGGGATAAAAGACCCAGAGCAACACCGGAAACCCTGAGCCTTCAGCAAAATAAATGATATTGTTGATGCTTATTATTGCAGATATTGGATGATGGAGGGGATCTTACTCACTGGATTTATAAGAAGTATCCTAATATGTTCAAAAAAATCAAGGGCATAGTGGAGGAGAGTGTTACTGGAGTCCACAGGTAAGATTTGACATGGGTATACCTGGTTTTATGCAGCCTAGGTATATACTCTGATAATCACATACCTGTAGAGTACATTATGTTAAAAATTGGAACCTGCTATGAGGTGATGAGATCTGAGTCTGAACACTTGTTTTTTTAATTAACAATGCAAATAACAAACCTAAAATTGGGAGTGGGGGACAGGTAAGGCAACAAGTGTGGTCCTCATGTTTTCAAGTCATTGTAATGCAATGACTGCTTATCCTTTTTAGATGAATTCGTTTTTTCCATAGATGTTGATTTAACTTGTACAACGAGCCAGGAACTTCTCTAGGAACTGTGCTAGGGATCTAGCAGTGGGCAAAATAGACAAAAACCTGGGTCCTCATAGAGCTTACATTTTGACTTAGAGAACAAGGATTTAGTGTTCTGTTTCTCAAATGAGCAGTAATTTTCTGAGTAACATTGAAACCGTTTCCATTTACTGTTATTCACTCAACAAGAACTGAAAGTATGAAATGAAAGTTTTAGGGAAGTGAATTCTGATTAAGCGACGGTCTCTGCTTCAATATATTGTGATCTTTTTTAACATACCGGACCTTCAGACTCTTAGAAAGGGATGAATTTTGAATAAACACCTGTTTCTAATTTTTAGTTGCTACAACTTAAAATGAAACTTATATATAGGTATACATATTTCTAGATATTTGTATTGAGATGATAAAATTGAGACTATTTGAAAGTTAAAATTGTTGGGGCGCCTGGGTGGCGCAGTCGGTTAAGCGTCCGACTTCAGCCAGGTCACGATCTCGCGGTCCGTGAGTTCAAGCCCCGCGTCAGGCTCTGGGCTGATGGCTCAAAGTGTGGAGCCTGTTTCCGATTCTGTGTCTCCCTCTCTCTCTGCCCCTCCCCCGTTCATGCTCTGTCTCTCTCTGTCCCAAAAATAAATAAACGTTGAAAAAAAAAAAATTTTTGAAAGTTAAAATTGTTGCATTAGAGTAGTGGGATTAAACAGTACTTAAAGTTACTCTTTATATAACTTAAAGGGGGAAGTAAAAGTAAGCAATATATTTTTTTAATGTTTATTTCCTTATTTTGAGAGACAGCACGCGTACAAGCGTGAGCAGGGGAGGGGCAGAGAGAGGGAATCCCAAGCAGGCTCAGTGCAGAACCCAAAGCCGGGCTCCATCTCACGAACCGGAAGATCATGACCTGAGCCATGACCTGAGCCAAAATCAAGAGTCAGACGCTTAATCAACTGAGCCACCCAGGTGCCCCAATAAGCAATTTAAAATTTTACATTTTAATACTTGAAATTTAGAGGTGGGTCAAAGATTTTCCTCACATGCCTTGTGACTAAGATCTTTATTTCTAAGCTGTGTACAGACTCTAGAAAGGTAGTCTTTATTTCTCTATGTGCACCTAATGGAATGAAACTAGTGTCTCATGCTCTGATGCCTACCCAATCAACATATTTTTGTAATTTGTTACGAGACTGGCAGTAGATTGCATTATCTCACGGTTTTGTGTTCTTCTTGATGTCCCTCATCCTCAGGCTGTACCAGCTATCTAAGGCCGGGAAGCTGTGTGTTCCAGCCATGAATGTCAATGACTCTGTCACCAAACAGAAATTTGACAACCTCTACTGTTGCCGTGAATCCATTCTAGATGGGTAATGTTTTATTATCTTTGGAATGAACTTGAGTTGTTGAATTGAGGTTCTCAGTGTTTTGGTTTTGGTTATTTCTGGAAATGATTCATGTAGCACCTCTGGATCTATCACCATATAATACTTGATATTTTATAACCCAGATCTACCATTGCTATCCCCATTACAAGCACATCTATTGTACTTAAAAAGTCAAACTGGCCTCTATTTATTGGTGCAAAGTTTGTGACCCTATCAGTCCTGCAAGACAGTAACTAAAGTCCTAAACAGCTGGATATCTTTGATGATTTGGGAAAAGGTTCCTAGTGTTCCTATTTTCGGTCACATTACCAGTTTTTAAACTCCAACTAGCATGGGGCACCTGGGTGGCTGAGGCGGTTAAGTGTCTGACTTTAGCTCAGGTCATGATCTCGTGGCTCGTGAGTTAAGTCCTGCCTGAGGCTCTGTGCTGACAGCTCAGAGCCTGGAGCCTGCTTCGGATTCTGTGTCTCCCTCTCTCTCTGCCCCTTCCCTGCTCATGGTCTGTCTTTCTCTCTCTCAAAAATAAACAAACTTAAAAAAAATGTAAACCCCAACTAGCATATAATTCTCTGGCCATCTGAAAAATTGTGTTGAGCAAAGAGTCCATCCCAGAAGCATTTCAAGTTTTTCAAATCTATAAGGACTGCAAATCTGACAAAATTTACTTAGATATATTCCAGATACTGTACTGTGTTCTTCCAATACCTAGTTTCTGTTTCTACACTTGTGTCCAGATACGCCTTCATCCTTGTTCAGAAGACTCAGTAATTCCCTATGTAAAACTATTAAGTTGGTTTAGAATATTGCCAAGCCAAATGGTTTCCATCATGTTTAGGTTAATGGAAAAGCTAAGAAAGGCCCTATGGGCCACATTACTAACCAGTCCGGGACCCTAGGCAGTTTGCAACACCACCGGCATTAGAACCAGAAGGACTGGCTTGGTTTGATTATTGGCTCTATCATTTAGGTCTTGGACTAGTTATTTAACCTCTCTGTGCCTAGTCCCTCATCTGTAAAATGGTGACATTAAGATCTACATCATAGAGTTATTATGAGGATTAAAGGAGATAAGGTATGAACCTGGTGTTCAATGTTAGTTCCCTTGCCCTTCTTTCTAGAACACTGTACATTAAGTTTTAGGATTCAGTTGATCTTAGGGGAAGCTTTTTGCTTTCAGATCTTTTTGGGGAGAGGTGGGGGAGATATTCAATGCAAATTCAATTTCTTGGTAATTATTACTTCTATAGAGTCAATAGTATTATCACATAGACTGGACATTTAAGTAAATTATCAATCCATCAGTTTATAGACTGTCCCTTGTTCTGGCTACGTAGAAGTGTTAATAGCTTGTATGAATAGCTTTGCAACTGATATTCCTTTGGGAAGAGAGGCAGAAAAGCTTGAGAGTAAAGCAAGGGAAGCTCATAAATATGATCTGTTGGTTTTCTTTGCTGTGATAGCCATTCCAGGACCATTCTTCTAAACCATGACTTTTGACTATGGTAGTAGCCCAGCCAGACTTACTCTCTTCACTAAACAAGAATTGCCTCTGTACCTAATTGATGTTTTTTAAATTTAATTAACTAGCTAATATTAACATACACTGTTATATTAGTTTCAGGTGTATAATATAGTGATTCAGTAAGAAGTGCAGTCCTTAATCCCCATCACCTATTTCACCTATCTTCCCACCCACCTCTCCTCTGGTAGCCATCAGCTTCTTCCCTATAGTTAAGAGTCTGTTTCTTTAAAAAAACAAAGTAAAGTCTGGTTTTGGCTTCTCTCTTTTCCTTTGCTCATTTGTTTTGTTTCTTAAATTCTACATATAAGTGAAATCATATGGTATTTGTCTTTTCCTGACTGACTTATTTCACTTAGCACTATACTCTTTAGTTCCATCGGTATTGTTGAAAATGGTAAGATTGCATTCTTCTTTATGGCTGAATAATATTTTATATTTATTGAGTTTTACTGTGGCTCGTGGAGTTGTACTAGTTCCTATGGAGTGGAGTTGTCAAATCGTTAAAAAGATAGAATTCCTACTCTGCCTTTAGGGCATTTATGGACTGTTGTCTACCGGAAAGGAAAACAGATAAGTGAATAGAAAGAGTCACAAATATTTGTAGGAACTATCTCAGAATAGTCTGGTTTTAGTTGAAAACTTTCTTCTGCCTAGTGAGGGATTCCTAGAGAAAGGAGACCAGCTGAATCTAAAGAGAAACCAGAAACTGCTCCTACAAGTTCTTCCAAGAGGCTCTAAAACCAATACGGCACTATTCTAGCTTCATAGAGAATCAGAGACAAAGAAGTAGAACATGTTTGAGAAAGAAGCAGCCCCAGAAAACTATCTCATGTAGTTGGTATTGGTGTGTTCAAAGGTCTTCGCCATCTAGTTGCTGATTACCTTCTGTGTTGAATTAATGAGGGACCTATTGGCCATTCTTTTTTTTTTTTAAGTTTATTTATTTATTTTGAGAGAGAGAGAGAGAGAAAATGAATGGGCGGGGGAGGGGCAGAGAGAGAATCTGAAGCAGGCTCCATGCTTAATGTGGAACCTGACGAAGGGCTTAATCTCACAACCTGGGATCTTGACCTGAGCCGAAATCAAGAGTTGGATGCTCAACTGACTGAGCCACCCAGGTGCCCCATGGCCATTCTGATACTACTAAATGTAGCACTCGTTTATCAGTGTTATCTCTTATGTTCAATAAGCTAGAATAATGTTTCCATTAAGCTAGAACTTTGTCTCCTAAATAAAAAATGTTATTTCTATTTTCTTCTATCTTTTATTTCCAAAAATCATATAATAAATGTATATTGCTTTTTGTTTAAAAGTTACTTTGTAATCTATAGTTTCCTCCTTTCTGCACCACTCCCAAAACAAGAGGAAAAAAGAAAAAAAAAACACCTCACATATAGATGGATCAGATAGCATGGAGTAAGAGAGTACCTGTTTTATCCACCTTTCTTTTTAATCATTAGATAGTACAGAAACCAGGCTTTCTTTCAAAATGGAACAAACAAACATGAAAACAGAGGGGCCCTATCTAATCTCAAAGGAGAAATGAGAGATTCTTCTGATTTAATGGTTTTTCTTCCCCCAGACTTAAAAGGACAACAGACATGATGTTTGGTGGAAAGCAGGTGGTTGTCTGTGGCTATGGAGAGGTAAAGCTTAACCTTTCGCTTATTGGATGTATAAAATGTTATTTTGGTGAAATATACTAGACTTTTTCATTAAATGGATGTGAGAAACATCCATTCACTTACCACTCTAGATGGGAAAAATGTAACTTTAGAGGCCCTCTGGTCAAAGTACAATCGTTCTTTTTCCCTTTGCATTTTTGCCATTTTTCTTAAGTTGATTTTCTGATTTATTCCAGTGCACTGTTTGTGATGTTCTCTTAGCTTGTGTTTTGATTATAAATCGTGAGTGTGGGTGTTCTTATGTACATGCATGTGCTAAACAGGGGCTAGGAGTTTGTTTATGAACTGCATTCATTTGTTTGTTTTTTTCTTATTTTTTCCCCAAACATGAATCTATTCAGTGAAATTCCTTCTGGGGGTGGAAAATGAGGTACAGTTTACCAGAAGCTTCAAGATGTTGTTTTCTCACTGACTTTCCTTATTATGTGTCCTTTCTCCCCTCTTCAGGTGGGGAAGGGGTGCTGTGCTGCTCTAAAAGCCATGGGCTCTATTGTGTATGTAACTGAGATTGACCCCATCTGTGCTCTTCAAGCCTGGTAAGCATGCAAAAGGAAACTTGCTTTTTTCTCTGTGCCACCATCTAATGTGGGATCTTGTAACTGTCACCAAAGAATGGCCTGGTTAATGCCACATTTTATCTTAGAGGGGCCCAGATCCTGAGAGATGCTGCAGTTAAATGTGAGCTCCTCTCTTTCAAAGATCAAGGAGCTCTGCTCGGAGACAGCAGAGACTATAAGAGAAGCTAAAATTTAGAATTCCTGTGGAAATAATAAGGGGATGCCTTGAGCCAGAGAACAAGTAGTTCCTTCCTTTACCCATGTATAATTCTTCTCCCTTTTTTAAAATGTTTATTTTATTTTTGAGAGAGAGAGAGAGAGAACAAGAATGGTGGGGAGGGGCAGAGAGAGAGGGAGACCCAGAATCTGAGCTCCATGCCCTGGATTGTCAGCACAGAGCCCGACGTGGGGCTTGAAGCCATGAACCACGAGATCATGACCTGAGCTGATGTTGGACGCTTAATCTACTGAGCCACCCAGGCGCCTCCGTCTCCTTTTTTTTTTTTTTTTTCAAGTAAACTCTACGCCCAGCATGGGACTTGAACTCATGACCCCAGAGCAAGAGTTGCATGCTCCACCAACTGAGCCAGACAGGCACCCCAACTCTTCTTCCTTTGAAAAAAAGGATGATCAAAAAAGAAATAAGTTGAACACTTACTATGTTCTGAAAAGAACACTTCTGTGATATCCTTCCATTAAATGTATAACCTGAATCTCATCAGGAGGAAACATCAGACAAATCCAAATAAAATCTGCTGTCTCTGAGTGAAGGGAGTATAGGAGTTTGTACTATTCTTGTAATTCTTAAGTTTGAAATTATTGCAAAATTTAAGGTTAAAAAATTGTTCTTGTCTCATCCATAAAATGTGGCTAATGATACCTACCTCAAAGAGTTGCGAAAGTCCAGTAAAACAATTATATAATTATTACATATGATTATACATTATATAATAAATATATAATTCCATAGAGTGTTGAGCTGCTGTCACATAATAAATGCTTGCTAAATAGTAGATATTATTAAAATGGTCTCTTGCTGTCCTCATCAGGATGAAAATACTACTGTCCCTGAAAACTACTGCAGAGCTCCATTGTCTGTAGCCTCCATAACCCACCCAATCTTTACCATTAATCCTCCAGAGGAAGACACCCAGGATAGAATAAGGCATGGCATAAAGATTTTGTTATACCCATTTCCCCCTCTCTTTCTACTCCTCACACATCCTAGCCATGAACCACAAATTTCCCCGACAGAGTTGTCGGCCTTCTCTGAGCCAGGGTTCATTAACATGTTTTCATATTGATTGAGACACTGATTCAAATTATCTTATAGACATGAACTGATCACTTACTGTATAATAGGTACTGTGCTCTGTGCTTAGGATGAATAAGATGAATATATGAATGAGGCAAGTTCCCTGCTTTTAGAGGCACGCAAATAACCACTGTGAATGGAATAAGTGCTATGATGGGGGTAAACAGCATGTGCTTCTGAAGGAGCCAAGAGAGAAATATCTAACTAAATAACAAAGAGGCAGGGTAGAAAGAGATGTTAATAGAGCTGAGTCTTGAAAGTTGAGTAAGTGATTTCTTAGTCTGGAAGTAAATTCCAGACACAAGGAACATGTCACAAGGAGCATAGTCACTGAGGAAGGAGAGAACAGGGCATATTTAAGAGATGGAAATTGCAGGAGTGGTAATATCTGAGGTAGGAATCATATGTGAATATACTCATATATCTGCATAAGTTTTAGGTGTTATCCTGAGAACAGGCAATCTCACTGAAGTATTTTAAGCAAGGAAGTGACATGATCTAAATTGCATTTAGGAAAATTACTCTGCAAAATAAATGAGACATAAACCTAGAGATGATGAGATCAGGCCAGGAGCTACTATAGGAATCCAGGTGAGAAGTAATAAGACCTGAACATAAGCAAGACCAGCATATATGGAGAGGAAGGGACCAATTCAAGAGATTATAAGGAATTAAGGGAAAACAACAATTCGGGAGAAGCAGTAGGCTAGGACATTCTAGTTTATTTGGCTCATACAGTTGGCTGAACAGTAATGCTGTAGATCAAGATAGAAAATAAAAAAAGAGACAGTAGATTTTGAGAGTACAGAAAAGATAATGAGTTTTTTCAAACCCAATAAATTTGAGATTCTTATGGGACATCCAGGAGAAGCTATCTAGTAGGTCATTTGATCCATGGCTCTGAAGCTTCAGAAAGATCTAACCTAAAGGTATATTTGTGCAGATCAGCCACCAAGAGGAATCATTTGCAGCCAAGGGAAGGGTATGGACAAATACTGAAAGAATAGAGAAAAGAGTCAAGGGCAGAACTCTACAGAGTATCAACATTTAAAGATTAAGATTGAAAAGGGCTATTCAGAAAAGTAGAAGGAAAACCAGGAAAGAACAGTTTCATTGACTCCAAGGAGTATAGTTTTAAAAATAGGTAAATAATGTTTAATGTAGCAAAGAAAATTAAGTAATATAAGAGTCTAAGGATTTGGGGGTGGGGGTGTGCATCCAGGAGATCGTTGATGATCTTGGGGAGAGTAGTTTCAAAGATTCAGTGGCTAAATTGTACTTTCTAGACATTCAGATGGAGAAAGTCACGGTAACCCCTGGCTCCTTATTTTCAGGAAGAATTAAGTTGCAGTGATACAAAGGAAACTTTATTTTGTCCTGTATGAAAAAAGGAGATGGTTTGAATTTTTCACTGCTAAGAATAATCTGACTGTATCAAGAAGTGACAGTGTGGGTACCAAAGGAACTTAGTGACAGCTTTTGAAGTTCTGTGGCAGAAGGCTCCCCAACTGCTATTTTTAGGTTAATTGATCATGTTTTATTTTTACAGTATGGATGGATTTCGGCTGGTGAAATTAAACGAGGTCATCCGACAAGTGGATATTGTTATTACCTGTACAGGTATGATTTTGACATACACAATATTACATTTTGGCATTTGGGAATGCTTTCATGGAACAGGTGAAAACTGACTGGAAACTGTTCTGAATAAAACTAAACTCTAAAAGCCAGATACAGGGAGAGGGGGTTAAGTGTCCAACTTCAGCTCAGGTCATGATCTTGCAGTTCAAGCTCCGTGTTGGGCTCTGTGCTGACAGCTCAGAGCCTGGAGCCTGCTTCCGATTCTGTGTCTACCTCTCTCTGCCCCTCCCCCACTTGTAATATGTCTCTCTCTCTCTCTCTCTCAAAAATAAATAAAACCTTTTAAAAAATTAAAAAATAAAAAAGACAAAAGCCAGATACAGGGGCATCTAGGTGGCTTAGTCAGTTAAGTGTCCAACTCTTGATTTCAGCTCAGGTCTTGATCTCACATCGTGAGATCGAGCCTCTTGTTGGGCTCTGCACTGACAGCAAGGAGCCTGCTTGGGATTCTTTCCCTCCCTCTCTCTCTGCACCTCCCCTGCTCGCTTGCTCTCTCTCAAAATAAACAAATAAACATTTAAAAAATAATAATTAAAGAAATAAAAGCCAGATACAGGTGTCTATCTGTAGAGTCAATCTTTCACATTCTTCCTACCTCTTTAGAGCTCTGACCAAAAGTATAGGTCATCTAGGTCATCCCTGGAAGAAAGTTTCTCTCCATCCCTTTTAACTGTTCTATATCTCCATCCGTCCTCAACTACCAAGGGGATGACTAGAGATAAGTTTTATTTGGGCAGCCGGATCTTAAATTTGTACATTTGATTTTTTATTTTACCTTCAAAACTAATGTGTATTTCTCTCTAGTCTCTATAATTAAAGCAGGCCTAAAACAAAATTCAGTTAGAGAAAGTAGGAAAGATAGTTGTATTAATTCCCAAAGAGGCTGGGGCGCCTGGGTGGCGCAGTCGGTTAGGCGTCCGACTTCAGCCAGGTCACGATCTCGCGGTCCGTGAGTTCGAGCCCCGCGTCAGGCTCTGGGCTGATGGCTCGGAGCCTGGAGCCTGTTTCCGATTCTGTGTCTCCCTCTCTCTCTGCCCCTCCCCCGTTCATGCTCTGTCTCTCTCTGTCCCAAAAATAAATAAACGTTGAAAAAAAAAATTTAAAAAAAAAAAAAAAAAATTCCCAAAGAGGTAGATTGGAGTTTTAGAGAGGAATATGCAGAAATGGCTAGTTTCCTTGGACTGGGATACTTACTTTCTCTTTATCATAGGACCATAAACTGCTAGAATACTGGTTTTTATTTGTAATTATATTTTAGAGGAGGAAAATCAGAATATTTAAGAATGAAAATATATTTGTACCCTCAGGGTGAGATGGGGGCAGAGAAGAGGGACCATAAGAAACTGTTCTTGCTTCATATCAATCCCCTCATGTCTTTTTTTTAATAGCTTTATTGAGATGTGATTCACATATCATACATTTCATCCATTTAAAGTGTATAATTCAGTATTTTCTAGCAAATTCACAGGGTCATACAACCATCACAACAATCTAATTTTTTTATTGAGATATAATTCATATACCATACAATTACAGTTTTAAAGTATACAGTTCAGTGGGTTTTAGTGAAATTGTACAATATCTGATTCCAGAAACTTTTCATCACCCACAAAGAAACTCCACACCATTAGCAGTCAGTGCTCATTCTTTCCTCTACCTCTGCCTGGCCCTAAGCAACCATTAATTTTCCTGTTTCTATAGATTTGGCTATTCTAGACATTTCATATCCATAGAATCCTACAGTATGTGGTCTTTTGTAACTGGCTTTTTTCACTTAGCATAGTGTTCTAAAGTTTCATCCATATGGTAATATGTGTTGATATTTCCTTCCTTTTTCTTGCTGAATTATATTTCATTTTAAGGATATACCACACTTTATTTATTGGTTGATGGACACTTGGGATGTTTTCGCTTTTTAGCTATTTTGAATAATGTTGCTATTATGAACATTGTGCATAGTGTTTTTCTGTTAACATGTTTTCCGTCCTTATGAATATATATACCTGCCTACATATACCTTGGGATCGCTGGAATGTATGATAACTCTACTTTTAATATTTTGAGGAATTGCAAGCTTTTTAAAATAGACAGCACCATTTTACAATCCAGCAAGAATGTGTGGGGGTTACGATTTCTCAACATCCTTGCCAATGCTATTATTGTCTATTGTTTTTATTATAGCTATCCTAGTGGGTGTGAAATGGTGTTTCGCTGTGGTTTTGGTTTTTAAAGATTTTTATTTCCAAGTAATCTCTACTCCCAATATGGCGCCCCAACTCACAACCCCAGGATCAAGAGTCACACGCTCCACTGACTGAACCAGCTAGGAGCCCCTCATTGTGGTTTTGATTTGCATTTCCCTAGTGACTAATAATGTTGAACATTTTTTTTTAATGTTTTATTTATTTTTGAGAGAGAGACAGAGCATGAGCAAGGGAGGGGCAGAGAGAGAGGGAGACATAGAAGCAGGCTCCAGGCTCTGAGCTGTCAGCACAGAGCCCAATGTGGGGCTCAAACTCACAAACTGTGAAATCACGATCTGAGCCAAAGTTGGACACTTAACCGACTGAGCCACCCAGGTGCCCCAATGGTGAACATCTTTTCATGTACACATTAGCACATCTTCTTTTGTACTTCTGCTTTTGAGAAATGTCTACTCCGGTCCTTTGCTCATTTAAAAATATTTTTTTTAATTATGTTTATTTATTTATTTATTTATTTATTTATTTATTTATTTACTTTTTTTTGAGAGAGAGAGAGAGAAAGCATGCCAGAGAGGGGCAGAGAGAGGAGAGAGAAATCCCAAGCAAGCTCCACACTGTCAGCACAGAGCCCAGTGCAGGGCTTGAACTCACATACTGTGAGATCATGACCTGAGCAGAAATCAGCAGTTGGACACTTAACTGACTGAGCCACCCAGGCACCTCCCTTTGCTCATTTTTAAATTGGGTTATTTGTCTTTTAAGTAAGGAGTTGTAAGGGTTCTTTATAAATTTTGGATACAAATCTCTTATCAGTTATATGATTTGTAAATATTTTGTTCCATTTATTTGTTTGTAAATAAATATCCCAAAATATGGGTTGTCTTTTCATTTTCTTGGTGGGGTTTGCAGCACAAGTTTATTTTTTCTTTGGTTGCCTCTGCTTTAGGGGTTATAGCTAGGAAAACCATTGCCTAACCCAAATTCACAAAGATGTATTCTTATGTTCTGCTAAGAGTTTTTTTTAATGTTTATGTATTTATTTTGAGAGAGAGAGGAGAGAGCTCACGCGCATGTATCAGCAGGGGGAGGGCAGGGAGGGAGATAGAGAATCCCAGGCAAGCTCCGTGCTATTGGTGCAGAGGCTGATGTGGGGCTCAATCTCACAAACTGTGAGATCATGACCTGAGATGAAATCAAGAGTCAGACGCTTAATCAACTGAGCCACCCAGGCGCTCCCTGCTAAGAGTTTTATAGTTTTAGCTGTTGTGTTTGGTCAGGTGAAATTTCACATATGGTGTGAGGTAGGGGTCCAACTTTATTTCTTTTCGTGTGGATCTCTCTTCTGTTTTTAAGGTAACAAGAATGTGGTAACCAGAGAGCACTTGGACCGTATGAAGAATAGCTGCATCGTTTGTAACATGGGACATTCCAACACAGAGATTGATGTGGTAAGATTAAGTAACTCATTATTGAGGCCTTTTTTTTTCTCTCCTTCCCAAGAAACATAAACAGGAAGAAGAAAGGGAAGAGTCACCAGCCATCCTAAACATGACTGTCCTAGCAGAGCTGTCCACAGTCTGTTCACTTACTAGCCCTGTGACCTATGCTTGTGGATACTATAAAGCTTCTTCATCTCAATCATTTCAAATGATTATTTTCTTCCACCCCAGCTTGATACCTACTTACACTGTAAGCCATTTTGGTTCTCTAATTTGATTATATTCACCCTCAAATTATCCAATCCAACATAACACTTGGTCCTACCAAGTTGCCCAAGTAATAGTTAATAGAAGTGTTATTTATTTCTTTTCAGACTTACCAAAGTATCTCTCAGTGTGACTTGCACTCTGGTTTTAAATTTTTATGGCATTTTTCTGGCACAACTGTATTTCTCTCTGGGTAAATGGCTCAAGCAAAGCATGCTTTCATCTCCCCTGAGGGCTGCTCTGATTGAGCTCCAGCATTGCCAGGTAAGGATCAGTTGATATATTGAGAGCCTGTTGGATAATATCTATTTTAAATGATTTCTCTTTTTAACTTGTGCTCTATTCTTCTGTTATTAAAAATAGCTGGAAATACTGAAGCCTATTTCTGCCCTTAAGGTTTCTGAGTGGCATGGCTCCATTACTCTGTTTTATCATCATAATATTTTGCTCATAAAGAGTCATTTCTTTTTTTCTTTTTTTTTTTTTTAACGTTTATTTATTATTGAGAGACAGAGAGAGACAGAGCATGAGCAGGAGAGGGGCAGAGAGAGGGAAGACACTGACCCGAGCTGTCAGTACGGAGCCCGATGCGGGGCTCAAACCCACAAACCGTGAGATTATGACCTGAGCTGAAGTCGGACGCTTAACCGACTGAGCCACCCAGGTGCCCCAAAAGAGTAATTTATTTTTTCAATATTGAAATTTAAATATTGAATGGGTTTTTTTCTTTTGTTAAGTTTCACTTATATGCCATACTCCCTTTTACTAAATAGTCAAAGATATTAATATTTCTAAAACTGTCTAGCACATGATTGTCCTTTTCTGGATTAACCTGCTTATAGAGCCCCCAGATGGGAAAAGGCTTAAGGGAAGTAGTCATGCTCTGAACTCTAAAAAGAAATCTTCTGAGTAAGGGAAGGGAGAAGGAATTTTCTCTCCTAAACGCTCAAGTGCTTAAATAAAAACAATTCCAAATGCAATCATATAATTTTGACATTTTTACTTAATCTTATTTCATCCTCTTGACAATCCCACAAGGCATTATTCTAATCCCTGATTTTCATTTGGGACTCTAAGAACTTAAGTCCATTGTTGTCATATACATTGATTCAAAAATTAAATTGGAGCCCAAAATTCAGTTTTTTTTAATTCTAGTCCAGTTTTTGTTTTATTTTGTTTTGTTTTCCTGTACATTGTATGTAGTATTACCTCCTCATGATTTCTAGGTTAACTTCAAATTGTGACGGTAATCCCTCTTCTAAAGGCAATCCAGACATAAGTAATCTTGCAGGATAAACGCCAAGAAACTCTACCTTCAGGCATAAATATTTATTGTGTGATTGCTATATGCCAGGTGCTATTCTAGATGCTTGGAGTCAGTGAACAAAACAGGCAAAGATTCTTGCCCTCAGAGAGCGTATTACATTTTAAAGGATAAAAAAGACAATAAACATAGTTCATGTAGTATGTTAGAAGACAAAAGCACATGGAAAAAAGAAAAAGTGGAGTATAGTAAGAGGAATCAGGAGTGCCAGGTTGTAATTTTAAAGAGTGGGATCAAGGTATAACCCTCATTAAAAAGGTGATGTTTGAGCAGACTTGAAGGAATTAGCAAGGTGGACTTTTAGGTGAAGAACATTTTAAGAACAGCCAGAGCAAATGCCCTGAGGCAGGAATATGCCTAGTCTGTTTGAGGATCAACAATGAGGCCAATGTGGTTGAGATAAATGAGCATGGGGCAGGGAAAAGTAGATGAGGTCAGAAAGAAGGGGCCGGATCTTACAGAGCCTCACAGGCCATTGTAAGAACTCCTGATTATATTCTGAGAGAAATAGGGTGCCATTATAGGATTTGTAATAATCTGACTTTTAAAAAAGGCTCACCCTGGCTGTTGTGTTGATACTGGACCTAGTTTTGTATGTATTGCTAGGTAGCCTCTAATATCTGGCACTGACACTAGCCAAGGGCCATGCCTCAATTCTCTTTGTGCTCTTCTTAGCAGAAGGTATATGACTAAACTAAATGGTCCAGAAAGGGACAGGCTCAGAAGGACTTTGGAAAAGTTAAATTACTCAACCTTTGATGGTAGTGTCCTGGGCATATAAAATGAAATTTAAGGAAATGGCAAACTCATCTAATTGAAATCAAAATGTTCATTCACAATTTAATTTGTATTGAATAATATGAATTGAATAATTTCTCTGCTCTGTGTTGAGTATTTACTGGCTGAAGAAACAGTGAACAATATTCCTGCTCTCGTGGTACTTATATTCTAGCGTGGGATACAGACAATCAACAGATAGTTTTGTCAGTTAGTGCCTCGTATGGAAGAAAAACAGCAAAGTGAGGCCATTGAAGATGCTATTTTAGTTAAGGTGATCAAGGAAGGTCTCTTTGAGGAGATAACATTTGAACAAAAACCTGAATGAATGGAAGGAACAAGGTATCTGAACATTCTATTCAGAGAGAATGGTGAGTAAAAAGATGCTGAGTTAGAAACGTGCTTTATGTTTGGGGAACAGGAAAAAGGCCATCATGGCAGGAACAGGATAGGCAAAGGATGAGAATAAGAGGCAGCTGAAGGAGGGCAGTGGGTTATGTAGGCCTTTGTAGGCCACAATAAGGACCTCAGATTTTATTCTGGGTATAGTGGAAGCCATTGGAAGCCATTCCAGCGGCACCTAGCTGACTCCGTCAGTAGAGCGTGTGAGTCTTGATCTTGGGGTTGTGAGTTCAAGCCCCATGTTAGACGTAAAGGTTACTTAAAAAAAAGGTGGGGGTGGAAGCATTCCAATTGGAAAGTTTTAACCAGGTAACTGAAAAAAATATGACTTGTTTTAACAGTATACTCTGACTGTGGTATAAAGAAAACACTTCTGGGGCGCCTGGATGGCTCAGTCGGTTAAGCATCCAACTTCGGCTCAGGTCATGATCTCACGGTTCGTGGGTTCGAGCCCTGCGTCGGGCTCTGTGCTGACAGCTCGGAGCCTGGAGCCTGCTTCGGATTCTGTGTCTCCCTCTCTGTCTGCCCCTCCCCTGCCCACGCTCTGTCTCTCTCTGTCTCTCAAAAATAAATAAATGTAAAAAAAAAATTTTTAAAGAAAACACTTCTGGAGCTTGAGTAGTGGTAGGGACAATAGAGGCTCTTTCAGTATTTCCAGTTATGAGAGAAAGTGGGAGCTCAGATGACATGGGTAAGCAATGAAGGTAATATATTGTGAACGTAGGACCAGTGGGACTTGCTAAATGGCTTGGGTGCAGAGAGTGGAAAAAAGAGGAGAATCTCTATAAGTAATCTCAGTGAAACTGCAAAGGAGAATGATTCAGTAAATTTTACCCAGATATTTTTAGCAATCAAAAATGTAAGTGTTTTGTTTTGTTTTGTTTTGTTTTGTTTTGTTTTTAGGAATTTATAGTTTTACCTAACCTAGAGATGTTGACTGCTGTGTTTCTTGGAAGGAATAGCTCATCAAAAGAGTTGGACACTTAGAAAACTGCATTTTTTCCCCTGTATATTAATGCTGTGAAAACTTAGGGAACCTGTGACTGGATTGCGCTCCTAGCTGCCTTTTGGCCATGTCTTTCTTTTATGTGTTTCCTTTTCTCTTGAAAACAGACCTCCTTACCCATATACATCACATAGATGGCCTTTATGACTGTAACCTTCACACTTCAAGTGGCTAAACCATTATGTACACATGCTTTAAAAGTTTCCACCAGCAAAAGAATTAGAACCTGAGACTTGCTATTTTTGCAGCACTAGAACCACAGTTGTTTCCCTAAAAAAAATTGATGTGTACTATCCAAAATCACATAATACCAGTTTGTGCAAGCATGGTCATTCACAGTGAGATATACACCTTGTTTGGGAACATAGTCTCTGTAAGGAACCTTTTTCCTGGTAGGTTGCTAAATGACTGTAAATCAACAGAAAAGACAATTTGATGCCTTTAAGAGAAATTCATATAAAACTATGCTGGCCATAGGAAATCCTTCTTTCAAGGACTGTCACTGTCAGATAAACTTACTAGGTTGTTGGAGCTGCCCGGGCAGTGTTAGAGATCATTTAACTTAGTGTCTCTTTGAACCCTGTTTTAAACTGACCCTCAGGTCTTTTTCTTGCACCATAGCCATTCCAGTGCTCCAGCACACTGCCTCAACAAAGCATTGATCATTTTATGATGTTCATAAGAAGTGTCTCTTCCTTGATTCCACCATATCCTAAGACAGGAGACTCCTTTTATCATGGTGTCACCTCTTTACTGCCCATCCAAGATTGCTTGTCCTCTGGAAAATTATGACTGTGAGACACTAAGAACCTAAAATACTTTAAAGTTCCAACATCTCGACAAAAAAATGCTCGTGTTACCAAGGAGTATCTTTTGTCTCTTGCCCTCTATGTTGTTATTTCTAAAGGCTAAGGGATTTACTTTGTATATCCTTAACTTCCCAAAGTGGTCTGTTTGCTTAAATTCTTTTTAACTCTATTTACAGTGTTGATTTATTTAAAAAATTAATTCTAACTGTAAAGTAATACTTCCTTTTTTTTAATTTTAGAGAGAGAGAGAGAGAGAGCAAGAGCATAAGTGGGGGAGAGGGACAGAGAGAGACAGAGACAGAGACAGAGACAGAAAATCTTAAGCAGACTCCACACTCAGCATGGAGCCAGATGCAGGGCTTGATCTCACGCCTCTAAGATCATGACCTCAGCCAAAATCAAGAGTTGGACTTGAGTCACTTAGCTGACTGAGCCACCCAGGTGCCCCAATAGTTGCTTGTTTTAAAAATTCAAGCAACATAAATATGTTTAAGAAGTAAAACATTTACAAAATTGAGGTTATAGTATATTGTTCTGCAACTCTGTGTTGTCACTTAACAATAATGAGTGGTTTTCATGTTAACACATATAGATCTACTTTTTTATATAATATTTGCATAATATTCCATTGTATGAAATTATCCAGATTTACTTAGCTATTCCTTTGTTAAATTAAATTTTTTGCTAATACAGATAATACTGGATTGAACATTCTTGACACTTATATTTATGAACTTGAGCAAGTGTTTCTATAGAGCCCTAAAGGTGAAACTGATTGGTCAGAGATTAGGTACATATAAAATTTTGTTAGCTACTACCAAATTGCTCTTTCTGTTGAACCAAATTATGAAACTTGGTATTTCAAGACATTTTGTTTCCCATGTACCTAATAAATGGTACATTTATTCATTAATACAGTCCTGAATATACTGAAACAGAATTATGTTTGTCTTTCCCACTAGATTGGTAATTAAAAGATGATATAGTCCCTGTCCATAAATAGCTCACAATCTAGCAGAGGAGCCCACAGTCTTGTCTATAATAGTGTCATTTACTACATCGCCTAGAATGTAGAATGTACCCAGCAAATGAGTACTGTATAACTGAAGTGTTTCTCTGTTTGTCTGAAAACTACTGTTTGGCAGATCTTCTTAATTTTACCAGCTGAGCCAAAGGGTGGTTTTGGAATATGGACTCCCTTTCTATTTTAGGAATGGCCTATTGGAAGAAGGAAGTTGTTGTCTTAAGTCTAAACCCTGTGACTGTTATTTATTTGATTGCTGCTGTTAATAAACTTAACATTTCTTCTCTTGTTCTCCGAATACACAATATACAGAAATGGAAGGAGGGTGAGCTGTTGGGAGCTTTACTCTACCATTAAGCATTTCTCTAAAGGCTACCTCACATTTGCACTTAGGTCACAAAGCTTCTGTAACTTTAAGGTGAACCACCATCACTGAGAAGGTGGAACCTGGGATATGAGGATGTGAAGGCAGAACTTCGGGCCCCAGCATGCTATATTTAGGACAACCAGCCTTCTCTAACAAATCTCACTTAGCTCCGACCCTCCTTTTTTCTGTTTCTCTTCAGCATTTGTGTATTCAGTTTGCTTTGTATCAATTTGCACTTGTTTGCATGTTGCTTTATAAGTAATTTTAGAGGCTTTTTCCTCCTCACGTATGCATCGTTTTGTGTCCCCACCTAAAGTATGAGCTTTTTGAAGGCAGAAACCATGTCTTTGGTTTCTTTTGTATTTCCCATAGCACCTTTTACTGTGCTCAGCAGAGAGTGGGCATACAGTGTATGTTGTGGAATGACATCCTGAGTGATCCCTCCCTGGCTGGGCCTAAGATTAAATACCTTGAAATGGAACAGTCCTAACCAACCTGGGAAAGGTATTCTCCATCTGGCATGTTGGTTGCTCCTTTCAACTTGCTATTTGAAATGGCTCCCTTCAACATCTTTCCATAAAGTGGGACAAGTCGTGGCCGATGATGTACTTGCTGTGTGTGTGTTCCAGGCGAGTCTGCGGACACCAGAACTGACCTGGGAGCGAGTGAGATCCCAAGTTGACCATGTAATATGGCCTGATGGCAAGAGGATAGTATTGCTGGCAGAGGTAAGACCTAAGACTGATAAGAGAAATTCACCCCTGACAGGAAAGACTGCAATATCCACGTCCCCTCCTCCACATGTTCTCTCATTTTTTGAGCACAAGCTTAACTACTTTACCAGTGGATTTTACATCTGATTGTGAAAGGTCTTTTCATTCAGCAATTAAGAAACTATTTTGGTTCCTTACTTTTCCGCAATTATCCTGTCTCTCTGTGTCAATCTACAGGTAGCGTCAGATAATGACTCTTACTGTGGAAGAATTAGCAGATAGAGCCAATGCCACTTTGAGCGATGCCTACAAAGAGATAATGTCATTTGCGGGATGGCTTAATCAGTAAGCACAAAGCAGATATTCCTGACTGTACCTAAGACTGTTGTAGGCAAGCTCTAGGACAGTCTTTGCTGATAGATCATGCTTTTGAGTGAAATTCCTCTGAGTTGAACCAGATGTGTAGTAGGCACCCAGCTGTCTATTGGTCGTATGATTAATATTTCCCTGTCCTGACTTCTTCTGGCTCAGACTTACTCTTCACTTTCATCCCACTTAGCCTTCCGTGTCAATTTTGGCTACTTTTCCTTTCTTGAAAGCTCCTCTTCCCTAGTCTTAGATTCCTGACGGCAATATCGATGCCCGCTGTTCTTACCTTGACAGTTTCTCTTCTTCAGAGAAAGATACCAAAATAACAAGAACGATAATAATACGTTTCTTGAGGTTTGATTTTCTGTCAGTTTTCCTTCCTTTTTTTAAAATTAAGGAAACTTTTCATATGAAGATGTAAAAGATACACCATCTTCACGGAGGGACCCTTAAATTTATGCTGGAGTACCCTTACTGTTCTCTTTACCTTTTTCCACCTTATCTCACCTTCTCACATACTTTAGGGCATCTGTAAAGGGACTGGATTACTCCTTCATGAGAAAGGAGCTTGTACAGGGAAGGGATGAGCAGGTTGTTAAATATTCATTAATTGCTTTTATATCAGCCAGCTGTCTGGTGACTTATTTCTAGTTGCCCTGGGAGGTCCCATCTAGTGATTTTGGTGACAAAAGCAAGCA
This sequence comes from Puma concolor, assembly GCF_028749965.1. Taxonomy (NCBI): domain Eukaryota; kingdom Metazoa; phylum Chordata; class Mammalia; order Carnivora; family Felidae; genus Puma; species Puma concolor. The sequence continues at coordinate 24,150,507 of NC_141668.1, read as the reverse complement.
CCATGGTTTTTGGCTACTATGTTTCAGCAAAAAAAAAGGTGGCCAAGCTTCCTAGGGAACAAAATAGGAAAGGATAGCAATCTCCAGGAGCCTCCAGCCCTTGTATTCTCTGACTCATCCACTAGAAATACAAGAATACCCTTGCATTCAGGAGAACCAAACTGCAGAAGCAGCACAGAAATCATCACAGCTTACTAAGTCCAAAGATACCTCCCCTCACAACCTGGAGAGGTTGCCCCTGGACTTGACTACATCCTTGCTTACAACAGTCTTTCAAAAGAATGCCAATGCCTCTGAAGGAGGATATTCTGTTGCAGAAAGTATGAAATTCAAGAGAAGCATACCCTTCCTTGGCATAAGCCTCAGTATCACGTGACCATCTCTATTCCTTTTTACATAATCCCAGAGATCTTTTATCCATTACCTTCATCAAATTTTCCAGAAGTTTTTAATTCCACTTAAATGTCGACCAATTCATTTCTATTTATCGAACACCTACGTTTTGTCCAGCAATGTTAGTTGGAAGTATTTGGAAAATTGCAGTTGTGTGCGTCCTTCGCTCCTCAAAGGCTAGAGACTTTGTCCTAACTCATCTGTGTCTTAACCCTTCTCTCCAGGGCCGTCTGCTGAACCTAAGCTGCTCCACAGTGCCTACATTTGTGCTCTCAATCACCGCCACTACTCAGGTAGGGCCATCAGAGCGGAAAGCAGTGGGCTGGAACGGGTCATCAGACCATCAGGGTTTCACTTGATATGGCACATCAGCATCCATCTCTCTGCTTTTCTAGGCTCTTGCCTTGATAGAGCTTTACAATGCTCCTGAGGGTCGCTATAAGCAGGATGTCTACCTGTTGCCCAAGAAAATGGGTAAGCATGCGCTCTTCCATCCCTGTCCGTTCCCAAGTAGTTCAGAGTGAGAGGCTAAATGAAGTTTGGGGCACTAAATTTCTTATGGAAAGGGGGTGGGGAAGATATCTGTGCCTTCTAAAGTAGGAGCTAGGATTCCTAGGTTTCATTACTGATTGATTTATCACATTTTCCACATGAGTTGTCCTAGTGAAGTCATTACATTTTGCTATGATTTGCCTACCTGTGAATTTCAAGGATTTTTTTCTCTTAAAGTATCTTATATGCAAGAATCTCAAAGGAGAAAAAAATCTTCCCCTAAGAAAGAGGACTCATCTTCCACCTTGTGACATCTGACTTATTCCAATTCTAGGCTGCTGCATAGCCCCTTCCAGACTTTCCTCAGACTGAGAAGACTTTTCATACTACATCTTCTAACTCTGGCCTCATTGTCAGGGCCAAAGGAAAGACTAAATAGCTTCTGTTAAGACTACTCATGCGGGTGTTTCATATAAGGGAAACATTAAACTCTTGAAAATTTAAAGAACCCGCCTCAAGCACCTGAACTGATACAGTGTGTTTACAAACTCCTGAGGCAAAGATCAGGGAATAAATCAGCTTCTGGTTTTGTTTTGCTTTAGCACTTGATGCATAGCAACTGTTAGGTGTTGACATATTTTCCCTTTAATATATCCTTTGGAAGGATATAAAAGAAATAGAACAGTCTATATTTTGGCTGAATATATAATGAAGTTAGGAAGACCAAACAAATAGTTAGAAAAATGACATAAAATTCTGAATAATATGTATTCAGGCAATAGAATATAGACAGAGCCCATAACTAAGGATACTAAAAGCAAAGCAAACAGTGTAGTATCATTCTTAGACATTCCTTTCCAGTTTCCTCGGGTGTTAGTTTTTCTGAGTCGCCCAAAGTACAGAGTTTCCCATCTTTTATTCCCTTGCTATCCCATCCTTTCTTTTAGACCCTAAGAACTATTGCTTCTTTCATGTCTCCCTTACCTTTCTGGGGAGAAGGAAAGATTCAAGGATGAAACAGCTGGTAAGAAAGAAGTGTTACAGTTTTGAAAAACACTGGGCTTGAAGCTCAAGCAACCACTCCTTAGAATTCTGGGCCGGTGAGCCAAAGTTGAGCATTTTTCTTTCAGCTCCAAGAATTAGAAGGTGTCTCCCAACTTTTTAAGGCCTAGCCTGGCGAGCACAGCCAGACAAGAGGCATGAATGTTTATACCAGGGCTTCTGTGGTCTGTTCCAGATGAGTATGTGGCGAGCCTACACCTGCCCACCTTTGATGCCCACCTGACGGAGCTGACAGATGAACAGGCCAAGTATCTGGGACTCAACAAGAATGGGCCTTTCAAGCCTAATTACTACAGGTGCCTTGGGCCCTCCCCCCCCCCCCCCCCCCCAGAAAACAGGGAAACCCGGGTAGTAAAGAGCTTTCTGCACTGAAATTGGTCTTTACAACTTTTACTACATTTACATGAACTCAGAAAAATAAACCCACTCCCCCCTCAGTACCACCCCCAAAGGACTCTTTGAGGCTTTCTCCAGACATTAAGTAGTGTTCCCTTTTCTGAATTTGCCTTTCTCCATTTCATCTTAATATTATTTTTACCTCTTTATAGAGAAATACTGGGCATTTTCACTGATGTGAAAAAGCACCACAAGTATTTACCCTCACCATCCACTCCAGAAAAGTCCCTGTCTACCTGCTGTACCTTTAGGTGGGCTCTTCATGTCCCAGCATCCTCATAAGCTGATAACATCATAGTCTCATCTTTCTTTCTCCCTCTAGGTATTAAGTTCCTGTAATTCAAGCCAGAAGAAGTTTTAAGGAATAGAACTCCAAGTCTTTTCTCCACTCCTATACAGGAAAGAACCCAGCAAGCTGCTTCTCCAATCAGCTGCTCGCCGTGCTCACCCTATATGTTAGGTTATTTATTTATTAAAACCTAGAATCCTGTGCCTGTTGCCTTGGCCCAAAGTGTGGTTACTGCCCGGAAGGCTGTGAGAGCCACAAGGGACAGGCTGAGGAAGGAAAGAAATGGGGTAATCCTTCCCAGTGCATTTTTTGCATCATTCCCCGTTGACTTGGAATCCTCAGCAATGGTCATATGTCTCTTGTCCAGGTTCAGGAGTTAGTCCAGGGATTCCAGACTCCTTGTTCCCTGGGTTTTTTAGAATAAATTTCCTGCAGCTGCCTTTCTCAGCTTTGGCCCTTCCCTAGGTTAGGCCTTTTGGAAGCTACCGAGTCAACATGGCCTAAGTTCCCAGCCTTGACCATCACTATCACTGCCTTCTTTATAGAATGACTGGGAAGGAAGGAGTATATGTTATGGCTTTGGCAAGCTACACCAAAAACTTAGCTATGCCTGTGCTAACTTGGAGTCTTCTTCCTTACCCAGGACTCCTTTCTTCCTTGAATAGTCATGTCTATTTTAACACTTTCTGGGTCCAAGAGGGATGTGCCTCCATTATTTCCTCAGCAGCTCTGGTGTTTGTCAGATATTTGTCTTGCCATCTTTCTAACCCAGCTAACCCCTGCTCAGGAAGTGGGGGCTAGCCCCAGTGGGGCCCATAGTTTTACTTGTCATTTAACTGGACAGTTTCCCAGGAAGTTCCCTCTAGACTGGCACTGTCTCAGAAAAGGAGAGAAACTCTGCTTCCTGAAATTTCCTCTTACTGCCTAAAACTGCTTTTGAAACTGAGCAAGGAAAGATGAACTTTCCAATGGATCTGGGGGGTGTAGGGCTCTGGAAGTGGGACAGGTCACTCACGCCCGCAGCTTGTCACTCTAAAGAAGCAGAATGTATTTATTTGTCTCCTGGGAAGGGCTCTGCAGCTAAACTGGGTAAGCTATACAGAGGTGACACTGTAAACTGTGTCCAAATGATTAAAGCTAGTTTGACTAGTTTCAACTTCATCAGACATTTCATTTCTTTGGCCATTGCCATTGATGAAACTGGGATCTGATGTCTCTACGATTTAGCCTGTGGTTTTTCTTCTCTGCTGGGATATATTTTTATGTTCTTGCCTCTTCCATCTTAAGACTCTATAATTCAGAGGTAGTTTCTTGAGTAACTCCAACATTACAAAAAACTAGTAATGCAAGCAGCCTGAAATTTTATGTCCCACGTAAGAGTTGGATACCTTTTGGAGACTGACATGTTGGTCTTAAGGGTTTCACTGGGACCAGACTTGTTCTAAGAGTTAAAGTCTGGAGTGGCCCTAGAAATCTTGAATGAAATGAGTCCCTTTCCCCCGCTGACAACTTTCTTTAACACTCTCATGTTTGTTGGTTTGTTTTCCCCCCTTTTTTTTTTTCCTACCCTGGTCTGCCTCATAGTCTCAAGACCAAGGTAACTCAAGGAAACACCACCAGACCACCCAGGATCACTATAACCTTCCCACCCTGATTCTCCTCACCTACCTCCACTTTGTTCAACTTCCCCTGGCGTTCATATATACTTTCAGAGCTAGTCTGGAAGTGACCTTCCTTTTGGAGGTAGAGAGGTGGCCTTTGGATAAATGGCTGTTTGCTTCATTAAATAGTATGCAGTCTCAGCCTAGAGAGTCTGGTTCCTCAGAGGCTTTATGTCTTAGCACATACCGGAAAAGTGCCACATATATGGCTATATTCTTTCATGAGGAAGATTGTAAATGCTGAAAATTCTACTAGACCTCTCAGTTCTTCCTTTTGCCTACCCAGTTCTGAGTTTTGTATTAATTGCATCTCTTTTGTATTAGTTAACTGGATACAGGTCTTTGTAACTTTTACCAAGGGCAGATTCCATTAGGTAGATATCTGGACTCTAGCCTGTTATGTTCATAAGCCAAAAACCATAACTTGCTGTTTCTCAGTAAAGCCGAGTTTTCTAGGGAGCAGTATTACTTAGTTACTGATCCTGACAGAGCACACCCTGCCTTGTTATAGTGAAGAGACCCATTCCAAATAAAAAAGGAGCCACCTTTGGGCCTCTAAGTTTGATTGCCAGTGTTGCTGCCCATGGTGAGATATTTGCCTCTGAGTTTCAGATGACCCCCTTTCCTTTCTCTCTAGGGACCCCATGTCATCAACCATTAAGAAGAAGGAGGCCCAGGCCTCCTGAGTATTTGGGTTCTACCTTAGTGTTGGAATTTGGTCATTATTCCCTCTACCCTTGGAATCAGAGAACAAAATGTGTCTTCTTCCCTCAAGCTCTCACCTTAGATGCATTCAGGTATCTGGAAGCATAGGAAAGAAGACGAATTATCTGTTTGTATATGGCCCTGGCTGGTGGAGATACTTAGCATTTTTTCTGCAATGAATTTCTGCTAGTTTTCAAGGTCTCATTTGCCTTCTTAATGGAAATTCAGGGTTTTTGTTTTTTGTTTTTTGTTTTCCTCGTTAAAAAAAGAAAAAAGGTATCTGGTCTACCTTCTGTCTGCCCTCCTACCTCCTCAACCTACCCTCCCATATGAGCACGGCTCCCCATGGCCACATACTCCTGCAAAGCTTTTTTGCTGCTTGGCTTTTCTCTGAACAGATCTGAAATTGCTGCTCCTGTGGTTTTCTCAAAATTAACCTTGTCATGGTTTTAAAAAAAAGAAATCAAAATGCATTGTTGCATTAAGCTTTTTTAATAAAGGAAATTATGGAAAGAAAATAGGCAACACCAGCAAATTATATGTAGAGAATAAACTAAACTATATATATATAATATATATATATTATATATATAATCATCTAGTTCTCATTTTCATCTTACTGAAAGGAAATAAAACCTCTAAGGATCACCGTTTCTGAGAGGATCTTGGAAATCTTTATGTCTAAGTGATTGTATTAGATCAGCAATAATGACTATGTAATCTCAAAACATAAATAAAATATTCTTAAAATGGATTCTTATCTTGAGAGTATTGCTTGCTTCTGTGAACTAGGAATTCAAGAGATGAGTGACGTTTCTTGGCAACAGGCTGGAGAGCCTACTGCAGGGCAAAGATGTGAAAAGTTGAAGTGGTTAACAATAGCATATTTGAATGGCCTTAGCCTTGGGTCCCTTATTCCATGGTAGGCCATTCCACTAATATCTTTCCCCCAACCCACACCCTGCTATGTGTGTAAAGAACCTGCTTTCTCAGAACCATCACCCCCGGGAGTTGAAAAGTATAGAGAAACTAGAGTGTGGTTCTAGGTCCCCCAAGCCCTCTGTGTTCTGCCCTTAGCTGGACAACACAAGATGCCAGCACCCATGGTTTGGGATTAAAGGGTCCTGACACCCAGAAGTTGACTACATCCAACCAAAGGGAAGAAATAAATTACTCTGACAGAGATGTGTTTCCAGATCAGCTTTTGCCTGACTAAACCGGAAACTAAAGGGCGAATCCAACTTCCTCTTCTTCCTCAACTACCAGTAGAGTGGCCATTTTTGAGCCAGTTTTCTAATAGCCACCTCTCTTAGTTGACAAATTAAACTAGTTCTTCCTGTATGCAAGATGTTTTCTTCCCTCTTAGAATCTTCTGCTACTTTGACTTGTCTTTACCTAAACTAAGGGCTAAAACAGTTTGGGTAGTTGGTAATGGCTCAAAGCTGGTGCCACTCCAGTTGCGAAGGAGAATGCAGGGGCCAGCAATGAAACCTATGAGCCACTGGCAGGTTTCACCCCCCTACAGCAGGGCTTGGCTCCTCTTCTGTGAAAGATGGGAGCATGGGTGCCTGGGTCTTAGTTTCAGACTCACAGGGTAAGCCCTGACTATGCACTGCTGTGCAATTTCTCTAGCCTGTGGTCCTGTGGAAAGAGACTGGACCTCTTAAGTCAGGCTCACTTGACTAGCTCTTCCATTTACAAGTTGTATAATTTGACCAATATTATATAATGACTCAGAGCCTTGGTTTTCTTGCCTTTGAAATGGGTAATGCTTTGTCTCCTGGGGTAAGGACTTAAAGATCTGATTTAATTTTTAAAATGCTGCTTAAAAATCTGGCACACACTGTGCTACACAAACATCAGTTTCTTATCTCAGTCTAAGGGTCCTAAATCCCCTGTTGCCTCATTACACCTACATGTGCAGCATTGATGGGAGAGGAAGATATTCTGTCTTTTTTCTACCGCATCATTCCGGCTGCCCAATGCCCTAAAAAATTAGATACTGTAAGACTTTCTGCACCTTATGTTTTTTGAAGTGTTTGTTTATTTTTGAGAGAGAGACAGAGCGTGAGCAGGGGGAGGGCCAGAGAGAGAGGGACACAGAATCCAAAGCAGGCTCCAGGCTCTGAGCTGTTAGCACAGAGCCAGACACAGGGCTCGAACCCACGAACCATGGGATTGTGACCGGAGCCGAAGTCGGATGCTTAACTGACTGAGCCACCCAGGCACCCCTCTACATCTTATTTTTAAGTTCTATAACAGGTGCTGTCTATTTAGTCAAGTATCTGACCTCCATGCTTACATGGGGAAAGGAATATGTTCAGTCCTTGTAATTATACCTATTTATACCTCTGCCAGGAGCCCCCAAATGCCTGAGTTTTGGGACAAGGAAAAGTGATAGTGTTGATTTAAAAATAATTCAGCACGGGAGCCATCTCTGCAAGATAGAAAAACTTGTAGACCAGCCCCCGACTGATTAGCCCTCATGTGTATGTATGGATGCCTCCGTGGTCAATGGTATTGATGGCTAGCACATCTTTGCTGACAAATAAGCTAAAAGAAGTTCAGTGTGTACCAAGTCCATGGCCTATAATTTCAAAGTTTTCAGTTCATCCATGGTTTCTTGTCGACTTCCTCCAGGAGTTGTTTCCAGATACCTTCTTCCTTATGACCAGTTCTGAAAGTGGGACTATAATGAGCAGACAGATGTCCGATCTTCACTGTCTCCCATTCCACAGGGTGTAGAGAAGATAATGGATTGAGGTCTCTTGTGTTGATCCTTTGCAATCTCCATAACACCCGTTTTTCAAACCCCTTCTCTGAAAGTGAAGCCAGATGGAGCTCTAGGCTTAGCAATTAGCTTTGCATAGAGGCCAGAGAGGACTTGAGAGATACCCCCAGTCCTCCCCATTGAAGCCAGCTTGAGGCTTTGTTCTTTCGCCCAAGGTATACACTGGAAAAGGAAGAAAGCCTCAAAACTGGCCACCACTGACTGTTTGGGGATCCTGATGATTGACTAAGCTCACAAAAGAAACGATGAAGCTCTGGGCCTATCAATCCTAGAACTCTGACTGCTTAGGAGGACAGGAATTGGGAGTAGGAAGATAGAATAATTCTTTTATTAAGAAACGCTAATGGGTTGTGCAGTGGCGGGTTTACCACACTGCAGCAGTGATGAGCTAGGCGTGGGTTGTGAATTTTAAAGCAGAGTGTGACTCTTTTAGAGTTTAACAAATTATACCCAAAAAGAAAATTCCAAAATCAAATAGTTGAGGCCTCGAGCCATGAACTTTCTTGGAAATTCGGGTCATTTCAATTCTGTTAAGCCAGTAGGTCTCAACTGCAGAAGATATTGCCCCTCAGGAAACATTTTTGCCATATCTGGAGACACTTTTGGTTGTCACAACTTGGGGGAGGGTACTACAGGCATCTACTATGGAGAGGCCAGGGATTCTGCTAAACATCCTACAATGCATGGAACAGCTCCCCACCACAAGTTTTTCAGTCCCTATTACAGAAATCTTGTGTTAAACGTACATATATGAGGTATACAAAATGAACAAAACTTGGCCCTACTCTCAAGAAACTTCTATCCACGTTGGTGGGAATGGGAGAGGAAAGGGAAGTACAGTACATGAGTACGGTAAGGAGATGTTGGGGACAGAAGAGAAAGTAACTGAGAAAGCTCCAAGGAGTTCTCGCTCTCAACTCTGCCTTCATCCATCACCTACCGACTAGTAGAGTAAATTCTGAGGGAGACATACGGTTAAGAAAGGGACAGAGCTGTCCATAAGACACAGGAAGGGGGAGCAGTCATTCCTTTGAGCCTCTTACTTTGGGGAGACAGTAGAAAATATAAGAGGGGCTCCTGGGTGGCTCAGTTGGCTAAGCATTCGACTTCGGCTCAGGTCATGACTTCACAGTTTGTGAGTTCGAACCCCGCCCTCCGGCTCTGTGTTGACAGCTCAGAGCCTGGAGCCTGTTTCAGATTCTGTGTCTCCCTCTCCCTCTGCTCCTCCCCCCACTCGCACTCTGTCTCTCTCTCAAAATAAAATAAAGACATAAAATTTTTTTAAAAAGAAAGAAAATAGAAGAGTTTTGAATCCAAGCAGACTTGGCATGACACACACCCAGCCGGAGCGGGTTGAGAACGGTCAAAAGGATGGCTCTCTGGAAGAGCAGGTAATAATGAAATAGAATCTTTATGGAACAATAGAAGCTAGCCAAGAAGAAGAGCGAAAGTTTTTTCCAGAAAGAACAGCAAATACACTTAGACACGATGGAACACCTTGGGAACTGCGAGGAGTAATCTGAGTCCTGGTTTTCTCAACAGTAATACAGGATTAGTGGAAACAACCTGTCAGAAGTAGCATAAGATATCTGGAAAGTTTCAAGTGCAAGGCCTAGAACAAAGTGGCAGTTCAACAATTCCCTCAATCCCATCCTTTTGATCCCACCCATTCCCCTCAGGCTGCTTTTTGGGGACTATTTACTGTCAACGGCGTTTTAGATAAATTGGCTGACCAGAGAGCTTCCTTTGTATCAAGCCCTCAGGAGGGATCTTAGAGGAAGGAAGGAAAGTGGTAGGGAGCATACGGGGGTTTGCTCTCCATTCAACGTTTCTCCCTAGCTCACACTTGAGGAAGGTGCCCTACTTCACAAGAGAAAGGCAGATGACCAGAAGCAGCCCTGAAGGGCACCAGCGATTTCACTGAAGTGAAAATGCCCCATCCCACCCCTCAACCCACCATCTCCCAGTCGAGCCCTCACTCCAGGCGGGATAAGTTCTCGAGAAATCTGAGAGGGCGAAATCTCTCGTTGCCTTCGGTGTGCCTGACCACCCGGCGGTGCCATGCCTCCCCTGCGATTGAATCGGGACTAGGGGCGTCATGCGGGAGCTAGGATAGGACATCTGTGGTAATGGGGAAACCGAGACTGCAGTGGAGCAGGAGGCGGAGACTAGAGCTCCCCGAAAAGGTCGCTATTTGGGAGCGGGTGAGTGCTGAGCGAGAAGCAAAAAGATAACCCGCCAAACTTCTAGGCCCAGAATTCGGGAAGTAATGCCGACAGCCTACCCCCGAGCTTAATGCTACCAGCAACGCGGCAGGATTTAAAAAAAATAGGAGGGGGGACGTCCCGTAAATGAGCCCCCCCTCCTCCGAGTCCCGCTCGGAACGGCCGAACAGCCAATCGCGATGCGGGGCGGGGCTGCGGAGCGCGGCCGCAGCCAATAGTTGTGGAGAGGGCGGAGCCTGGATCCCAGCGCGCGGCGGCGGGGTCGCTCCGGGCAGAGATCGCGGAGGGGCTGAGGTAGCCGCTGAGTAGGGTGGCATGGAGGACCCCGCGGCGCCCGGGGCCGGAAGCGCGTCCACCAATGGCAACGGCAACGGCGGCGGCAAAGGGAAGCAGACGGCACCCAAGGGCCGGGAAGCGTTCAGAAGCCAGCGGCGGGAGTCGGAGGTGAGAAGCCGGGAGAGCTTCAGTTGGGGCCGGGAGACGCCCGCGGGCGGGAAGCCGTGGCTGAGGTGATTCGGCCCGGTCCCCCTGCCCTTCCGGAGCCCCCGGAGCGTTCGGGGCCGCCCCTCGGAGCGGGCGTCTGCGGGGTCTGCCGCAGCCTGAGCTCTGCAGCCCCTGACCCCTCTCTGCCTGTCTCCTGGTCGGGGGCTTCTTAGCCTTCTGGCCTTTCCTCCGGGGACGCGAAGATGTAGCGCGATCGAGACCATACCTGATACTTTTCAAATATTCTCTGCAGCCCCTTGAAGTGGGGATTCGTGTTTTAGATTTACGGGAAGAAACGGGCGCGGAGAGGTTCAGCGACTGGCCTGAAGGGGTGAGGGGCCAGAGCTCCGCCGCAGTGGAGACGGGCCGGCGTGGGGAGCAGCCGCGCTCCCACCCCTGGGCCAGCGAGCAGATCCAGATGTGCCGAGTGACTTCTGCGCGGCCCCTTCCCCCGTGTGTTGGCAGGCGGTTTAGGGAGTGCCTTCCACGGACATCAGGACCCCTACCCGTAAGGGTCAACGAGAGGCTTCAGGCCGGGGCTGTACCGGAGGGAGTGGATGGAACTGCTCAGGATACAAACCCACAGATAGGAATATGAATGTTTGGGCTACCTCCTCGTCTTCTGAAAAGGAATCCTAACTGGGAGGATGAAAGGAGTGAATTATTAGTCTCCGACTGCCTCATGCAGCCAGTGTCCATTAACTAGCCAAGAGTAGAATTGGATCTGAGTGGGGATCAGGAGGATAGACCCCAAAACGTCAGGTGTGAAAGGGACTGTAGAGATCATCTGCTTTAGCCCTTTCTCTTCCAGAAGTAAGAGAAGTCACTTGCCCAAGATCACGCATCTGGCATAGTGGCCAGGAGCACCGAGCTTTGGGGTCATCCAGACCAGGTTTTGAATCCTAGCCCTATCACTTACTCTCTGTGTGACTTTTGGCAAATTGCCAAGCCTCTCTGAGCTCCAGTTCCTTCTTCTGTAAATGAGGTTAATGCTACCTACCTCAGAAGGTTGAGATAAAGTCAAATGAGATAATTGAATGTCAGATGTTTAATTCAGTGCAGGCACAGGCCATGTAATTGGTCAGTACATAGTAGCTCATAGGGCCAGACCTGGTACTAGAAGCCAGGTCTTTCTTGTCCCAGTCGGTTTACCATTTGAATAGTACCTCGCAGCTTCCAGAGGGATTTCATGTAGGTTTTTCGTTTTGATACAGAAAGGTAGGAATCCCTCCCATTTTTTAAAAGAGAGAAGTGGAGATGAAAAGACTAGTCCAAAATCACACCCCCTTTCAGAGACAGAGCTCAGCTCTGCTGTCTGGCTAGATGAGGGTTCTGTCCACATCATCTCCCTCCCTGCCTCACTATGAATCTGGCCTTTTAGAACACCCTGTACCTCCTTCCCCCAAGGCGACATTGTTTTTGCTTAAATTTTTTTTTTTTTGAGGGGGGAGAAGAGGGTGGGCCATTCATTATTTCAAAAATTATTGAGTCCTTTCTACATGCCCAGCACTGTTTAGGTGCTAGGGATACAATAGTGAACAAGACAAGGTCTTTTTCTGTGGCGCAAACATTCTAGCCAGGGTGGAGAGACAATATGCAAGTAAATAAAATAATCAGTTTCAGAATGATATGTTCTTTGGGAGAATTAAAACTCCTGACGTAGGAGGGCTTTTCCCTGCCTATCAAGTCTCCCATCAGGGAAAGGACTCTGATAGTACTTTCCTTTTGCCACTGAGTCCAGTATCCAGAGACTCAGAGCTTTCCACCTGCCCCACAGTTTAACCTCCTGGTTGTCTGCAGCTGTACTTTTTATGCACGGAAACGGACAACTGCAGTGATCCTCTCCATCTGGGCTCATTGCCTGCCAAAAGGCTGGCTGGAAAGATTAGCTTTCCTCCACCTTCCACTGCAGCAGGAAAGCTGCTTTTTACCTGTCAGTGCATTCCCAGACTCAGATGACTATCTGCCTTTCCTTCCTTCCCTCCTTTTGCTTTCCTGTGAGAGACAGTCCTCGGGGGGAGATGGTTTATCCGCCCCCCCACCCCAAACCACCACCTTGGGCTTCTAAAGGATTACTGGAAGAGAATTACTGTTGGCACAATTCAAGAGAGCCTCCTCATCCATCACTGTGCCTGTAGGGGACACTGGTTGACCTACCCTCTCCCAATGGTCCCAACGAAAATAGGAAGCTAGAGAATAATTGTTTGCTTAATAAGAAGATTCTTCGGGTGCCTGGGTGGCTCAGTCAGTTAAGCGTCTGACTCTTGATATCCACTCATGTCATGATCTCATGGTTTGAGAGATTGAACCCAGCCTCTACACTGACAGAAAGGAGCCTGCTTGGGATTCTGTCCCTCTCTCTGCCCCTCTCCCTCTCTCTCTGTCCCTCCCCACCTGTGCCCAAGCTTTCTCTCAAAATAAATAAGTAAATAAATAAACATTTTTAAAAATTTAAAAGAAAAAGAAAGCTCTTAACCAAATGAGTCACCTCAGGCCTCTTTCAGCCAGATTCCCTGGTTTAATTGGTTCCCAAATTCCTTGACAAAATTTTACTGGTTTGTGGCAAGAGGAGGAAAATTCAGGGCATTGAAGTAAGTTTTTCACAAAATGTAGTTCAGTGCAATAAATTTAAAGAGTGTGTTCAATTTGGGGCATCTGGCAAACTCTGTTGGTAGAACATGCAAATCTTGATCTCAGAGTCATGAGTTTAAGCCACATGTTGGGTGAAGAGCTTACTAAATAAATAAATAAAATAAGGATGTATGTGATTTATGTATTTATTTAGACTAAACTTTTTACTTTGGAGGGATTTTAGGTTTATAGAAAAGTTGCAGAGGTGGTATAGAGGGTTCCTGTACCCCTCGCTCAGTTTCCCCTGATGCCAGCCTTTCAGGTTTCCACAGTGCCTTAGCCAAACCATGGAAGCAGCATTGGTCCATTGACTCATGCAAGGCTCTGTTCCTTGGAGTTCTTCTCAGGCCTGGTCTGGCCTGGCCAGCCCCCACCTCACCCATAGCAGTTCTTCTGAACCTCCTCTGGGCTATGAGAATTTCTCAGTGAACCTCATCCAGAGTCTGTCTGACGTAAGGCAAGGTTTTGGGCTTTCAGGTGGAAGACCAGAGTGGTGACTGCCCTTCTTATCACATCATAGCAGGGGACATGCAACATCTTGTCATTGGGATGCTGGCCCTGGGCCCCACCGCAGGATGTATGCAATTTAAAACAGTATTTTTCGGGGCGCCTGGGTGGCGCAGTCGGTTAAGCGTCCGACTTCAACCAGGTCACGATCTCGCGGTCCGTGAGTTCGAGCCCCGCGTCAGGCTCTGGGCTGATGGCTCAGAGCCTGGAGCCTGTTTCCGATTCTGTGTCTCCCTCTCTCTCTGCCCCTCCCCCGTTCATGCTCTGTCTCTCTCTGTCCCAAAAATAAATAAACGTTGAAAAAAATAAGTAAATAAATAAATAAAACAGTATTTTTCAAACTGTGAGTTGAGACCAACATTTTTTAAAAGAAATAGAATAATAAAATCTAAATCACATAGTAATGGTATTATTTTTAAAAATTTTTGTTCTGGTTTTGTGCGTAAAATTTATTCTTTGATTTACAAGCAAAAAACTTTGAAAAGCATTACTTTTAATAACTCTTTTATTCTAAAATTGTGTCCTCATTTTGGGATATTAAACTGTTCTTTTTTGAAATATATATTTTAAAAAGGTTTTTAAGTCTCTGTTAATCAGAATAAAACCTCAACTACCTAATGTCATTCCCACCCTCCACCTTTTTTTTTTTCTGACTGGTTTCTGTAACCCAGAAGTATTTGGAAATATTTGCAAGAATGGATTTAAACATGATTTGCATTGTTGGCAGTGTAAATTGATAAAGTGGTTTTGGAAAACAAAAAACGAATCTATCCTTAGGAAAGATCCTAAATATGAAAAAATTTATAGGTGTATTACAACTTTATGTTTATAGTAAAGAAAAATTAAAAACAACTTATATGATCAACAATAGAGAACTGGTTGGGGCGCCTGGGTGGCTCAGTCGGTTGAGCCTCCAACTTCGGCTCAGGTCATGATCTCATGGTCTGTGAGTTTGAGCCCCATGTCGGGCTCTGTGGTAACAGCTCAGAGCCTGGAGCCTGCTTCGGATTCTGTGTCTCCCTCTCTCTGACCCTCCCCTGTTCTTGCTCTGTCTCTGTCTCAAAAATAAATGAACATTAAAAAAAAAATTTAAAAAAACAAACAATAGAGAACTGGTTAAGTAAACTGGTTAGTTATCTGCCCACTTTGCTGTACACTTAGCTGTTTAAAATGATAGTCATAATATGAGAAAATGCCTTTTAATATAATATTAATATTATATTATTATATATTATATATTATTTACATATGTAATATAAAAATGCCCAATACTATAATATTAATATTGTAAGTACAGTAAATAAAATCCTAAGTAGTATAACCACCTACATAGTGCTACCAAGTGCTAGGTAGTGTGCTAAGTGCTTTTTCCTCTATTAATTCATCTAGTGCTTATAATGACCCTATGAATTATCCATCCTCATTTTACAGATGAGAAAACTGAGCATGTCATTTTCCAATAATTCCCTGACACCAATTCAGTTCTGATACTATCTGTAGTTAGCACAAACCTCACAAGTTAAAGGCTCGGTTCCGGTTCCGTAAGACTGTCCCTACTTCAGATGTCAGCCACACCTGGGGCCCCCGGGCTACAAGCACTATACCTGGCCAACTGCAAACTCAGAGGTTCCATGACCACCCCCACCCAACCCACCCGCCGCCATCTCCTGATTCCATAATTTGCAACAATGACTCACAGAATTAAAAAACAAAAACAAAAAAAAAAACTGCTCTGCTTATGATTACAATTTTAATATAAAGGATGCAATTCAAGAATGAGGAGAGGCAAAGACAAGATGTAGGGGTAGGATGGTGCAGAGCTTCCACGCCCTCTGGGTATCACCCTCCTAGCACTTTGGTGTGCCCAAACCCCATTGTTTCAGGGCTTTTACATGGGGTTTCATTACCTAGGCATGGTTGTTTAAACCATTGGCATAGGGGCTGGCTCAGTTGGTTGATTAAACCATTGGTCGGTAGTTGAACTTAATCTTCAGCCTCCTCCCCTCTCTGGAGGTGGGGCCAGTCCTTTCTTTGAAACTCTGAAAGGCTCACCAGCAATCACCTCACTAGCATAAACTCTTAGTATTGTTGACAGGGGCTTTTAAATTATAGACACTCCTATCAGGAGGTTTTAGGAGGATTTAGGAGCTCTGTGCCTGGAACCGGGGGCAAAAACCAAATACGTTTTTTATACCACACTGAGGCACAGGGAGATTAAGTAACTTGTTTAAGATTGCCATATGTGATGGATGAGATTCAAAATAATATTTTTTTTGAGATTCAAAAAATTTTAACTTATATATATTAATGTATACTGGTAGGAAATACTCCAAAATGCTTAGAGAGTTTAGGGTATGGGATTACATTAAAATATTTTTTATATAGGATTATAACATTATACCTACAGCAGCATATGAAATCTAGCTTTAATATAACGTGGAGTAGAAATACTACCTTATTTGAAAATCCTGAAGTTGTGGAACATACAGCTGAGGGACCTCCTTTTATAAATGAGGAACTATGATCCAAAGAACGAGATCTGCCAAAATCATACAGTGGGCTAATGACAGTGGGCTAAAATTAGAATCCAGCTCACCTCTTTTGTTTTTGTCCATCTCATTTTTCTAGAGATCAGCTAGATGCTCTTCTGCTCTGTGTTTATGTAGGTCAGATACAGGCACAGATTTCATAGCTTTCATATCTGTTGACGATCCTAGCCCTTTACTCAGAGTTTCTGATTCTATGTAGGAATCTTCAGCCCCACCCTGCACTGAGCCTAGTATTTTGGCTTGGAGGAGGGTACTTCTTGGATTAGAGGCCCAGAAGGGACTCTCCTCTCTGCCTCCCTGATCTAATGTTGGACTTCAGGAGAGGAAGAAGATTAAATGAGAGTATAATTTCCTTGTTCATCTCTCTTCCCAAGTTACTGCAAAGACTTCTCCATTACAGGGCTCTGTGGACTGCCCCACTCTGGAATTTGAGTATGGAGATGCAGATGGGCACGCAGCAGAGTTGTCAGGTACGAGGTAGAGACGGGCTGTGGAGAGGGGAAGGATGGCCACGAGGAGAGGGCCTGGGTCTGTGATCTCTCCTGGCAGCTTATCTGTTTTCCACATTCCCATCTGTCTCCAACCTCCAGCAGTAAATATCTTTGCTTTTACATTTCTTCCTGTGATTTCTCCTTTGGCTACAGTATTCTCCACTTTCATTCTATCACTCTTTTCTGCTTACCCTTCTTTATTCTCTTTTGGTGCACTCTCAAATCCTTTTTCTTTCCGTCTTTTCCCCACTCCTCTTGTTTCTCATATCTTTGCATGCGTGCCCCCTTCTTTCTGCCACCCTCTCCCTTTCTGTCTCTCTGAATTTTTAGTTTAGGCTAAGTGTGATCCCCTCACATTAAGAGCCTCCACGTTACACGTGCTATTAATACCAGTTATTAATAAACGAGCTTTGGGTGGAGATGGTGTGAAAATTAAATATTCTGTCACATGGAAGTGACACTTTGAGACATGCTTTTTCAGAGAAAAGAGACAGACAATTTTAAAGAAGTTCTTGTGAATAAGCACAGGGAATAAATTTTGTGATGAGTGACAGAAATAGCTGAGTTTAATAACCGACAAAGGATGAACATTCCTAATAATATATATAAATAAATACATTTCATATATGTATGCATGTGTATGTGTGTGTATCGAGAGAGAATAGAGGAAAAGACAAGTAGTCAAGGAATATGAATAGGAATTCAGAGAATAGAAAACCATATGGTCAATAAATATATGAAAAGATGTTCAACTACATTAGTAAATGAGGAAAAGCAAATTAAAATAATGAGATATTTCACATTCATCAGATTGCAAAACTTAAAAGCCTGAAGTTGGCGAGGGTGCAGAGAAATGAGTACTTTTATACACTGACTGGCATGAGAGAGCAGAGCATAAAATTGGAAAGCACTTTGGTCATATCTAGCAAAGTTGAAAATGCGCACATCTTATGACCCAGTGATTCTAGATGTACCTTTTAAAGAACACTTGGGCACAAGAAAACACATATGAAGATGTTTATTGTAGCCATTGTGAAAACATTTAAAACAACTTAGGGGAATGGATGAACTGTAGTATATCAATATAGTAGGTTGCTGCATAGATGTTAAAATAGTTGATCTATGTCAATATGTTTCGATATCAATAAATTAAAAAAAATTTTAATGTTTTATTTATTCTTGAGAGAGAGAAAGACAGAGCATGAGCAAGGGAGGGGCAGAGAGAGAGAAGACACATACTGAAGCAGACTCCAGGCTCTGAGCTGTCAACACAGCACCCAACGTGGGGCTCGAACTCACAAGCTGTGAGATCATGACCTGAGCTGAAGTCAGATGCTCAACCGACAGAGCCACCCAGGCACCCCATCAATATCAATAAATTAAAAGCACATTGTTGAGTGGGGAAAGAAACAGTGACAAAATAACTTACACATGCATCCAGAAAACAGCTTAAACACACAAACCTAAAAGATGTTTCTGGGAAGTCCAGTTGCACACTTGATTGAGAACAGTGTCAGTTAAGTAAACAGATGTGTTCATCATACTGTCATGTAAAAAACTATTGAAAAATATACTAAATAGTGATTAAAAAAAAATAATACATATAATACCCTGTTTGGATAAAAACTTTCAAAACAGAACATATCATGTTGTTTACAGGTATATATGTGTGTAGTAAAAGTAGAAAAATAGGCGTGTGAAGCATACATACCAATTTCATTAAAATGGTTATCTCTAGAGAGGGGAATAAGATAGAATGGGAGGAGAGGGGGGCTTTAGATGTCGGAAGCAAATATGACAGGTATAAACATTTGTTTAATCTGGGTAGAAGACACAAAGGTATCTTGTATGTATTCTATATCTGTATATGAACGTTCACGATCTAAAATTTAAAAATAAACAAAAAGTTTAGTACCTAACAGCCTTGCTCCCTTTTCTGACTGGGTTTATGCTGCGCTCTTTAAAAACATCTATGCCCACTACCCACTGAGCACTGAAGAATATCAGAGTCAGGGCTGGAATTTGCTTCTGGTCAGTCCAGGATTCTGGAACTCAGGACTCAAAAGCCCTGCTTCCCAGATAAGGTGTTTCTCAACCATTAGACCGAGAACATACGTGAATTTCTCTTTGTGAATTATCTGTGACCTAGTTAAATTTCCAGCAAGGATCTCAGGCCACAGAATTTTGAGGAAATCTGTTCTGTCACCTATTGACTTCTCAGCCTCAATTCTTCATCCTCTGTAAGATGAAGGTACTGGTATAATGTCCCAGAGTGTGTGTGTAGGAGACGGCATTTTTATTTCTCAAGCTCTCTGCATTTTGTATTCAGAGGCTATTGTTAATAAAGTTAGATTTCCTTGGGCATAAGCAGCCCTTTGGCAACAGTAGCTACTTCTAAGTGGTTTGATGCTGTCTCTACCTGCGTGGCCTTGGGCAGGAACCTAAACTTCTGTACCCTTTGGGGAATCTCAGTAGGGAGAGAATGAACTGGCTTTAACCCCAAAGGGCCATCTAACACATACTCTCCAGCCTTTGCTCTGGCTCCTTGAATAGCGCAAGGAGCTTGCCTCTGAATTTCAGGCGCTGTGTTGCCCTTCTCTTCCCTAGAGACAGGATAGCCTCAGTCTGGGTTGACAAGCAGAAGGGGCTGCAGCCCTAAGAAGCAGGAGTGATGACATTTAGCCCTCTCTGCTCCAACCCTCCTGGCCCTCACCAAGTGTTGAAGACTGCTTTCTTTGCTATAGCAGCCAGCTGGCAGGAGGAGGACAGGTTTGATGGTTTAATCACCCAGGGACACAAGTGGCTATTTTTAACTGCTCCGAAAGGGAGGAAGTTGGCTCTGGATTGAATTGGACGCAGGAATGTGTTGGAAGCTTTAGCTCTTTCATGCCACCCTCTCCACCTCAGGCCCCTTTTATAAGGGTCTGCCGAATGTTTGTGACTCTGTCCTATCTTTTCTGTCACAGAATTATATAGCTACACTGAAAACCTGGAATTTACCACTAACAGGAGGTGCTTTGAAGAAGATTTCAAGACTCAAGGTGATCCCAGATTCTTATTAATAGAAACCTGGTTTTCCCTCAATGATATCCCAGCCTGATCTAGAAAAGCCCAAAACAAAGTATGACCCTTCTTCATCCTCTCCATAACCATGTAATTTCTCTATTCCTCCTTTCATACGGGACACAGAGTTTCCTATATCTCAATTGGGGAGGCCATGGATGGAAGCAAGAGAAGCCTGAGCTGGGTCCCTTTCACTGATGTAAAGGGCCCAGAGAGCCGAGGGATGGGGACTGGGCAGGTACCCTGCTACCTGGTAAAACCCTGTGCCTAGTGTAGTCCTTGACCTTGACATTCAACCCCTGCCTCCAACTCTGCCTCACTCCTAATAACATCTAATAATATTTCATGTGCCCACACTGCAATCCTCTCAGACCTCCATTTCCTTACTTGGTCAGTGAATTCAATTTGCAATTCAACAGATGTGTGGTGAGTACTTTTTTGTGCCGGAGATGCAGGGGGCAGGGGTGAAGGTGAATTTGCAGTATCTTCAAAGAGATTATAGTCCAGTGGCAGAGTGGAGGTGTGTACATCACAAAACTGAGGCCAAGAGGAAAAATGGTAAGTATCATAAGAGAAGTAAAAAGTTTCTTGGGGGACAGAGCTGGCTGGAGCATTAGTGGAAAAGAGGTAATTTAGTATTGAACCTATAATGATGAATAGAAATTGGATAGGTAGGGAGAGAGAGAGAATTCCTTGAAAAGGCAGAGATAGGATGGAATAGACTGTGTGTGGAGAATAAAGGGAATATGGAGGAAGATAAGGCTGCAGAGTGGGTTCAGCCAGAACTTTTTGGGTCCTTTACTTTGCCAATCTCTTAGTGGAATCTTCTCAGCTAAATAAGGAAAGCTTTTGGAGAGAAGAATTTGTTGGGGGCTGGGATCAGAGATGGATATGCTATCAGGAGCCTTTCCAGGAAGGGGAAGCAGAAGCTGACACTGGATCTGTATGGTTTTCTGTCCCCAGTGCAGGGCAAGGAGTGGCTGGAATTGGAGGAAGATGCTCAGAAGGCCTATGTGATGGGACTCCTAGACCGACTGGAGGTGGTCAGTAGGGAACGGCGACTGAAGGTGGCCCGGGCTGTTCTCTACCTGGCCCAAGGCAAGTGACCACCTTTGCCAGCTTGAAATGGCTGAAAACCAGGGAGAGAAATGTTGTTATCAGGACTAGGATGAGGCAAGCCAGGCTGAAAAAGCACGTTCCCTGCCTCTCAAAGACAGATCTTATCAAGTGCTAGAAGTAATCTGGTGCTTATGAGGAGGTTAAGGAGATGGTGGTGGGTACTATTCCGGATCCCTTGGAATTGGCCTTTATCTTACCGGGCATGCCAAGATTTCTTATAGGGTTGTTTATTTCTTCATGTGGGCTGTGATCACATGTGGAGATTTAGCAAGCGAATCAGTGTGGCTAGAGTTGATGATGCACCACCAGCCGAGCACGGAGGCTTCTTTCATCAGCTATGGCGCAGGCTTCCACTGAGGGGAGGCAGTGGAGTACCTCAGAGTCACAGATGGTGGACCCTCTGCATTATTTCTTATTTGCATTTAGAAGGTTCAAGCCAGCATAGCAGCAGGAGTGGATACAGTGGGTAATTGGGAGATGATCAGAACTCCGGTGGGATTAATTGAGGAAATCTTCTCAGAAGAGACCTATTAGCCAGGTGTTGGAAAGAGAAATGAGATAGCCTAGCTGGAATAGTAAAAATAAGCCCTGAGATCATAATAAGAGGACTGTTGGCGGAACCAACTAGCTGGGAACTTAAAAAACTATAAAAGAAAATAATAAATGGAGAGGGAAGAGAATGGTGAAGGGAAGACTGTAGCAAAAAAAGCAGCGCCTAACCATCTCTCTTGGGTCTGGTGCTCTGGCCAACTTCCAACTGCCAGTACCTTCAACTTTTTACCTGAAAGCTTTGTCTGCAGCCTATATGGGGTAACCAGAAAGTGCTAGGGAATTCATGTAGCACTGATCACTGACTGACAGGAGTTAGTGGGTAAATAGCCCAACTACCTCACTCTTCTTGGGTGGGAGGATTCTGAGGTGTGTAAAATACATACTGTTTCCCAGAGCTTCCCCCAACCTGGGTTTCAGCTCTTGGCTGCCTTCTCTTCCCTATCTCATTTCCCCACGTCTCAACTAGGATCATCTCCCAAATAAACTACTTGCATTTTTAATCGTTCTCTCTGGATCTGCTTCTCAGGGAACTCAAACTTAAGACAGACCAGTGATAAGCACATTGGACCTGACTCTGGAGACTGCTTCTCCTCTTTTGAAACTGGCTCATTCAAAGTTCTGGAGGTTCTGGCTCTGGAAGTTCTGGAGGGCCTTGCCCTACCTTTGTCAGCCTAATTGTTGGGCTAGGTGTTGAAAGATAGTCTTAAGATCATGGGGAAGAGTGGAAAGAACTGGGATACCACTCTCACGTACAATTCCATGGCACTGTCTGGTCCTTTAGGCACTTTTGGGGAATGTGATTCAGAGGTCGATGTGCTACACTGGTCCAGGTACAACTGCTTCCTGCTCTATCAGATGGGGACCTTCTCGGCCTTCCTGGAGCTGCTCCACATGGAAATCGAGTGAGAAGCCTAGGGGAGGGCTGGCCTAGACAACCCCCTTCCTTGAAGGGTGCCTCATGTCCTGTGCTGATTCCCTCTCTATAGAGACCTCTGTGGGAGCAGGGTCTATTCATACTTCAGTCCAAAGCTTACTGATAGTTCCCCTCTCCAGCCATGCTCTCTGATATTCTGTCTTCCTCCCTGAGATTGGGCTCATCAACAGCTTCTGCCCTACTTACAGCTTCGATCCTGGGCTTCAGGGCCCTATCCTGGGTGGGTTCCCTTTGTATCTAAACACCTTCTTAACTCAGCCTAAGTGGAATCCATGAAGGAGACTGTTCTACCTGAGAACATGACCCAAGAGGAACAGGACCAATTTCTGTTGCTGTGCCCAGTTCTTTCCTTGTGGGTCATAGCTCTAAAGGTGGCCTTGGTTGCTGCTGCCACTATAGTGATCCCTCATTTTATCTCAAGCCCATCACCCAGGAGTTTAAATAGGGCAAATTTAAAGGGTTGCTTAGCATCTACTTTGTGTCCAGCACAGTACTAGGCACAATGTGGATTATAGGAGGGATTGTCACAGACCTTGCCCTTGCCCATCTTTACCACAGACAAGCATTTACTGAGATGGCAGAGGAATTCTGTGGGCTCATTTACCTTAGACCAGTTTCTTTTAGCTACATAGCCAGGGAATAGCAGGTACTCAGGTTTGGGTATATGATAAGTGGGGACGCAGGATGTAAAGAGGATATCTGAGTTCTGCTTCTCTCTCTCCTCCCCACGGCAGCAACAGCCAGGCCTGTAGCAGTGCTCTTCGGAAACCAGCCATCTCCATTGCTGATAGCACAGAGCTCAGGTGAGTGGAGCTGGCCCTGGGATTGGAACAGGGGGTGGTCAGCAATGGGTTACCCTTTGCCCAAGTTCCCCAGATACACCCAGATTACTAATAGTTGCTAATTCCACTGGGTTGAGCTCCCACACGAATCCTCCCTGAGGTCTCTGACTACAGGTTAGGAGCTGCTTTGGGAACCTTTTGTAACCCTTCTATAACCCCAGGGTGCTGCTGAGTGTCATGTACCTATTGGTGGAAAATATCCGCCTGGAGCGAGAGACAGACTCCTGCCGGTGGAGGACAGCACGAGAGACCTTCCGCACTGAATTGAGTAAGAAGTGGCATTTGAGGAAGGAAGGGGATGAGGTGCTGGTAGTGGAGGGGCATCTGCATAGTGGAAACAGAAAGCTCCCCTTCCTGCCAGCCTGCCTGCCTTCCTTCCTTCCTCACTTCCTCCCTCCCTCCCTCCCTGCCTCCCATTCTTCCTTCCTTCCTTTTTCAGAATTGGCATC
Source organism: Puma concolor (assembly GCF_028749965.1). Lineage (NCBI taxonomy): Eukaryota > Metazoa > Chordata > Mammalia > Carnivora > Felidae > Puma > Puma concolor. The sequence continues at coordinate 24,126,873 of NC_141668.1, read as the reverse complement.
CATTCTTTTATTCTTACTTTTTAAAAAATGTTTATTTTGAGAGAGAGAAAGAGAGAGTACACAGAGGGGAAGGGCAGAGAGAGTGGGGGAGAGAGAATCCATGCTGTTAGCACAGAGCCCAATGTGGGGCTGATCTCATGAACTCCAAGATCATGATCTGAGCTGAAACCAAGAGTCAGGCACTTAACCAACTGAGCCATTTGTTGCTCCTATTTTTTTTTTTTTTTTAAAGTAGGCTCCTCACAGGGAGCAGAGCCTAACGCAGAGCTTGAACTCACAACCCTGAGATCAAGACTTGAACTGAGATCAAGAGTTGGATGCTTAACCAACTGAGCCACCCAGGCGTCCCTAGCATCCATTCTTTTAGGGCAGAGATACTGTGTGGCAGGCATGAAGACCTGGCTTGACTGCCCTTGTGTCTATGAATTAGGACCAATTACGTGTCATTTCTGTGCCTTGGTTTCCTTGGTTATAAATGGGGATAGCCATCCATCTCACATTTCATCATCAATCTCACATGAAAAAATAAGTTGAATCAACTTGAAAATGTTAGTTGTTGGGGCGCCTGGGTGGCTCAGTCGGTTGAGCGTCCGACTTCGGCTCAGGTCACGATCTCGCGGTCCGTGAGTTCGAGCCCCGCGTCAGGCTCTGGGCTGATGGCTCAGAGCCTGGAGCCTGCTTCCGATTCTGTGTCTCCCTCTCTCTCTGCCCCTCCCCCGTTCATGCTCTGTCTCTCTCTGTCTCAAAAATAAATAAAACGTTAAAAAAAATTAAAAAAAAAAAAAAAAAGAAAATGTTAGTTGTTAATGTCATCAGACAGGGATAAGATACGAAGGCCTGCAGGATTTTTAAAATATATTCACTAGGGGCGCCTGGGTGGCTCAGTCGGTTAAGCGTCCGACTTCAGCTCAGGTCACGATCTCACAGTCTGTGAGTTCGAGCCCCGCGTCGGGCTCTGGGCTGATGGCTCAGAGCCTGGAGCCTGCTTCCAATTCTGTCTCCCTCTCTCTCTGCCCCTCCCCCGTTCACGCTCTGTCTCTCTCTGTCTCAAAAATAAATAAAAATTAAAAAAAAAAAAATATATATATATATATATTCACTAAAGGACACCTGGGTGGCTCCGTTGGTTAAGCATCTGACTTCAGCTCAGGTCATCATCTCATGGTTTGTGAGTTCAAACCCCATATCGAGCTCTCCATTCTCAGCAAGGAGCCCGCTTTGAATCCTCTGTCTCCCTCTCTCTCTCTGCCCCTCCCCTGGTCACTTGCTCTCTTTCTCAATAAATAAAATAGAATAGAATAGAATAGAATAGAATAGAATAGAATAGAATAGAATAGAATAGAATAGAATAAAATAAAATAAAATAAAATAAATAAAATAATAAAATAAAAAAATAAAAATTCCACTGATGTGGAAAAGTGAGTTGTGATCCATGAAACGCATTGAATTCTTTGACCAGAAAGCAATATCTTTATATTACTGTTACTTCTAGTTTGGTATCTATCCCCAAGCTTGGGAGCTAAGCCATTTTACCTCCTTGGCCTTTCTCCTTGCCCCTTCCCTCTGGGAACTCTGTAAGCCTCCTTCTAAGGAGCAAATACTCAAATTCTTTGGGGGAGCTAAGAGCCTTCCTCTGTGCTTCCAGACTCAGGATCACAGGGGCAGGGTTACAGCTACCCCATCCTCACTTCCTCACTCTTCTCCCTCCTCTCCCCCAGGCTTCTCCATGCATAATGAGGAGCCTTTTGCCCTTCTGCTTTTCTCCATGGTTACCAAGTTCTGCAGCGGCCTGGCTCCCCACTTCCCCATAAAGAAGGTCCTGCTTTTGCTCTGGAAGGTAGTCATGGTGAGTGACTGATTCCCTTGCCCCCACTCCCATCTCATCAAACCAGCAGTGCCCTCTGCCACTACCTCAGTTTCTCCTAGTCCGATCCCAGGAGGCTGGAGCTAGGCAGAATAAGGCAGCTGTTAGCCAATGGAGGGGAATCAGATGCTCTGTGTCAGAGCAGGTTACCTATTTCTGTTGGACTGACAGGAGATGTCACTCTATGAATTGGGGTGTCATTGTACCTTCCCATGATAGAGCTAACATTTCATGCAAAGAACACTGGTTGAGAGTTGGGAGATCTAGCCTCTGCTGATACTGAGGAACCTCGGGCAACTGTCTGTGCCTCTATTTTCCTAGCTATAAAATGTGGGACTTAGTGCCTGCCCTCCATCCAGATAAACAGAGGATTTGTTTTTTAAAAAATGAAGTCCTTATAAATGTGTGGTACAGCTTTGTTGCTAATTATTAAATTTGATCCTTCATCTCTGGCACCCACTCCACAGGACTGGTTGAACAACATACCCTCCAGGGCAAGCTCCATAGGGGGGAACTACCTTTTGACTGCAGAAAAAATTGAGTGACTCTGGGGCTTTATAGCATCTGGATGTGCTCCTTTAAAAAAGGGAACATAGTTCCCTGCTCCCCCCCCCCACCCTTTTTTTCAGTGGAAGGCCCTAGGAGTCCTTTTCCTAATTTCTGGTGATGTTTCCAGCCCTAAGTCAGTGTCAGTAAATAAATAATGCTTCATCCTGACCCCTGAGCTCCTAAGACTGGGGATGGTAACTCCATTTGCCCCTTACTGTTTTATTACTTGCTAATTCAGAAGGGAGTCTAAGGGGACTGGAGATTGTGGTTCTTCCCTGATTTTTCTCCTGCTGACTTCCCTCTGTTCCTTTCCTCTGGCCCTTTCCTGTTTATACCTTAGTTTACCCTCGGTGGATTTGAGCATCTACAGGTTCTCAAAGTACAGAAGCGGGCAGAACTGGGGCTGCCTCCACTGGCTGAAGATAGCATCCAGGTGGTGAAGAGCATGCGTGCCGCCTCCCCGCCCTCTTATACCCTCGACCTGGGGGAGTCTCAACTGGCACCACCACCCTCTAAGCTGCGAGGCCGTCGTGGTTCTCGAAGGGTATGAACTAAAGCAGACAGTGGTGCTGTGATACTAGTTGTCTAGAAATTAAGATTTTGAGCTACTCTGGATGTGGAAGGAAAGGGCAGTAAATGACCCAGCTTATCCTGCCTCTGGTTGGCCCTGTGACTAACCTGAAACTAACATTGAGTCTAACCTTGGAGTCTGTACTTTAGCCTCTGTCTCCCAGCTGCAGCAGGTTTCTGGGCTATCATGATGTGACATTATGGTATCACATCATAGATCCATGTCTTGGTACAGAGTCATTGGCCTAGACCTAGTGTGCCTGGAGTTCCCTAGCATCCTGGACAACAATTAGGGTATAATCCTGGAGTAGGGACCCATATCACCTGAACAGAGCTCCCAGCAAACCATGTGCCCGGGGTGAGGCACTTTATCATTTTCTTGACAGCAAGAAGGTTTACTCTGAGCCAGCTATGCTCTTGTCTGGCCCTGGAACTAGACGCTTACATTTAGGAGGTGATTGATTAGTGTTCTAGCTATAATCTGCATCCCTGGAAAGGTCAGAATGACAAGTTGCACTGACACTTGACCATGTACCCATGAACTCACCTCCCTGAAATAACCTGAGCTCACCAATAATAGGTGACAGGACCAGACAATCATGTTCAGTAGTCTAGTCTACATAATCTATAATGTGATTTTTTTTAGGCTTTATTTTTTTTGTTTTATAAAGTAATGCTTACTCATTGTACAAAATTTGGAACAAACATAAAAATGTGAAGAAGGGAGGAAAAAAGAAAATCACCCACAAGCTTAACAAACCAAAGGCAGTCACTGTTAACTTTTTGGCCTATTTCTGTCCAGCCTTTTTTTCTTTCTGCAACAAGATTTAAAATTCCAAACTTGCTTCCCTCTGCCTAGCAGCAAGCCTCTGTCCTCCTCTTCCTCAGTCAGCCAGCTGGTGTATACTCACAGAAGGCAAACTAATTGAATGTTCACCTAAGCAGAGCATAATTAGGAAGGAAAGTGCTGGGGGGCGGGGGGGGGGTAGAAAAAAAGCATCCATGCTTTCTGAAAGCTAAGTAACTGACTTTGGGATTATCTATGCTTTGTTCCCCAGCTTGGTTGCCTGAGAGGTACTTATCCTGGAATAGGGCCTGGTGGGGATACTAGGGTTGAGGTAGGGAAGGGGATATTCTCAGAAGAGCTGGGTTGTTACTCCACGTATCCTGAAGTCTAGCAGCCTGTGGGTAGAGGGTGACTTCAGACAAGGATGCTCAGAGTGAGGTCTCTGTATACCTTCTCTCTACCCTCCCAACCCCCACCCAGCAACTCCTCACTAAGCAAGATAGCCTGGACATCTACAATGAAAGAGATCTCTTTAAGACTGAGGAACCAGCCACAGAGGAGGAAGAGGAGTCTGCTGGTGATGGAGAACGAACCTTAGATGGAGAGTTAGACCTGCTAGAGCAAGACCCGCTGGTGCCACCTCCACCTTCACAGGCACCCCTTTCTGCTGAGCGGGTGGCCTTTCCCAAGGGCCTACCTTGGGCCCCAAAGGTCAGGTAGGTTTGATACCTCCAGGACCCTGAGTTTGGGGATTAGAATCACTGAAGGCCCAGAGTGCAGTAGTCTAGCATTCAAGTCTCAAGCCTGGCTAGAAGTCAGAACTCCCAGGTTTGAAGTTTTCTCTGTTAGCGGTGATCTTCCCCCACTGCTCTAGTCATCCTGTTGACGGGTTAGTAGCCCAGAAAGGGTCTGTCTCTCAAGGTTTGTTTGTTTTTTTTTTTTCCTTTTCTGGGGTTTGCCTCTCCACTGTCCTCTCAGACAGAAGGACATTGAGCACTTCTTGGAGATGAGCAGGAACAAATTCATCGGATTCACTCTGGGGCAGTAAGTGACTAGATGGTCAGAACTGGCTATAGAGTGGTTTTTAGGGGGCCAGAGGAATGGGTGGCTGGAATGAGAGATGTTGCCCTGTAGTCATAGTGTAACCTAGAGCTACTGGGTCATGGGTATCTCCTAGTGACTACTTTGGGCTTGTGCCATGGAATTTTTTTCCTTCTAGTTTCTTAGAAGAACTCTTATGTTCTTAGCCAGGTGTAGGACTTAACAAGTCATTGCCTCTTGGGCTTCAGTGTCCTCATGAGAGTGTTGGATTAGATGATCCCTAGGAAACCTTCCTGTTTTAATGGGCCAGAATTCTCTGAACAAGCAACATGGTCAGAACAGACCCAGTCTTTCCCCATTTCTCCTCCCTCATGAATTCCTCACACTGGCTGGCCCCTATAAAACTGAGAAAGTATTATTACTAGTGTTTCACTGTAGTTGGGCTACATTCCCTTTTAGGGAACCTACTGCTCCCTGACAAAGTAAATCCCCAAAAAACTATATAAAAATCCAAATTTTCACAAGCACTTCTGTGTGGCATTGTTCTTTTTGTGTCTTATAGCAATAATGGGGGTACTGGAAGCTTATAGAGAAAGATCCAGGATACAGCATGTTGAAAGTGGCATGGTCCATGCAACTCTAGGGAATATCAGTAGTTCTGTATACTTTTGATGCTTATCATCTGGTATATCTCTCATTTCACAGGGACACAGACACCTTGGTTGGATTACCCAGGCCCATCCATGAGAGTGTGAAGACTTTAAAGCAGGTGACCAGAGTGGGCTCTCAGTCTCCAGGGATAGGGAGCCATCAAAACAAGTTGGATTACCCGAGTCCTGAGTATTGGCTCTTCTTCCAGACACATTCTGAACCAATTATTCTATGTTTCCCCTGCAAGCATTTTGGCCAAAGAGGAAAAAATTAGGCCTCTCCCTACTTAAGTATTTTCCTACATTCAGATGGGGGAAAGTTATCCTTCCTTCCTCTCATGGCTTTTTCCTCCTCCTGCCCCTTGCTTCCTTTCCTCTCACTTCTTTGTCCCTATAGGGCCACTAACTTCCAAAGGCCCAGGATTAGTAGCGGTCTGCTCTGCATCCAAAGTGTATGCGAGCACAAAGAGTAAGAATAGTCGTCTCTTGCCCAGACCTTAAATTCTCCCTTACCCCATCATCATCACTCCATACACATGCACACACATATACTCACATGCAGCGAAACTCACCAGGCAGTGGTCCAGGGGCATGGGCCTATTCTTTACTTCCCCTTGCCCTTGGTTGAAGGTAAATACTTAGGGATTTGCTGCTCTTCAACAAATACGGAAACAGAATAAACAGAATAAACACTGTATATGAAGCACTTGGCTCAATTATTAAGGGTACAAAGGTGAATAAGACCCCTGCCTTCAAAGAGTTCGTGTCCTATTTGGGGTAACAACCCATATACAGGACATTTCCTTATCATTGAGGAAGTTAAGCAAGAGGCTGGTACATATGTGATCAAGGCCCTCAGTATCTTTCTTCTTTTTTTTTTTAAGTAATCTCTACACCCAGCATCTCAACAACCCCAAGATCTAGAGTTGCACGCTGTTCAGACTGAGCCAGCCAGGTGTCCCCCACCCTTTGTTTGTTTGTTTGTTTGTTTGTTTATTTATTTATTTATCTATCTTATTTTTTTAGTGGCCTCAGCCTCTTAATTGATGTCTTTTCTTCCCCAGCACAAGTACATCTCCATTGCAGATGTTCAGATCAAGAATGAGGAGGACCTGGAGAAGTGCCCCATGTCTTTGGTGAGTCAAGGGGGTCCTACACAGGAGGAGGAGGGCAAGAGGAAATCTGTCTGCAGTGCTGTCACAGAACATGTGTGCATGCTGTTGGGCTCTTACTGTGTGTACCATGCAAGGCAAGGTCCCTACTTTTTATTTTTTGTGTTTTAGGTCCCTACTTTCATGATACATTCAAGTTAGAGAAAAAAGAAAATAAGTAATTAAGGAAACAAGAAGACTATCAGAGAATGGAAGATAATGAAGAAAATTTAAATAGGATGACGTGGTAGAGGCATCTATCATGCAGTAGACTACTTTCAATTAGGCAGTCAGGATAGGTGGACCTCTGAGAAGGCGACAGCTAAGCTAAAATGTGAGGTACAAGAAGGAGTTGGCCATAGGAACATCAGGGGAAAGAGAATTCTAAGCAGAGGATACAGCCTTAACAAAGTGAGAGCAAGCTCGGAGTATTAGGGGTAGCGAACGAAGGCCTGTGGCAAGAGCACAGGGGTGAGGGGTGAGGTTGTGTGTGACAAAGTCAGGGAGTGGCCTGGGGCTACTTTACACAGGACTCCTAAGCAAAGATAGGGAGTGTGAAGTTGTTTCAAAAGTAAGTCCTTGGAGATTTTAAGCAGGGGAGTGGCATGATCTAATTTATCTTTTCAAAACAATTGGCTCCTGTGTATAGACTTTACCAGAAAAGAGTGGAAGCAGGGTGATCAGTTAGAGAGCTCTTAAAATAGTCAAGGTGAGAAATGATGGTGATATGGAGTGGGGTAGTAATTACAGAAATAGGGAAAAGTGGAACAAATTTGGGTTTTATTTTGGAGGTGTAGCTGACAAGACTTGCTGGTCAGTTGGATGTGATTAGAAAGGCACGGAGGAATCAAGAATAAGAATCATTTGCCAACATGGGGAGTTCTGTTTCATCAAGAGTTCTATTTTGGTCATACTCAGTTTTAGATATCCATTAGGCAGCCATGCACATGAGCAGTCATGCAAATTGAATGTATAAATCTAGAGTTCTAAGAGAGAGGACTGGCTTAGAGAGATAAATTTGGGAGCTGTTGACTTACTGGACAGTGTTAAAACCATAGAATTGGCTGAGATAACCCAAGGAGGGAATGGAAATAGAGGAAGGAACCCAGGACAAAGCCCTGGGCACACCAGTATGTTGAGGGTAGGATGAGTCAGGAAAGGAGCCAGAAAAGAACAGTAAGAGAAACACTCAGTGAGGTGGGAGAGAATGTAGGAGATTGTGATACTATAAAAACTAAGAAAATTTTTTTCTAGAAGGGAGTGATCAGCTGTGTCAAATGCTGCTGATAAATGGATAAGACTATAGGTGCCCATTGGATAGGACACCATGAAGATAACTGGTGACCTTGTTAAGAGCAACCTCAAGTGAAAAGGTGGGGCTAGTAGCCTGGTTGGAGTATGTTAAAAAAGGAATGTAAAGAAAGGAGGTAGACAGTCAACACAGACAACATAGTTTTATTATAAAGAGGATAGAAATGGGATGGTAGCTGAAGGAGGATGTGGGGTCAAGGGAAGGTGTTTTATAGCTAGGAGATTCTAGAGTATGTTTATGTCCTAAAAGAGATGATCTTGCAGAGAGGAGACGATTGCAGAACTGATGTATTTGACAGAGCAAAAGGGTGAGAGATCCCCAGCACAAGTGGAGGGTTGGCCTTTAATAGAGCAGAGGCGGTTCATCCTTCATGTCAAGAAGGAAGGTAGAGAACCTGGTAGATTTGGTGTTGAGAAGACGAGGGTGTGCCTGTCTGATTGCTTCTGTTTTCTCCATGAAGTATGAGGCCAGGTTAGCAACTATTGAGGGGTTGTGGGGTGAGGGGATTGGTTTGAGGACAAGGGAAAAGGGAAGGTATGACATAGATCTTTTGGAGAGCAGGAAGGCAACCTTAGAGGATTGCCTGAGTTTATTGAATGCCCATTTAAGCAGCAGCTGAGTTATTTGGGATGGCAAGGGCCAGGTTATCCCTCCCTGCCTCAGGGTAGACCTCAGGCAGTGCCTCAGGTGCCTCAAGGCAGTGAACCTTGCCCTGGAATAGAGGTACCTTGTGAGAGGAAGGACTGCATTGGCCAAAGAGGACAATGGCCTGAGTAACCCCTTGAGCACTGGAGGCCCCTGTCCGCCCACTCTTATAAAAGGCTTAGATAGGGTCATCAAAGGACAAAGAGAGTTGTGCATAAGGGGCCTTGTCATTAAGGAGGAAGGGATGTAGTAGGGGCTGTTGGAAAAGGAAAGAAAATAGCTTCTACCCAAAAGCTTCCCTGCTAATACTCCTTCCTGCCTCTCTGGGCCATGGGTTACCCAACTCCCTTATCGACTTTCTCTACTGAGTTACCTACCTCCCACTTAAGAGCATTCGAGAGCTCTTGGATGGCCTCAGACTGACACCATAGGAAGTGCTTCTGTGTGGGGTATCTGTTCTAGTGTCCCAGGCATACATGCACCCTGACTTAAGTTCCTGTGTGACCAGCAAAGCAGTGGTCTGAGCCAATTCCTAGGTAGGTGGTCTGATTCCTGATCTAACATGTGATGTGGAAAGAAGAATTCTGGATTGATTCCAGATAATGGGAAAACCAGAATCAGATTATCAGGGCTGGAAGAGCCCTCAGAGGACATCAGACCAGCCCAGTGATCCTAAAGAAGAGGAAACTAAGACCCAAAAAGGAAAAGTAGCTTACCCAAAGTGATACAATGAGTCATTAACACAGCTGGAATAAGAACCTAGATCTGACTCCCAGCTCAGTGCTCTTTTCATGCCACCCTTCACAACCAAGAAAACATAGCCTTTGGTCAACTGGAAAACGGCCTGGGCAAACTGTGTGTTTTCCTGCCATAGGGGGAAGAGGTGGTACCAGAGACACCATGTGAAATCCTCTACCAAGGCATGCTCTACAGCCTCCCCCAGTACATGGTAAGGAGATTGCTGGGCTGAGCTGCCCTTCTCTGCTGCAAGGAACAGACAGTTGAGAGCCATTTCAAGCTGAGCCATCCATCATTTGAGCTTATTTCCTGAGCATTCAACCCTGAGGCAAGGCATTGTCTAACACGTGAGAATTCTGAGCTTTCCTCAGGGCTTCTCCAAGAGGAAGGAGGACTTGGCTTTACTCCCAAGTTCTTCTTTGGGAGGAGTGGAGAATAAGGTGGGATCCATGCAGGATGCATTGGGGGCCCTCCTTCTAAGTAAATATCCCCGACCCTTTGAAGTCTGCCATGGTCTGTCATGTCCTGGATAGCCTCAGGCTGAGTGGTAAGGATGTTGATGGTCAGGGTTAGAGGGAGGAAAGGGATAGAGGAGGTGAGATCATGCTTATATCTCTCACCTTATTTCTAGACATTGCCCCCTCACTCTCTTCCTTCCATCCTCTTCTTTAGAAAGATCAATCTTGAAGCAGAATAGCCTATAAGCTCCCTTCTGGGTCCATAGCCTCATAGGCAGGCCTCTCAGGATTAGGCACCTGTTTGCCCTTCTGGAGGCTGAGAAGATTTGGTTATTGAGGAATGGACATAGAGGAAGCCCTACTTCTCATAGGGCTGTTGAGGTATGGAAAAATAGTCTGTTGAATGGAATGGACAGAGATGGATCTCCTCATTTTCTACTTCCTAGATTGCTCTGCTTAAGATTCTACTGGCTGCAGCCCCCACCTCCAAGGCTAAGACAGACTCTATCAATATCCTGGCTGATGTCCTGCCTGAGGAGATGCCGTGAGTGCTTCAACTGGGTTGGCTGCTGCATGCTAGCTGTTTCGTCTACAGTGTCTCTCTAGTCCCCACCCCACCTTGATAACCCTTATAGGGATTGTCTCCAAAGATGTCTCCCCTCCCTTACCAGTAACCACTTTACACTGGTGCTCTCTGCTAGGTTCTATTTAGCTCAGAATTGAGGGTCTGCAGGGCAACATCAGTGCCAGACACTGACTGCGCAGGTATATGGGTAGACAAGGGCTGAACTTTGCCAAGGGCTGAACTTGCCAAAGGAAAGAGAAAAACAAAGAGAGCAGAGGAGCTTTTCTCCAGACAGGGTGGTAAGGGGTAGCTCTGGAGGTTTCCTAGCATAGAAGTTCAGATCTGCCAAGTTCTGGTTCTCTTGTATATGTTGTCTCTGACCCAAATACCTGGGTCCTTGTAGGCCTCTCTCTACGGCTACTCTCTGCACTGACTCCTCCTCTCCTCATTATAGCATCACTGTTCTTCAGAGCATGAAGTTGGGAATCGATGTGAACAGGCACAAGGAGATCATCGTAAAGAGTATCTCTGCTCTGCTCCTGCTACTCCTCAAACACTTCAAACTGAACCATATCTACCAGGTGAGCAGCTAGCAGTGCTCCTCCACAGGTCTCAGGTGTCCCCCAGGCCCTGCTTCCCAAAGAGAGGATGCAGGGGCCTTTGTAGTCCAGTTGAACATCTTTCAACCTTTTCTATGTCTTCCTCAGGGAATCTCTATACCTGTTGCATAGGCTTGCATGGGGCTGGGGCGGGGTGGGGGTGGGGGGGTTTGAAGTGGGATGTGAGGTGCAGACATCTGTGTCCTTTGAATATTATCCAAGGGTTGTAGGTAAGAATTCTTCGCTTCTTGGGAATGTGCCCAGCCAGCTTTGAAGCAGTAGAAGACAGGATTCAAGCATTCCATTAAAAAAAAAAAAAAAAAGGAAAAAGTATGTTGAGCATAGCTTTCTATATGTGAAGCACTTTTCTAATGTTTGAGATAGAATTCTGAATAATGCACAGTTTTGGCTCTTAAGGGCTTTGAAGTCTTGTACAAGGTATGGATATATAAATAGCTAATTATGGAATGGTAAGTGCAGGATACAGGTAAGTATTAGCTGGTAATCCAACCTGAGATGGGGAAGAGGTGACTTCTAACCTGAGTCCTAAAGAAACAGATGTTAGCCAAGATATGGGAGTTGTCAGGGAAGGAAGATGGGAAGCCTTTCAAGCAGAAATGTTAATTTGTGAAAGTCCAGAGGAGAGAGAGCGAGAGCAAAGTACCTTTGGAAACTGATTAAATGTTGCTGGAGTTCTGCCTGGGGTGGGGGGAGATGGGGAGGGCTGGTGATACATGAAGCTAGAGACGATGGCAGGGAGCAAATCACACAGTTGATAGCACACGGTTATTGAGTACTTCTAATGTGCCCGGCACTCTATTAAGTTCCTATGGGTTCTCATTTAATTCTCTTAACCCTATGAGGTAGGTCTTATTTTATCACTGTTTTATAGATAAAGAAACCGAGATTTCCTAAGAAACCTTTCCTAAGAAAGGTTAAGAAGCCTTTTCCCCATGAAGGCATTGTTTGCCATGCTAAGGAGTTTGGACTTGATTCTGTGGGCTTTGCCAAGATATGGGGGAACCTGGGAGCAGAGAATGGATGGTCTCTGTGATGAGAACATGGGGAGGAGAGGGAGACTTCTCATGACTGCTCAGTGTCTCTGCTCCATTGTCCTCCTAAGAAGTCAGAACCAAGCTTGTTGCTAGAACAGCAGGTTCTCGGAGTACACAGAGGCTCCTGCAGGCTCTGTGTCCTTGAGGCTTGACTATATAATCAGGGTATTTCTCCACATTAGTACATCCAGAGACATCTTTGGGTGTGTTACGGGTGTCCTGGGTGCTCACACTTCTTCTGCCAATGTTTGCTGAGCAACAGCAGGGCTGGGAGGAGAAGGGGTGGGTGGGAGATGGTGTTCCTAGTAGAAAGAACAGAGAACCGTGGATATGTTTTTCTGTCTGCTTCTCTTGGTGGGCAGTATGTGGATCAACAGCCAGACAGGTGGGTGGCTTGATGGGCCTTGCCAGTGTGTGTCAGTGTCAGTGAATCCCAACAAGTCTACAGATACATCTCTAACTGAAAAACATTTTCCATAACTTCATAGTGGGTATGTATTGGCTGCTCCATCTGGAGCTTTGGAAAATACCCTGGGTCAGCTGCCAGGGAGAAAATATTTGAGCAGAAGAAAGAAATGGGCAGCCCAAGCTGACTCCCCACCTCTAACCACACGCCCAGGGGCAGAGGGCAGCTTGGTTTGTTTCCATGGCTACTTCTTGGTGACCAGGAAAAGCTAAGGGATTTAAAACACCACAATTTTCTGCTTTTTCAACACAGTTTCTGTACTGTCCCAGTAGTCTGGGTTCTGGATCTGGAGCACACTGTATCTGATGCTCCTCAGTGTATCACAGGCAAAACCTAGGTGATGCAACTCCATGACACTGCCCACTAGGTTTTCCCAGACACAAACCCCATCCAAATTCAAGCGAGCAAAATGGAACCCCTATGTTCGGGTGTTTAGCCATCAAAGAGATCTTGGACTTATTCTCAGTGCAGGGCTTTTGTTGATCCATTCGTTAATATACTGATATTGTAAGTACAGGGATAATACAGTGAACCACATAGACTCATGCTGGAGCCCACATTCCAGTGGTTCTCTTGGTTACTGTGTGCCATATCCATCCTGACTGAGTGATGCCAGCAGTTGCTGGGAGTAAGCTACACCTGTTTCTGCTATATCAATCACTGTGGAAACACTATGAGCCAGAGGTTTGGTATGGAAGACAACTCCCTCAGGGAGCCTTCCTTTCTTGTTGAGCTTAGGAACAAATTTCACAGTGATTCCTTCTATTTACCTGGAGTGGGATTTTCTTTCTGGCTTGCTTGTGTTTTGTGCTTTTGGTCAGCTTCTTGCAACAACATACACACACTGAAGATCGTCCTCCATGTAGGATGAGCTGGCTGATGATGCTTCTCCCATTTCTCAGGATGGCTGATAACATAAGTGGACACTGGATATTCTTAGGAATGGATATTAGAGTTGTACTTGCCTATCTTTTTCATACACACTTTCTATTCTCCCCCAAATAAGCAACCTTTCTGTTTGGATCTTTTAATTCAGTTTGAATATGTATCACAACATTTGGTATTTGCCAACTGCATTCCTTTGATCCTGAAGTTCTTCAATCAAAATATCTTGTCCTACATCACTGCCAAAAACAGGTATGGACTCTGGACAGATTTATTTCAAAGGTCTTTTTTGGAATGGATTGAGAAATATACATCTCTGAGCCTTTCAGTTCTCCTTGTGTCCCTAGTCCCTTCAATGTTAGAGCTGTCACTCTTAAATTTAATTTCCTTAAAGTGTAAGTTGATGATGGGGTGTGTGGTTTGGCCTCTTCACAGAGGTATTTGTATTTTAACAGTTTTGAAAACTGAAAAATGTCATGATTCAAATAAATAAAACTGTAACACTGAAATTTTAGCCCTATGGCAGAAGGATCCAGAAGATATTTTTTTTGTGAAACAGACTTCTTATTTGGCCAGCCCTGATTTTAGTATAAATCATAAGTTGGATCAATTATGCTTCTTTGTAAATTGTAGTCTTATACCGAATTTGTAACTGAAGGTAAATAATAGATCCTTACTTAGATCAGTTTGTAATAAGACAAATATAGGGTATTTTATTTAATCTCCTCGGCGCTAAGAGGTATTACAAATTTTATTCCCGTTTCACCAAGTAGGAAACAAATTCAGAGAGCTTCATTGACTTGCTCAAGATTAACATGCTAGTGAGACCACTTAAGTAAGCAGTAGAGGCAGGATCAAAACACAAAATTGTTTTCTGGTCACAATCGCTATGAATACAAATTGCTTTCCACTCCTCCAGCCAAATGGGGACTTGGGGGTTACAGAGTAAATCCTTGTTCTTTAGTTTGCTACTTCCCCGAGAACTGGAAGCATGCTAATTAAAGTTTACCAGAAATGCTTTTACCAGAGGCAGAGCTCCTAAAGTAGAAGTAAGAAGGCTGATGTGATCACTTGGGTTGACTGGAGAGCACCAGGAGATGGTGCCTCACCAGTCTTGTCAGTACTGCCTGAAAATCCACCATAGAGAGGCAGCCTACTTATACGTAGTTTAAAATAAAACATACACATGGAACCCAGAGTCATGAGACCTGCCATTTGCTAGCTATGTAATCTAAGTAAGGACATTTTTTTTTTGAGCCACAGTATTTTCATCTTATGATGAAAATAATACATCCTCTCACTATATCATAGAGATTTTATATAAGCATTAATTAAGAGAAACATACAAGAGTCCTGTTCCACATTTCCGGGGTTGGAGATCCATCCTTGCTTGGATCAATCAAGTATGGCTGGGGTTCAGGAACTAAATACCTACCCTGCACCATGGGCCTAGACGGGAGAGGCAGACAATCTGATAGGTGTCTATTGGGTTCCATTTGGAATTGGAAGAGTGGTAGTGCCAGCCTACATCATTTACTAAGATTGGCTTGGATAAGATGGTCCTCTTTTGCATCACCTGTAAGCTTTACTGTTGCATGATCCCTGAAAACTTGGAGCACTCCTACATCCTTATTGCATAGTTTTATCATGGCTTTTACAATCCAGATAGATATTCCAGAAACTTGTAACTTTATTTTTGGCCCCCTTAGGCTAGAATTCCGTTCACTGAGACTGCAACACATCCATCTTTGATTTCCCACCCCCATTTCCTGGTTGCCAGCACCTACATAGCCATGGGGCTTTGTCTGTGGGAGGTGGGTAGATAAGTGGATACGCCAGCCAAGAAAGTTTATCCTAATGGAGCAGTACAGAACTGGCAACCCTGGGAGAATCCAGTAGAGTGAATTAAGATGATGAGCAACGTTATAGGTTGTTCCACTGCCCTCTCTTCTTCTATCTTGGTTCCCCTAGGTTATCGTTGAGTTTCTTGGACAAAGGTAAATATTTCTAGGTAAACAAATTGTTGCTTTTTGTTTGGATAGAGTTTTGGTTTGTTTTTTGTTTGTTTGTTTGTTTTTTCAGCATCTATTTATTTTGAGAGAAAGAGACACAGCAGGAAAGGGGAGAGGGAGACACAGAATCCTAAGGAGGCTCCAGGCTCTGAGCTGTCAGCACAGAGCCCAACGTGGGGCTTGAACTCACGAGCCATGAGATCATGACCTGAGCCGAAGTCGGACACTTAACCGACTGAGCCACCCAGGCACCCCTGCTTGGATAGAGTTTTGACTTTTGAAATGTAGGGTCAGGTCCAAGAAACCCCATACTCCTCTTTATAGCCCCTGCTTTGACAACATCCTTTATCCATTTCCAACTGCACTAGTTCAGATGGATTGGTTATAAACCTTATGGAATGTCAGAACCAGAGGAAGCATTAGAGATGAGCTAAATTCTGCATTGTACCAACAAAGAAAGGAGAAAAGGAAAGCAAGAACTGTAATTTTGAGTAATTCTGTCTCTGTCGTCATGCAGTGCCTCATTTCCCCTGCCTACTCATGCCTGCTTCTCTGGGCTCACTGCAGAGCCTCCAGATCCCTTGCAGTCCCCCACTGTGGGTTTTGGGGACAGATGCCATTACCATTCTTGAACTACTAGATCGGCCCTGCTGTAGGAAGCTGCCTCTGTCTTAAGCTTCCTTCAGGAGTGGCTTCTGTGATATTTCCCAGAGCTTCTGGCTTCCAGAAACATTTGGTAAAGGACACAGGAGAGAGCTTCATTTCATCCTCACATCCACAGATTGTTAGTAATTGGGCAGCAAGTTTGAAGGTTGGGCAGCATCTCTGGGAACGCAGTTCACACATACACACAAGCATACACTTAAATGCAAAAACACAAATGCACACAATTGTCCATGCATTTTAAAGAAGGGAGGAGAAAGGTGGCTATCCTACAGGCTCTCTTGCTGGTCTCTTTTGCATCTGCCAGATGGGGGGCCAGCCTGAAGGAATTCTGTTTGTTCCTCTCATGACTGAGGAGAGGAGACTGGAGCTGGAGTTTCCTGGCACCACAACCCTCAGTTTCAGCTGAGCTCGCTAAGCGCTTTGGGAAATAGATGGGGCCTGCTGGAGAGAAATAACTCCTGCCATTTCAGATACTGCCATGTTTTGCCATCGCTATTTCCCTAAAGCTTGTCCCTTTCTCTGTGTCCTGCAGCATCTCAGTCCTGGATTACCCTTGCTGTACCATCCAGGATTTGCCGGAGCTTACTACAGAGAGTCTGGTAAGCAGAGGGGAATTTGGGAGCTTTTGAAATTGCCAGGCTGGTATTTACTCTTCCATTTCTTCTCCAGCCTCCTCATGCCCCTGGTTTGAGAGTCTCAGATCAATAAAGGCATATTGGCAAGAGCACAGAGGCAGTGGGGGCTTAGAGCTGCTGACCCAGTTGAGCAAAATTGGGAAAAGCTGCGCATCATAATTTGCAGAGAAGAGAAAAGGGTCAGTGACAAACACTAAGGAGGAGAGGGAATTTAGAAAGATAATGGGACTGAAATTGAATGTGAACATCTGTGCTAAACGACAGGACAATCTCTACTGGTCTATTCCAAACAATGATCTGTCTCCTTTCTGCTATGTCACAGGCTATTCACTTTTCATTTTCATATAGATTGTAAAAAGTAGAAGTGTACCTTGCTTAGGTCCCTCTAAGCCAAAAGTTGGTAATAGCCACAGAAGATTGACCCAGAAATGTCTTCATCCTGGAAACAACTTTAAGCAAATCAGAAAGTTCTTCAGCATTATTTTGAATTTCATGAAATGGACTAATCAACAGCATATTGAAGATCAATTGTCTGCCATGTAGATATACCCCCTAAGATATACTGAGTTCACACCCTCACCCTGTTGCATTTACTTGGTTATCTATATTTGTTTCTCCATTTAACTGAAAACTCCTTGAAGGAAGAGTTTCCTTCCAGGAAGGAATGAAGAGCATCATCTTCATTTTTATATCCCCAGAGTGTAGCACTATGGTACTTGGAAGGAGCTCAAATGCTGAATGACTGGATGATAGCACCCACGTGTCCCCCAACTTTAATACCTGCAAAACATGTTATCCGAAAAGTATATTATACACAAATAGAATGATACCTTCTGTGGTACAGGTTTTATAGAACCATAGGATTCTTCGCTGGAGGGGAACTGAGAGCCATTTAGCCCAACCCCCTGTTTCAAAGATGAAAAACCAGAAGGCCCAGTGGATGAAGTGACTTATCATAGTCCACTCCTCATAGATGACAGATCCTGAATTAGAAAATGACCCGTGTCCTAAGATATTAAATCTAGCACCCTTTTTAGCATCAGGGCAGAGATTTCCTGTCTTACTTAGATGTGGTCTCAGCAGCCAAGGAAGCTAGGAGCTTCTTATGCCTATAGAGAGAGGTAATAAGTTGTCTAACAACCCTGTTTATGCACATGATGTTATTCAGTCTATAAAATACTGTAAGGGGTGCCTAGATGGCTCAGTCAGTTGAGCATCTGACTCTTGATTTCAGCTCAGGTCATGATCTCACAGTTCGTGAGTTCAAGTCCTGTGTCAGGCTCTGCACTGACAGTGAGGAGCCTGCTTGGGATTCTCTCCTCTCTCTTCCTCTCCTCCGCTCACGTGTGCACTCCGCATGCTGTCTCTCTCAAAATAAAGAAACAAACTTTAACTGTATAATAAAATAAAATAAAATAAAATAAAATAAAATAAAATAAAATAAAATAAAATAACTGTATAAGCTTGATATTACTGTTTTATAGATGGAGAATTTAACTGCCAAAAGCTTACAGTTGAAAGTAGCAGAGCCAGGGTGGAGACTTACATCCCTACCATTCAGAGTTGGAATGAGGAAAGCACTTTCTCACAGGAAACAGTGGTATACAGCATTAAAGTGCTACTGTTAGTAGGGCATTTCAAAACATAAAGTCAGCTTTTAATGGCTGAAATCTATTTCTTAGTGCAATATGTTCTTTTTTCTCAATCCCACATATAGAAAATTGATGGAAAAAAAAATAAAAAATAAAAAATAAAAAAATTTAAGAAAATTGATGGAAATTATACCTTCAAATATCTTTTGATGGATCTTTGACGATATGAGCATAAAATTATTGAAATAATTGTCATGCCTCTGAGAAGATTTTATTGTTATCCATGAGCAGGTGAAAGCACATATCTATTCTAAATAAAACAGTTCATGCTAGGTAGTCCTCTCCTTTCTGTGAAGCAACAGTGGCACCTGGTGGTTTCATTTGGTAACCACAGATTTTTCTCGCTTGAATCATGGTACTAGTACTCCCCCTGAGCCCAATCATGGGCTTAAGTAACTAGCAAGTTTACTCCACGTAGGTCCTCGACATAATGGTTTGTTTATCTAAACTGATGGCTTCTGTACTCAGAAAAGACTAATGTTCATATGAGTAAGATTTATCTCTTTTCCAGGCTCAATAAATTCATTGTAAACAGAAAATGAACTGGGTTTTTATAAATGTGTAGGATTTTCTTTAAATAATACTGCAATTTTTTTTTCCTGGTTATAAAATCAGTATATACCATTGTAGAAAATTGGCTAAATACAGAAAAATAATGGGAAGAAAACAAAAATACCTTAATTACACTGCCTACATGTAACTACTGTTAATGTTTTGCTGCAATCACCATATATGTACATATTCACTCATATATATACACACACATTATTTAAAAGAATAAGGACTTTGGGTTATGTTTCAATTTACATGATAAAATTTAAATCACAATGTGACTTTAAACATATTTGAGAACATAATTTTTTTTTAAGTTTATTTTTTTACTTTGAGAGAAAGAGCAAGCTGGGGAGGGGCAGAGAAAGAGAGAGAATCCTAAGCAGACTTCACACTGCAAGCATGGAGCCCGATGTAGGGCTCAAACCCACAAACCATGAGACTGAGCCAAAACCTAGAGTCAGACACTCAACCAACTGAGCCGCCCAGGCGCCCAAGAACATAATTTTTAATAGCTACACATAATATTCCTCTTCTTAATTTTCTTAATTGATTGTTTTCTACTACTGTTGGGGTTTTCTGTGTAACTCCAAAATGAACATCCTCACACATGAATCTTTGACTTTGTCTCTGATTATCTAAGATAGATTCCTGGAAATAGAATTACTCAGCTGAGGTAGTCTTGGTTCATATTTTCTCAGTTTTCTGAATTTGAACTGAGTTCAACTTCATCTAGAACTCCAGTTGCACATTTAATGGACATGAAATAAGGTCAAAGTTAAAGGCACTTTCTAAAGTCTTCCCATTTTGTCAACATGTTTAGCTCTACAATAAGACATCCTTACCCATGTACTGAGAAGCTTCCCTACATACCTGGTATAGGAAGGCTTACAATTTTTGGATCTCCAAATGTCTATATTCAAATTCAATCCATTAAAGTAGGAAAAAATTAAATTCCAAACATAGAAGGGTAATGAATGCATGATTGTGTGGAAGATAGGTTGCTAGAAAAGTCAGTGATATGGCTTCAGCAAGTATTGTAGAATACTCATCATTTGAATGGTTATTTGGGGCAGTGGTATAAAAAGTAGAGTGAGCAAGATGATGCTTTGGGGGATGGAATATTTTGATCTTTTATGTATTAACATCTTTTTCCATATTTATGTATATATTAGAACATACATAATGTTATTACAATAATGTATTTCTAACTTATAAGCAAACATGTATATTTAGGATTGCACACAAAAATTATTTACTGAGAGATATGTGCAATAAAAAGTTTAGAAACATCACTGCTTTAGAGTATGTTGAAACAATGGTAAGTTTGTAGGTCAGCTTTCTTTGTGGTCTGTTGGCCCTAAAGAGAAATCATACAGATTACACCCCTTCCTCCTTTCCTCTCCTATTTGACAGATATTTGGGCCCCAAAAATGTGGCAAGTTCTGTGTAAATCCATTGTCACTGCTGCCAAGCCAACTCAGTTCAAAATGCTTGTTGTTTTTCTACAGAAAGTGATTTAATAACACCAGCATCACATACAAAGAAGGGCATATTTTGAACAATGTAGATGTTCAGGTAGGCCTATAGATTAAGGATGGAGGAATGAGAAGAAGTAGTATATGTGGAATCCCTGAGTATCAGAGCTAGAGGTTTCTCAATATCTTGCCGAATCGCATCCTTTACTGATGAGGAAATGGGTGGAGTGATGAAGTATTGTCCGGGTAGAGCCAAAATAGTGGGTCAGAATTTACGTGACTTAGCCACTTGCAAAGAAACATTTGGTATTTCCTTTTAGATATATGTAAATAAAATTATTAAGTTAATTTTTAAAAGGTAGTTCATTGCAAATTCCTCAAATTTGGGTTTGACATACATTCAGAAAGATCTATAAAATTATGTTCAGGGGCGCCTGGGTGGCTCAGTCGGTTAAGCGTCCGACTTCGGCTCAGGTCACAATCTCGCAGTATGTGAGTTCAAGCCCCGCATCAGACTCTGTGCTGACTGCTCAGAGCCTGGAGCCTGTTTCGGATTCTGTGTCTCCCTCTCTCTGCTCCTCCCCCGTTCATGCTCTGTCTCTCTCTGTCCCAAAAATAAATAAACGTTAAAAAGAAAAATTAAAATTATGTTCATATCACTTAAATTTATGTACCTGATCCTTTCATCTATCCTTATTAAATTTTGTTTTTATAACTTCCTAATCCAGATATTTTTAGATATCCCAGAAGATTTTTGTTGTTGTGTTTTTAGTTTTTATTTTCTTATTGGAATATAATCATGTTCAAGTATTAAGGTCTCTAACATTCATTTCAGACATTATTTAACCAATGATTTGTGACCATCACTATTTAAAACCACAATTGCCTTTAGCATTATTGTTCTTTGTTCTAGATATAATGCAAACACATCGTAAGGTGAATATCCAATTTTCTATGAGGTATATTTATATAGAGGATAGAGGAAGAACCATGGATAAATGTTTTTTTTTTACCATGTTATCATTTTTCTTGTTAAAACAGCATTTCCGTTATGGGTATGAGATTAGAATCTATGGAATGAGTTTTCAAATTCAAATGTGCAGATCCCTCTCCAGGGTGCGAATAATAGTTTGTTTTGCTAAAGCTCCCCAAATGATTTTGACATTTTCTCTTCTCCTTCCTCCTTTTTTTACTCATACCACTTAAGAATTACAGCTCTCTTTTATGATATCTAGGTCCTTAATCAAGCAGTGCCTTAACTGTCAGAAATCCATATGATAAGGGGATTCTTCTATAGTGATTGGGAAAAGAAATTCCTTTTTTTGGGGGGAGGGGTAGGGAAGAAGTTCTAAGCTAGAAATATGAATTCATTTTCAGTTGTGTGAACCACAATAACGGAATGAATAAAAAATCATTTCCCGAGAAATGGTTATTATTGTGAATTTACAATAATTAAGGGTTAAAACCTAGCAAATGTTTTTTTTTTTTTCAAATAGGTTCAAATAAATGCAAGACTGACATGGCTTGGAACACCTGAAGCCCAAAGCAAAGAAATAGACTAGTTTGTAATATAGAATAGGCAGACAGAACTACAGCTCTAAGTTACCTTGATCAAGTAGGTTGTAGGTTGTAGAAGTTCCATCTGTAAAAGGAAGAGATTGGGCCATTAGGTGAACATAAACTTTTCCTGGACTATGAAACTCCCATGGAGTCATTACATAACAACCAAGTTAATATTAGAAACTCTGATTTTCACTGAAAAGCTGGTTATCAATCTGAAAATAAGAATCATCACTAGGGACTTTAATAAGCTGAGAAGGTTTGTGATGTATTAGATTTAACACTTAGCAGTACTTCTTTGTTTTTTTTTTAAGTTTTTATTTATTTATTTATTTATTTATTTATTTATTTATTTATTTAAGTAATCTCTACCCCCAACATGGGGCTCGAACTCACAACCCTGAGATCAAGAGTTGCATGCTCTTTGGACTGAGCCAGCCAGGTGCCCCTAGCAGTACTTCAAAGGTTCAGTCTGATCATAGACTGACCGAACTCAGTCAGATGTTCCCCTTTACAACTGGAAACCTAATTATTGTCGTTATTGTTATTGTTGTTGTTGCTGTTGTTGTTGTTTCTGGAAACTATTAGGCTTGTTTGAAATAATGATTATAAGAGGACTTAAGAAAGTGTCTTTACCATTAGGTTTTGAAGA